>NC_072417.2:79365000-79990000 GCF_028858775.2 Pan troglodytes | reverse complement strand
TAAAGGGAGCTGCATGGGATAGGAGCAGCAAGGAGATGTAAAACCAAGAAATGCAGCCCAGAGCAATCATAAGCGATGTTCTTGGTTTGGGGAGACACTGGCTCCTGTCCTTGGACGTGGTTTCAGAAGAGGGACTGGAGGCCAGGATGGAAGTGACTTGGCCAAGATCATTCCAGCACAGAGAGGCAGGGTGCATTAGTTTTCTGGGGTTACTTTAACGAAGTATCATACACTGGGGGGTTCCATGACAGAAAGGTATTGCCTTACAGTTCTCCAGGCTTGAAGTCCCAAGATCAAGGTGTTGATGGGGTTGGTTCCTCCTGAGGGCTGTGAGGGAGAAAGCTCTTCCATGACTCTGCCTTGCTTCTGGTGTTTGCTGGTGATCTCTGGCGTTCCTTGGCTTGTAGAAGCATCAACCCCATCTCTGCCTTCTCTTCATATCATATTCTCTCTGTGTGCATGTGTCTATGTCCAAAGTTCCCCTTTTCATAAGGGCCCCAGTCATACTGGATTAGGCCCCACTCTAAAGGCCTCATTTTTTTCTTTTTGAGACAGGGTCTCACCCTGTCACCCAGGCTGGAGTGCAGTGGCGCGATCTCGGCTCACTGCAACTTCCACCTCCAGGGTTCAAGTGATTCTCCTGCCTTAGCCTTCTGAGTAGCTGGGATTAAAGGCATGTGCCACCATGCCTGGCTAAGTTTTGTTATTTTTAGTAGAGATGGGGTTTCACCATGTTGGCCAGGCTGGTGTCGAACTCCTGACCTCAAATGATCCACCCACCTCGGCCTCAAAAGGCCTCATTTGAACTTGATTACCTCTGTAAAGAGCCTGTCTCCAAATCAGGTCACATTCTGAAGTACTGGGGTTAGGACTTCAACATAAGAATTTTCGGTGGGGATGGGGTAGGGTGCAATTTAACCCATAACCCAGGATTTGGAGCAGAGGCACCGGTCAGGCCCACCAGCCAGTGCTCCAAGCTGCTGCTGACAAACTCGAGGCTCCTTGATTCCCCATGCCTCAGCTCTTTGCCCAGCCCTGCCCCCTGCTCCCAACAATTCTCCCTTAGAGGTCCCCTTCGTAATTCCTCCACTTCCACACCGAGTGCCAAAGAAACCCCCTAATAACTGTGATTTCCTAATTGGCACACTCTGGTCTCCTACGGGCTGGCCTCTTTCCAGCTTCAGCAAGCCAGGCTGTTGGGAAACCTCTCCATGGGTTCCTGAGCGAAACTCCAGGCATGGAGAGGCAGTCTGGGCTGGTTTAGGCTTTCTCAGGGAGCCCTAGCTTCCTGGCCTGCTAGTGGCTCTCCATGAGACCCTCGTAAGCCACTATGACCTTCAGTTCCTTCATTGAACTTACATTTATTGAGCACCTGCTGTGTGTGAGGTGCTGGGGACTCAGAGATGTAGCAGAGTGTCTGCTTGCTAGAACCTGTTTCCTTTTCTTACGGTGCACACGGCTACACTGTATTTCCCAGCTTCCCTTGCAGTTTGAGGTGGCCTGTGACCCAGTTGTCCAATGGAATGTGAGCTGAAGTGACGTGAGCCACTCCTGGACAAGGCTCAAGAGCAGTGGGGGTGGCCCTCCATCTCCACTCCCTCCCAACCTGCCATGGGATGAAGGAAGCCTGGGTCCCTGAATCACTCTGTGGAACACAGGTGTCCATTGAGAGGGCCACCCATTTGGACTGTTACATGAGCAGGAAATGAACTCCTACTATGTTTAAGGCATTATACATTTGGGCATATCTCTGTTAGAGCAATAATCAATAATACAAGAGGAGAACAGGACAGACATGGTCTCTGCCCTTCTGAAGCTTTCTGGTTCCATAGGCATTCAGTGACGACTGAGGAAAGGGCTTAGAAAGAGTCCTGAGTTTCCGACAGCACATCACTGAGAAGCCTGGCCCAGGCTGCAGAGTAGAGGTCAGGGAAGCCACTCCTCATTCAGAAAATGGGGGAAATATTTTTACAACCTTTCATATCTCAAGTGAGACCCAATGAGACCCATGTTGGTCAAGAAACCTTGAGAAGGCTAAATCGTGATGATGTCATGAGTGTGAGTATATGGTTTTCAACTCCTCATTTCTCGGAGATGTCTTTAGACTAGACTGTTCCAATTAGAGTTAAGAGAGGGCTAAAAATAATAAATGCTTGCCATTCAGATCCTGGGAAGTTTCTTTGGGCAAATGAGGACGACTATCACTGGCAACTGCTAAAAGATTCACACAGGCTTATTTCTTTTTTGATAGTTTAGAGTCATTGAGGTGCCTTGTGGTCCCTCTAGAATCTGTTTGGGTTTGTTTTTTGTTTGTTTGTTTTGAGATAGAGTCTCGCTCTGTCACCCAGGCTAGAGTGCAGTGGTGCAATCTCAGCTCACTGCAACCTCTGCCTCCTGGGTTCAAGCGATTCTCATGCCTCAGCCTCCTGAGTAGCTGGGACTATAGGCACCGGCCACCATGCCTGGCTAATTTTTGTATTTTTAGTAGAGACAGGGTTTTACTACATTGGCCAGGCTGGTCTCGAACTCCTGACCTCAAGTGATCCACCCGCCTTGACCTCCCAAAGTCCTGGAATTACAGGTGTAAGCCACTGCATCCAGCCTCATTTCTTCTTTGATAGCTTAAAGTCATTGAGGTGCCTTGTGGTCACGCTAGAATCTGTTTTGGGTTTTTCTTTTGAGGTGGACAAGGTTCACCCACTCAATCCTTTGCCCATTCTTTCTTTTAGTTTGGTATTCATTGATTGACACCAGGCCCCATGGATCCTGCCTGGGAGAGCTTATGACCTAGCTGGGGAGGTGAGCGAACACAGTAACTAGAACAAGAGAGCCAGTGACACTATGAGACAAGGAGCAGGTTTGTGGAATTTCAAAGAATAAGGGACAAGTGCTGAATGGGGTGTCTGGGAAGCTTGGGGAGGGGCTGGGGTTCACACAGAGTAAGTAGTACTTGGCATATGGCGGCCCAGGCGAGACGAAGCCCAGAGGCATGTTTGGCATGAGCTTCTGGAAGGGGCCTTGCCTGGGGAGGTGACGGAGACAGTACTGAGGCTGAGTAAGCAGGTGGGGCTGCAGTCCTGGAGGGAGCCAGAACCGTCCTGTAAGGAGACTGGATTTCATGCCATCAGCCGAGGCACCCTGGGAGCTTTCCTGAAGCTGGAAAACTCATGGCTCATGCCCGGAGCTCTAGACCCTCCAGGCTCTGAATGTCTGTCATTCTGTCCCCAGCCTGGCTGCTATCATCTGGCCTGTTAGGGCTTTTGGATCCCACCCTGGAGCCCTTGGGTGGCCTCTTTTAGTCCCAGAGGAGCCTGGCTGCCTCGACACGGCAGCCCCTGCTCACCCACGAGGAACAAGCTCTCTCCTCCTCACTGCCCCTCATGGTGGAGTGCCTTGTGAAAAGGGACACATTTCAATTCTGGCTTCAAGTTGGCAGCTTCCTGAGGCTGCCAGAGGCTCCCAGGCGGGGAGGGGTGGTTGATGGGATAGTGTTGGGCCCCTTGGACTCAGCCTGCCTCACCTCTCACCTCTGCCAGCCACAAGGAGAGAGCCATCCTGAGGAGTGCTGGGCCGTGAGCTGCACTGTTTCAGACCCAACAGAAGATAATGGCTTCCATAGTGACTCGGGCCCATTGTTCCTTCTGTCGGCTCATCTGTAGAACCAGGCAGTGGGGCAGGAGCCCTGTCCCCAAGACCCCACCTGTGTCTAGCAGTCCAGGGAACTACAAGGTCCGAAAAGCTGTTTCCTTTCAATGGAGCAGCCTGGAATGGGGCCAGTGGAGGATTTGGGAGAGAGGTCACCTTTGTGATCAGCAGAAGGGAGACGGCACTGGACTCTGATACAAAATCCACTCGGGGACCGAGGCCTGTCTGCAGCCCATTCTGGTTCCCTTAGGAAGCAGGATTCTTGGAGAGAATCCATTTCTACCTCCAAATTCTCTCTGTGAACCTGGAACCTGGAGATCAAAGCTCGTGTGGTAAGCAGAGACATCACTCTGGGTCCTAGACTCTAAGAATCTTGTGTTGTGAGCACCTGTGAGGTGATTCAGAGGGGCAGAAGGTGGATGGAGAGGGAGTGGGCCGTCTGCCTTGCACTACACCCATACTGAGGTTCTGATGGTCCTCAGGGGTGTACCACTGGGGAGCCCCTTTCTCTGGGAATGAGTCCTTCACACAGAACTTCCGCCATGGCCCTGCATGACATGGCCCTGCCCCCAGCCAAGGCTCCTGGGCAGACCTCTGGCCCAAGCTGGACCAATCAGAGGTTCTCTTGGAAGTGTATATTTTGGATCAGAGACAGAGGAGACCCATGGACTAAGGGACTTTCGGGAGTTTTTAAAATGGTGTTCTTGAGTGGTCCAGGATGCCAGATATGGAGGCTCCTGCCTCTTTCCTTCCTTCATCTTGGCTGTTAAGCTCTCCCTTCCATCCTTTGGGACCCTTCCACATCCTTCCGATACATTCCTCTTTGGGATGGGGCAGGGTGCCTCACAACTGTAATCCCAGCACTTTGGGAGGCTGAAGTGGGCGGATTGCTTGAGCCCAGGAGTTTGAGACCAGCTCGGACAACACGGCAAGACCTTGTCTCTACTAAAAGTACACAAATTAGCTGGGCATGGTGGTGCACGCTTATAGTCCCAGCTATGTGGGAGGTTGAGGTGGGAGAATCAACTGAGCCTGGGAAGTCGAGGCTGTGGTGAGCTGAGATCATACCACTGCACTCCAGCCTAGGTGACAGGACTGAGACCCTGTCTTAAAAAAAGAAAGTCATCTTTGTGGATCAAGTCAGAGAAGTTGGTTTATGTGCTTGCAACCGGCAGAACTCTAACCCCCAACCAGCTGTACCTTCACTGGGGGAGGGAGATTCCAACCTGTTTTTCCAGGGCTCCAAAGCCCAGGCTCTACTCCATGTCTCAGCGCAGGTCTGCAACACTTTCTAAGACACGAAAATAAGCATGGGTTCCCTGGAGACCACAGGGCTCCAGGGAAAGGAAGGATGTTGTATCGGGGATGAGGATGCTGAGCACCAGCCCCATGCTGCGTGGAAGCTTGTGGCTGGTGCTCATCTGAGGTCTCATCTGGCTCAGCGAGTTCTTCAAGAACCCACAGCACCAGCCTCACGCCTCCTCCAACACTTTGTTCCAGAGAGGGCCAGGATTTTCCAGGCTTCCTGCCGAGATTCATAATTAAACGGAGCCGGAGAGATTTCCCCAACCAATCGCTCCTTTTCTCTCCTAACACAGGGAAATGGGTATTCAGTTATTGTCTCTGTGATTTTCCTCCTTGCATCTACTGGATAACTGCTGCTTGGATGAAACCTCAGTACTAAGGGTTGTTGTTGTTGTTGTTGTTTCTTTCTTCATTTCTTTCTTTCTTTTTTAATGAGGAACAACTATGGAGCTGTAAAGGGCGAAACAGCTCTCTGCAGATTTCAGCTTTTCCGTTGGTTTGCCTCTGCAGATCTCTGGGAAGTTATGCTCCAATAACCTGAGAGTTTTAATTGAAGGGGCTGGGCAAGAGAGGGAGCATCATAGTAGATAATCATAAACTTCTAGAAGGGACCCTTGGGATCATCCACTTCACCCCACTCACTTCACATATTAAGAATTCGCTGCCTGGAGAGGTGAAGGGCCATTTCCATGGTGATAAGCTGATTGGTGGCATAGCCAAGCTTTGACTGTTGGTCACCTGACTTCAAGTTTAGAGCTCTTTTACCCCCGGTCCACTGCCTGCTCTAGTGCAAGGTTCTCTACAGGGGGTGATTTTGCCTCCCAGGTGACATTTGACAAAGGCTGGAGACAGTTGTGATTGTCACAACTTGGGGTTGCAGGGCGAAGTGCTACTGGTAACTGGTGGCCAGGGATGCTGCTAAACATTCTACAATGCACAGGATGACTCCCTACCCTGCCCCAACAAATAATGATTTAGCTCCAAATGTCAATAGTGCAGTGGTTGGTGATGAATAAATGTCCTGCACAGAACTGAGTCTTCCCCTTCCCAGCCCATGGCAGACATTACTAATCAATCACAGTACTTTTCTCCCCAATCACAGTCTGAATCCTCAACACAGTGCTCCATTCAGGAGCTACTAGTTGATAAAATACCTATTGATCATCCTTTGGCTGGATAGCATAGAGACAGTACGTTCTGAAGTCATTCTGCTTGGGTTTGAGTTCTGGCTTTGTTACCACCTATTAGCTGTATGATCTGGGGTCCTAATTCACTTCTCTGTGCCTCATTTTTCCCATCTGTGAAATGGGGATCACAAATGGGGATAAACTGAGGGTGATTTGGGGGATTAAACAATTGTATGCATTTTTTAAATGCCACTGTGCCTGTCCCATGGTATGTACTTAAAACATGTTTGCTGTTGTTATAATCAGCCCTGTTCTAATAACAAAGAGTCAGCTGGTCTTATTGTCAGAAGTGAGCAGGCCAGGTTTGCCCCCTATCAGGACTGACACAGACTCTTCCTTGTCCACATATACCCATAATACTGTGTCTTCCAAAAGAAGCAGAGCTTCCCTGACTCTTAGAAGGCCCAGCAAAGTAACCCTGTTTTTCCCTGAGCCTCATGACTAATGGACTAATAAGTGTTGGCTTTGGTTGAACACTATATTCCCTGCAAAGCATGTGCTAAGCTCTTTCCATTTACTCATTAAGCTTCAAAAACAACTTATGAAGGGGGAGCTTCTATACACCCATTTTACAGATGAGAAAGCCAAGGTTCAGAGAGGGCAAGTAACTTGCCCAAGGTAGCACAGCCAGGATTCTCTCACCTGCTTCTGTCTGATCCTACAACTAGTGCTGTCACTGCTATGATTCCCTGCCTCCCTATTCTATTTGAGGATGGAGGGAGAGAGAAAGAGAGAGATGAGAGGTAGAGAGAGCCAGTGTCTGGGAGGGCACACACCTGCCAGGTCTGCCAGGTCACCAGTGCTTTCTGGCAACCAGGCCAGGATGAGGGAGCACACATGCATTTCTGGAGTACCTCCAGGGCTGAGAACAGTTCTTCCAGGGCAGCCAGATACCAAGTTCAAACCCAGTTTTTAAGATCCCTCTCACCTCCTCCCTGATATGGTTTGGCTGTGTCCCCACACAAATCTCATCTTGAATTGTAGCTCCCATAATCCCCACGTCTCACGGGAGGGACCCAGTGGGAAGTAATTGAATCATGGGGGCGGGTCTTTCCCATGCTGTTCTCGTGATAGTGAATAAGTCTATTAGATCTGATGGTTTTATAAAGAGCAATTCCCCTGCACACGCTCTCTTGCCTGCTGCCATGTAAGACGTGCCTTTGTTCCTCCTTTGCCTTCTGCTATGATCATGAGGCCTCTCCAGCCACGTGGAACTGTGAGTCCATTAAACCTCTTTTTCTCTATACATTGCCAAGTCTCAGGTATTTCTTCATAGCAGTATGAAAATGGACGAATACACTCCCATACCTGTGGTCTGGAGCACCAGGTTAGAATTCTCCATCACTTGCCAGCACCCTAGTGCTTCTCAGTCACTTGGTGAGGAGCCGCCAGATCATGGGCTTAGGCACGGCCTCAGCGCTCCTGGGCTAATCAGTCACACCTGGTGTCCATGGCCCTGCATCCCAAGCCCCATGGCACCCAACATCCTGCCTGCGTCCTGCCCACTGGTGGCTTTCCAGGAGGAGCTTTGCTATGTTGGGACCATGTACCTTCCATTCCTTATGGAATCACAAAGAAATGTCTAGTTCATCTCCCCCATGAGGGCCCCTGAAGTCCTGGAAGAGCAGCTGCAGACTTGGTTGTCTAGTAGGACCCTGAATTCAAATCAGTGCTGACACATTAAGAGGTTGCTGGGTGCCAGGCACCATGCTAGGCCCTGGCTATGGTGGTGAAGGTGCCAGAGTCATCCCGTCCATGCCTTTGAGTAGCATGAGGGGGCCTGGGATAGCCTGTAAGCGGGTTAGAGAGGCTACTCAGAGGAACCCACAGTACAGCTGCGCCTTGAAGGAGGAGCAAAAACTAGCAAGGTAAAGATGCAGCAGCTATGGCAGACAGAGGCCCAGAGGGGTCAGAGCCTGTCTGAGGCGGCAAAAGGAGGCTGGTGGGGCTCGAATTAGAGAACCAGGGGGAGGGGACAGGGGTGGCAGGGCCTCAGGGGCCTGGGAGCTGGAGGGAGCCATGTGGGGGTGTGTATTAGTCTGTTCTCATGCTGCTAATAAAGGCATACCCCAGACTGGGTAATTTATAAAGAAAAAGAGGTTTAATGGACTCACAGTTGCAAGTGGCTGGGAGCCCTCACAATCATGGTAGAAGGTGAAGGAGGAGCAAAGGCACATCTTACATGGCAGCAGGCAAGAGAGTGTGTGCAGGGGAACTGCCCTTTATAAAACCATTGATCTCGTGAGACTTACTCACTACCACGAGACCAGGATAGGAATAACCCACCCCCATGATTCAATTACCTCCCCCTGGGTCCCTCCCATGACACGTGGGGATTACAGGAGCTACAATTCAAGATGAGATTTGGGTGGGGACACAGCCAAACCATATCAGGGTGTGAAGCTAACCATCTGATATATAAGATTTGCTTTTTAGGAAGGTCTGTTCCCCTCCAGTATGGAGGACAGAGTGGAGGCAGGGAGGCCAGTCAGAATCCAGGCTCTGGGAAAAGGGTCTTACTCAAGGTCTTCTGCTGACTTGCAGCAGAAAGGGAGGATCCACAAGGATAACTTGTGCCCCCATCGCTGTCCATCTTCAGACTAAACATCCATCCCCCCGTCCTGAAAGCAGTCCTGGCTTAGGGACACTAGCACCCTCCCAAAGTGGCCTTCCCTGCACTACTTCACTCAGGGCCTAGGGACCTTGGCCACTGGCCCTCACTTGTCCTCCTGTGTCTCTCCCTCCTCCGGTCAGTCCCAGAGACCATGCCCACATGGCAGGATCCATGTCCCAGAGCAGGCGCCCTGCACCCTTGCCCCCTCTCCTGGCTCCAAGCTCCTGAAATCCCAGGCGCAGATCACTCAGCCTCAGCTTCCTCCTGGAGTTTTGGAGCTAAGGCTTGAGGCTTTTGCTTGCATTTAAAAAAAAAAAAAAACAGTAAATAAAATGTAAAATCCAGCTTCCCTCCTTCCACAGGCACAGGACAGCCAAGGCGTGGGGCTTGGTGGGCTGGGACACAGTGAGAACAGGCTGGCTGGGAGGGAGACGGAGCAAACCCTGGGAACAGAGTGGAACAACAGTCATCGTGAGTTAAGCAGGCTGTTTATGGGAAGGATAAAAGTTAATGGGAAGCTATACTCCAGCTCCCCACCATTAAGCAAGAGAAATGCTGTAAACGACACAAGGAAAGAGAGGAGAGTCCTGAATGCAGCGATTCTGCTTGCAGAGAGAGCCTGGGGAAGGCCGCGTGGAAGCCAGGTGGAAATAGGCAGTGGGGAGCCACATTCATCACCTGATTAGGAGGGCAATCGAGATTTGGACACCACTAATTTCATCTAAATGCTCTGGGTGGCTTCTTCATCTATTACCCACCATCCCCATGCCAGGGACGAGCTGAAAGCCAGTTGGGGAGGAGGCGTTGGCTCTCTCTCTAATTCGTCTAAATAAAGCCCTTCCCTCGGGAGGCCGCGCACTCAGACAGCCCGGACAAGGAGCCTCATCTATCCTAATAGATCACAGTTGCTCTGGCTTCTTGCCAGTTGATATGGTTTGACCCTGTGTCCCCATCCAAATCTCATCTCGGATTGTATTCCCACGTGTCAATGGAGGGAGCTGTAATCCCCAAGTATTGATGGGGGGACCTGTAATCCCCATGTGTTGAAGGAGGGAGGTGATTGGATCATGGGGGCAGTTTCCCCCCGTGGTGTTCTCCTGATAGTGAGTGAGTTCTCACGAGATCTGATGGTTTTATAAGTGCTTGGAAGTTCCCTCTTCGCTCGCTGTCTCCTGCCGCCTTGTGAAGAAGGTGCCTGCTTCCCCTTTGCCTTCTGCTGTGACTGTAAGCTTCCTGAGGCCTCCTCAGCCATGTGGAACTATGAGTTAATTAAGCCTCTTTCCTTATAAATTGCCCAGTCTCAGGCATTTATTTACAGCAGTGTAAAAATGGACTAATACACCAGTCTTCTGAGATGGATACAGAACATAGGACCGAAGTCTGTGGGGGCGGTGCCCTGGGGTCAGGGAGCTATTCCCATGCTAACTACCACAATGACCACCACCACCACCACCACCAACTCTACTGCCAACTATTACAGTAATAGCAGCTAATACTTGTTGAGGTCATCGCTGTTCTATGTACTTCATATTCTAACTCATTCAGTCCTCACTGCAACCCTCTCATGCAGGTGCTGCCATTGTCAGCCACTCCATTTTACAGATGAAGAAACTGAGGTCCTGAGAGGTTCAGTGAGTTGCCCAGGGTTGCCCATCTAGTGCAGGGCTGGGACTAGAACCCAAGCCATCATCCTTCAGAGCCTGAGAGCCTAAACCACTCTGCCCCACCACCTCTCAAACTACATGAAGAAATACAAGCAGGCACCAGCTGGCAATTCAGGAGCTGAGGGAGGCCCAGCCCAAATGGTGGGATGTTCTTTGAGCTCCCGGACCATCTCAGGAGCATCTCCCCTTCACCAGCTTCTGTCCTAGGCTAGGCACCCATGCTCCAGTTAACTGGTGTGTCTGTTTGGAAAGGGGCTCATGTGAGAAGGCAGGGTGGGGGTGAGGAAGCAGGGCATGCAGATTGTTCCCAAATGAAACAGACTTGGAAACTGAGCAAGAGGCAGGGCATGAATGGGCAGCCCCAGAGCGTGCCCAAGGCCCAGGGTCTGGCCCTGGGTGAGCTCAGCCAGGCACTGACAAGGAGCTGCCTGCCTGGGGGCTTGGGAGGGTGAGCGGGGAACACTTAGGGCAGTGGATGCACCTCCTGAAGGTCGGGAACTTGGCTTCAGGCCAGCGCCCTCAACTAGCAGTTTTCAGTCTGAGGCTCAGGAGTGCTCACGTTAAATAAGTGTCCCAGGGATGGGTGCGGTGCAATTCCAGCACTTTGGGAGGTTGAGGCAGGAGGATTGCTTGAGTTCAGGAGTTTGAGTGAGACCCCATCTCTACAAAAAGCAAATTTAAAAAATTAGGCATGGTGGTGTGCACCTGTAGTCTCAGCTACTCAGGAGGCTAAGGCAGGAGGATCACCTAAGCCCAGAGTTGGAGGCTGCAGCGAGCCATGACTGCACCACTGCACTTCAGCCTGGGGGACAGAGCAAGACTCCATCTCTTTAAAAATAAAAAAGATCTCCAGTGGTCTGCAGGATGTCTGAGGCCTCACTGTGGGGAACTCTGCTTCAGATTGGGGGCCTCAACATTTGCGGCATAGATGGAGACTTCCTCCAATGCCACTCTATCCAGAACAGCCCTGACGTGTCCTGAACCCTGACATTGCAAGGCAAACAGTCCAACATCCTTGAGCTTTGCAGTTCTTCTCACATGTGGTCCCTTTCCTGGTTCCTGTGGCCTTTCTCTCTCACGCCCTCCTAATCACTCCCTGACTGGTCCTTTCCAGTCTCTCTCAGGATCTCCTCCTCCTTCCCTTCCTTCTCAGGGGTGTGCAGCTTCTCCTCTGTCCTCAATTTCCATTCTCATGCTCCTGTTGGTGACCTCTGCACAGGTGTGGGTTTTTTGTTTGTTTGTTTTTGACAGGGTCTCACTCCCATTGCCCAGGCTGGAGGGCAGTGGCGTACTCTTGGCTCACTGCAACCTCCATCTCCCAGGCTCAAGCGATCCTCCTGCCTCAGCTTCCTGCATAGCTGGGATTACAGCCGTGTGCTACCACGCCCAGCTAATTTTTGTATTTTTAGTAGAGATGGGGTTTCCCCACGTTGGCCAGGCTGGTCTCGAACTCCTGACCTCAAGTGATCTGCCCGCCTCAGCCTCCAAAAGTGCTGGGATTATAGGTATGAGCCACTACACCCTGCCTGGTTTTAACCATTCTCTTTGCACTGCAATTCCTCAGACTCAGGCATCCCATCCCCGGGGACATCTCCACCTAGAAGTCCAACAGGGGCCACAGGGCTCAGCATGGCTCAAACTAAGGTGTCATCCTGCCCTTTGTAACCCTCCACCTACTCTCATTGCCTTCTTGCTCCCACCCTCTGGGGGTCCTCACTGGAGGGCGTCTTGACTCTTCCCTCTTCCTCATCCGGCCTGTATTTCATCCATCAGCCGACCTTGGAATTCCACATCCTTGATGCCTCAAATCCACCCCTCTTATCCATCCACACTGCCCTGCCCTAGTTTGGGTTTGCATAACTCTTCCTTTTTACTGGTATCCCTGTTGCTGCTTTCCTCAAAACCACCTGCCAGGACAATCTGGTGACATAGGACTTTGACCACAGCACCATCACTGACCTTCCACCTCCCACAGCATAGAGTTTGGTCATGCCAGCCATCACAGCTGGTTCCTGCTGACCCTGAGTCCTGTTGCTGGCCCCGCCCTCCAATAACCCTGAGCTCCGCAGGGAGCTCATGCTGTTTTGAACCATCTTCTAGCTTGGGCTGTTCCCTTTGTCCTGCTCTCGTCCCCTTATAAACTCTCAGAAGTCATCAGGGCAGGTGCCACCCCTTCTAAGAAGCCCTCAGGGACCTGTCCCCCTCTTCTCTTTTGCATTCTCATAATGGTCTGTACACATCCCTGTCATTGTAACCTCCTGCATTATTTCTAAATTATGTCTCCCCGTGAGCCAGGGGTCTGGATCTGAGACTGACTTGTCTTTAAACCAAACCTTCTATTTAGTCTCTGCTCGATTCATGTTGGTTGAATTGCACTAATGGGCTGGGCACGCTGGCTCATGCCCATAATCCCAGCACTTTGGGAGGCCGAGGCAGGCAGATCACCTGAGGTCAGGAGTTTGAGACCAGCCTGGCCAACATGGTGAAACCCTGTCTCTACCAAAAAATACAAAAATTGGCTGAGAGTCATGGCGTGCCCCTGTAGTTCCAGCTACTGGGGAGGCCGAGGTGGGAGAATTGGTTGAACCTGGGAGGCGGAGGTTGCAGTGAGCCGAGATCACACCACTGCACTCCAGCCTGAGTGACAGAGCGAGACCCTGTCTAAAAAAAAAAAAAAAGAATCAGACTGATGTTCTTTCTCCAAAGAGGGCTCTGAGGGACTCAGGATCTAGGAGGCCAGGGGAGGTACTGCTCTCTCCTGGCTCCCTGGCTCTGTGTCTGTGTGCAAAAGGCAGAAAAAAAAATCCACTCTGCCTTCTGCCCTCTTTACCACTAGTGAGTGAGATACCCAGGAATGCCATCAGAATGCCCAACCACGGAGCAGAGAGGCATTGGCAGAGCATGCGGTGCCCCATCCACAAGATGCCACTGGAATGAGCTGCTTGTCATCAACCTCCTAAGTCAACAAGTCGCTCCTGGAAGCATGGCTTGATTGTAATGTGATAAATATTAATGTCCTAGAGGCGAATCCAACGGGCCACACTCAAAACCAGGGTTTGGGATTCAGTGGAACCAGATGTCAGACTGGTTTCATGTCACTCAGTTCCAAAATCAAAGTAAAAATCACCCCCTCACAAATAGGTTGAACTGATGGCAATAAGGAAAAATGGAAAAACCTAGAGGTCTGTATAGATCCCTTTTTTTTTTTCAAGACGGAGTCTTGCTCTGTCACCCAGGCCGGAGTGCAGTGGCACGATCTTGGCTCACTGCAACCTCTGCCTCCTGGGTTCAAGCAATTCTCCTGCCTCAGCCTCCCGAGTAGCTAGGATTACAGGTGCCCACCATCACACCCAGCTAATTTTTGTATTTTTAGTAGAGACGGGGTTTCACCATCTTGGTCAGGCTGGTCTCGAACTCCTGACCTCATGATCTGCCTGCCTCGGCCTCCCAAAGTGCTGAGATTACAGGGGTGAGCCCCTGCGCCCGGCCTAGATCCCATTTTTAACACAACCCACACTGTCATAAATTCCTGTAGTCCCGATATTTCAGAAATGCTGGCCCACTCCGAGAAGATGCTGGCAAACCAGGCCTGGACTCATGAGGCCTCCAACCCTGCAAGGTTCCATTCTGCCCTTCCGGTGCCTCCCTTTTGCTTAGCTGGGGCTGAAGAGCCCGACCTTCCTCAGGCTTCATGAGAGGCTGCCGTGTGATTACAAAGCTTTCATTATTCATTAAGCCATTTTCCCTCCCAGTCGAGGTCTGGATCCAGACATAGGAATAGCACATCCTTCAGTTCTCCAGCAGAAACCCCCTCTCAATGGACAGAAGCCAGAGACACCCATTTCCAGAGGTGCAAATAACAGCTGGAAAATGAAGTTTATCACGGTGCCACGACCCGGGGCAGTGGCGTGAGGGCGCCAGGGCCACCTCCACGGAGGCCTGAATATTCTACATCTAATGACTCTGAGTAACGAGCTTTTCACTGTTAGATACCAGATTGAACTTGATTTGAAATTGGCCCGGGGGGAAACTTGTTAAAGAAAAAGAAAGATCTGAGATGGATCTTTCTTTGCAAGGTACTTTGCAAAGCAGTTCTCTCCAGCTGCATCCCACGGCCATAGATTTCCGGATATTCAAGGGGGCGAATGGCTCCAGTCCTCCTCCTACCAATGCCGCGATTCCCCCCTTCACCACCCTGCCCTCGTCCTGGGAAGACCTCTCACTCCCTCCCCCTCCACTACCACTGGCCTCTGAGAACATATGGAGGAGGCGCTGAGTGCTAACTCTGTACAGGTGCAATGACATTGATGTTGCTGTTACATCAGTGAATCCTCCTGAAAATCCAGAAGATAGGGACTGCTGTTCCCATTTCACAGAGGAGAAAACGGCAGTTCTGGGAGATGACCAACTGGAGAAAGCCGGGACCTGAACATCATTGTATCTGGTTCCAAAGGGCATGCTTTCTACTTGCATGACACCCAGCTCCCAGGCTCCATGGTCACCAGGACTGGGCCCCTGGGGGGCCAGGGTGGCATTCTGGCTGACAGCAGCATGGGCTGCTTGCTTAATCCCTCTGCTGCAGGGAAGGTGCTGCACCTTCCTGCTCTGAACAGCCAGGATAATGACAAGATCTATCTCCCAGGGTGAGGGCAAGGCAAACACGCGAGGTCCTGACACACACGGTGTGCTGAGGCACCTTTTCCATGCGTGTCTGCTAGTAGCGGAGGCGCAGTTTTTTTTTTTTTGGAAATAGGGTCTCGCTCTGTCACCCAGGCTGGAGTGCAGTGGCTTGATCATACCTCACTGCAGCCTCAAATTCCTGGGCTCAAGCAATCCTCTCACCTCAGCCTCCCGAGTAGCTAATGCTATAGGCATGCTCCACACCGGGCTAATTTTCTATTTTTAGTAGAGACAGGGTTTCACCATGTTGCCCAGGCTGGTCTTGAACTTGTGGCTTCAAGTAAACCTCTCACCTCGGCCTCCCAAAGTGCTGAAATTATAGCCGTGAGCCACCGCACCTCTGGTCTCTTAAAAAAATGTTTTTTTTTTTTATGTGTATATTTGAGGGTTACAACATGATGTTATGGGATACATATAGAGACAGATGGATAGTACAGTAGTTACTATCCTGAAGCAAGTTAAAGAATCTTATTGGCCGGGTGTGATGGCTCACGCCTGTAATCCCAGCACTTTGGGAGGCTGAGGTGGGGGGATCACGAGGTCAGGAGTTTGAGACCAGCCTGGCCAATATGGTGAAACGCCGTCTGGTGAAACGCCGTCTTTACTGAAAATACAAAAGTTAGCCGGGCATGGTGGCGGGTGCCCGTAGTCCCAGCTACTTGGGAGGCTGAGGCAGGAGAATCGCTTGAACCCTGGAGGCAGAGGTTGCAATGAGCCGAGATCGCGCCACTGCACTCCAGCTTGGGTGACAGAGCAAGACTCCATCTCAAAAAAAAGAATCTATCATCTCACATGGTTACTTTTTAAGCACTTTTGTCCCTGGGTGAGCCCCCTTGTGTGTGCAAGAACAGGCGTGGGGGTGCCCTGGTGACCTGGCAATGGAGGAGATTGTGAGCTGTCCAAGCCTGGCCCCAGCTAGAGGGTGAAGCAGTCTTCTGCCCCCAAATGTATGATCTCTCCTCTGGGAAGATGAAGCTCTTCTTTGGGGTGTGGCCATAGGGAATGGCCTCAGTGGCAGGAGCAAAGCCTCTTCCAGCACCAGTGATGACACAGCCCTGCGAGCCAGTGGCCCTGCCTGCCCAGCCACTCAGAGCTTCGTCTCCAACTGAGCCTTAATTCACAGGACCGCTGCCAACGCTCAGTAATAAATGATGGAAAACCTCTCAGCAAATGCCAAGCCCCGAAATGGTGCCATGAGGCCCCCACCACAGGCCTCAGGCCCACACGAGCCACCGTCAGGCAGCCTTGGAGTCCCCTGGCTGGGGATTGGGGTGGCTGAGCCCCAGTGGATGCCAGCTGAGCGCCACAGGTGCCACCCTGAGGGTTCTCACAGCCTGTCCCAACCCAGTGGATGAGCCGGGCCAGCTGCTGTAGACACAGTGCACGCTGGGTGCAAGGTGGGCGCTCCCTCTGGGAAACCCACACAGAGGGGCCCGATCTTCCTGAGAAGTCCCACTTGGGTGATGGTTCTATCTGGGGTTTTATGTATGGCCCAAATGAGGGCAGATCCAGATTCTGTTGGGCCCTGAAGTTTGTGTAAGCAGACAGGCCCTCATAAAGAAAAATAACACACAATGACAAGTGCAAAATGACACTCAGGAAGGGCCCATGATGCTTTAGTGTCTGGGAAGTCCAGCTTTGGGCTCATCCAGCCAAGGGCCTCGGCCCTAGGACAGAGAAACCGGTGCAAACGCAACAGCCTCTCCGGCTCTGTTACCTTCTCAGGAAGCTTCCACCAGGCCAGGGGCTCTGAACCAGGCTCTGGGGAGCCATGGGATGCCTCGAAGGGGCCCACATGGGCGGCTCCCACCTGACCCTCCCTCTATCCAGCCATGGCAGGGTTGCTTCCAGCTGTTTTCTAGACATAACCCCCTTCTAGAAAGGTGGGTGTGCTGGTGGGTAGCGCCAGGTTTGTTTTGTGCTGCTGGGAGGCCTTTCTTATTTGATGGATCCCCCAACCAGTGCTAGGTTGAATGAATGAATGAATGGTGAATGAATGATAGGTGGGGATAGGACCTAAATAAGCTCTTCTGATCTCAACTTTTTGAAACTTCCTATACAGAGATTCTCGGGTTGATCCAACATGGGGTCCCCACCCGTCTCCTCCCCAATCTACGGGACCTATTCATTCATGTAGCAAACATTCACTGAGGGTGCTGACTTGGTGGGGCAACCAGGTACTCAAGGGTGAGAAAGGAGGCATCACAGCCCCCCAGGAGCTTGGCAGAGCAACCAGGTACCCCGTGACATGACATAACACATTCAGCCAAAGTCTGGGCACAAACCCCGTGCTCCAAGAGTCCAGAGAAGGGAGGTGTCACCACCAACTGGAGATGAGTAAGGCTTTGTGGGGAAGGTCACCTCTGAGTGAGTCTTGAGGGATGGACAGAGTGAGTTGGGTGGGCAGGCAGCTCGCATTCCAGCAGGCATGGTGGTAAGAGAGGCAGTAAGTGTAAACCAGACAGTGAAATTTCAAGTTGGACTCTCCTTTGAAGTGGTGAAGAGAGGTCGGCCTGCAGATCCTGCCTTCACACCTCTGGCTTCTGTACACTTCAACATCAGGGCCAGGTGATGCCCTGAAATGTACAAGGTTTCTGGCCTTTGCCTGGAGACACGCCTTCCTGGTGGGTCACATATCAGAGAATCATGAACATGTGGTTGGGAGTTGTCAGGTCTTACTCAGGGTTAATATCTGGGGGCTGAATCCTGTCTGGATGGTTCCTCATCAGGACGGGGGGCAAAACAACTGACACACATCCTCGCAGGCCCGTATCCTTACCCATGTGAGTAGGGAGGTGTTGCCAGTCTACTGAAGACCCAACAGGAGAACAGACTCAAGCAGCTAAATGGACCAATTAGTGACCACCCAGGAGCAAAGACATCTGCCACCGACCTGCACAGCCCCCTGCCCCACTGCTTTGCTCAGCACTAGGAGGGGAGAGGGGGCACTCCTCTTATGGGATCTGGCTTCTGGGAAGAGGAGAAACGTGCCTCACACAGTACAGGAAGGAGAGGTCTTTCGGAAGTGTTTTTTTTTTTTGTTTGTTTGTTTGTTTGGGGATGGCAATTCATCTTCATCTTTCACCAGGCAAAGCTGCTGTGATTCTTACCATTTGGGAGAAGGGGAAGGGGCAGTGGAAATGGTGAGATGGATAGGACCTGCCGAGATCAAGCTGAAGCCCAGGGAGGCTTCTGACTCCAGGACCAGGTGCCTTCCACCTGCACCACCCACTGTGTTTTCCTCTGTGCTGGAGATTTGCTTGCAAAAGGGAGGGAGGGAGCACCATTCACCGAGCTCTTAGCAACTGCCAGCGCTTTACAGTTTAACTCATCTAATCCTCATATCAGCCCTTTGAGTCTGGTATTAATGTACCCCTTTTTAAAATAAGGAGACTTAGGCCGGGCGCGGTGGCTTACTCCTGTAATCCCAGCACTTTGGAAGGCTGAGGGGGGCGGATCACGAGGTCAAGAGATCGAGACCATCCTGGCTAACACGGTGAAACCCCATCTCTACTAAAAATACAAAAAATTAGCCGGGCATGGTGGCAGGCACCTGTAGTCCCAGCTACTCAGGAGGCTGAGGCAGGTGAATGGTGTGAATCCGTGAGGCAGAGCTTGCAGTGAACTGAGATCGCACCACTGCACTCCAGCCTGGGCGATAGAGCAAGACTCCATCTCAAAAATAAATAAATAAATAAAATAAAATACAATAAAATAAGGAGACTTAGATTTAAAGAGTGCAGAAGAAAATTTCGTAAGATCAACTCTCCACCCCTAGTGAGGGACAGAACCAGAAATCAAAGTCAAGTTCATCTGACCGGAAACCACCCTTTGCACCAAAGCCCCTTCCATCTGTGGTAGGCAGAGTTCTAAGATGGCCCGAAAGATACCCACCCGCTGCTGTGTGCCCCTGTATAACACCCTCCCCTTGAGTGTTGGAGGAACCTGTGAATATGATGACTCAATTACGTAATATAAGACTCTGTTGTGGCAGATTGGAGGGGAAGAAATCAGAGATGTTCCTGTTGGCCTGGAAAAAAACAAATAGCCATGCAGTCAACTGCCAAGGGGGCCACGTGGCAAGGACTGTGGGTAGTTCTCAGGAGCTGCGAAGTCCTGGCTGATGGCTAGCAAGAGAATGGCAGTCTTTGTCTCATAACCACAACCGGGTCAATTCTGCCAACAACCAGTGAGCATGCAAGAGGTCCCCAAGCTAAGAAAGGGAAGCCGCCTGGCCAATATCTCAATTGCATCCTTGAAGACTTAAGCAGCGGATGCAGCTAAGTGTGTCCAGACTCCCAGTCCACAGAGACTGGGAGATAATAAATCTGTGTTGTTTTCAGCCACTAAGTTTTGTCAATTTGTTAAGAAGCACAAAGAAAATGAATGTATTTTTCACCCAAAGTCACTCATTTTGCCTTCAGGACCCCAGTCCAGCCTTGGAAATAGTCACTGACCCAGAAAGAAAGAAAAAATTTTCATGTTGCTTTGACAAAAGCATTTCACCCGAGACTCAGTTTCCTCCACTGTCAATCAGGAAAGGAACAGTACCCACATTGGGAGGTTGGTGGGCGGTTCAGGGAGGTGACACATACATGTTCTTAGCCTACAAAGGGAGTTCTCAACACACCGTTGCTAACAAAATCACCTTTCTTTTATTTGAGGCTACCCCCTCTTGGAGAGCAGCATGGGAAACACTTCGGAAGCGTGGTTAATTCGGCAGTTATTTGCAAGGCTGAATTAATCTCCTTGTATTGGTTTTCTGGGGCTGCCATGACAATGTACCACAAACAAGGTGGCTTAAAACAACAGAAGTTTATCCTCGAATGGTTCTGGGGGCTAGAAGTCCAACATCAAAGTGTCAGTGGGGCCATGCTCTCTCTGAAGGATCTAGGAAGGATCTGCCCCATGCCTTTCTCTTAGCTCCTGGTGTTTGCTGGCAACCCCGAACATTCCCTGGCTTGTAGCTGCATCACTGCAATTTCTGCCTCCATCTTCTGTGTCCTTCTCCGTCTGTGTCTGTCTCTTCTCCTTTTTTTTTTTTTTATAAGGACCCAGTCTATTAAACGAAGGCCTATTCTAATGGAGTATGACCTCCTCTTAACTTGATGACATCCAAAAAGACTCTATTTTCAAGTAAGGTCACATTCCCAGGTTCCAGGCATCAGGGCTTTGACATATCTTTTTAGGGGACACAGTTCCATCCATAATTCTCCCTGAAGCTAAAGATGTAGGGAATAAAAAGCTCTTAGCAGCTTCTGTTTCTCTTCTCATTTAACTCTCTTGCCTTTTTTTTTTTTTTTTTTTTTTGAGGCAGAGTCTTGCTCTATTGCCCAGGCTGGAGTACAGTGGCACGATCTTGGCTCACTGCAACCTCCACCTACTGGAGTCAAGTGATTCTCCTGCCTCAGCCTCCTGAGTAGCTGGGATTACAATCACCTACCACCACAACTAGCTAATTTTTTTTGTATTTTTAGTAGAGACAGGGTTTCACCATGTTGGTCAGGCTGGTCTTGAATTCCTGGCCTCAAGTGATCCACCCACCTCGGCTTCTCAAAGTGCAGAGATCACAGGCGTGAGCCACCGCGCCCTGCCTCCTTTGCCTTTTCAACGCCTTACATAAGATAGAACTAGAAATGGGAAGCCCCACCAAGAAATTTCAGGAAGATTCTGGTCTAAGAGAGGCAAAGAGACCCCTCTGATGTCCCATATCTCCTTAGAGCCTCTGGAGAACAGCAGAGACCATGAGCTGCTCTGTTGCAACCGACTGGTGACAGATGCAAGGGCCGGATGCATTACTGAGGTGAGGCGAGGCGAGGGGGCAAGTGATGGGGATGGGCGGGGAGGCCCTGCAGGAGGCCAGGCAGACACGTGGAGCCAAGAGGCAGATGCAGCAACATCCCTCATGATGGAGCTGGATTTCCAAGAAAAACAGAAACTCTGCTTCCTCACTTCAAAGAAAAGCTGGTGCCACAGATTCAAGGGCCTTTTCCTCTCCTGCTTGCCGGCGGCTGTTTGGAGATGAGATACATGCACACAATAGTTCTGATGACCGGACTGGCCGAGTCACAGGACACCCTGGAGCAGACAGCGCTGAGCCTTGACGCGTGTGCTCCAGCCTGGGTCTTCCCGCCATGGCAACAGAACAGGATGAGCTGCAGGCAGATGGAGCTGCAGACGCTGTGTGATGGCCTCACATGCTCCCAGGTGCAGTACACGGGGATTCATGCAGCCAAGCTGGGTGCTATCAGGGTGGTAGTTCTGTGACCACACTGTGTGCAGTTGCATGTGTGTGTGTGTGTATATATATATATACACACACACACACAAAAAGGATGTATAGCCATAAAGCACACTCTCAAGGGCTCCCACTCTGCCTCCTTTCCTGGGTGCATACCTAGAGTATGCACACACTGGGACCATGCCCAGTCTCGAGCATGCCAACATCGTGCATGAACCGGCACACAGAGACCAACAGTAAGCTCTGCTCACCAGCTGAATGCACCGCTGAGATCGCTTCTTTATCCCAGGAACCATGCTTCCCAGGCTCCCTTGCCTTTGGCTTCTGGGTAGGTTTGGTCAGTAGGAGGCTCTGATGGAAAAGAGGGCCGTCAAAAGGGGAAAGTCAGGGTATTTCGCCCCCTCTTCCTTGGACAGTGTTTCTGCAGCTGCTGCATCTCCTCTGGGGGTCTAGTTACTTCTGGAAAGCCCCTCCCTCTGTGGTCCCAACCTCCTCCGGTAAAACCACTCTCTCATTTTCTCTCTGAAAGGGGCTTCCTGCAGCCCCACATCTCAGTACCTGATGCTTCTCCTGTTTGGCTTCTCAGCTCTTCCATCACCCGAGTGATCAACTCCCTCTATTAAATTTCCTCTGTCTGAAAGACACAGAGTGGTTTCTGTTTTCCTGGATGGACCCTGACTGAGAGAGTAATGATAATGACCATTTATTAAGCACTCAGAATGTACCAGTGACTCTCACTAGGTGAGTTCTGTGAATTCTCACATGGGTAGAGGATAAGGGTGATATGTTGACTCTATCGTGTAGATAAGGAAACGAGGGTCTGGGAATCTAAATAATTTGTCCAAGAAGAAACCTCCACTTGAACGCAATTGCAATAGAAAGAATACAAACTTTGGAACAAATCCCATCTTAACCACTTAGCAGCTGTGTGACCTCAGGCAAGTTACCTAATCTTTCTGAGCCTGTTTCCTTGTTTCAGAAAATTTTCATCACCCCAAATGGAAACCCTGTACTGATTAAGCAGTCAATCCCATTCCCCTCTCCCCTCAGCCCCTGGCAACCACGAATCTGCTGTCTTTTTTCTGTAAATACACTGGATATTTCGTATAAATGGAATCACTCAAGATGTGGCTGTTAAGAATTGACTGTGTCCCCTCCCCACACCAAATCCATTCATGTAAGTCCTAACCCCCAGTATCTCAGAATGTGGCCTCATTTGGAAATAAAGTCATTACAGATGTAGTATAGTTAAGGATGATGTCATTAGGGTAGACCCTAATCCAGTATGACTGGTGTTCTTATAAAAAAGAGAAATTTGGACAGAGACACATGCACCCAGGGAAAACGCCATGTGAAGAGAAGGTGGAGATGAAGGTGATGCTTCTACAAAGCCAAGGGACACCAAAGATTGCCAGTAACCACTGGAAGCTAAATTCTCTCTTACGGCCTTCAGAAGGAACTGATTCTCTCTTATGGCTTTCAGAAGGAACCAACCCTGCTGACATCTTGATTTTGAACTTCCAGCCTCCAGAACCGTGAGACAATATGCTTCTGTTGTTTAAGCCTAGCAGCCCTGACAAACTCATACTGTGGGTTTTGTGTCTGGAGTCTTTCACCTAGCACATTTTTGAAGTCCATTCATGTTGTAGCATATCTTGTCACTGTGTTTTGGGTCCTCCAGGGGTTAGTCCTGGGGTGTTGACAGCTAGCAGTTTCTAGACAGTAAGCAGGTGGCAACGTTCTCTCCCAGCCAGCACTGCAGGATGGAGGGATGGCTGGGGTGGGAATGGCCGCTGGCCTGCATAGTCCTTCCAGGAACAGAGCTGAGGAGGCCTCAGTGACGAGCTCTGTTTCTCCCCTTACATTCACATCTGTAGGATCCTGGGGTGCAGAGCAACCCTGTATTCTGCTAAGAAACGGATGCCAGCTCCTCTCACAACTCCAAGGAATTTCGAGGCTCCCACCCTGCATCTAGAAGGTGAGGGTCTCCTTAGGGTTTCAGAGGATGCAAGAGATAGTATCCTCTGATACTATCGGCACAAGAGATAGTACAGTGTGGAGGTTAGGGACGTGGCGACTGGAGCCAGACTGCCCGGGTTCAGATCCCAGCCCCAATTCTGCCACTTAAATACCCTGCCACTTGAGGGCATTACTGTAACCCGGTGTGCCTCTGTTTCCTCCTCTGTAAATTGGAGATAGTTAAAGAGTGAAGACATTAGTTAAGACGCAAGCCTTGTACGATCTGCTCCAACCGATCTGTGCCCTCCCGCTGGAGCTGGACTTATCTGCCTCACTCATATGTCTTCTGCTCCTCCTGTGTGTCCTGTCTTGCTCAGTGACATCACCCTTCCCCATAATGGGTTCTCATTCTTGCATCCAGTCTATTTCCAAGGCACCATCTCCTTCAAATCCACCATCTCCTCCATTCCACTGTCCTAATTCAGGACTCATCCCCCCGGGCTGGAATTTTCCAGTGTTTCCCTAACAAGTGCCCCTGCCCTAGCCTTGCCCCCTCCGCTCTGTCCTGCATGGGAGAAGCCATATGAGCTCTCCAGACACACATCAGCTCTGAATGTCCCCTTGGTGAGACCCTCAACCTGCACGGCTGGGCCAGGAGGGCCAGAGGCAGGCTCCTAAGCAGGTATGATGGAGCGAAGGGCCCTTTTGCTTCTGTCCTCCTACCTCCCTGTCCCCAGCTTCTGGCCTCCTCTCATAAGAGGCTTTCTGTTTCGATAGTACCAGATTTCTTAGGCATCCGGGAACAACCCCTCTGTCCCATGCATCCCAGGAGCTGGCTCAGGGCCAGGGGCCCCTGGTAGGCACTGGGTAACTATGGAATGCCCCGGATCAGGCATGATGTTTCTGGAACTTTGCCTGTGTTCTGTCTGGAACCCTCTTCTTCTTCTTCTTCTTCTTTTTTTCCCTTTTTTAAACAAACTTGTGTTCATCTTCCTAAACTGGCTCACATGACTTACCATCTAGAAACTTCCCTGACCACATCCCTCGCCTCCAAGGACCTTCCTCTTCCCACTCTGTGCTACTGCCACTCCTTGGACGTGCACTTAACGCATTTCCACACAGAATCGTAACAGATGGCCGTCCCTCTGTTTCCCTTCTCCCACTGCATGCTGATTTCTTTGAGGAACAGGACAGGATTCTACTTTTCATCTGGGTGCTCCATAAAATGTCTGCTAGATGAATAAAGAATGAATAGGAGACTGCATGTGTGCATTCAGGAAGGAAGACGTGTGCCTCTGTATATTCCCCTGCCTGGGGAACTCTTACGCATTCTGCAAGGCAAGAGTAATGTTGCCTCCTCTGGGAAGCCCCCCGGGACTTTCCCAGGCTGATAGAGGCCAAGCCTCCCAGGAATTGAGTGCACTAAGACAAATGACACTCTAACATCACAAGCCTCACCCTGACACTCCTTTCTTTTCTTGCTTTTTGTTTGTCTCCCTTGGACAATAGACTCATTACTGAATTGCTGTCTGTTTTATTCTCTGCTATGAAGAAAACTTTCCCTATCACTTCGAATGCTGCTTGAGCAGTAGCAGACACTCAATATTAATATTTGCTGAATGAATGAATGAATGAATCTGGGAGTGCCCAGGACTCAGCCTGGGGTTTAGTTTTCAAATCCTCAATGAGCATTTTCTGGATTTGAATAGAGACTAAGAAAATGCAGGTAGGGAGTTGGAAACGGACAAGGCAGGATGAGGGCGGGTGGTAGGAGCCCCCCAGGGCAGGGTACCAGGCAGTATCTCCCGATCACAGCTGCCCAGGCTGGGAGAGAGGACGGTCTCAGAGAAGCAAGGCCATTCTTTGCCCTTGGGTCAGACCCTCCTCACCCCAAACATGTCAGTCCCCTGCCACCCTTTGGTCTGGTCTCGTTGAGCTGGTGTGCTCGGCTCAGTGGGGCATTTCCCCAAGGATGAGGTCGAAGTGAGCAGAATGACACTGGGCTTGTTGTCAGCACAGACTCCCAGCCTGGTAACCCTGGGGACCCTGAGGCAGGCTCAGGCTCGAGGCTAAACTCAGGCTCGGGTTCAAGTCAAACTCTGCCCCTGCTGCTTCGCCTTCTGGGTGAAGAACCCAGGGTGACAGAACCCACCTTCCTGTGGGGTTATGAGGATCCCATGAGAGACAGCACAAGCAGATGGTGAGGCAGGAACAAGTGGGAGGTCATGTCATTCTGAACAGCTCCGAGTCTCAGAATCTGCAGATACAGGAGTATTTTTCTCCTCCAGAAGGTCAAACCCTGTTCCCAAGAGGCTGGGTGCAAAAATAAGTGCTGAATGAATGAATGAATGAACGAGTCCCCAGAACATAGCACAGGGCTAGGCACACACATTCTCGACTAGTATTTGCTGGATCACCTAGGACTGAAGAAAACACAGGCCAGCAGTTGGGGATGAATGGGGGCGGGTGCAGGCTGGTGGCAGGCCATCTGTGAGTCTTTGTCATCCCAGACCTATATTTGTTTTTTGTTTTTGTTTTGAGACAGGGTCTTGCTTATTGCCCAGAGCTGGAGTGCAGTGGTGGCTCACTGCAGCCTCAAACTCCAGGGCTCAGGCAATCCTCCCACCTCAGCCTCCTGTGTAGCTAGGGCTAAAGGTGTGCACCACCATGTCCAGCTAATTAATTTTTTGTTGTTGTTAGAAACGGGGTCTCATTATGTTGCCCAGCCTGGTCTTGAACTCCTGGCCTCTAGTGATCCTCCTGCCTTGGCTTCCCAAAGTGCTAGGATTACAGGTTCAAGCCATTGCAACTGGCTACTATTTTTAATTTTTACTGAAGATAATCTACAGAGAGTAATCCCAAGAGTGCAGTTCGATGAACATGTGTCTACACCCGTATAACCAGCACCCTGATCAAGACATAGAACATTGTTCACACACCTTGCACCCCCCCAGACAACAGCCCACAAAGTGAGCCACTGTGCTGAGCTCTGCTGCCTTGCATTCGTTTTGCCTGCTTTTGAACAGGGTATGAATGGAAACACACAGTATGATCAGCCTGTTTTCCTATCTGCTTTGTGTGAGCTGGGAGTCACCACGTGAATGCCAACAACCAGAACCAGGGTGTGAAAGTGTGCCAGTGGGTGGCAGCCCCTGCAAAACATGGGTTCTGGGGCTTTGAAGTGCATGGTTAATGTCTTCTTAAAGGATCTGTCTCGAGCAGAATGATTTTCACCTTCTTTGCGGAGAGTGCCCCATCTGAAAAGCCGCCCTCAGTCTGACAGCAGAATCCTTTCTCTTTAGGCTGCATGAGTCAGACCTGGGGCCTGGCATCGTGCGTTGTTCTGGTCACGACGCTGTGCCCACCTCCTCCAAGAAGCCTGCTGTGCCAGCCCAGCCCACAGCCAGCATCTGGCAACCACGGGGACACACCTGAGGGGCGGGTCCTGCTCTCTTCCCATCTAAACTCCTCCTCCAGCCTGGGTAGCCTGCACTGTGGCTCCAGATTCCTGGGGTCACCATGGGTTATTTTGGATATTCGCAGGACACTGAGCCACCCCACAACCTTGCCTTTTCCCCAACGTGCATCAGGCATGTGACTATTTTTAGCATGGGGCTGAGAAAGATCTTGCCAGGGGCTTTGGGGCTGGAGACCTGGGTGCAGGTGCTGGGGGGTGTCACAGGCTGGTGAGTCTCCCACAAGGGGAGTGCCATCCATGCTGCATTGTGAGGAGGAAGTGAACTCTGCAAAGTGCCTGCAGAGATTTTCATGTCATAGCTACCACTGTTATCAACTGGGAAGAGGTATAGCCGAATGAAGAGAATGGAATCTGAAGCCAGACAGCCTGGGGTTCAATTCTGACTTCACCACTTGTTGGCTCTGGGGCCTTGGGCAAGCTGCTTAACTTCCCCGTGCCTCAGTTTCTGCATCTACACCATGGAAGTAGTGCTAGCACCTGCCTCACAGGCTGGCGGAGGATTAATCTATATAAAGTGCACAGGGCAATCCCTGGCACCTAATAGGAACCACAGTAGAGTTTGCTCTCATAGCCAAGCATGGTGGCTTATGCCTGTAAATCCAGCTACTTGGGAGGCTGAAGCAGGAGGATCGTTTGAGCCCAGGAGTTTGAAGCCAGCCTGGGCAACAGAGCAAGACCTTATCTCTATAAAAAAATTAAAATTAGATGGGCATGGTGGTGCACGTCTGCAGTCCCAGATACTCAAGAGGCTGAGGTGGGAGGATTGCTTGAGCCCTGGAATTCAAAGCCACAGTGAGCTATTGAGAGGCGAAGCCAGCTGGACTTCTTGGGTTGAGTGGGGACTTGGAGAACTTTTCTGTCTTACAAGAGGATTGTAAAATGCACCAATCAGCACTCTGTAGCTACGATTGTAAAACACACCAATCAACGCCCTGTAGCTAGCTAGAGGTTTGTAAAATGCACCAATCAGCGCTCTGTGGCTAGCTACAGGTTTGTAAAATGCGCCAATTGGTACTCTGTAAAAACGCACCAATCAGCACTCTGTAAAATAGATCAATCAGCACTCTGTAAAACGAACAATCAACACTGTAAAATGGACCAATCAGCACGCTGTAAAATGGACCAATCAGCAGGACATGGGCGGGGACAAATAAAGGAATAAAAGCTGGCCACCCTAGCCAGCAGCGGCAATCCGCTTGGGTCTCCTTCTACTTGTGGAAGCTTGTTCTTTCACTCTTCACAGTAAATCTAGCTGCTGCTCACTCTTTGGGTCCGTGCCACCTTTAAGAGCTGTAACACTCACCGCAAAGGTCCGTGGCTTCATTCTTGAAGTCAGCAAGACCACGAACCCATCAGAATGAGTCGACTCTGGACACACTATGATTCCACCACTGCACTCTAGCCTGTGCGACAGAGTGAGACCCTATCTCTAAAAAAATTTTTTTATAAGAGTTAGCTCTCTTTCTGCAATAATATACCTGAAATGTGATTAAATCATAGTTAAGTAATTAACTAGTGTGAAATTATAGCTGTTACAAAGATAAGTTGAGATAACATATGGAAAGTTCTTGAGATAATACATAATGTGCTTGGTGCATAGCAAGGGCTCAGCAGGCATTTGCTCTTATTTTTTAAACTATTCATAATTCTGGACTCTAAACAGAGGAGCCAGCAGGAGGGTGTTGAATGGATAAGCAGCTAGGGCGGAGGGGACCTTGCCGGGCTAGCCTGAGCACCGTCCTACTCACGGGCGGCTCAAGAGGCCGCTGATGACAAACAGAGTGGGTCTCCTGTGGTTCTCTCGGCCCCAGCACCCCCAACCCTGACCCAGTGCTTTGCACAAAGGCTTGTATGTTTCAAGCCACAGTCTAGAGAAAGCAACTAGGTTTCAAAACAAAAAACCAGGTAAATTTCCTTCCCTTTCCTCCAAAGATGGGTAGACCAAAGAAGGACCCAAAAAAACTGCTTGCAAGAATATGAAGGGCTATTAAGGGTCGAAGATGATTGCTTTGTTTTCAGCTATAGGAAAGACTGAGCAAGAAGAAAGGAACAGACATTACTACTGAAGGTAGCAAATTTGATTAGAACTGAGGGATAATTTTGTAGTCCTAGTACTGGGAATCTCAGCTGGAGGATGCTGGACTTGATCAGCATCTCCTTCCATATTCCCTTGCGCTTCTGCCTTAACTGAAACTCTTGCTAAGAACGGAAGGTAACATTCTGAGCACCTGGCAACAAAGACGCAAGGGGAAGCGTGTGTCTCTGCATTGATGGACATTTGAAGGGTCAACTGACTCACTGCCACAAAGAGTGAGGGATTGTTTCAGGGTCGCACGAATCACATTGGAAACTGCCTTTCCTCCAGTATTCACCATGCAAAGATTTTCTTCTTTTTATTTACTTTTTCTTTTTTTTGTTCTTTGAGAGGAACCTCTGGAAGAAATGCAAAGATGTTTCTAACAAGGCCGGGTGCGGTGGCTCATGCCTGTAATCCCAGGACTTTGGGAGGCTGAGGCAGGCGGATTGCCTGAGGTCAGGAATTTGAGACCAGCCTGGCCAACATGGTGAAACCCTGTCTCTACTGAAAATACAAACATTAGCCAGGTGTGGTGGTGCACGCCTGTAATCCCAGCTACTCAGGAGGCTGAGGCAGGAGAATTGCTTGAACCCAGTGAAGGTTGCAGTGAGATGAGATTGTGCCACTGCACTCCAACCTGGGCAATAGAGTGAAACTCAGTCTCAAAAAAAAAAAAAAGAATTTACACAAAGGGAATTGTCAATGGAAAATTTTTGAGGTAAAAGAATCTTTTATTTTAAAGAGTTTGAAGATTTTTGGTGCAATGAAGTCTGCTTAAGCTTGCCACAGGACAATTTCCTAGGGAAATAATTTAAAAAAGCAAGCGTCTTCTGCTCAAACTTCATCGGAGTCACATATTAAGAAATCTTGAGCCATCTGACTCGGGCAGAAAAATTCTCCCTGAGGGGCCTCTCATGACACAGCTTTCCGATTAAGTACTTAGGTTTACACATGTGATAAAGGTTTGTAAAAGCATAGATCTGGGTTTTATTTCCTTCTCACTTACTTTCATGGTCAGTTTTAGCACTTTTATTGTAGGAGATGGATTTCTAGGGATGGAAGCCCAATGTGGAAATTGTGCTTACAGGAAATAAAGATTCAACTGTGGTTGGCTCGCAAAGGCTTTGATCCAGGAATCAATTTGGTTATAAGTCAGAAGTGGCCTGTAATAAAATGCTGGCAAGAAGTCGCTGGGCATAGTGCCTGGGAGTGTGTTCCTGGATGCATTTAAGAATAAAAAGAACAGGCTGGGTGCAGTGGCTCATGCCTGTAATCCCAGCACTTTGGGAGGCCGAGGTGGGCAGAGCACGAGGTCAGGAATTCAAGACCAGCCTGGCTAACATGGTGAAACCCCATCTCTACTAAAAATACAAAAATTAGCTGGGCATGGTGGCACGTGCCTGTAATCCCAGCTACTTGTGAGGCTAAGGCAGGAGAATTACTTGAACCGGGACCCAGGAGGTGGAGGTTGCAGTGAGCCGAGATTGCGCCACTGCACTCCAGCCTGGGCTACAGAGTGAGACTCCATCTCAAAAAAAAAAAAAAAAAAAAGCATGAAAAGAACAAACACCAGCCATGTCAAATCGGCATACACACCCATTCATCTGTCTGGAGACTGGGCTTGGGATGCTTTTCATCTAAATATCGGGTTTATATTTTTTCCTCTCTGCATCACAGAAGTTCGAAAAAAGATAGAAGGAGATCAGATAAGTCACTCCTCATTCCCATGACCATCAGTTTAACATTTTGGTGAATTTCCTTCCAATATTTGTTCCCAGCTTGATAAAGCAGCCACTGGTACAGTCACATCTATTTCGTACCAGATGATCTTCAAAGGTTCCACATCTGTGGGTTTTTGGCTCACTCAATTTGCCATTTAATAGAATTCTCTTCATGTTTAATAACCCTCCTAATAATCACAGAGTTAAAATAATACATTTTTATCTAGGAAATGCTTCAAGAACTCTCAAAAGACTGACTTGAACAGGAAGCAGGAGAGGGCTTGCGTGGTTTACAAAGATGGCAGACTCAAAGGGAAAAGGGGAAGAATTAATTAGAAATACAAGGAAGAAAGAAAGGAGAGAAAGAGGGACGAGAGGAAGAGAAGAAGGCACTGGGGAATGGGGAAAATGGGTTTGGGTTGCAGAGGATGCTCACACAAAAAGGAACCTCAGGTTGGCCGTGTGGGTGTGGTGACCGGGACTGTGAGAATGGCAGCAGCTCAAAGAAGACTGGAGACACATCAGAAACCACCAGGGTGAGGGAAGGGGGTTGGCTGGAAGGAGGGTGCGGGGCAGGCCTGCAGCCAGCAGGGAACTCCCCCAGAGACTGAACCTCAAGGCCACAGGCCACAGGTGGCCACCAAGGTAGAAGACGGGAGATCCTCCAAACGGTTAAGCAAATGAGGACACTCTGCCCACCAGGCATCTGGCCTCCACTCACACTCAGGAATCCGCAGGCAGAAAGACAACCAAAGCCATTTTTCATGCAAGAGGAGTTGGATATCAGGAAAAATCAGAGCCCCTTTGTATGACATGCCAAACTGCTGAAGCGAGAAAATGTCTCGGGCGAAGGCTCAGATGCGAGGCAGGGACAGCGTGCTCGCCCTGGGGAACCTGGGCCGTCAATGTGCACTTGTTATCAGGCTTTTCAGAGCTGAGGGCCGGAAGCGAGTATGGGGCATCCCTCCCCCATCGCATGTTAATGATGAGCTGGTGACATGGCCTTGGCCGGACTGTCCGGCCCCTGGAAGGGAGCCTGGGTGTCCTGAAATGTCCTCAGGGAGTCTTTGGGGATCTGTGTCCTTTTCTTGCCTGTGCTTTGGTGTGTGGGGGAGGGGTGAAGTGGGCAGGAGGAACCCTGGGAATTAAGAACCAAAGCCCCCCTTCCTCTGAGACCCATCTTCACTCTGGGTCCCCTCCCCTGTCCCCATGTACCATGTATTTTTGGGGTTAGCAGATGAGAATAACGACCATGCATTGAACACGTTACGCCAGCTCCAAAGCAAGCACTTACTTTATCGCGACTCCTGCCAGCAAACGTGCATAGCAGGTATCGCTAACAACCCCATATTGCAGAGAAAGCAACTGAGGTTCAAAGCAGGTGCAATGACTGGCTTAAGGCCCCACAGCTAGTAGGAGGCAGATCCTGGATTCAAACCCTGACTCACTCTGGGATCTGGGCCCTTTATCACCATATCCTACCTCCTCTCCAAGACGCCAAGCAAAAGAGCTGCTGTTTATTTCAGGTCTACGGTGAGACAGATGTGCGGGGAGCCCTGTGCGTATTTCCCATCTGATTCTCCTGACAACCCTATGGGATAGGCCTCCTTAGGGCGTCCGGGAGGAGCCCCTAACATCTAGGACGTGTTCTGTTGCCCTCTCCACATCGTGCCCTGTATGGTGTCTGTCCTACTGCTGGTGCCCCAGGGTCCCCAGAACCCGAGAGTAAATACCCTGGGGGCTTTCTGTGCCCACAATGCCCGGCCTGAAGCCAGGCACTCAGCAGGTGCCCCACAAACACCTAAGGACGACACAGTTTTAAGTAATTCTGCTCTCCAAGGCAGCCCCTGGCCCTGCAGGTGCGTGTGGTAGCTCTCAGAAAAAAACAAGAGAGAGGTGAGGTCTGGTTCTGCACCCAGCTCTGCTCCCTGCCCCGTGGTGCCTGGGCCACCCTCAGGGCTTCCCATGTCCAATCTCATTTAATCGTTCTGATCATCTGATGAGATGGGGGAGGGGAGGGTCTATCATTATATCCCCATTTTACAGATGAGAAAATAACTGAGGCCCAGAGAAGCTAAGGAGTCTGTCCAAGGTCACAGAGCTAACACAGGGCAGAGCAGGATTCAAATGCAGGTCTCATCGATCCCCCACCCACAACCCCCGTCCTATTGACCATCACACAGACTTAGTTCAGATGTCATCTTCGACTCCCTTCTGCGCACGAAGCTCCTGGAGAGTCAGAGAGTGGGGCGGGCTGGATCCATGGGACTTTGGGTATCAGGGAATGAGCCTGACTTTATCACAGAGGGATGTGGTCTCACCAGAAGGTACTGAGCTGGGGAATGATGTGATCTGGTTGATATTTTTACAAGCTCTTTCTGGCTGTGTGTGGAGAGCAGGGAGAGTGACCAGTCAGGACTCTACAGCGGGCATCCAGGCGAGAGATGACAGAGCTGGGAGTGCTCTGAGATGGAGAGAGGTGGAGGGAAGGAAGGCAGTGGGCGTGTGCCGGAGGTGGAGCCCATAGGCCTGGGGAGGGTGAAAGGAACCCCGAGGGATGCTGCAGGAGAGGGACTTCTGTCTCTGCTAGGCACAGAGCAGGCTCTTGGCAGCATTTGCTGGATGGATGAACTGGTGACTGAGTGGGCTGGAGACGGAGGGGGCGGTGCTGTCCAAGCGAGACCACACTGGCGACGTGTGAGGTTACCACCAGCAGGCTCCTCCTTGCCAAGGTGTCAGAGGGAAAAGAGGCCACAGCCAACAGTGTTTCCAAGAAAAGGAGCCTGAAGTCACTATGTCCTGTGTGGTGCCTCTGTGGGAGCACGGCTGCTGTGCTTCTCACAGCACTTTCGCAAACATCCTTGGCTTGGATGTTCACAGAACCCTGGGGGTGGGGCGGGGCAGGGAGGACTCAGGCATAGAAAGAAGATGAAGGCAGGGAGGAGGGACGATGGGGAGGAGAAAGGAGGAATGGAAGATGCAGGGAGGGAGGGACCAGGAAGAAAGAATAAAGAGAGGAAGGAGGGAGGGAGGATGGAGGGAGGGAAAGAGGGAGGATGGAGAGGATAGAGGAAAGCTGGAAGGAGGGAGGGAAGTTGGAGGGAGGAGGGTGGAAGTTAGAGAGAGGGATGGAGGTGGGAAGGATGGAGGGATGGAAAGAAGTTGGAGGGAGGGGAGGATGGAGGGAGGAGGGAGGAGAGGACGACAGGAGGAAAGAGGAAAGACAGAGGGAGGAGGGAGGGGAGGACAGGTTTTATTTGCCAATTTGACAGCCGAGCAAACTGAGGCTCTAGGAGGTTGAGTGACAAGCCAAAGACTGTCCAGATGGTGAGTGGCGGAGTCAGGACTAGGCCACAGGTCCCCTGACTCCAATCCTGATGGTTTTCACTCTGGTCCCTTGTCCTCCTCTACCCTGGCCCTGGCCCTGAGACACTGGGAGGTCACCTGACGCGGCAGGGCTCTCGGCAGGTGTCGGTAAGTGACAGGGAGATGCGCGGGTCAGCCACAACCCCCACGAGCGCTGTCTCTGTCCCTGAGTATCAATCTGGGCACTCAGTTCCCACCCCTGAGGCTACTGGAAGTTCCCCAGTTCCTCTCTGCCTCCTTGGGGCCAGGCTAGGGCACTTGGCAAAGTCACTGTGCCAGAAAATGTGATGTTGGGAACACACACCTGGGTGGCTGCCATCCCCAGCCCAGGCACAGCCTGGGTGCTAGGCCCTCTTTCAGCTCCCAGCTGAGAGCCTCAGTCTCTGATTTTGCAGTTCACAGGAGCCATTCAGAACGCCCTGCCTCTGAGAGGTGAGGAAATAACACCGTGGCCTCCACTGGGGGGGCTCAGCTTCTTCCATTCCTGGACCCTGCAGGCTGGTGAGCTGACCTGGGGCAGCTTACAAAATTTGGGCAACTTATGTCTTCTGGGAAAAATTCCAAGGTTCAGGAAACATGGAAATAGAGAGAAAGCGATGATATGTTTTGAATATCTATAAGGTGCCAGGCACGAGAAGGGGTATTTTCCATGTTTTTTCTCATATAACTTCACAACAACCCCAGGGTTGATTCTATGATGCTCCTAACTTAACAATGAAGGAAAAATTGCTCTCTGAGTGAACAACAAAGTTCAGAGAGGTTAGGCAATTTGTCTGAAGACACACAGCTGACAAGTGGGAGTCTGGACTCAAACCCGGGGCCATGTGGCTTCAATGCTGGCCGTCTGATGCTGCTGCTTCCATGTGGACTCATGGTGGGGAGGAAAGGGGGAGCTGGAATGAAGATCCAGCCCCTTCCTGTGTCCCTGGGCCCAGGAGGTGACAGATGCTAGTGGCAGGTGAGCCAGGGACACTGATGATTTTTACTCATTTGGTTTTTCCCAGGCTCTGTCTGGAGCTGGGCTTGAGTCAAGAAACTGCCCTCTACCTTTCCACATTCTCTTTCAGAAATGGGGTGATAGCGGTGGAAGGAGGAGAGGCAGTTAAACAGCATTTCCTGACACCTCCACCTCTGTGGGCTTGCCATGGTAGCAAGCAGGCCATGTTGGATGTGGTGACGTGGAGAGCTTGCTCTGGGTCTATAGTCCTCAGAGGCAGGGCATAGCGTCAGGGTGGGAGGGAGGGAGGGGTGCAAGAGCAGCTCCAGTTAAAGTCCAAAGCCCTTGCAAGCCCATGCACCGCAAAGCCATCTGATGCGGCGGCTTCCACGTGGACTAATGGGGGAGGAAAGGGTTTGACTCAAGCCCAACTCCAGATAGACCCTGGGAAAAGCCTGCAGAGAGCCTGGGGCCTGTGGGGGCGGAAGTGGCTGCTTTGTAAAGGCTGTGGTGCTTCACCAGAAGGGTCCCCTGTGCACATTCGGGGTTGGCAGCTCAGTCTGTCATTGTCTCCACCTCATAGGCTCACACCCAGGAGCCTCGAAGAATGCAGACACCAGGGACCGCTGATTCCACCCAGAGGTATCCTAACGAGCACTCCGCGCGGGGGGCATCCATAGGTATGTGCTGGGCACCTTTCCATTCACTGCCTCATTATCCCACTTTCCAGACATCAACAAGAACTCAGAGAGGTCACCTAACCTGCCCAAAGCTACACAGCTGCCTGGAAACTGGGGTTTTGAACTCTAGAGGTCCAACCCCAAAGCCTTGCCTCTTTCCCCTACCCCATGCTGCCTTTTCAACAGAGTCCATTTTAACAGAATGTCCCTCGAATAAGGGGCATCATTTTTTCTAGGCCTCTGTTTCAGGAAGAGCTGGGCTTCTATTATGAAATATTCCCCTTTTATTGTATGCCCCCTGTGAACACACCTCTGGCCACACTCCTTTCTTTGTCCTGGCCTCCAGGAAGCTCAGCGACAAAGCTGTGGCCTGCCTCGGCCCCCAGCTGGCTTCTGCAGTCGGTACTGTGGACACTAGCTGGACGCAGCCATCATCTCTCATTTTCCTACTTGATTTTTCTATCCGCCCCAGTCCCTCGTCTCTTTATTTATCTTGTCCCTTTCTTCCTTTCATGGTTGAAGAAGGAAGAAGTAAACAAACAGTAAAATCACGGGATGTCACTTTCACAGCTTTGAAAAGTTTTTCACTGGAGGAAGTTGATAATGCTAGAAAAAAAGTCCTTTGTCTGGTACCACGTCCTGCCTCGCAGTTCAGAAAAGAGAGTCTCGCGCAGCACTTCCCGGAGTCTCATGGGGATACAGAACAAGAATTGGGGGACGGGACGTTGGGGGCAGATCCAGGCAGGCCCTCCCTGGCCTCTCCCTGGAGCTTAGAACCAGTTTGTTCCCTTTTTGAAGCTGTTTCCCAGGAGACCAAGCCCATGCACCCGCTGGAGAGAGCATCCTTGTTGAGGGGAGGCTGTCATGGAGGGCAGTGCCGCTTCTCTGAGACTGTATGCAGGTTAACCGCGATGGAGGCCCAAGGCACAGAGACCACGGGAGGGAGTTTCCATCGCTGTTCTGCACCTATTGCTGCCCCACGCTACGGTGGCTGTGTGTTGCCCAACCTTTGCCCAGGTACGCACCCAAGGGGAGGTTATGCTGGGACAGAGCCCCAGCCAGGCAGCCCCACAGCCACTTTCTGCTCCTGAGCCATGCCACCTTGCGTAAGTCACTCTGCCTCACCTGTCTTGAGCTTCCCTGGCTTGCACAGCATAAGAACTGGGCAGCATTGTGGTTCTCAGCTCCATGGTGGACGCCTTCTGGGCATTGTGGGTAGGGAAAGCATTACTATTAATAAAGGACTGGGGCTGGCCCCTAAAGCATATGCCAGGTCATCCCATTGATAGGATCGCTTTCCCCACTTGTGTTACATGTGCTTTCATTTTTTTTTTTTTTTAATGGAGTCTTGCTCTATTGCCCAGGCTGGGGTGTAGTGGCGAACTCTCGGCTCAGTGCAACCTCCGCCTCCCAGGTTTAAGCAATTCTCCTGTCTCAGGAGTAGCTGGGACTACAGGTGCCTGCCACCATTCTGGCTAACTTTTGTATTTTTAGTAGAGTTGGGGGTTTCACCATATTGGTCAGGGTGGTCTCGAACTCCTGACCTCAGGTGATCCACCCGCCTTGGCCTCCCAAAGTGCTAAGATTATAGGCGTGAGCCACTGCACCTGGCCTCTGTTTTGTTTTTGTTTTTGTTTTTGTTTTTGAGACAGAGTCTCACTCTGTCACCCAGGCTGGAGTGCGGTGGTGGGATCTCAGCTCACTGCAACCTCTGCCTCCCACATTCAAGCAATTCTCCTGCCTCAGCCTCCCGAGTAGCTGGAATGACAAGCTTGCACCACTACGCCCGGCTAATTTTTGTATTTTTAGCGGAGACGGGGTTTCACCATGTTGGCCAGGCTGGTCTTGAACTCCTGACCTCAGGTGATCCACCTGCCTCGGCCTCCCAAAGTGCTGGGGTTACAGGCGTGAGTCACCGCGCCAGGCCCCATGTGCTTTCTCGAAGGGAAGTGAAGTGACTGGAATTCCAGCTACCAGGAATCATGCCTTCCCCCTCTGCCCTTTGTCCCTGCAACCCTAAATGATGCTTCCCCTAGATTCAAGAGGTTCTCCATGGGGGCAGTTTTGTCCTCCAGGGACATATGCAAAGTCTGAGCCCATTTTTGGTTGTCACAGCTGGAGAAGGAGGAGCGCTACTGGTTCCAGTGCGGGGAGGCCAGGTATGCTGCTAAACACCTACAGCACACGGGACAGCTCCTGTAACAGAGGATTCGGCCCCAGCGTCAGCAGTGCTACAGGTGAGAAACCCTGCCCTGCTCCGAGGGGCAGCCGATGCTGAACCCATAACCCCTGGTGCTCCTGAGTTATGCTCTATGGAACTGTCCAGCACTACTTTAGGCTGTGGGGTGTCAGGCAGTAGTGTCAGAATCTGGCACCCCCATGGGCATACCTTTGGCTTTCTTTCCCACAACTGTTCCTTCTTCTGTCTTTCCCTACTTGGCCATGGTGCTGTCGCCTGGCCGGCTGCTGTGGCCCCAAATCTGGGAGGTCACCCTTCATTCCTCATCCCTTTCTCCGGGCCATCCCTCCACTTCTCCCATCTCTGCTGCTGCCATGTAGCCCCAGGTCTCCAGTCTGCCACAATGTCCAGATGGGTCTCCTGGTAGCCTCCCCTGCCTCCTGATATCTCCATCTCCAAATGCAGTCAGAAGGTCTGCTAAAAACATAAACCAGATCACCGTACTTCCTTGCCCGAAGTTCTGCAATAGCACCGATCTCATGTGAAATAAAGCAGGCTTCTGACCCTGACCTCAGAGCCTCCCCAGCCCACCCCCTGACCTCTTCCTTGCTCCCTCTCCTCCATCCTCACCAGGTTCCCTCCTGCTCGGGGCCTCGGCTCGCCCTTTCCTCCTCCTAGAAGGTTTTCCCTCCAGGTCCTTTTTCTGGTTCAGGTTTTGGCTTAAACATGACCTTCCCTGACAATTTCCTGTCCCCTTGACCAGCCAACAGCGGCCCCCTCCAGCCGCTCCCCACACGCCCCCTGCTCTGTTTTCACCGTAACATAAATCTGCACCTAGAAGTGCCAACTGCCTCATACATAGGAGTATCAATTCCAGGACAGCAGGAACCTGTCTGTCCTTTCTGCAGCTGTGACCCTGAGCCCTGCATGTCTAATACAGACCAGGTGTTCAGTGAGCCTGTGCTGGAAGAATGAATGAGGGAACAGCAGCACACCCAGCAGGCGGGTGACTTGTAGCCCGTGTGTGTCTCAGCAGCAAAAGGGTCGAAAGTCACTGAACTAAGTAACCTCCACAAGGCTCTTCCGGCTGGAAACCCCTCCTCCAGCAAGGACCCTCCATGAGGCCACACCGACCCACCGTCAGCGTGGAAGCTATGGGCAGAGGCTTTCCGGGGTTTGTGTGACAGAGAGTGAGAGGTGGGAGGAGTGTTCCAGAACAGTCAGGCCCCATTTTCAGATGAGGAGACAGAGGCCCCCCAGGCCCCCTCCCCTGCACATTGCTGTTCCAGTTTAGCTGTGGCTTCCTCGCCTCTGACACTCAGGGTCTGGTGACCCGAGGCCCCTTCCTACTCGGCACTTCTGTCACTATGTCCTGGAAATCCTCAGAGTCTGGGCTGTTGGTGGAGACTGACACAGGGGATTTATTTTAAAGATCTGCTGATTTTCCTACTGAGACTTTTTGAAGGGCCTCTTCCTGAATGATTGGAGAGTAAGCACCAGCTGTGAAGCAGACACAGGGCGAGAACATGTCTGTGATGGACACATGTCTGTGTGCCCCCAAAATACATACGATGAAGACATAATCCTCTGTGTAAACAATGCTATTTGGAGACAGGGCCTCTGGGAAGTGATTAGGTTTAGATGAGGTTGTGAGGGTCATGATCAGACCAATGCCCTTGTAAGAAAGGACCAAAAAGCTGGCGCCCTCTCTCTCCACCATGTGAGCATTTTAATAGAATGATCTGGCCCCAATGTCAGCAGTGCAAAGGCTGAGAAACCCTGCCCTGGTGTGAGGGGCAGCTGATGCTAAACCCATAACCCTTGGTGCTCCTGAGTTATGCCCTGTGGAACTTGCATGAAGAAGCCGGCCATCTGCAAGCCAGGAAGAGGGACCTCACCAGGAACTGAGTCCAGTGACACCTTAATCTTGGACTTCCCAGCCTCCAGAACTATGAGAAGTTCACATCTGTGATCTAAACCACCCAGTCTATCATATTTTATGACGTCAGCCCAAGCTGACTCCAACAACCCCCTTACCTGCCCTTTCCAAATCTGCATGGTTCCAATAAAGGATTTCCCCTGACTAGTGGACAGAAGAGCTCCTATGTTCCACCTTGGCCGTGATCCGGGGAATGAGATGCAATACTCAGGAGCTGTGCACGTCTTAAGCCTCATTTTCTACAACTATAAAAGGCAAATAATTAATATCTACCTTGAGGTGTTGCTGGCAATTACATGCACGAATGTGAGTCCTGCATGAAGGTCTTCCATAGTGATGGCTGTGATAATTAGCACCCAAGGGCAAAGGGGGTCCAGGGTGAGGATTCTAGCCGGTGGTACTTAGCGCGTCAGGGAAGGGGTGCCTGTTCTGACGCTGTCACCCACCTGGGCCTGACTGGACAGGCTGCCTCTGGGTTATTTCAAGAGAAAATGAAAGCAAACACAGATAAGAAAAGTTTCAAGCCCAGCACCAGGCCTGGAGTGGGTGGAGAAAGGCTATTATTTGATGAAACCTCTCTGAATGGTCCTATGTAGGGAGTGTGGTTTAAGACAGAGCCATGCAGCTGACCCACCAGGAAGGAGTTTCAGGAAATTCTTTGGAAAAAGCCTCCCACCTGTGGGCACCTGGGCGGGGCTCGGGGCAGCTGGGGCCCCTTGGGAGACATCCATGGCTGTCTTCTCAATCCCCTCCCCAGGGTGCAGGGCTAATGCTTCCTCTTCCTCAGTGTGCCATGGTGGGAAGAAAGGTTGGGTACACTGGTGTGCAAGATGCTGCCCAGGTGAGACACGTGAACGTGACTGGGGCAAAGAACTCCTTCACTCTCAGGTTCCAGAACCTTCTCCATAACTTCCCCCACTAGTACCCAGCACAGAGCTGGCACAAAACAGGCGCGGGGGCCACCCCTGGCATCAAGGCTGCTATATTAAGGCCCTGGCAGAGCTGTGGGCATGCTGGAGGCAGCTTTCTCCATCAGGTTGGGGGAGGGGCACGGCTGAGGTGCCAGGACCCTTCTCTTTGGGTGGAGAGCTTTCCTGATGGCAGCACGGGGACTGGGTGGCTCTAGTGAGTTCTCTAGAGTTGGTGTGGGTGGCAGGGCTTTGGCATGTGGCACAAGCTGCTGCCCTCTGGGCCCAGAGTCTCCTCTTCCCTTCCACGTCTACACGGGCTGTTCTGCCCCTGGCAAGAGTACATGTTCTGTGATGTTTGCTTACATTCTGTACCCACTGAATTCCAGAATGCATGAGATTGAACAAATGTTGGTTGGTGATGCCTTTGATAAACCTTGAAGAAAGGTTTACTACCCCTTTCCTATGTCCTCAGGCTTGGCTGGGTGTCACCAAAGATATAAAGAATGAGGTGAGTGTCTCAGAAGGCAGGGAGATGACTGACTGTGGCGACCAGTCTAGCACACAGTGGAAGGAGAGAAAAAAGAGAAAGAGATAGAGATAGTGACACAGAGAGACTGAGAAACAGATTGGGAGAGAGACACAGACAAAGACTGGGAGAGAGACACAGACAAAGACTGAAAGAGAAAGAGGAAAAGGGAGGAAAGAAAAGGAGAGAAGAGAGGAATGGAGAAGAGAGGAAGGGAAGGGAGGAGGAGGGAGGAGGAGGGAAGGGGAGGGGAGGAGAGGAAGGAGAGAAGGAGGGAAGGTGAGGGGAGGAGAGGAGGGAGAGGAGGAGGGGAGAGGAGAGGAGGGAGAGGAGGAGGGGAGGGGAGAGGAGGGAGAGGAGGAGGGGAGGGGAGAGGAGGGAGAGGAGGAGGGGAGGGAAGGTGAGGGAAGGGGAGGGAAAGAAGAAGAGAGGGGAGGAGGGGAGAAGAGAAGAGAGGAGAGGAGGAGAAAAAGGGAGAAGGGAAAAGAAGGGAAGGGAAGAGAAAAGAAGGGAAAAGGTGTGTTACGCAATTTATGTATCCGTTGTGCATCCTCACTTCTAATGCCTTCATGCTGCCGCCAGCCCAACCTCAGAGCTGGGCTCCACTGGGTAGTCAAGTACTTGGTCTATTTTTAATGGCAACCCAGAAGCTGTTTGGGAAAAGGCAGGATGATCTGGTGAGAAGAGCTTTGTAGTGAGACAAAGGCTCCAATCTGGCCCGGCTGCCTCCTACCTGGGCGCCTCTGGGCAAGTCCCTGAACCTCTCTGCACCTCCCTCGCTCATCTGCAGATGGGGGTGAAGGCAGCGTCCTCCCAGGGCTGTCATGGGCAGGCCACAAGGCAATGTGCACAAGGCTCTGCACACTTGAGTATTTTGGACACTTTCCAGCAGAGGGGCAGGCAGAAGGGAGAGACTTTGATTTGAGGGGTAGAAAGAGGCTAAGACAAGGTCAGCCCTGGTGAAGCTGGGAGCAGCAGTCTTTTGCATGTAGCCCTGCCAGAATGCATGGATACCTTAAGCACACAGAGGGCTGGGCTTCCTGGCCCGGCGACATCATTTATAAGACACGAACATGCAACTGTATCTGTTGTTTGCCAGTTGCCAGCAAACCCTTCAGAGTTCTGCCTTTATCCTCGGAGTCTTATTAGCTGCCTGCTGCAGTATTTCTTTAGTTTCAGCCCAGAGGTTTGATTTTTTCATTTTCTTCTGTTCATTTTGCTTTGGAGGTAATGCTTTGGAATACTTTTCTAGAGAACAGGTGGAAACAATGCATTTTATACATGAAAGCCAACACGGAGGTAACCCTCCCTCCATGTCCCCAGAAAGTGGCCTAGGGTTAAGGTGCTGTCCAGGCCTCAGCTCTGGCTACTTGCTGGCAGGTGGAGGCATCGTAGGAGGTGAGGTGTCAGGTGGTTGAGAGCTGTTGGTCTAGGGATGTGCTTTTTATGAGAAAAGCTGTCAGTTCCCACCCAGGTTGAGGGACTGCAATGATTCTAGCCAAGGAATCTTGAACCCACTCTCCCAGCCCTGGGTCCCACAAGGATGTTCTGGCCCTCAGAACCACTGAGCATTGGGGAATAACACAGGCAGCCCAGTTCTTTCGGTGAGGTCCCCCAGATGGCTCCCTCTGCTAGTGGAGCCAGCTGCCCAGATCAGCTTGGGGCTCTCTTGATGAACACCGAAGTGCAAATGGCTCGAGGCAGCTGGCAAGATGCTAAGTGCAGCATTAATCCTAATTAGCATGAGGAATTAATAAAGGAAGCCAGGTTTGCTGGCGGGGAGGAGTTAGTTTCAGAATTTCCACTGGGAAACTGGAAGGCCCTGGGTCCACACATGCCTTCGGGTCGTGCCAGTGGCATGACTTATGACTTACTGTGCCAGGCAGATGGCACCTGATGGAACTTGCTTGTGAGGTGGAATATGGGGCATTGCAGCCCCTGCTCTGTATCCAGCTCAGGTGCTGTGGCAGGTAGTGACGTGGGTACATTCTCCAGAGGAGAGGAGTAGGTGTTCGTGATCTGAGCAATTGCACACTAAAAATGATGTTTTTCAAAAGAAAAGAGGAGGGTGTGATCATGAGCCCACTGGCTCTTTTGTGTGGCTGTGTTTCTCGAACTACTGATTGCACATTTCTGTTACCTGCAGACTCCACTCAGCCCTGCCATTAGGCTCCAAATTGCAAAGGGCAAAGCAGCCTCTTTTGGGAGTGGGGGTGGGAGACAGAGGTGGGCAGGATCCCCGATGAGATGAAAACAAGCATGGTCTGGAGGGGAAAAGGGGGCCAAGTTGACTTCACTAAGCAGATCCAGCTTCACAAAGCCTCTTTTCAGATGACTTCAAATGCGGCCAGAAAAGGGCTATGGTTTTAAGAGCTCCTTGCCAACCTCCACCAAGAAACAACCGCGGCTGAACTCTGTGCAGGGGTTGGAACTGCAGTAAGGAAGGCTAGGTGTGTGGGAGAACTTCCCGAAAAACCGAGGGGTGGAGTTAACACGCGGGGAAAGGTTACCGAAAAAGAAAGAGGGAATTCTGTCCAAGGGTTTTTGAAAAATCAAAGGAAAGCCCCCACCAACTCCCTCCACCCGGTCCCCGATCTGAGCGCCACGCTTAAGCAGCAAACCTGTGCCCAACCTTGCCGGGACCAGGTGGCCCCTCCCCAGCCACCTGTTAGTTCAAGTTCCGCAGCCGGGCAGAAGGGCGCCCGGAAGGCGCCGAAGCCGAGCGCATTTTGGCGTTGGAGGCATCCAGGCCCCTCCCCAGTAGGGAGCTGTCCCCACGGTCCCGGGGCTGAAATCCTGGTCCCCTAGCATTCCAGCCTCATGACACCTACTACTCAGCCTCCAGTCGCATTTGGGGGTCGCAGCGCCCAGCTCCGACGAGATGACCACGCCCCTCCCAGTCTGTTCCCGGTCCGCAGATCGGTCCTGCACACCCTAGTTTCCTACTGAGGTCTCCGCAGCCTCCCTGCTGAGGGGCCGCGACCGAGGTCGCTGTCTCCGTTGGGGGAGACTCGGTGTCGCTCCCCTTACCACCCCACCGCACAGCGAGGAGCGGGCCGGTGACTCCGTGGGAGACGAGGCGGGCGTCGGGCTGGGCCTACCCAGCTACCCTAGATCCGCTAGGAACTCAGCCCCTACCCTGGCTCCGACCGCGCCCCCGCCCCTACTTCTGCCCCTACTTCTGCCCCCACCCCTCAGCCCGAGCCTGTAGAAAGCGCCCAGCGGCACCGACGCGCCCCGCCCCCGGCCGGCCCCGCCCCAGGATGGCCAGTTCCCATAGCAATAGCACAGACACCGGTTGCCAAGCAACCCCTCCCCCCCTCCCGTCCGCTCCCCCCAACCCCAGCCTCCTCCCGCCCCCTCGCCAGCCTCCACCTCCCCCGGGGGTGCCGGCGCGGCCCCTGGGGATCGCTCGGGTCCCGGGCTACGCGCGCCTGCTTGAGTTTCGGTGTGTTTCATTGTGTCTGTGGGCGAGGGGGTGTGCGCGTGGAGAGTTTGTGGGATCGGTGTGCTGGGGAGGTCCCCAGCCGAGAGGGACCAGAGCTGATGCACAGCTGGCCGCGAAGGGACCCGCCCGCCAGCTCCGGCTCCTTTGTGTCTCGCGTGGAGCCAGCGCCGCGCCCACCCTCTCCCCGGCCCGCGCGCCGGGCAGTGTGTGCGCGTGTGTGTGTGCGCGCGCGCGCGCGTGTGTGTATGTGTGTGTGTGTGTGTGTGTGTGTGTGTGTGTGTGGCGGCGAGGGGTCGGGGCTGGCCGTACCTTCGATGCAGCACACCCGCCACAGACCAGAGTGGGTGAGGTCGCCGCGGGCGCGGCGGGGCGGGGGCCCGTCGTCCATGGTCAGGTTGGTGCCGTTGCAGATGTGCGCGCTGGAGTACAGCCAGTAGTCGGTGCCGATGGCGATGGCCATGAGCGAGAAGGCGGCGAAGGCTCCGGCCGTGGTCAGCAGCATCTGCAGCCCGCGGTCGCATCGCACCATGGTGGGCGCCTCATAGTCCGCCGCCCGCCGGCCCGGCCCGCCGCGCCCGCCCGCCCTCCTCCCTCCGCGCGCCGCTCCGGGGGCGCCGGGGTTGGGGGGCCGAGGGCCGGGGGGCGGCGCCGCGCTGCGCGCTCCGACCCCGCGCCCCGGGCGTGCCTGCGCTCCGGCAGCGCTGGGGCTCAAACTCCGAGGCGCGGCGACGAGTGCGGGCTGCGCGGCCGCCGGGCGGGCTGGCGGCGGCGGCCGGGGGCTCCTCCCTCTCCGCTCGCCCTCCCCCCTCGGCCCGCGCCTCCGCCCTGCGCCGTCCGCGCCTCCCCCGCCGCCGCCGCCGCCGCGCTCCGGGCCCGCGCCCCGTTCCTCTCGGCGCCGCCCCTCGAGCCTCGGCCCCCGCCCGGCTGTGCGCTCCTCTGCGCTCCCCTCTCTCCCCAGCCAGGATTTTCTCCCCCTCGCCTCCCTTCCCCTCGCCTCCCCTCCCCTCCTTTCCCCTCCCCTCCCCGCGCCCGCGCGCTCTCTCTCTCTCTCCCAGAGTTCATTCACATTATTGGAGTGAAGGAAGCCGAGGGAAGTGTTCCCCAGGAGGACCGAAGGGAAAGCGCGTCTCCAGCCACCTCTCTTACCCGCCCAGGACATCCAGCCTCCCCTCCGACGGCCCTGCGGATTCTTTAATTTGTGGAGGAGGGCGTGGGTGGGTGTGTCCCTCCTTTCCCCTCTGTGCCTGTTCACCTGGTGATGAAGGTGAGTGTGGGAGTGCGTGTTCAGGTCAGAATTCCTGAAACCCCAGATATGGGACACAGCTGCCAGACCCTGCAAGCCACGCCAGGCCCGGGCCAGGCCCCTCCCCAACCCAGGTGGTTCATGCTCCTCCAGATCCCCTTGCAGGGCCTGGAAGGACCCTGACTTGGGGTTGAGGGAGAAGGGCGATGACAGCGAGAAGTCCTTTGGGGAGAACACAGGGTCTCTGCTTTCTAGAGTGGTGGCAAGGCTGAGATTGAAGATGGGGCGCTCCTCTGTGCTCACATTTCTGAGGGTCTATTACTGCTAGAGTCCAGGGACACTCCAGTTGTGTTAGATTCCAACACTCCACCCGCCAGCCTTTTCCCTGTCTCTCCCAGCCTTTCGCAATGCCTTTATTTCGTTTTGCCTTTTGCTCTGCTCGAGCTTAACCGGCTTTCCCTCCCCTGGCCTTTATTGTCAGCCTCTGCCCCCAACCCCTGCTGGCTTCACTTAATTGCCTTTGCTGCTGGCCGTGATCCCAACCTGGACACACTCCCTTCTCCAGGCAGCCGGTCCGGGCTCCTCCTTCCAGACCCAGCTCCAAACCCCTCCCTCCAGGAGGTTCTCAGAGCCCAGCATCAGGAGGTGCAGCGCCCTTTGACATGTCCAGGTGGTCCTGTTGTTGGCATCCCTGGCTGCACTGGACCCCAGGATATGGAAAAAGGTATAGGGAGTGCTGCTATTCTTGCAAGATGAAGCTTAACTTTCTTTGTGGCACCTTCCCTGGTCCCCACTCCCCGTGTTGAAATCACTGTTCTCTGTCCCACAAGATTGTGAGCCTTTCCTGTGACTGGCATACACGGTAAGGGCTTAGCAAATGTTTGCTGAGTGAGAGTTGTTTCTTGCCACTTGGAAAATTATAGTCTGATTGGGAGGAATAGATCATATACATAAAGGGAAAAAACAAACATCACAAGGTGACAGAGCCTGAGGACCAGGCTGGCTGTGACAGTGATTGTTTGTTGGCCCCTTCTGCCCTTGGGGTGTCTATTCTGCTTTCCAAGTCACAAAGGACGAGGGTCATCACCTCTAATTTACTTTAACCCACCTGCCACCGGATCTGGAGTTCTGCACCCAGCAGGTGCCCAATGTATGTCTAAGTGGACCAGAAGGTGTGAGATGGTTTGCTCTGACCCAGAACAGGGTTACCCACCTCCAACCCTAACAGCCACTAGGATTAAGTCTAGGTTCTGTTCTCAGAAACTCCAGGAAAATGAATCCCAAGTTCTTCTCTCCTCCTCCTCCTCCTCCCCTCCTCCTCCTCCTCTTCCTCTTCATCTTCCTCCATCTCTTCTTCTTCTTCTTCCTCTTCTAACAAATCATTGTTTCAAATTAAATCATAAATGGAAGCGCAATGTAAACAAACCAGGTCTCCTACCAATTAGCCTTGTAGGTAAGGGCTGGCATGGCTCTGGTTGAATGAGGGGCCCAGGGCCCTGGTACTCACCCACACACACACGCACTGCAGCCCCCAAAGCACCTCTCTAGACCCCGGGTTCCACAAAGCACGGTGTGAAAACCCATATCCTGAGCCAGCCACTGGGTTACTCAGGAACATCCCCCTCCACCCTGTCCCACTTGCAGCCTTCCTCAGGGACTTTGGGAGAAGCAAATGAATGTAAGTTGCATGAACCTGATCTTTGGGGGTGGAGAGCAGCAGCTTCCCCCAATCACCTATTAGATGGCAGAGATGACAGGTGGTGGGGCCCTCCTCCAAGCAAGCAGTCCTCATGTTCATCCCATGGGAGACAAAACCAAAATCTTCCTTCATCAGAACCTTGGTAGACCAGCTCTCGCTCCTCCACTTGCAGAAAAGTGTGTGGGAGAGTTGAGAACGCACTGGACCAGAAGCCAAGTCAGTCACCTTCTCATGCTGGCTCCGGGACTGACTAGCAAGGTGATCTGGATGAGCCGAAACCACCTGGGAAAAGGATACCTGTCTAGTGCAACTTGCCGAGTTTTTCAAGGGTTGGTTGGGCACGGTGGCTCACGCCTGTAATCCCAGCACTTTGGGAGGCCAAGGCAGGGGGATCACTTGAGGTCAGGAGTTCCGGACCAGCCTGGCCAACATGGTGAAACCCCGTCTCTACTAAAAAAAAAATTAGCTGGACGTGGTGGTGCTCACTTGCAATCCCAGCTACTCGGGAGGCTGAGGCAGGAGATTCGCTTGAACTCGGGAGGCGGAGGTTTCAGTGAGCCAACGTCATGCCACTGCACTCCAGTCTGGGTGATAGAGTGAGGCTCTGTCTCAAAAAAAAAAAAAAAAAGTTGTTTCAAGGGTCAAAAAAAAGCAACCTTGGGCCGGGCGTGGTGGTTCATGGCTGTAATCCCAGCACTTTGGGAGGCTGAGGCAGGTGGATCACGAGGTCAGGAGATCGAGACCATTGTGGCCAACATGGTGAAATCCTGTCTCTACTAAAAATACAAAAATTAGCTGGGCGTGGTGGCACACGCCTGTATTCCCAGCCACTCCGCAGGCTGAGGCAGGAGAATCGCTTGAATCCAGGAGGTGGAGGTTGCAGTGTGCCGAGATCACGCCACTGCACTCCAGCCTGGCGACAGAGTGAGACTCTGTCTCAAAAAAAAAAAGCCCCTTTTCGTGTGGTTTACGCTTAGCCACCGTTTGTGGACTGGGCAGTAAGTTCTGGCTTTTCTGCCTTTTTTTAGAGACAGTAAGCCCAACACTGTCTAGGAGGCATATATTACATCCACTTAAAAAAATTTGTTGTGGTTTTTTTTTTGAGATGGAGTCTCACTCTGTCACCCAGGCTGGAGTGCAGTGGCACGATTTTGGCTCACTGCAACCTGTACCTCCTGGGTTCAAGCAATCCTCCTGCCTCAGCTTCTTGAGTAGCCAGGACCACAGGTGTGTGCCACCATGCCGGGCTAACTTTTGTATTTTTAGTAGAGACGGGGTTTTGCCATGCTGTCCAGGCTGGTTTCGAACTCCTGGCCTCAAATGATCCACCTGCCTCAGATTCCCAAAGTGCTGGGATTACAGGTGTGAGCCACTGTGCCCAGCCTACATTCACTGTTAATTCTCACTTATCACCCCCTGACAACACCAGAGGAATCTGAGGTGCAGAGACCTGAGTAACTTGCCCCAGGTTTCACACCTGGAGGATGGTGGGGTCAGATCTTAGCTCAAATCTCAGTGACTTCAAGGCCAGAGTTTTTCCAAGGACGCTAAACAGCCTCTTTGCCATTGTTAAGTACTGCTGGGCTGTGTCATTATTATTACCTGTTAATTCAGGGGGACCCCAACGGGAGCTCCGCAGTTTGCCTTTCTGTTTGCAGACACCCACTGGCAGCTGCACTTGGTCCTGCGGTGATGAGGGTGTAGACTGTGGAGTCGCATAAGGACTTGACCGCCGGCACAGGGAGCTGGAGCAAACCCAAGACTGGCTGAGACCATTCATCATGCCTGGATGAGCACAATTTAAATCTGGAAATTTCTGCTCAGCCAGATTACAGAACTCTAAATGACAGTATTTAACTGCTGCCTGAGGACCCTGGAGTTTCTCCCATGTGACACTTCCAGAATCAAGGGAGGGATGTGCTCTCCTCTTGCCTAGGAGGAGGTCCTGGACTGGTCTTGTTCTGGAGAGACTGGACACTTGGCATCCTCTCCCACCATGAACTGCCCCCCACCGCCCATATAAATGTTACTGCTGGGGGTGTGAACAAGTAAACGTGTATTATTACCTCCCTTGCCAGCTGAGGAGGTGGCGATATTTGCCAGTCACTTGGACCAGTCTCCCAAACTATCTTTTTCCACCCGTGGTGGTGTCTTTCCTCCTTACTGAATCATTTAGGTAATTACCTCAATTCTTCACTTTACTTTGGCTGTGAAGACAGAGCCTTAATGAGCCCAGAGCCCTGGACAATCCCAGCTCCAGGGTGAGGCAGCCGGGTGGCGGCTGTGGGAGGGGAAGACGGTATTAGGATGCTCACATTGCATAACCTGCACGTCCAAGTGGCCAAGCTGGCTGCCATCTGCAGCCCGGGCGAGAAGACGGGAGAGGCCCTCCACCAGCCAGGGGAACGCAGTCGCTTTCTGCAGTAGCTCCCAAAGCCTTTAGGAAAAGCTTTGTTTTACCCCTTTGTCCTCCAGAAATAATGACCTTTGTGTGTCAACTTTTGTAGTATCTCATTTCTGAACCCAAAGCAGATGGTTCTGGTGATTTCAGAAGGCTTAGTGAGGGGATTTGAGGAGCCTGGGTGAGATCTCAGGTGAATTGACACAAAGCATGATTTCTAGTTTCTATAGCCAAGGCTTGGGGATGAGGCTCAGAAGATTCCGGGGCTCGGCTCGGTGTGGAGGCTTATCTGCAACCCATCCAGCCTGCTCAGCCTTTAAGAAGAATGCCTGGAGATCCGGGTCCTACCAGCCTCCCCTCCATCAGATTATGCACGCTGCAAGGATAACTTTCTTTTTTTTTTTTTTTTTTTTTTTGCTTCAGTATTTCAGTAGACTCCTTTGAGGGAGATCAGAAAATGCTACATGGCTTTATGTATTCGAGTTTATTCCATTTCATTTGCTTATCACGGATATCCTATTCAAGGTGATGGAAGCTGGATACACAGCATTTTTTTTTCCAGCTCAGCTGCGATAAAACAGTGGCACACTCACCATCTCCATGCCAGGCCAGGACCTAGAAATGCAGAGAGAAGGGAGATAGCATTTTGTGAGTGTCCTCTGGGTGCCAGTCATTGAGTCTCTCCTTTCAGTTATCCATCACAACAACCACATAAAGAGGACACTTTTATCCCCATTGTGTAAGTGGTGAACTCGCAGCTAAACAGAGAGCAAGTGGCTGAACCAGGATTTGAACCCAGCTCTGCCTGGAGCACAGCTGGGCTCCATCTGCTACTACACTGCACCCCACTCCCTGAAGGGCACAGAGGCCTCTTTGCCCATCTCTTCCTCCCCTGCTCCTCCTCACATATTTATCCAGATGAAATCAAGTTCAAATGATGATCAAAGTCACATGAGGGGCCAGGTGTGGTGACTCACGCCTGTAATCCCAGCACTTTGGGAAGCCGAGGTGGGTGGCTTACTTGAGGTCAGGAGTTCAAGATCAGCTTGGCCAACATGGTGAAACCCCATATCTACTACAAATACAAAAAAGTTAACCAGGTATGGTTGGGTGAGGGGGAGGGAGGCGCCTGTAATCCCAGCTACTCAGGAGGCTGAGGCAGGAGAATCACTTGAACCCAGGAGGTGGAGGTTGCAGTGAGCCGAGATCACACCACTGCACTCCAGCCTGGGCAACAGAGTGAGACTCCATCTAAAAATAATAATAATAATAATAATAATAATAAAATTCACATGAGGGTGGAGAGGTTAGGAAACAGCTGTGCTTTTTAAGCTGTTGGCAGTGGGTCTGGAGTTGGGGGTTTGGAGAAGGCTCCCCATTTCCTGGGCAGATAGGAGTGAGCTGGGCTGATGGCAGGCAGGTTCTAGAAGCTACCAGCCTTGGGAACCCACCCTTCTCTTCCTCCCTCCTGGCTATTACCCCCAGCACCTGCCCTGATGCTGGCCAGAGTGGAGGGCGGAGGGCCAGCCCCTGACCCAGGTACCCAGTGGCCCCTCTGAGATGCCTCTGGCCTCTGGCTGCTACCCTCTCCTGGGCATTTTCCATTTACTGTGATGGCAGAAAAACCCAGTACCCTTAAACAGCAAACAACACAGTGAACTGTGAGTGAAGTCCGTGTGGGCTTAGCCAGACCTGTGTGTTTGCAAACCGGATCCCAGTATGGACTGTGCCCTGCAGGCGGCCTCTCTTGCTAGAATCTGTTCTGGAACTAGCCCGGTTGATGAGCATGTTGATATTAACGGCCTGGCTTGGCCAAAGCTTCCGGCCCAGCACGCTTTAGCATCAGCTGGTTATTCTGAGAACATTCTTTTCAAAACACTCTACAGGACAAACAGGCCGAGAGGTTCCTTTGTCCACAGCTGGCCTCTGAAACTGAGCAGACTCTCAAAGGGTTGAGAAGAACCCCGAGGAGGCGATTGTCTGCACTCAGAGGCTGAAACGTTTGAAAACAGGTGCGGGAGGGGGCGGGGAGGCTGGTCAGTGACAGCACATTCTTCAGCAAACATGTGTCATTTGTGCTTTTACCAGAGCGGAGCTTTTAATTCCTAAAATATAACAGCCTGGTGCAGGGGCTGGAAGAAGAGGGCGCGTTTTATGTGCAACTCTGCTAAGGGCTTGGTTGCTGAATGAAAGGTTTGGTTCCATGGAGGTTCAGGTACCTTCGCCTTCAGAACCACACCTTCCTTTTCATCTCCAGCCTCCCTGGGCTCTCACCTGGCTGCTGGGGGGTCGGGGGTGGGTTGGTCTCAGCCCTCCTGGAGCTCTGCTTGCTACTGGGTGGCAAGGCTTGCTCTATACTGCAGACATCTTTCTGGATTGCGGCTATCAATTGACTCCCTGCCCTCTGCCTCCTATGTCCGTGATTCCTGCTTGTCGCAGAAGAGCTGCTGGGTCTTCGTTGCTTTTATCTCCAAAGCCTTTTGATGAGGTAGAAAGGAAAGGTCATCAGATTCAGGCTGACCTGCGTTTCCACTTCTGCGTTGTCATTTGCAGCTGTGTGGCCTAGGACTAGTGGCTGAACCTCTCTGGGCCCCAGTAAGACGGGAAACCAAACACCGGCCTCATTGCGTTGGTTATCATGCAGAGTCAGTAAGCCCAGGGAAAACATTCACACAAAAATGCTAATAGCTAATGCTTACTGAGCTCTTTGTGTGTATCATGCTCTATTCGACGTGCTTGGCCATACATTAACTTATTTGATTTTTTCCAAAATACTTTGAGATAGATACTGTTATCGACCTCATTTTACCAAAAGGTAACGAAGGCATGGAGAAGGTAAATTGCTTGCCAAGCGTTGCCTGATTTTAAACCTCTGCGATCTGTATACAGAACCTGTGCTTATAATTTTGATTTAAATACTTACTAAATAAGCAATAACTTTTATTATGTTGCTCGTTAATACTCCCTGACAACTAAGTTGAAGCTACTGCTTATCCTCAACTGCCAACAACCACTGATGTCACTGGACTCCAGCACCCTTCGTAATACAGACCCATTAATTTATCTAATCCAGAAATACTGTTGTTGTTTTTTTTCCCCTTTTAGCAGAGCCCTCCCTATTGGTTCATATTGTCTCCTTGGAACCTATGTGGGTCTTCTTGGGGATGAAGACATTATTGAAATTTTTGCTGGTTGGGCACGGTGGCTCACGCCTGTAATCCCAACACTTTGGGAGGCCGAGGCGGGTGGATCACCTGAGGTCAGGAGTTCGAGACCAGCCTCGAATTATTATAAAATAATTCCAACACGCTGAAACCCTGTCTCTACTAAAAATACAAAAAATACAAAAAAAATAGCCCAGCGTGGTGGCAGGCACCTGTAGTCTCAGCTACTTGGGTGGCTGAGGCAGGAGAGTCGCTTGAACCTGGGAGGTAGAGGTTGCAGTGAGCGGAGATCGCACCATTGCACTCCAGCGTGGGCAACAAGAGTGAAACTCCATCTCAAAAAAAAGAAAAGAAATCGTTGCTGTCAGTTGCCAAAACTCTCTTCAAATTCTTTTCTTGTCCAGGAAGTGGCGGCAAAGTGTGGTATACAAAAAGGGCTATGGTAAGCAACTCAACTCTTCCAGGCCCACTCATCCCAGCAATCCATTGGCAGAGTGGCACCTGCTTTGGTAGAGCTGCCATGAGATTTGAAGAAGACATTGGTGCCCTGCTGACCCAGGCAAGATGGTCTGGCATCAGCAGATGTCACCAGGAGATGTACATAACACAAAATAAGAAATCGAATTTACTCATGAGTGAGCAATGCTCCTGGGGCCTTGGGGGCCTCTTCAAGTGGTCTGCAGGATCACTGGGGTGTCTGCCCAGAAGCACTTGCTCCCTGCATGACTGTGGTGGGCCTCAGGGCTTCTCCATGCCACCCTGGCCCACCCAGGGCGGTGCCAAGCAGAGTGAGTTTTCAAACACTCGCATCTGGCTCTACTCTCAGCTGAATCTGATAGCAGACCATTTCCAGATAAACAGGATGGGAGACACATTGGCTTCCTAGAGGAGATACTTTAAATGCTCTAGATCCTTTAAAAATTCAAGGAGAGGAAGGGCGCGGTGGCTCACGCCTGTAATCCCAGCACTTCGGGAGGCCGAGGAGGGCGGATCACAAGGTCAGGAGATCGAGACCATCCTGGCTAACACAGTGAAACCCCGTCTCTACTAAAAATACAAAAAATTAGCCAGGCATGGTGGCAGGCGCCTGTAGTTCCAGCTACTTGGGAGGCTGAGGCAGGAGAATGGCGTGAACCCGGGAGGCGGAGCTTGCAGTGAGCTGAGATTGCGTCACTGCACTCCAGCCTGGGCGACAGAGCGAGACTCCATCTCAAAAATAAAATAAAATAAATTAAAATAAAATAAAACAAAATAAAATTCAAGGAGAGATATTCTTTTTTTTTTTTTTGAGACGGAGTCTAACTCTGTCACCCAGGCTGGAGTGCAGTGGCACAATCTCAGCTTACTTCAACCTCCGCCTCCCAGGTTCAAGTGATTCTCCTGCCTCTGCATCCCAGGTAGCTGGGATTACAGGCATGCACCACCATGCCCGGTTAATTTTTGAATTTTTAGTAGAGACAGGGTTTCACCGTGTTGGCCAGGCTGGTCTCGAATTCCTGACCTCAGGTGATCTGCCCACCTTAGCCTCCCAAAGTGCTGGGATTACAGGTGTGAGCCACCGCACCCGGCCTCAGAGAGATGTTCTTTGACTGGTGCTGTATCTGTTGGGAGTGTCATCACCTGGGGAGTGGTATGGCCCATGACTCAATTGCCCTCTTGCAGCCTTGGTACCCAGAGGTAAGGACTGAATTGCCCTCTTGCAGCCTTGGTACCCAGAGGTGAGACCTTGAGGCTGTTCTGCAGGTAAGGGAGGTAACAGTTCCAAGGTCCCAGTTCTGTGCATGGCTGGAAGCAGCTGCCTGGCCGGCTGCCTTGCTGGGCTGCTCTGCATACTCAACACCAGCAGTCTCTTGTCCCGGAAGATGGGTTCGTGATGGAAGATGATTAATAGCAGCTTGACTTTGTTAAACAGTTACATGTGCTGGGCACCCTAGGACAAGAAAAATGTTGTTATCCCCATTTTAGAGATGGTGCAACTGAGGCTTTGGGAAGGCAAGTAACTGATTCCAGGTCACAGCAAGTAAGTGAAAGAGCAAGGACTCCAGTCTAGGACTGCCTGTGTCCAGGGGACATAGTCTTCCCATAGCTCAGTAGTTTTCAACCCCGGATGCCCTTGACAATGACTTGGGAGATTTTAGAAATATATGCCCCACTCTCAGGTATTCTGACCATGCTGGAGTGGGGCTGGGCATTGATATTTTTTGAAGCTCCCCAGTGGTTGCTGATGGGCAGCCCAGGCAAGATCAAGGGCACAAAGCCATGATGCCTTTGGACCCAAGATCTCCTGGAAAGTGTTTTATTTTCACCAGAATTCATCTTTGGCAGATACAGCCTGGCTCAGACTCTGGTAACTATCAAGGAATGTGGGGCTGGGAGTTCCTGGATCCATTTGGCTGGCTCTGCCACAGTGAGTACAGAAGACAGCAGTTAAGCTGGTGTGACCTGGGAGATTCCATAAGGTTCTTATTGCTACCTCTAGCCCTGCTGCCCAGCCAACTCCCTCTGCCCCCAGTGTGGGTCACACTGTCCCCAAAGGTGGGAAATGCCCATCAGGGAGAATGAGGGAGGCCTCTGGCTCTGCCTTTAGAAGGCTTCCTGGGAGGGGAGAGCTTGAGATGCAGGGGCCAAGCCAGCACCCTCTCCTTTACCAACTTGCCCCACTGGGAATTGTCGCTGAAGAAGACTCTTAGAGGCTGCCGTGGAGAACTGGTCACCACCCAGGTGGTTTACCTGGGGAGCTGGGGAGCTTTGGCATCAGACCAGAAGACTTGAAGGGTGAGAGTGAGAGAGAGGCTGATGGGGGTGCCTGTGAGCTCCTGTATCCTGGCTGCTCTCTTGGGATGCTCCAGCCCCATCCCTGGGAGCATCACGGAGCCAGGACCGGAGGCTGCCAGCCTGTGGCTCCTCCTCCCTCTTCCTCGGCCAATTCCCAGCAAACCACCCGCTGTACTTGCCAACGGAACCAGATGCTGCTTTGGGGAAAATACCTTCTGGAGTTTGTTGTCTGAGCCCTCCTAGCTGACACCCACGGTGGAGAAGACGTGTCAGGATAAATGGAAAATCTCTTCATAAATATTTGAAAAAAAGGCAAAAAGGAAAAGAAAAAAAGAATACCCCCCAACTCCCAGCGTTCGGGAGCATCTTCATGATTGTGGTACCAGATGGAGGAAGCAGGTCATTAGCGTTCATCAATTTGTAGTGGGATCCCAGCAAGAGGGCCTTTCTGCGGCTGCAGCCAGGAGCCCCGTGCTCGGCGCCTGGGGCTGCGGGCACCAAGGGGCGCCTTGGCTTGCTCTGTGAGCCCAGGGGACGGGACAGGCCTGCTGGAGCCTCTGATGGGAGCCGTGGGGCAAGCACAGATGCCCAGCTGGCTGGCGGGGGAGGGTGACCTGCCCTTTATCCATAATGCATAATTGTGTCTTTAAACCCAGCTGCTATGGGACTTGATTACAATTGGAGCTCAGGAGCAAGTAGCTTTTAGGGGAGCCTCTGGGAGACGAGTGAAGAGGCCCCGGGGGGTTGAGGTGCTAAGTGGATAGTGCTGGTGCCCACACAATGTGGGGAGAGCAGCACACCCCAGCAGGAAGGCCCAGGGGATGGGGACCTGCCTCCCAGAGAGGGGCTCAGCTGGGGAGACAGGACACTTTCATGCTGAGGCAGCAGTCAGGAGTCCCAAGGCCCCTGTGGAAAAGGGCCCTTCTCAGGTCTGGTGATCAAAGAAACTCAGCACCCAGGGAGAGCACTTGGCCTTGCTCGTGACAGCCCGAGTTCCTGCCATGTGCATCCCTGTGTGTCCCTGGAGCCGGAGCTGCTGCTCTCAGTCCCAGGAGAGCCTGGCCTTTGGGCTCCTCAGACACTTTTCTGCTTGTCCCCCTGCAATGTCACTTGCCTTCCTGCAGGGTCTGGTCCTTGCCTGTCTTGGATCAGGACAGGCAGACTCTTCATACTGGAGAGGGGGATGGTCAGCCGGGCAGGGCCTGGGATGGGGCAGGGTCTCTAGGAGACAAAACCTTGCAGAAAACCTTCATAGGTAGAGAGAAGTCGGGTTCCTAAGACTAAGTGTTGGCTGTGGTCAGCTTGTAAAGGCAGACGTGTTCTGAGGCCTTCGAAGGGTGCCATGTACCCCTCAAAAGTCCCCTCTGCCCTGGACCTCTCTGCCTGGATTGTGGGGCACACAGACAAACCTCCCACCTTTTGACTCCCTGTAGTTTCCAGAGGGGGTGGCCCTCATTGTAGGGTGGCAGTGTGGAGAGGAGGCTGCCTGTGACCTAAGGTGTGTATGGCAGGATGGGAGGTCACAGCAAGCTTGACCAAGATGTTTAGAGCAGCATTTGTTGACCTGCCTCCTGCTCCGTGCTGGAAATATTCACTGCTTCTGGAAGGAGGTAGACCGGCCAGGCAGGATGCCTGAGAGGGGTGCGGGCCTGGAGGTCGAGCTGTGCCGCCTGGCTCAGTGATGGTATTTATTTATCTGTCTCTGCCTTGGCTGGAAGAGGCATAAGAATGGCTTCCGCCTCGAGGCTGTATTGCTGTTCACCTTTGGAATGTTAAGTCCGCTTTTAACTATGACTCAACTTCTCTTCAGTTTATTCACTGTGAGTCACCTACCTGACATGCTGTGTTATGGACGCATCCCTAAATGACCAACTTAGAGAAATTGGCGGTGAATACAAACAGCTCCCACAGAAGGCTGGTTGAAAAGCCAGGGCTTTTTTCTCTGACCCAGCGTTTGAGTTACACTTGGTTCTCCAATCAACCAGAAATCGCCGGGTACTCACTCATTCATTTTCTCAGTTGGTGGATGAAGTGGGTTGAATTGTGACCACCCAAAAAGTATGCCTGAGTCCTAATGCCCAGAGCCTGCAAATGTGGCCTTATTTGGAAAAAGCGTTTTTGCAGCTGTAACCAAGTTAAGGATCTTGAGATGAGATCATCCTCAATTAGGGTAGGCCCTAGGTCCAATGACAAGTGTCCTTAGGAGAGAAGGGGAAAAGACACACAGAGGAGAAAGCAGAGATTGGAGCAAGGTGCCAGCAAGCCCAGGAGCACCGCAGACTACCAGCAGCCCCCAAACCGAGGGAGAGTCGCGGAACAGGTTTTTCCTAGAGCTTCCTCAAGGAACCAACCCTATCTGCACCTGGATTTCAGCCTTCTGACTTCCAGAACTGTGAGAAAATATGTTTCTTTTTTTTTTTTTAAGCCATCCGGTAATTAGTTACTGCAACCCTAGGAAATGAATACAGTGGATATCCGAGGGCCTTCCGGTGCCAGGCACTGTGAGCACTACTCAGAATGGAGCAGTGGGCTGGGCACTGTGGCTCATGCCTGTAGTCCCAGCAATTTGGGTGGCCGAGGTGAAAAGATGGCTTGAGCCCAGGAGTTCCAGGCTGCAGTGAGCTGAGATTGCACCACTGCACTCCAGCCTGGGTGATGGAGCAAGGCCCTGTTTCAAAAAAAAAAAAAAAAATGCAGCAGTGAACTGTGTAGGTGTGACCCCAGCCCTCATGGAACCTCCCATTCAGAGAGGGAGACAGACTCAAAAGGGGAATTGCATAAAGAGGAATTGCATGACGAGGGCTCTGAGCAGGAGGCAGGTGCCATGGAGTCTATTTCCTCCTTCCAAACCTACTCCTTCTCCAGCTTCTCCATCTCAGTACAGCACCACCATTGGCCTGTGGCTCAGGCCACAGACCACAGCCAACTCATCACCAGATCCTGCCAGTGTTATGTCCAAGATGCATTTCTACCCTGTCCACTGTTCCCTGTCTTGCTGCCGCCTCCTGGCCAGGCCACCTGCTTCTCTCCTCTGGATGCCTGGAAAACCCTCCTCCAGTGACGCTGTCCTTCTCCTTCACAATTGCCACCTACATTCCCTCAATGCGTTCTCTCCTTGGCAGCCAGAGGATCTGTGCAAATGTCAATTACTTCACTTGTCTGCTGAAAACCATGTCAGAGAGTCTTCCCGTGCACTGAGGGTCAATATGAATGCCCACACCTGGCCTGTCCTATGTGATCTGGTCCTTACCTGCAACTGCACCTTGAGCTCAGGTTCGCTTTTCCCTGAGAGGCTGCCACATTGGCCACTGTCCCTCCCTCCAATCTACCAAGCTCCTTTCCAGCTCAGAGAGAGTTCTTCTTTCTCTCAGGTCTCAATTCTTGGTTTCAAGTTCAAGTTCAGTCTCAAGTTCAATCTCAGCTGAAACATCACCTTCTCAGAGAGGCTGTTCCAGACCAGTAGTCTGGATGGCGTGCTCCTCTCTTCATAGCTCTCACCCCCATAATCAACATCAGGATTTGCATGTCAGTGTGTCTTTGCATGTCAGCCTGTCTTTCTCATACCTGGCAAACTCCAGGAGGGACCCAGGTCTGTTTTGTTCAATTCTGAAACTCCACCACCTAACGCATAGGGCCTGGCATACAGAAATGCTCAATAAATTATTCATTGAGTGAAAAAGTAAATGAATATATTTTCCGAGCTATATGGTGAGGAGAGGAGTAAAGAAGAACCAACACTTGTATGGTAAACGCCGCAGCTCCCGAGATCCTACAGTTTGATATGACAGCAGAGTTGGAAATGTAATTACTTTGTTTTTCTCTCTCCTCCAAATGCCTTGTTTTTAAAGTTGGGTGTTTTGTGTTTTTTTTTTCCCCCTGTGTTAAGTAAATGTGTGTATTAACCCTAAGGCAGCAGAAAAGGAAGGGTTTGCAGGCTTAGTGAAAGCATGCTGCAAAAGTCAGACCCCAAGAAGGGAAAAGTTCCCATCAAATAGAACATCTGAGGGAAGTTAAAATGCACTTGCAGAAATAAATTGGTTGCTGTAGCAACCAGCTCTAGTTCTCCCCCAGAATAAAAACACAGAAAGAGGAGGGGAGGAGGGGGATGCTAGCTAACTCTGATCTAGGCTTAAGAGAAGGAGCTGTCCAAATAGAATTATGGGACAATATTGTGAACCATGTCACGTTACCAGCATAAAATGACGTTGTGCATGCTTGCCTCGATCTGGCAATGGACTCTCTTACTGGGCTTGATTCATCATTTCCGTTGTCTTCCTGGCTGGCTCCTGTGGGTGGTGGAGTATGTGACGCCTGCCAGACAATGCCTCTTGTCACTCTCAAAGTCGTACACCAGCTCCTGCGTTGAAGTGCTCCCGGAAGCCTGCACTTTAGAGAGACCGCGTGGTGTATCCTTCTGTAATGAGTAATCGACTTCTAACAGACCCTCCTTGCAAATTCAGATTTTTACCTATATATGGTTTTCTAGAGTGGCATCTACCCACTTGTGCCAGGAGAGTTCACTGAAGGTACCAGAGTGGGGAGTGAACTCGCAGGGGTGATTCTCCATTGCGTGTTTGGGGTTCGTGAAGAAAGGCAACCCACTTATGGGGGAGAAGGGCAGACACAGGCCCCTGGGTCTGGGCCAGGGTGGGTCGTGTGCAGACACCACGGCCTGGATAGATTTTTCGTGAAGTGCGGTGGTCACGGTGAGGAGGCAGCCCAGCCTCGGCGGGTTTTCTCTGAACAGATGATTTCCAGTGTGTGATTCCAAAGCAGCACTTTTAGGCAGTTCAGTAACCACTTACGATAGAGGCAAAAAGGTGCAAAGAATTGGTGGTCCATGAAGTTTGTAGGTTCGTCTCACTCATTCATCTTTGCTCAACATGAAGGATTGAATTCTTACTGTGGTGGACAGAATAATGGCCCCCCAAGGCTTCCCCCTTCCTTATCCCTGGAACCTGTGGATATGTTATGTTGAGTGATAAAGGGGAATTGAGGTTGCAGGGGGAATGAAGGTAGCAAATCAGCTGACTTTGGAATAAGATTATCCTGGTTTGGCCTAAATGGAATCGCAAGGGGCCTTTAAAAGTGGAAGGAAGAGGCAGAAGAGGAGGTCAGAGTGATACCACGTGGGAAGCACGCACCCCACCGTGGCTGGCTCTGAAGATGGAAGATGCCATGAACTGTGGCATGCAGGCAGCCTCTAAAAGCTGGAAAGAGCAAGGAAACAGTTTCCTGAGAGCCCCCAGGAAGGAACGCATCCCTGCCAGGCTGGATTTTAGCCCAGCCAGACTTGCACTCCTGATTCTACCCCTGTTAGATGTGTGTTGTAAGCCATGACGTTTGTGGTCATTTGTGGCGGCCCCGGGGCACTGATTTATCCTCTAAGTGCCAGGTCCTGCACCAGGTTATGGGAGGTCAAAGTCAAATGAGGCGTGGTTCCCACCCTCACCAGGCCCTCAGTGCCGAGAGAGGGCAGTTGGCAAATCAGCAGCTGAGGGGTGGAAAGCAGGTGTGGGGTGATCTGGGCGGCTGTGGTGGGGGCAGAGGGCTGTGCTTGGGGAAGGCTTCCCAGAGCCGACTTTTGAAGAATGGACTTGAAGGGTTGTCCCGTGAAGGAGGGCCTGGGGAAAGCCATCCCAGACAGTAGGGCCACCGGTAGGGTCAGAGGGGCTGGAAATGCAGCGGCTGCAACAAGAGCTGGCCGGCCCAACAGCTGAACTGGGCAGCTGGAATCTCACCCTGAGAGCTACAGGGGAGCATCTGGAGGGTTTTGAGTGCAGAACTGACATGTTTTGATCAGCCTGACCACAGAAGTCAGCCAGAAGCAGAGCGTGTCAAAAATAGAGCCATGTGGATCAAAATAAAGGCTTGTGGGGCCCTGGGCTGAGAGGGAGCAACCTGCCCAGGGGAGAGCTTGGTGAGCAGCACCCCCAGACCTTCCCCTCCACTCTTCCTCATCCAAGTCTGGATTGCTTAGGTATTGCTGGACCTGCTGCAGAGAAATCGGTAGGACCCACGGACTGGCCCTCTTCCCCTCGCCTCCCTTGTGCTTTTCTCTTGCTCCTGGGCAAGGACACCCAGGGAAAGAGGCAGATGGAGGATGAAGTTGTGGTCACAGGCAGGGCGCTAGGCCTGTCATTCTTTCATAAATTAAATGTAAGCTGTAAAAATTGATTATTTAAGGAATAATTTCCATTATTTTCTAATATAAAAAAGCAGGGACAGATGCTGTGATAAATTACAGAGTCAGAATGAAGAGAAGAATTTAATTAATTTCACGAGCTTGCTGAAAACGCCATCCCTGTGGAATCAGGGGCTGCATTGGGCCCTGCCAGGCTGCAGCTGGCTTTGCATGGCACTTGATCCCCCCACCACAAGCTGGGGGCCACCCTGGGCAGAGGGCCCTTCCCTGGTGGGCTGAGGCCTGGGCTGCTGCATGGTGTGGTGGAGGGCAGCAGGAACAACAAGTCAGGTCTCTTGGTGCTGCCTGGGGGCTCGGCTGAGCCCTCGGGATGGCTGTGGCTTCATGTCCGGACCTGCATGACAGCTGGTTGGGCGAGTTGGGCTGATTGGGCAGGTGGGAGATCAGTAGAGGACCAGAATCTGGGCTTTGGAAGGTCGAAGTCAAGTCCAGACACTCAGCTAAACCTCCTGTCCTCAGCCCAAGCCAAGGGACCCTCCCCTTCAAACACACACATTCTTGGCTTTGTAGCCAAGCAAGGCAGGTGGTCTTCAAGTAGGAGCCCAAGTTCATTCCTCCCATGACTGAGCTCAAGGACCCCCCTACTTCTGTCCTAGTCCTCATGAGCGAGCCTCCACCATCTTTTCTAGCTCTGCTAACTAGGTCCTGCCTTGCCACTTCTTTTCCAGTTCTGGGGGGTTCCTGGGTGATCATGATGGCACTAACATTTTATTTCATGCCCCCAGATACTATATTACATGCTCTGTAAACATTATCTCATTTAATCCCCTTGACAACCTCACTTTGTTCCCATTTTACAGATGTGAAGCCTGAGGCTCAAGGGCTTAAGCCATTTCCCCCACTAACTTGTAGTGCATGGCAGAGTCAGGATTCAAACCCAGGTCTCAGGCCAGTTGAGCCAGTCTCTTCCCTCTGTGGCCATGGCCTGTCCCAACCTCTTCTCCATGGTCCTCAAGAGTCCTCATTAAACAAGTCCTGGGGTGGGATTGCTTGAGCCAAGAGGAGAGAATTCTGGTTTGGCGTGGCCACTTTCAGAAGCAGCCTTTCCTAGCTGCCTTCAGAGCTGGATCATCACCCCACCAGAGCTTCCTCACATGCCACTGTGTGGTTCCCAAATTGAACAGCAAAATGAGGATGAAAGGACTGGCATTTCTCCTGGTTCCCAGAGCTCTTCCTTTCCCCGATCTTTCTCTCCTGTGTCATCTGGCACACACCTCTCTCACCTGCACCCTCTACTACCAGGCCCAGAAAATACAAATTTTCCTTCTCCAGAAGCCCGTTCCTTCATTCAGCCCTGCCACAAACGCTGATCAAGCATTTGCCATTTGCTGGGTGCTGAGCTATAGATAGAGTCAAAGGCCTAAATCTGCCTCCCGGAAGTTCCAAGCAAACAGGTGACAATTCTGCATGGCAAGTGTGCAGGGGCTGAAGGATTCCAGAGAATCAGGGTTCTTTCCCTGGTCTGGGGAGGCAGGGGACACTTCTTGGAGAAGGGGATATTTGCAGAAGCTCCCAAAACGATAAGAAAAGCATAGAAGAGCTCTTGGGCCAGGGGCACGGCATGTGCAGCTGCCCGCTGGAGGGAGGCTGGAAGGAGCAATGGCGTGGCATCTTTTCTTGAAAGCCAGGGCAGGCCGTTGAAGGACTTTCAAAGCAACGAGAGCGAACCTCCTTTCAGAAAGATAAATCCAGCGCCAGCATGGAGCACAGATCAGAGGGCTGTAGAGAGGACGCTTCGGGCAAGAGAAGGTGCTGGCTTGGGCAAAGGCAGAGGCAGTGGGCAGGGAGAGTTAGGGAGAGATTTGCACTTATTTGAAGATGGCTTTGGGCATTTTTATCAGGCAGAAATTTCTAGGAAAACTAAACTAAAAAGGAAGCAGAAGAGAGAAAGCAGCCATTTGCCTCCTAGACCCCTTCTCAATCCCCGTGGTTCTCAAAACTGGCCGGCCATGTGTATTTCCATGGCCAATCTTGAGCTTTCACGGATGCATCCCTCAGAATAGAGTGAGCAGCACCTTACCGACACTTGTGTGATTCATGATCCTGGTAACGGGCGCTCGCCCAGGAAGCTGTCTTGGCCTCTGCAGCCGTTGGCGTCTAATTGATTTAATACATCAGCTAAGGAACTGCTGTTTCCTGAATGAAACCTAAAATTGCATTGACTCTACAGCTGCAGCTGAGAAGGACTTCACTCCAACAGTCCAATAGCCCTATCAGCCCGATCCCAGGTGGCGCTGAGATCGCAGGGACTGGCGTGGAGTTAATAACTGCCCCTTTGATCTGGCATCTTCTGCTTCTCCCCGTGGGGACGTATGAACACAGGAGAAATCAGGGAGCAGTGTTGGAGGCTCTTTAATGGGTGACAATGGCCACTTGTAAGAAAACAGGTTTCCCCTCCACCCCCGTCCCACCCCCCACACAGCAGGGTGAGGATAATGAATGTTCTATGAGCAGCTCTCGTCTGAAGGGAACTAATTGATTCCAATTTTCATTTTACCGGATCTCATAATTCTTTATCATGCCTTCCTTTACCACTTAGAGGGCTTTGGCGCTGAACTGCTGTGTAACAGGAGGGCTGTGTAATCCACACGATAATCATTTATTCACCAGCAGGACAAATGTGCCTTGTTGTCATTAAGAGGATGCACGATTCTTACCCCTGTAGCCCTTCTTTTCCCATCTGAGACAGGTGTGTCAATCTCCGAGCTGCGGGAAAAGTCATCTTCCCCTCTGAGAAGGAAGGGAACGGGAGGCCTCCAAGGAATTTCAGAGATGAATCTGGAATCTCAGCCTCCTCTCCTCAGACATTCTAAGACAAATGGAAGGTTTCTGGGAAAATCGTGCTTTGAGGTGGATCCCTGGTGGCAGGTGGCTTGAGACAAAATTCATTTAAGGAGAAGGGACATAGCTACATCTCTACACGGGCAGGAGTTCACCTCCCTAAAGCTGGCTGGGCAAAGTTCCAGAAAGCCAGGTTATTCGGCAGGTTTTGAAAGACAGGTCATTGCTGTTCTGTCCTCTCTGCAAAATCCACAAAAAGTCAGCTCCTCCCTGCAGCTGACTTCACAGCTTCCCGAAGGCACAGCCTCATTCACTCACTCACTCATTCACCCTCTTACTCCACACACATTTATCAAGTCCCTGCAGCGTGTCAGGCACTGGGAATATAGAGATGAATAACACTCATGGCCCTGTTGTCAAGGAACCGACTTTCTGATAAGGGAGGAAGAAAAAAGCAAGCAAATAAAAGAGCTACAGAGCTGGGTGCAAGCAGGGAAAGAAGCAGTTACAGGGGAGGGCGGGGTGAGCTGGGGTCTGGGAAGGCCTCCCAGAGCTGGGGAGCCGTTAGATCATTCAGGCAGTGTGGGGTGGAGAATACAAAGGCTTGTAACCAGAAAACGACTTTAGGGAATGGTTAGCAGCTTACATGGCTGGAGTGGGAAGTTCAAGAGGAGGAATGGCTGAGGCTTGGTGAGCTAAGTCACAAGGGCAGTGTCTGCCAAGCTAAGCAGTTTAGGTTTTGTTCTGAAGGCAGCGGGGAGCTGGGACCAGGACAAGTTCTGTTTTATTCTGTTTTGTTTTGTTTTGTTTTTGTTTTGTTTGTTTTTGTGAGACAGAGTCTCCCTCTGTTGCGCAGGCTGGAGTGCAATGGTGCGATCTCGGCTCACTGCAACCTCCGCCTCCGGGCTCAAGCAATTCTTGTGCCTCTGCCTCTCAAGTAGCTGGGATTACAGAAATCCGCCACCACATCTGGCTAATTTTTATATTTTTAGTAGAGACGGGGTTTCGGCATGTTGGCCGTGGCTGGTCTCGAACGCCTGGCCTCAAGTGATCCCCCCGCCTCAGCCTCCCAAAGTGTTGGAATTATAGATGTAAGCCCATGCGCCCGGCCCAAGTTTTTAAGCCACAAAGAAACATTATCCAACATGCAATGTATGCATTTTAGAAAGATCCCTCTGGCTGCATGGGGAGAAGCTTCGGAAGGGAAGATTGGATAGGGGTGCATGAGAATCCGACCTATGATGTAGTCAGTCATCGTGGCAAGGAGGGGAGGAGGGGAGACACCAAGGAGATAAAAATCTCCAGGGCTCCATGAGTCATGGGACGTGAAGGGTGAGAGCAAACAGGGGGCTGAATTCTACCCCTGAAATCCCGGCTTGGGAAGCTGCATAGATGATGTTGTTTTAGGAACGCTTGCAGCTGTAAGAGAAACTTAACAGAGATCTAAGCAATAAAGGCATTTAATTATTTTCACATATCGAGAAGTCTGGAGGTGAACCTTTTAGGGCTAGCTTAACATTTCAATAGTGTCATTAAAGACCCAGGATTTTTATTTTTTCTGCTCTTCTACTCTTTTTTTTTTTTTTTTTTGAGGCAGAGTTTTGCTCTCGTTGCCCAGGCTGGAGTGCAGTGGTGTGATCTCGGCTCACTACAACCTCTGCCTCCTGGGTTCAAGGGATTCTCCTGCCTCAGCTTCCCCAGTAGCTGGGATTACAGATGCCCACCACTATGCACCATGCCTGTCTAATTATTTTGTATTTTTAGTAGAGACGGGGTTTCACCATGTTGGCCAGGCTGGTCTTGAACTTCTGACCTCAGGTGATCTGCCTGCCTCAGCCTCCCAAAGTGCTGGGATTACAGGCACTGGCCTCTCCTACCATCCTTAATGTACTGGCTTTTTACCTCATGGTTGCAAGATGGCTGCTGCTGCGCCGGATATTTTCATGGCATTCAAGACAAGAAGAAGGGGAGAGAGGTGGTCACAGCCACATGTCTGTTACCTTTTATCAGGAAAACAAAAACTTTGGCCAACCTTAGTTACAGGGAGACTGGGAAAATTAGTTTTTAAATTTTTAACTTTTCCAGCACCTAGAGTGGAGGCAAGTAAGGAAGAAAGGGATTGGGCATGGGTGATTGAGTTGGCAGTGTCACCAACCAAGATGGAAAAACTCAGAGGAAAAGCCAGCATAGCCCCGTGCCCTGGGCTAAGTGGGATGTGGGAGAAAGAGCAGCCTCTACCGGCGAGGGTTATGGAGCAGCAGGTGATATATGGGGAAAGCTTGGGCACTGCGTCCTTCGCTCCCAGATCATTCAGCTGGTGGGAGGAGGTGGAGGGCGGCAGGAAGAGAGAAGTTCAAGCATTCCCCTCCTTCCCTGTCTTCAGTGGCTGCGTCTCTTTGCAGGCTGTGGCTCCAGCCTGCTCCGGTTCCACCTTCCCCTGGTTAACCCCAGGCCCTCCTCCCTCTCTCCCTCCAGACAAGAGCTGATGGCTCCTTCCTGCTGTTGCTCATGTCCGGGCTGCCTTACCATGGCAGTTTGGCTTCTCAGCTCTCCACCCCACCCCACTGCCTGTGTAATCAATTCCCTAGGTTAGATTCTGTCTGTTTCAAATACTCAGAAGGGCTTCTGTTTTCCTGGTTGGACTCTAACTGCTTCACCTGTCTTTGAAGAGGCTGGGGGTGGGGGGAGGTTTAAAGGCATTAGTTTCCTGAAATAATGGTCACAGGAGGTCCCAATAAACAGAGACAGAAAGAGAGGGCAGCAGACCGGTGCTGGATCAGAGAAGCCGAACCGAAAGCAGGAGAGGGAAGAGGGAAGACTGCTTCTTGGCTTCCTGAGGTTGACAGGGACCGGAGGCCTGGTCGGAAGGGATCCACAGTCGGAAACTTCAGTAGATGGGAGGACAGGGGGATCCTGGATGCGGGCCGGCTGCTTCCAGCCTGGGCTGGAACCTGTAGTCGTCTGATATCCTGGAGCAGGCGGGGATGGGGTGATGGCCACTGTTTACACAGAGAGCAAATTCAAGATGTGGAAACTGCCCAGTGTGCTTAGTGCAAAGAGTGAGGAAACAGGACAGGGCTCCTACATTTGCACTCTCTGCTTAGTGACCTACAGTTATGCTTCTGGTGATCTGTTAGTATATAACAACAAGACTTGTACCATGGAAAGCTCTGCCAAGGCTCAAGTTGGGGAAGTCAGTTTTATCCACCAGGAGATGCTCTGTTATGCGACAATAACAAGCAACCCCCAAATCTCAGGGTTTTAATACCATGAAAGTCTACTTCTCACTCAGGCTACATGTCCACTGTAGTTCCACACGGGGGCTCCGTGGCTCTCAGTCACCCAGGCACCTATCTGGTCCCACGTGTCCCTGAGTACTGCAGCTCCGGGGAGGAATCATGGTGTGCTGTGTGCTAGCTCTTAAAGTTTCCACCCAGGACAACTGTCATTTCTGCTCATGTTGCATTGGCCAAAGCAAGGCACATGTTCACCCCTAACTTCACTGCTCAGAAGGAGGAGACATGGAATCTTTGGAAAGAGACCTGGTGAATGCATCCCAACTGAAGTGGTCTGGCACTTAGCCAACTACACTGCTGCTGCTGCCACTTGGAAAGGAAAGTCATTCACACTCTAGTAATAGTTAGGGCACCTACACTGTGGTAGCAGCTCTGCCTGTGTTCACTGTGATGAAAGCTCCAGGAAGGCAGGTGTCTCTATTTTGATCATTTATGTAGCTCAGGCACCTAGAAGAGCAACCAACACATATTAGGTGTCCAACAAATATTGGTGAGATGAATTATTAACTCATCAAATCTCATGACAACCTTGATGCAGTAGGTATTGTAAGTGTCTCCATTATTCAAAGGAAGACGCTTAGGTTCAGAAAGTTACGTAAATTGCCCGGAGCTGAACATCGTGACTTAGAAATCACTGGATCCCACATAGACCTGGTCCAAGCTTCTCTCCTCTCTCTTGCCTGTGCTTCTCTCCAAGATGCTGCTGCCCCCTGCATCCATCAAGAGGGGACACCTTGTCACCTCTGGGAGGCAAGAAAGTGGCTTTCCTGGTGTTTGCCATGCATTTTTCCCTGGGGAATGTTATTGCACTCTCCTTCCACAGGCTGATGGATGGCGGATGTCCTGATCTCTCAAATCTCCTGCACATGCTTTGGATCATGTGGCAGGTCCACTCCTTCCCTGCAAATGTCAGAGCATCTGTGACAACCTGGAACAGAGGGGATGGACCTCAGTGTGCACAGGGTCACACACCCCATTACTTTTCTGGAAATGTCACCTGCAGGGGAATTACCTGACCATCCCAATTCAATTGGCATGTATCGGACATACTGTGTGCTGGACGCCGTCTTTGGTGCTGGCCTTGACTTTTGAGTAACTCACAGTGAAGTGGAATCCTTCAAGATGGAGATGATTTTTTTTTTTGAAGATGAAGGAAAGCCCCAGACTATGGATAGTGACCGTGGGAAGAGCCAGCACCTCAAAGCTCTCAACGGCACTAGGCATAGTTATCTTAAGTGTGTTCATCCCTGTTGGTAGAATCAGAGTTGTGTTTCTGGACCTTTGTCACACCACCTAGGGTGGTGGGCTTCTTTTGGCTTTGCCCCGGTGGCATCCATTCCCCTTTCTGAGGGCAATGGCACCTCATCTCCCCCTGGAGGTCCCCCTGTCCCCTGGGTGCAGCACGAGGGGACTGCTGACCCAGGCGCCCTTCCCTCTGCTGACCAACATTAATGCAAAGATATGGATCCCTCCTGGTACTGGGTCCCTAGAGAAGGTGCCCAGTGGTACCCACCACCCTGATCTTGGACCCCCTCTCTGTTTCTGTCCCATTTTCTCTGCTTCTGTGAGCCCTCCTCTGCCCACCTCCATCATACAAAGCTATTTCTATGCAGCTTAGACACAGTTGCCAGTCTACTGCATGCAACCAAAATAACCTAACTGACGTACACAGGGTTACTAATTCCAGAGCTGGAGGGCAACTTAAGGGCCATTTGCTCAAACCCTTTAATCCTGTTGCTGAACAAATTAAGACCCAAGAGTAAATTGAAGTCTGGAGAGTGGACGTAATGGCAGGCAGCCACTGGGAGGTCTCTGTGAGTCAGCCGTTCTACTGAGCCTCCCAGGCAAGTCAACAATCCAACAGGAGGGTTGGTGTTCCCATCTCAGAGTCAGGAAGGTGCTGGGCAACTTTCTCAGACCCACACAGATTGGAAGTAGCAGGACCCATGTCTGAACCCAGGCACTCTGTTTCCAGATCTGAGCTGACCCCCCCCCCGCAAAGGGGTGCTCTCCCTCCTGTGGTTTGCCTGGGGGCAAATATAAGTGAGAAGACTGGAACCCCAGGGCTCCTGGGTCCTGCGCAGGGTCGGCCCACAGCCCTCCATCGAGTACACGAGGTTCCGATCAGACTCATTTGTATATTTCTTCCCTTCCTTTTTTCTATGGGTCTGGCGGGGTCCCCACTTTTGTTTTGGAGATGGTTCCTTGAAAACCTCTTGGGTACCCAAGGAATTCAAGCAGCAGATGCCTGTCACAGGGTTTCCTTCGTCACCATGGTCAAGGGTTCCTGCCTGTCACCAGCAAGGGCCAGGCCTGGGAGCCCAGAGAGCTGTACCTCTCGGAGCCATTGAAAGATAATTCGGGAGACTTAGCCAAAGCAATGGCCCTGATGCTTCCCTCCGGGGGCACACTGCACCCCCCCACTTGTGCTCCCCCAGCTGAGGGTATGTCCCTGCTCTAGGGTATGCCACTGGGGTGAGTCTCACTGGGCAGAGAAGGCTCAATGGCAAAGGCTTACTAACCACCTGGTCCTAACCAAATCCTACACATCCAGCTACGGAGGCCTCAGCTGGGCCTCTCACAGCCCCCTCACCCCAAAGAGGGAGACCTTGCCCTCCGCGCTCACTCCCTTTCTGTTTCCTGCCAACTTCAGCTGGGCAAGCCTCACCCAAATGCCAAGACATGCTCTCCTCTTCTCTTTGGCATTTCCAGAAGGAGAGGGAGTGTCCTCAGCCTTGAATCGGGCTCCTGTGGGGCTCCCAGTCCCGCTAGTTCCACCTCACTAGCAGTGAGAGCGGAGCCTCCTCCCCGCTTTGCCCCAGCAGCCAGCAGCCAGCAGCCCTCATCAGAGCAAGCCGTCATCTTTCTCAGGAACAGCAGGGCAGCCTCGCACTGCTGCAGGGGACAGGAAGGAAGCTCCCACTGTCAGCAGGGAGAGGAATGAACCCCATGATTTCGCATCTAGGAGCGTTTCACTGTTTTCTAAGTGTCCATGCTAATCTGTACATGGCTTGTTCGGTGCCTTCCAAGACAGAGGGACAGAGCCAAGCGGCTTGTGCTCTGAGCTTCTCCCTCCCCGAGAGTGGGAGAAGGGCTTTCCGGTCATCTCCCCACATGCTCTTCACTCCTCCAAGATCTAGGGAGAGATGACAACAGGGGGCATGATAGTGCACAAGGCAGGTATTGCCTCTGTTAGTGCTGAGCAGGGCAGACAGGCTTTAAACAGGCAACGACATGGAGGGGAAGTGTATTAGTCTGTTTTCATGTTGCTAATAAAGACATACCTGAGACTGGGTAATTTATAAAGAAAAAGAGGTTTAATGGACTCACAGTTCCACATGGCTGGGGAGGCCTCACTATCATGGCAGAAGATGAAGGAAGAGCAAAGTAACGTCTACATGGCGGCAGGCAAGAGGCTTGTGCAGGGCAACACCCATTTATAAAACCATCAGATCTCGTGAGACTTATTCACTACCGTGAGAACAGTGTGGGAAACTACCCCCATGATTCCATTATCTCCACCTAGCCTCACCCTTGACACATGGGGATTATTACAATTCAAGGTGAGATTTGGCTGGGGACACAGAGTCAAACCATATCAGGCAGTGGAGAGGATCTGGAGCCCAAGGAAAGCATCCTTTGTGGGGGGCCAGGGGGACTTTGAGGCTGATGTTTAGGGGACCCCCTGCAGTTTAGCAGGCCCAGGTGAGTGAGGTGGAGAGAGAACTATCCAGGCAGAGAGCATAGGTCACCTGACAAACCCAGCAAAGATCTGAAACTGGACTTCAAGAGGAAGGGGGGTGAGGACGTTTAATTCAACAGTCAATTGAACACCTGCTGTGCTCTCAGTGTTGGGACAGAGGGAACCAAGGGCTGGCCAGGTTAGGGAGGGCTTGATACAATTTTATGCTGTGAGCAGTAGGAGTCATTTACATATTTTAAGCACATTCTCACCTGAGAGGGATCATTCTGGGGCACCATGTGGAATTGGGATTGATGGGGCAAAGCTGGAGGTGGGGAGGTGCTATCTGGAGGCTGTTGACATAACTCGAAGGAGACAGGGAGATGGTTTGGGCTAAGGCAGTGGCAAGAAGATGGAGAGAAATAGGAGGATTGGAAAGATATTTAGGAAGTAGAATCAATAGGTGACAGGGAGAGAGGGAGAAGCTTTTAATAGAAAGTTGCCTTCTGCTAGGTCTGTCTTTGCCTTGGTGCCGGGAGCACCTGGGTCAGTCTGGGTGATGCAAGGTTGACCCTTCCTAATGAAAGTCAGTGGTCACTAAAGGCCCCCAGTGCCCTGGGTTCTGCAGCCAAAAGCCCTCAGTCCTGACCCCTCACTGGCCCACAGCCCGCCAGTGAGGTCCTCATGCCACCCCTCCAACATCCTTTCCAGAAGCTGAGCCTCACAGGGACTGGGGAAGAGAAGGCCACAGCTGGCCACTGAGCCCGATGTCCCTCAGGGATGTCCTTGGTCCTGTGTTTTCCCTGGGGGCAACTCAGTAACGCAGCAGGAATGATTTGTCTGTGAGAAAACCATAGACGTGACAATGAGATACCATCTCACACCCATTAGGATGGCTACTATAGAAATCAACAGACAGTAACGTGGTTGGTGAGAAAGTGGAGAAATCGGAACCCTGTGCACTGTTGGTGGGAATGTAATGATGCAGCCACTAAGGAAAACAGTATGGCAGTTCCTTAAAAAATGAAACATAGAATGACCATGTGATCCAGCAATCTCGCTTCTGGGTATACACCCAAGAGATTTAAAAGGAAGGACTTGAACACGTAGGTTCATGGGGATTATTCCATGTATGTATGCCCATGTTCATAGCAGCATTATTCATGATAGCCAACAGGTGGAAGCAACCCAAGTGTCCACTGATGAATAAACGGATGAACAAACTGTGTGTATTCGTCCGTTCTTACAGTGCTAATAAATACATACCCGAAACTAGATAACTTATAAAGGAAAGAGGTTTAATTGGCCGACAGTTACTCAGGGCTGGGGAGGCCTCAGGAAACTTACAATCATGGTGGAAGGGGGACCAAACACATACTTCTTCACATGGCAGCAGCAAGGAGAAGTGTTGAACAAAGGGGGAAAAGCCCCTTGTAAAACCATCAGATCTCGTGAGCACTCACTCATTAGGATGACAACAGCATGAAGGTAATTGCCCCATGATTAAATTACTGCTCACTGGGTCCCTTCCATGACATGTGGGGATTATGGGAACTACAATTCAAGATGAGATTTGGGTGGGGACACAGCTAAACCATATCACGGTGGCACACACATACAATGGAATGTTAATCTGCTCTAAAAAATGCATGAAATCCTGACACGTGGCACAACATGGATGACCCTTGAGGACATTATGCTAAGTGAAATAAGCCAAACGCAAAAGGATAACTATTGTGTGATTCCACTTATGTGACAGAATAGTCAAATTCATAGAAACAAAAGTAGAATGGTGGTTGCCAGGGACTGGGGTGAGAGAATGGGCAGTTATCATTTGTGGGTATAGAGTTTCAATTTTACAGGATGAAGAGAATTTCTGGAGACGGATGGTGGTGATGGTTTTGAAACAATATAAATGTACTTAGTGCCACAGAACTGTATACCTAACAGTGGTTAAGATGGTGAACTTTATGTTATGTGTATTTTACCACATTATTTTAAAGTGTAAAAAAATATCATGGGAGGGAAAAAAAGTGCAATCTCCTGGTTTTGATAATGTATGACCATTACAGAAGATGTTACCGTGTGGGGAAGCTGGATAAAGGGTACATGGGAACTCTCTGTACTATTTTTGCTACATAACCTCTTGTGAGTCTATAATTATTTCAAAATAAAAAGGTACTAGGTGTGGTGGATCATGCCTATAATTCCTGATAGTTGGGAGGCTGAGGCAGAAGGATCGCTCAGGGCCAAGAGTTTAAGACCAGCCTGAGCAATGCAGCAAAACTCTGTCTCTCAAAAAATAAAAATAAAATTAGCTGGGCATGGTGGCACATGCCTATAGCCCTAGCTACTTAGGAGGCTGAGGTGGGAGATTGCTTGGAGCCCAGGAGTTTGAGGCCAAAGTGAGCTATGTGGCACCAGTATGCTCCAGCTTGAGTGACACAGTGAGACCCCATCTCTCAAAAAAAAAAAAAAAAAATGGTGAGAAAAACTGTAGAAAGGTGAAGAGTGACAATCTCCCCTGCTTCCTCATCGTACCCTCTGGCTCATTCCTGCCCCAATGGACACTCCAAGAAAACACTTCAGTTTCTTATGTATCCTTCCAGAATTTATTTTTGCATATACAAGTTAATGCAAATAGAGATGATGGTCTTCCTCTAATTTACATATAAAATAGTATATTAATATACTATTCTGCCATATGCTTTTTTTTTTTTTGCTTAACAATAAATCCTATAAATCCTTCCTTTTCAATACACAGAGAGCATCCTGGTTATGTTTAAATGTACATACAATTCTATGGTCTGAGTAAACTGTAATTGATTTAACCCTTCCCTTTTGGATGGACATCTAGATTACTTTGTGATACGGTTTGGCTGTGTTCCTACCCAAATCTTGCCTTGAATTGTAATAACTCCCACATGTCATGGGAGGGACCTGGTGGGGGGTAATTGAATCATGGGGGTGGATTTTTCCCATGCTGTTCTCATGATAGTGAATAAGTCTCATGAGTTCTGATGGTTTTATAAAGGGGAGTTCCCCTGCACATGCTCCCTCTCTCTGCCTGCCACCATGTAAGATGTGCCTTTGCTCCTCCTTCACCTTCCACCATGATTGTGAGGCCTCCTCAGCTATGTGGAACTGTGAGTTCATTAAACCTCTTTTTCTTTATAATTACCCAGTCTGGGGTATGTTTTTATTAGCAGCGTGAGAACAGACTTTGGTGTTCCAAAAACAGCCTTGCCATGACTAATCTTGCACAGATGTCATTTCTTACCTGCCCAGAAGTGCAGGATCACTGGCTCTTTTGCCCACTCATCCTACAATTGAGAAGTGATCCTTGGGAAGGCTGCCTGCTGCTGCAGCGGGAACATCCACTTTGCAGTCACAGCCTCCTGAGTTTGAATCCCAGCTGTGCCACCCATGAGCTGTGTGACCCTGGGCAAGGTCTTTCACCTCTCCGGGCTCCCATTTCCTCATCCAAATATGGGAACTGATCCAGGACCTGCCTCCTAAGATTGCTGAGATAAAGAATGTCATCAGTGTCAGTGGTCAGCATGGTGCTGACACCATTTGTTGTTGTCAATGTAAACAGGATGTCAGGCCCTTCCTGCCTCAGCTCTATAGCAGGTACTGAAGAGACAAATCTGCCAATTTTCAAGGGAAATTTTTAAGAGCCTGCTTCACCATCCTAGAAGCCACTTGTCCAGCCAGCTAATAAAACACCAGTGGGGAGGGAAGAGAGGCAGCCCTCTGGTGGAAGGCTCACCTGGTGCCAGCCTCTGACCACCAGCCCCCGCCCCCCCCAGCCGTGGAGGTTGCCCCTCACCAAGGGTCTCCTGGGAGCCTCCTGATGTCAAAGGTGGGTCCCATTGTCCCAGTGTTGGTTGGAAAATAAGGTCACTATAATCAAAGCTCCCTTGGCACAGGACATCCAGGTCTGCCCTGGAGGGAGGGAATTGGCTTTCCCTGTGCTGCCTGCTGTCATAGGACCTGAGACCCACAGCTGTTTCAAGGAATATTCTGGTCTTTGCCAAGCAGAAGGCTAGCACACTGTGAGATCATGAGGATGGACCAGGCAGATCCTAGCTCACGGGCAGTGTGACCTTAGGCAGGTGACCTTACCTGCCTCTGTGAGCCTGAGGGCTCTCATCTGTAAGATGGAGATCATACACCTGGTTCCAGAACTTTCCATACACCGTCTCATTGAATCCTCGAAACTACCCTGGAAGACAGGCATCTTCAGCAAACTTCATTTTGCCATTGAGAAAAGTGATGTTAAGGCAGTCCTTATGGCTGCTAAACAGCCATGCAGAAATCCAGCCCAGATCTGTCTGGATCCAGAACCTGGGGTCTGTCCTGTCACAGGCCTTTCCACTAACACAAACATTCATTCATTGGGAAAGGGGAGTCCACTTGGCCCACAGGTAGAAAGAAGTCCCCATACCGCTGTACTGAGGATTGCCTGCCATCTCTGAAGGTGCCAGCTCCAAGCAGGCAGAGCCCCTCCCCAACCCCAGGCTGGCTGGGAGCAAGCTGGGGAGAGATACAGTTGGCAAAACACATTAGCATCTTCTTATCTGCTAGTTAATTTTGTGAAAAATTACTTATTTATCTATTTATTTTCACCCAAGAGCAATTGGGGTTACGGGAATGTGATGACATGTTTCACATGTAAAGGAAAATGCCTCTCACTGAGAGGTTTAAATCATCTCCCATGAGGCTCAAAGTCCAGGAGGGTGACTAGGGGAGCACACAAGAATCCCAGACATTATTTCAGTGCAAGAGCCTGAGAAATACAGATAAGAGTAAGAATGAGGTCTTGCACTCCAGCATTCTGGAAAAAGATGCCCACAGCCCAGGATGGTGTCTGTGAAGGGTCATGAGACTGGGGTGGAATTAAGGGCCATTCCCGCTGGGTGTGGTGGCTCACGCCTGTAATCCCAGCACTTTGAGAGGCCAAGGTGGGGAGATTGCTTGAGCCCAGGAGTTTGACACCAGGCTGGGCAACATGGTGAAACCGTGACTCTACAAAAAATTTTTTAAAAATTAGCTGGGCATGATGGTGTGTGCCTGTAGTCCCAGCTACTGGAGAGACTGAGGTGGGAAGATTGCTTGAGCCCAACAGAAAAAGGCTGCAGTGAGCCATGATCGTGGCACTGCACTCCAGCCTGGGTGACAGAGCTATAGAGCCTGTCTCAAAAAATAAAATAAAATAAAATAAAATAAAATAAAATAAAATAAAATAAGATAAAATAAAATAAAATAAAATTTAAAAGGCCATTCCCCACCTCCATGCCCTTGCTAGCACTGTTTTCACTGCCTGGAACACTCTTCCCCACCTCGACTGCCTTGAAAACACCTATCCATCTCTCAAATGTCAACTTAAGCAGCACTTCCTCTGGGATAGTTTTTGGGAACCTCAGGGTTGGCAAGCAGCCCTCCCTCCAATGCCCCATTAGCCTCTTAATAAGCCGCCATAACACCTGTAAATAGGTTAAGCATCTCAGTGCTTTCTAGGTTTGTCTCATGACTGAGCATCCTGGGTGCTCCGTAAATGTTAGTTGAAGAAAGGATGAATGGTATGGAGCTGTGGCTGCAGGCTGAGCTGGTGAAGGAAGGCTTCCTGGAGGAGTGGGCATTGAGCTGTGTATCAGTGATTATGGACACGGTCACGTAGTGGGAAGAGTGTCTTTTTTTTTTTTTTTTTTTTTTTTGAGACGGAGTCTCTCTCTGTCGCCCAGGCTGGAGTGCAGTGGCGCGACCTCGGCTCACTGCAAGCTCCGCCTCCTGAGTTCATGCCATTCTCCCGCCTCAGCCTCCCGAGTAGCTGGGACTACAGGCGCCCGCCACCACGCCCAGCTAATTTTTTGTATTTTTAGTCGAGACAGCGTTTCACCGTGTTAGCCAGGATGGTCTCGATCTCCTGACCTCATGATCCACCCACCTCGGCCTCCCAAAGTGCTGAGATTACAGGCGTGAGCCACCGCGCCCACCCTCCCGCCCCGGGAAGAGTATCTTTTAGCACATGGCGCTGGCTGGCTCACTTACCTGGGGTCTTCCCTACCACACTGTAAGTTTCCTGAAGGTAGGAGTGAAGTCACATTTGATATTGTGTCCCAGTCTTAGCACTGTGTCTGGCACAGCATGAAATACTTGCTGAAAGAATGAATGAAAACATCATGTATAACCAACAGACACTGGCCCAAAAGCTGGCCAAGCTGAAGATTGTGGCTATCACTAGAATTCTGGTCATAACCTTTCACTCTCTGTGTGACGCTGGGCAAAACCCTTCCCCTCTCTGAGCCTCAGTTTCCTCATCTGTTAATTGAAAGTGTCAGGGAAAGTGTGGTCTCTAGGATTCCTTCTGTTTGTCGTCTTGGAGATGGCCCTTCCTATGTTTGGAGAGCTTCCCACATTATGAATTTCCGTCCTTTGCCCCCAGGTAGAAACCAGAACTCACTTTCCCAGCCTCCTTTGCTGCTATGGTACTGTCATGTGACCTGGACACCACCAATCAGATGCACAGGCATGAGCCTCCCATGGGCAGGGCAGTATTAGGCAACAGAGAGGCACTGCTTGTGCCTTGTCCTTTAGTGGGGAGGGACAGCAGTGGTGGAATCCTGGTGGTAACACCCATGCAGGGCACACCTGTGGTGGGAGCTGAGGTGCCTGTGTTGGCAGCAGGAGCCTCTCTACTGGGAGCTACTGGTGGAACGTGCTGCCTCCTCCAAGCCTGATTCCCTGACCTCCTACACAATCTGTGATTTGCGTACTAGCCCTTAAAAAAATTCCATTTCAGCTGAGACCAGCTAGGGTGGGTCCTGGTGCTTGCACCTAAGAACCGTGATAAATGCACCACCCAACTTGAAGATTCCATCATTCCAAATAGGGTCTGGTGGTCTAAGACTAGGTTTTAATTTGATGTGATTTTTTGAGACAGGGTCTCAATCTATCACTGAGGCTGGAGTGCAGTGGTGTGATCATGGCTCAGTGCAGCCTCCACCTCCCAGGCTCAAGGGTTCCTCTGAGTAGCTCAGGTACACACCACCATGCCCAGCTAATTTTTAATTTTTTTGGTAGAGACAGGGTCTCACAGTGTTGCCCAGGCTAGTCTCGAACTCCTGGGCTAAAGCAGTCCTCCCACCTGGACCTCCCAATGAGCTGGATTACAGGCATGAGCCACTGTGCCCAGCCCTAAGACTAGGTTTTTAAATGAAGATGGAGTGGCTATTCCACAGCACTGATTTATAGGTCTGTTACCCAGCTTTCTTTACCTTTCAGCACATGTTTCCTAGTCATTTTCAAAAGCTTGGAAAGCTGTGTTTTTGAGAGATCTCACCACTTCAAATCACTAATTTGGAGAAAGTGTCTCAGACCATGGTGCTGGCCTTCACATCTCACTAAGATCCAGGGCCAATGCTATTTAGTTTTCTGCCAGGTGGATTCTGAATTTGGTGTCACATAGGAACAGAGACAGACATGCATTGCTTGTCTGCACACAGACCTCAAAGCTGCAGTGCTGGACAGTGGGGCTGAAAGCAAAGCCTTTAGAGTTTGACAACCCTGAGTTCAAATCCCAGCTTGAGCACACACAAGCTGTGTGACCCTAGCTATGTAATTTAAGCTCCCAGAATCTAGTTTCCTCATCTGCAGGATGAGGACAATAATGCCTACTTTGACAGTTGCTGTGAGGATTAAATGAAATAATGTTTGTATGGCAAGATAACATTGTTGATGTGTTCTCCAGAATCCATTTTCTATTCCTGTATAAAATTCACCCCAGAATTTGGTAGCTTAAAACAGCACTCATTTATTCGCTCATAATTCAGCAATTGGACAGGACTCGACAGAGCTAGGTCAACTCTGCTTCACAGGGTGTTGGTTGACACTGGCTCTTCAGCTGAGATGGCTTGAACAGCTGGAGGCTGGCTGGATCGGCTCCCTCCTTCCTCTGTCTCCTCTTGATCTTTTAGTCCCTGGGGCCTTTCTCTTCCTATGGTGTCTGCTTGGACTCTACAAGGCAGCTCCCGGAAACAACAGAGGGAAAAATGGAAGTTAGAAAAGCAACTCCTATAACTCGCACAAATTCTATAGGTCACTTCTGAGGTAGGAGGTGGGACTCAACCCCAGAGGCAGGGCTTGGTCTCCAGACCAGACTGAAGACTGGCTGAAACAGGGAAGAGGTAAAAGCACTGTATTAGTTCGTTCTCACACTGTTATAAAGAACTGCCTGAGACTGGGTAATTTATAAAGAAAAGAGGCTTAACGGACTCATCGTTCTGCATGGCTGAGGAGGCCTCGGGAAACTTACAATCATAGCAGAAAGGGAAGCAGGCACGTCTTACATGGTGGCAGGTGACAGAGAGAAGAAGGAACTGTCAAACACTTACAAAACCATCAAATCTCGTGAGAACTCACTCACTATCATGAGAACAGCATGGGGGAACCGCCCACATGATCCAGTCACCTCCCACCAGGTCCCTCTCGAGACATGTAGGGATTATGGGAATTACAAATTGAGATGAGAGTTGGGTGGAGACACAGAGTCCAGCCATATCAAATTCCTCTCCATAGGACATCCCTACCAGTGCCATGTCAGTTTACCATTGCCATGGCAACGCTAGGAAGTTACCCACCCCTTTCCATGGCAATGACCCAATAATGGGGAAGTTACCATCCTTTTCTGGAAATTTCTGCATAACATGCCCCTTAATTTGCATGTAATTAAAAGTAGGTATAAATATGGCTACAGAACTGTCCTGAACTGCTACTCTAGGCACAGTGCTCACGGGGTAGTCCGGCTCTGCAAGGAGCCCGGACATCTGCTGCTGCCGTGCTCTGCTGCTTCAATACAGGCTGCTGTCTAACACCACCAGCTTGCCCTTGAATTGTTTCCTGGGTGTAACCAAGAACCCTGCCAGGCTAAGACTTAATTTGGGGGCTCACTTACCTCCATCACTTCTACTGCCTTCAATTGGTCCTAGCAAATTGAAATCAGCCCAGATTCGGCATGAGGGTTCACACAAGGCTGTGACTTCAGAGAGGCAGGATTCATTGGAGGTCATCATGTAAACTATAAAATTTATCTTAGTTTTTTTTTTCTTGTTTTTTCCTCCCCGCTTTCCTGCCAACAGAGGCACCTAGACTCTTGCACATTGTCTTAGGGAAGAGATGCAACAGGACAGAACATAAAGAGGAAAACAGAAAGGATCTTTCTGGCTTTGGTTTTTAAAAGCCTAAGCCTGGCAAGGCAGGTATCACATCCCCCTCTCCCTCCTGACACGCAACGGTCAAGAGAGAAGGGACTCGAAACTGACTTTGCTCTATGACGTAGCAAAGTAAAGACCCCAGCATCCCGCAAGACTATGAATATGAAACAGAAATTAAGGAAGATAAAGCAAATTAGAAGCCAGTTACTCATCCTCAAATAATTTTGGTTTTTTATCTTTATATTTTATTTATTTATTTGAGATAGGATCTCACTCTGTTGCCCAGGCTGGAGTGCAGTGGTGTGATCTCGGCTCACTGCAACCTCTGCCTCCCGGGTTCAAGCGATTCTCCTGCCTCAGCCTCTCAAGTAGCGGGGACTACAGGTGTGTGCCACCACTCCTGGCTAATTTTTGTATTTTTAATAGAGATGGGGTTTCCCGGTGTTGGCCAGGCTGATCTCCTCACCTGAAGTCATCTGTCTGCCTCAGTCTCCCAAAGTGCTGAGATTACAGGCATGCACCACCGCACCTGGTCTTATTTTAATTATCGAATTGGTAAATACGTTCTCATGGTGGACAGTTGAAAGGTACAAGCATGTATAGATGGGAAGTCCTCTTCCTTCTCCTGGTCCCAGCCACCCAATTGTCCTCTCTAGACCAGCCACAGTTGCTCAATTTACAGGTATCTTTTCAGAGAGTGAGTCTCTAAAAACAAGCAAATATATTTTTTCTCCTCCTTTTTTACAAAAATAACAACATACTATAAATTATATCCTATATCTTGCTTTTAACAATCTTATCAACATATCTTGGAGATAATCCCATTTCTGTATATAAGATCTTTCTTATTCCTCTTTTATACCTATATATTTTTCCATTACGCAGCTGTATCATAATTTATTTAACAAGTCCCTATTGATTGGTTGTTTCTCAACTTTAACACAAATTACACCACAATAATAATCTCACATATGTGTCATTTCACATGTGTACAATTCTGTTATAGGATTTGTAATTGTGATTGATATTGTCAAATTGGTCTACATGAGGTTCTACTATTTAATGCCTCCATCATCAATGTATGAAAGCACCTGTCTCCTCTCACACCTTCCAACCTGAGTATTATCAAATTATAACAACTTTGCCCATCTTGTAGGTAACATATGGTATCTCAAGATAGTTAACATCTTTTCATTTATTTCAAAGCTATTAATATTTCTTTTCCAGTGATCTCCCTGATCGTAGTCTTTGCTTAGTTTTCTACTGGCTTATAGACTATTTTGTTATTGATGGGAAGGAGTTCTGTATACAATGGGGAATTTATGCAAATATATTTGGATCCTCCCTGGCTCCCTATTATGAAATCTGGAAATCACAGAGGCTTTACTTGTGAGATTGATTTTCTTCTCCCCTTGGTGCTCCATTTCTAGTGTTGTCCTCCCAATGTTAGGACATCAAATTAACCAAACAGATAACATAGTCAGTGGAACTGAGTAATCATGAGGGTTTCTAAAAATCATAGAGGAAAGGAACACATCAATGTGCTGTCCCCCAAATCTAGAGCTAAGACACCTCACTTTTTACTAGGCATGTCTCTAGGGATGCTCAGCTAGGGATTGGCATGATTGGTAATGACTTTTCTCCCCAGAGGCTGTTTGAAGTTGTGGGCTCTGTCCTTGTCTACACAGCAAAACTGTAACATTCACATGCTTTACCCACCTTTGCTAAGTCTATTTTCTTGTTTCAATCCAATTGGAGGTTGGTTGACTGCTGCAATGGGGAAAGATTAAGAAGTGAAGAGTAGGAGCGCTGGAATGAAATAGTGATGTGCTGGGCATTGCTATGTTTAGAAGGTATTATCTCATACATGCCTCTTAGCAATCCTATTATTCCTATTTTTCAGACATGGAAACTGAGCAACAGAAAGATCACATATCTTGCACAAGGTCCTACAGTTGGTATGTAGAGAAACCAGGTTCCAACCCCAGGAAGTCTAGCTCCAGAGTTCTCTATTTTACCCTATGATTCACCTTATCTGGAGCCTACTGAATATTTTTGTCTTTTGTCCGCAGGAGAGAGAATGACTATTTCAACAATGGCAAATAGGGTTCATCATGTATGCACACTCTGATTGCTTTGTGGTGGCTTCCTGGATCACTGGGTTAAAAAAGACCCAGGCTCTGTAGGAGGTGGTTGATTAATGATGTCTGCCATTCAGAACAAAGATGTAGCAGCAGGTGTACCTCATTTTTGCTGTCTCTGGACTATTCCATTGAAGCCTTTAGTTCCTGGATTATCCAATTAGCCCTAGCTTTCCTGGCAGTGTGATCTCCCTCTGCCTTAATATCAGCCCTCAGCCCTCGGGATTCTTCTCTCTGATATCCACACTCATTGCCTTTGCTTCCCTGTGCTCCCTAAAACACCGACTCTCCTCCCACAGCCCAACTGCACTTAGTCCTACCTCCAGTGTGAGACTGCCCACGGTCGCCCCCGACCTCACTCATCTTGGAATGAGTGTTATGACGTGAGTCAGCATTAATGAACTAATCTGAGATGTATCTCAACACCGTCATAGTCCCTGAAGGTAGGAGTAAGTGGGGGGAAATTCGTCCTTAGTCTCTGTCTCCCCCAGAGTCTAGCACAGAGCCTGGTGCAATTTGGATCCTCAACAAACATCTAAAAAATAAATAAATGAAAGAATAAATGGATGGCATTCTTTTGATGTTTCACATTTGTACATCTCACTCACTCTTTGGGAGCAGGGATGGTATCAACATAGCACCACTGTGATGGACGATAATAGTTTCTTTAAATCTGTGAGGACAGAAATTGAGCTAATAAATCATCTTTCACAGGGTGGTTATGGAGAAATCTGAATGAGATAGAGAATAATAAATGCTTACAGCAGGAACTCAGTAAATATTTGACTGTTACTAATAGTAACAATAGCAATAATAATGTCACATATTGATTTAACTGTTGTAACTGTACAGAAGCTATTCATCTTATGCTTTTTCATGCTATTTATTCAATGCTTCTCTTTCACTGTCAATGTTAATACATAATTTATATCAGTTAGCTTTGGCTGTGTAACAACCCAAAAACTTAGTGTCTAAAAGCAATGATGATTTATACACTTTAAATGGGTAAACTTTATGGTATGTAATTTAGGCCTCAAAAAGATATTTAGAAAATAGCAACTAAGAGATTTTACTTTTTGCTTAACAAATTAGTAAAGATTTTTAAATTTTTTTTTAAAGGTAATGTTCCCTGGACCCCTAGGGCTTCCTGAGGCCCTTTGAAGATCTGCAGGTGATCAAACTATTTTCATAATAGTACTAAGATTTTTTTGCCTTTTCTACTCTCATTCTCTCCGTGGTAGACAATGGAGCTTTCCACAGGCTCTATGATGTGTCATTTTGCAACATATTGATGCAGAAGCAGATAGGACAATCCAGCATCTTTCATTAAGCTAGATTTTGATGAGATTTGCAAAAATGTAAATCCATGCCGTTCTTCACACTAAATATTTTTTGCTTTGTAAATAACATGTTACCTTAATTTATGTTAGCATTTAAGGAGTTTATCGTCATTATTTTAAGTGAATTAATATTCTTAAAATCTCTATGCTTTAATTTCTAAAACAGCTAGTACCCACACCATCCCTTTTGCCTCTCTGTGCTCCCTAAAACGCAGCCACATATTGATAGAAGTAACTAACATAAACACAGGCTCTTTGGGATCTTCAGTATTTTTTAAGAGTGTAAAAAAGCACTGAGACCAAAAGGTTTGAGAACTGCCTCTGTACAGCAATATGACAACATGATCTGAGGCCTTGAAAACGGAACTTTTCTTTAATCCAGCACTTCCATTTCAAAATAATTTGTCGTAAGGAAATAATCAGAGGTAGATCTTCAGATATTTTTGTAAGTATAGTCATCACAATCTTATTTAAAATAGCAAAATATAAAAACGGTGTCAATGTCCATCCATAAGGGGTTATTTCAATGAACAACAATGAAATAAAATACATATGGCTAAAAAAAAATACTATAAGATAGTACTTCATTGCAACAAAAGTGTTCACAATTCTTCAAGTTAAAAAAAGTAGAATACAATTTAGTCTGTAGAGTGTGATTCTATTCCCTTTTTGTTTAGTTTAATGAATGTGGGAGACTAGAATATACCTCCCAAAATATGAAAGATTGTTGAATTGAAGGCAATTAAGAAGAATCAAATACAGGACAGTGTTCCATCCTCCCTCTATTGCCTGAAAGCAGGACATAGATTTGCAAAGACAAGTATCCTGCCTCCCTCTCTACCAGACAGAACAAAGGTTAATCATGGAAGACAGCTTTAGATGACACCACAGGAATTTATATTAACAAGCTTTACAAACTAGCTTTTATCTGCCATTTGCTTGTCTCTCCAACCCCTCAAATTGCTTCCCATAGAGACTCAAAGTCCTTTTCCTTTGTTTTGTCACTTCTCTAAAGATTTACACTACTAGGCAACCTACAGAATGGGAGAAAATTTTTGCAATCTATCCATCTGACAAAGGGCTAATATCCAGATTCTACAAAGAACTTAAATAAATTTACAAGAAAAAAGCAAACAACCCCATCAAAAAGTGGGGGAAGGGTAGGAACAGACATTTCTCAAAAGAAGACATTCATGTGGCCAACAAACATATGAAAAAAAGCTTGTGATCACTGGTCATTAGAGAAATGCAAATCAAAACCACAGTGAGATATCATTTCATGCCAGTTAGAATGGTGATCATTAAAAAGTCAGGAAACAACAGATGCTGGAGACGATGTGGAGGAATTGGGATGCTTTTACACTGTTGGTGGGAGTGTAAATTAGTTCAACCATTGTGGAAGACAGTGTGGTGATTCCTCAAGGATCTAGAGCCAGAAATACCATTCGACCCAGCAATCCCATTACTGGGTATATGCCCAGAGGATTATAAATCATTGTACTATAAAGACACATGCACATGTATGTTTATTGCAGCACTGTTCACAAGAGCAAAGACTTGGAACCAACCCAAATGCCCATCAATGATATACTGAATAAATAAAATGTGGCACATATATACCATGGAATACTATGCAGCCATATAAAGGATGAGTTCATGTCCTTTGCAGGGACATGGATGAAGTTGGAAACCATAATTCTCAGCAAACACAGGAACAGAAAACCAAACACCGCATGTTCTCGCTCATGAGTGGGAATTGAACAATGAGAACACATGGACACAGGGAGGGGAACATCACACACCAGGGCCTGTTGGGGAGTCAGGGGCTGGGGGAAGGATAGCATTAGGAGAAATACCTAATGTAGATGATGGGTTGATAGGTGCAGCAAACCACCATGGCACGTGTATACCTATGCAACAAACCTGCACGTTCTGCACATGTATCCCAGAACTTGAAGTATAATAATAATAAAAAGATTTATTGTTCTTTGTTGAAGATGCCATAGAAGTTAGAATTCAAAGCCACCTCTTTGAGAACTACTCATTCTCTGGTTGTCTCCCATGCATATATGAAATATACATGTTAATAAATTTCTGCTTGTTTTTCTCTTGTTAATCTATCCTTTGTAACAGGGGTCCTTTGCAACTAAGAACCTACTGGAGGTTATTATTACTCTCTATGCAATATTGTGCAATGTTGTACATGAACATCTATGCAATATTGTAAAAAAAATATTTGGTCTTCCTCCTCATTCCCTGTCATACAGCTCCAAAAACCTTTGGAGTCTCCAGAGTGATAAAAATATCCTTTGTATGATAACGAATGACTGGTGGCCAGGAGGTTCCCTAGGTAGCTTCAGGATGGGGGTTGGTTACTGGGAAGACTAAAGTATGAGTAGGAGGTTGGAACTTTTAGCCCCATCCCCCAACCTCTTGGGAGGGAGAGGAACTGAAGGTTAAGTTGATCACCATTGGTCAATAATGTAATCAATCGTGCCTATGTAATGAAGCCTCAATAAAAATCCCAAAGGAAAGAGTTAAGAGAGCCTCCAGATAGCTAAACACAATGGAGGTTCTTGGAGGGTGGCATGCCCAGAGAAGGCATAGAGGTTCTGCACTCCTCGCCCCTACAGCTTGCCCTGTGCATCTCTTCCATCTGGCCATTCGTTTGTATCCTTCGTAATTTTTTTTTTTTTTAATCACAAATGGGTGGTAAAGTGTTTCCCTGAGTTCTGTGAGCCACTCTAGAAAGTTGATTGAACCCAAGAGGGGGTCTTGGGAACTCCAACTTATAGCAGGTTGGTCAGAAGTATAGGTGACAACCTACTATTTGCGACTGGCATCTGAGGCGGGGGGTAGTCTTGTGGGACTGAGTCCTCAACCTATGGGATCATACACTATCTCCAGGTAGACATGGTCAGAGTTGAATATAATAAGAGGACACTCAGCTAGAGTCTGCTGGAGAATTGCTTGGTATGTGGAGAAACAACCCCAACATAGCAGGTGTTGGAAGTGTTGTGTTGAGTAGTGTATTAGTCCATTTTCATGCTGCTGATAAAGACATACCCAAGACTGAGAAGAAAAAGAGGTTTAATGGACTTACAGTTCCACATGGCTGGAGAGGCCTCATAGTCATGGTGAAAGGCAAGGAGGGGCAAGTCATGTCTTACATAGATGGCAGCAGGCAAAGAGAGAGAGACCACTTGTGCAGGGAAACTCCCATTTTTAAAACCATCAGATCTCATGAGACTCATTCACTATCACGAGAACAGCGCAGGAGAGACCCGCCCCATAATTCAATCACCTCCCACCAGGTTCCTTCCGCAGCACCTAGGAATTGCGGGAGTTACAATTCATGATGAGATTTGGGTGGGGACACAGCCAAACCATATCAAGTAGAGAGTAGAAAAACCACTTTGGTTTTTCCAATATCTCAGAATACAAAGGAAAAAGGAGTTTGTTGTTTTTTTCCTATCACATCAGAATCTATACATAGTAGATATCTTTGTATGCATAAAACAAAGAATACTGAATGTTAAGAGTAGTAGTATGTATTTTCAAAACATTATATAAAATATGTATCACCGTATTAACTGAAAAACTGGGCAAAAAACATTATTAAAGATTAAAAATCAATGATGATTTCTTTAGCCCACAGTTTTGTGAGTTGGCAGTTTAGACTGGGCTCATCTAAGTGGTTCTTCTGGTCTGAGCCAGACTTAGCCGATCTTGGCTGGGCTCACCCATGTGTCTGTATTCAGCTGCCAGTCAGCTCGGTGGTGCTGCCTCTGGAAGTCAGCTGGCTGCTGGCTGTGATGCTGGGGGTAACATGTGTCTCTCATCACCATCACCCAGCAGGCTGGTCCGGACTCCTTCACATGATGGCTCAGGGTTCCCAGAGCAGCAAGAAGGGAAGGTGCAGGGCCTCTTGACACTTACGATTAGCAATCACATGTCAGTTTCATGGTATTCCATTGGCCAATGCAAGACAAGCCCAGCCCAGATTCAAAGGGTGGTGAAATCGATGACTTCATCTCTTACTGGGAGGAGCTGCAAAATATCCTGGTGCTTTATGCAATCCACCACATAATAATACCAAAGACCCATTTATGTGACAGAGATTTAGTTTATGCCAAGCACTGCGTTAGGTGCATGGTCTTTGCTCCCAGTCAGGGAGAGGGACGCACATCTCGCTAGGATGCAATTTCATGCACTCAGAATGCTAGGCACACAGTAGCTGCTCAGGAGATATTTGTGGAAGAAGAAATAGAGCTCGCACAACCCCATGCTCCTCCTACCAACCCCACTAATAAGCTTTGTTATTCTTCCCCTGTCATGATATGTCACATGGCATCAGCAAATCGTTCAGACGCAAATTCACATGAAAGCAAAGAAAGGTTTCTTCTAAGATGAACAGACAATATGCTGAGTTGTCACGGGGTGTGGTCTGATCCAGTACTAGCAAACTGCTCGCTGCTCCACTTTATACGGGAGAGAGAAAGCAGCGAAGAGCTATTCATTTAGGAGAAAATCATTACTCTGGATTTAGACACAAGCAGACAAGCATATGAAAAGAACACATTTCTTTGATGTTGCCACTGATACCGAGTCTTGACGCTCCAGAAGACAGACTTGCTAGGCTGAGCTTCGCAAACAAGCTTCAGAGAGAAGAGGAGGCCAGCAGGAGAAGAGGCTGGGGAAGGGGTGTGTGTGTGTGTGTGTATGTGTGTGTGTGTGAGAGAGAGCATGCTTCAAATCTTTTCATCTCTGAGAACAGAACACAGGATACCTGTGAAGATTTTGGTTTACTTTAGATTTTTATTTATTAGAAAAAAAATCAATGACTTAGTCCCAGGAGCCTTCCTCCTTCAGGGAGAAGGTGGTGCTTGGAGCAGAACCTGCACCTGCTGTCTGCATCTCTCTCCCTGCCCTGCACTTTCAGAGGCAGCCACTCATCAAAGCAGGACCACGAATGTGTGGCCACAGGTGTGCCATCCGGAAACCAGCCTATCACTCCCTCTGAAAAGCTCACAGCATCTCATGAAATGCAAAGAAAGCAATGCCCAGGAATGCTCTCGCCTTGTCCTGGTCCTCTCCTGGCCCTGGAATGCAGAACAGCTTGAGTTCCTTGCAAGTCAGAGCAGAAGAGGCTGGTCAGGAGGAATGAAGGGATGTGGGCTTTTTTATCTTCTGGGCCTGTGAAGTGCCGTGGGCAGGACTGTCCACAGTGGTTAAAAAGCGTGGACTTGGCCGGGCGTGGTGGCTCATGCCTGTAATCCCAGCACTTCGGGAGGCCAAGGCGGGTGGATCACTTGAGGTCGGGAGTTCAAGACCAGCCTGGCCAACATGGCAAAACCCTATCTCTACTAAAAATACAAAAATTAGCCAGGCATGTTTGCTCATACCTTTAGTCCCAGGTACTCGGGAGGCTGAGGCAGGAGAATCGCTTGAACCAGGGAGGCAGAGGTTGCAGTGAGCCAAGATTGCGCCAGCCTGGGTGACAGAGTGAGACTCTGTCTCAAAAAAAAAAAAAAAAAAAAAGAAGGGGCAGTTATGCATTTCACCTGGGACACCCAGGGGAGTGTATTATGCAGATGAGTGGATTTGAGTCAGAATTCTTTTGATTGTAAGTGACAGAAGCACTCAATCAAGGTTAAGCCAAAAGGAATGTATTTGGTTTGTTGGGTGAGTTGAAGAACTAGCTGTGGGAAGTGCAGGGATGTAGCTGGAAACTCGGGGATAGCTGCATCTTTACAAAGACCCAAATGCCACCAGGACCATTTCCATCCCCGAGCACTGCTGCTCCGCCGGTGGCTTCCTTCTGCGTTGTTAGCTAGTCCATGTTGTCGGAGGGAAGCACAAGCACAGCCTTTGGACGTGTCCCATTGTGACTTCTCCATCCAGGCACCACTGGGCTCCTCAGCAAATTGCTCTGTGCCAGCTCAGCGGGCACTCCCAAACGTCCCTTCTAATCATTCCGGTCCTTGCCCAGAGGTCCTCTCAGAGCCCAGTCTCTTCTTTTCTGATCTTGTGTTCCCCTCCCCTCCCGACCACCCCCGCCCACCCAGGCCTCCAGCAAGACTGAGCAGCGCTTTGGCTGCCTACTGGGGCAGACAATTGGAAATGCAGGAGCCATGTCCACCCCAGAAAGGTATCGTTCAAACCCTTATCAGTGAGCCCCTTGCTACCATCAGATCATTGGTGTGGGGCTCACTGCGCTGGCTTCCCAAGCCAAGCAAAGTCTTCAAAACTATCTTGGGGAAATGCTAATGCCCTAGCAGGGAGGAACAGGAAGAAGGTCCCAGTTCCCTTCCCGAGCTGGACCTGGTCTCTGGGTCAGCCTGGGGTTCAAGGAGCAGGAGCTATAACAAGGCTTTTGGGCTTGGAATAAAGGGATAGCTTAAAAAAACACAGAAACACAGCGGCAGCAGCAATAAGACCAGTGCCCCCAGACACAAGGATAGGGCTGAGAGGCAAGAAGGCAAAAGACAAGCCAAAGGCAAACGGTCTCAACCAGAGAGAGCAGGATGGGAGGGGGCCCACCAGGGGGCAAAGCAAGGTGGAGGGGCCACTGGTGAGGGTCACATAGCAGAGCCAGGGAAGCTCTGCAGGGGTTGAGGACTAGCGGGTGCCTGCAGCCTGACCATGGGGACATAGCAGCCGATAGCCAAGAGTCCAAGGTGGTTCAGAAAAGTCCACTGGAGGATCACTCCATCCTGCCCACCACATGGGCCTCTGTAAATGCTCTCAGTTGAGCAAAGACTCTCAAGAGATTCTGCCCACTGTTTAAGAATGACCAGGCTCTGGGAGGCCAAGGCGGGTGGATCACGAGGTCAGGAGATTGAGACCATCCTCGCTAACACGTTGAAACCCCGCCTCTACTAAAAATATAAAAAAATTAGCTGGGCATGGTGGTGGACGCCTGTAGTCCCAGCTACTCGGGAGGCTGAGGCAGGACAGTGGTGTGAACCTGGGAGCGGGAGGTTGCAGTGAGCTGAGATCATGCCACTGCACTCCAGCCTGGGCAACAGAGCGAGACTCCATCTCAAAAAAAAAAAAAAAAAAGAATGACCAGGCTCAAAGTGAGCCCTTATTCTGACTGACAACTTCTTTGCACGCTACCCTGCACCTTTGGCTTGCTATGCCCTATTAGCCAATGTAATAATAATAATATAGTAAAGAGAGAGTGAAAGTTTTCTTTTTCCTCTTGGGACCAGCTTTCTTTGGGTCTTTGTGGGTCCCATCTCCTTGACTCTGGGGTCCCCACTGACCTTTCCCCTTTGGAACCATCGTGGGTGCTTATGCCCAGAACCATCTGTTTTACACGGATTATATCCATGTTGGGGGGTGCTTGTTTCTTGTTAGTTTCTATTGTCTATTTTGTGCCTTTTTTTGGACTCTTGAAGGAAACTGTAAGCTCTGCAGACCGTCTTACATCTCTCTCATGTTCTCTATGATGTCCGGCACATCATCGGAGAAGAGGTTGGAGTCTGCAGCTCAGTTTGGAGAGAATATCGTCTGAGGGAGGAAGGTGGGTGTGTTCATGTGTCTGCCTTTGGTCAAAGTAATGTAGTGTAGAAGCCTCCCAGCTAAAGCCAGGCTCACGACCACTCCACCACCAAGTGCCATAGTCACAGAACCCTTAGTGTTTGGCTGGGCACCTGGCCACCTTGAATAAAGACTGCATTTCCTAGCCTCTCTTTGTAGCAAGGTGAGACCCATATGACTACATCCCACCCTAAATTATGTAAGATAATTTGTATAGGTAACTTTTAGTAATTGTCCTTAAATAGAAGGTATTGTTTTCTTTTCCCTTTTCCCCCTAACTGGAATGTAGATGTGATGCCTGGAGCTCCAGCAGCCACTTTGGATCACATGATTATAGGAATGGAATCCCCTTGTGTCACAACAACAAGATAGAAAGCCTGGGTCCCTGATACCATGAGAGCCACACAAGCCATACCTCCCCGCTTCTTGGATATGAGAGAGAATTAAGAATTTTATCTTGTTAAGCTACTATTATTTTGGATTTTTTGTAGCCAAATCTAATCCTATGCTATATCCATGGGTGCCTCTGGGCCTTTCTATCTCTAGTACCATTTCCACTCCTTCCTGTCTCCACCAGCGTGACCCCCATGTAACACAAATCTAGTGACTTCCAACAGCTCTCCATCACCCAAACAATAAGGCTGCCCAAGCACCGTAGTCTTGCACCAGCTCCTTAGTGATGAGGTCCCTTTACCTCTCCAGCCTCGCATCCTCCACTTGCCCTCCACCTCCCTGCCTTGCTGTGATCACACAAAACGATTGGTCGCTCCCCAAGGGGGGCAAGCTCACTTAGGTCTCTGTCCTTTCTCTGCTGCCTGGAGTGTCTTAGGCTCCTTGCCTGCCTGGCCAAATGCCTACTCACTCTTTAAGGCCCTGCCCAACCATCCTCCCCTTTGTAGTCCATCCAAGCAGGTCTGACAACTCCCATCTGGGTCCCCAGGGTCTCCAGTAACCATATAATAGCACCTAACATCCAGAGCTGCCCCTCTATTCTCTTGCCTGGATTGTGAGCTCTTTAAAGGCAGGGCCTGAAGCTTCTTATTTCTCATTTCCTGGGGTCTGAACAGCGCCCAGCAGACTACAGGTGCCTTTGCTTGCTAGCAGGATGATGATTCCCCTGCACCTGCAGAAATGAGTGGTGTTGATCCTAGAATGCCGCCTCCTAGCTGCTCCTGGAGAGTATCCTGAGCATGCATCTCCTCTCCCGGAGGTGGGCCTGAGGGTGGGCAGATCAAGGCTCAGGACAGGAATTTGGGCGTGACGGAAGCCATACCCTGTGAGGCGTGTCTTCAAGATGGCAGAGCAAAGCTAGGACCAAAAACTCCTAGAGAAGACTTAGGGGAAGAAGGGGTGGTGTGTGTGTGTGTGCACCTGTGCACGTGCGTGTGTCTATGCATGCCCGTGTGTGCATGTGCCTGTGTGTGCATGCTGTGTGTGCGTGCAGGCATGTGCTCAAGAATGTGAGTGTGTGTGCCTGTGTGCATGTGTGTGTGTGTGTCAGGCATGGGTATGGGTGAGGCTCTGGGCTTGCATATGTGTCTTTCTGGAGAGAGGTGCGTTCGAGGTGTGTGTGGGTGAGGAGATTGGCAGAGACCTTTTGGGCCTTTCTGTGTACATGAGCTGCAGGCACACACGAGTGCATGCTTGTGGGAGAGGTAGGAGTGTAAGATGTGAGGGGTGCACTTGCGTGTGGACTTCTGTGGGTGGGACGAGGGATGCATGCCTTCTGTGTGTGAGGTGGAGGAGTTAGGAGGGATGATCGTGTGTGTGTGTGTGTGTGTGAGAGAGAGAGAGAGAGAAGGAAGAGGAAGACGGGGAGGAGGGGAGGAATTACAAATGAACAGAGAGAATGCAGGTGAGATCAGCACCTGTGTGACTGGGTGCGGCTCAGGACCTGCGTGGGGTCTGTAAGTGCTTCCTTAAAGTGAAGACAACTGGTTTTCGGGGGCAAAGGGGGTTTTCCGGGCTGCTTGTGCACCAAGGACACATCTCCTGCTATTTCCTGGCCAGTGGGTCAAGTCTGGGCTGGACACCCTGGCAGGAAGGAGGGCTGAGTGCTGCCCCAGTGCTGATTTCCGGGGTGGCTCCTGCCAGCCTCCCTTCCACCTCCCACTTCTGCAGAGCTTCCAGCAGGCAGAGGCTCCCCCTCCTGGGCTGGCAAAGCCAGTGGGAGCTCCACTGGCACAAGGGAGGCTCTCATCACACCACTGTCCCTGGTAGGTGCCTGCCTCCCTCTCCCTGCCCCAGGGTTTCATCTAACCCCTGAACAGCAGTGAAATACTGGACCAGCCGCAGCATCAGCAAGACCCAGGACTTCTTAGAAACGGTGCATCTCACCTCCTCCCGAGACCCCAAAGCAGAATCTCTGGGGCAGAGTCCAGCTGTCCACTCGACCAGCTTTCTGTGTCATTATGACACATTCTAAAGTTTGCAAAGCACCATCCTGGACGGCCTCACAGAAGCATCATGGGGTGAAATAACTTGGCCATGGATTCCCTCACTTTTCCATGCACCAAAGATTTATTGACCATCTGATATCTGCCACGCCCTGGTTTAGGCACTGTGGATATGTCAGCGATCAGAGTAGACAAAAATCCCTGCCCTCGTGAGCTTATGTTCTAGTGAGGGAGATACACAGTGAAGAACACACCAGAATGCTAAGCGTGTCGGGTGTTTGCAGGTGGAGGGAAATAGTCCAGGAAGAGAGGTAGGGGGTGCTTGGCTGGAGTTGCAATGTTCAATGGTCCAGCAAGGGAAGGCCTGGCCAAGAAGGTCAGAAAAGACTGAAGGGGTGACAGGGGTAGCCAAGCAGATATTGATTAGAAGAGAGTTTCAGGTCCAGGTGAGGTGGCCCACACCTATAATCCCAGCACTTTGGGAGCCCAAGGAGGGTAGATCACTTGAGCTCGGGAGTTTGAGACCAACCTGGACAATATAGTGAGAGCCCGTCTCTACAAAAAAATACAGAAATTAGCCAGACATAGTGGTGTGCATCTGTAGTCTCAGCTACTTTAGGGAGCTAAGGTGGGGGGATTGCTTGAGCCCAGAGGTTGAGGCTGCAGTGAGCTGTGATCTTGCCACTACACTCCAGCCTGGGCGATAAAGAGAGATCCTGTCTCAAAAAAAAAAAAAAAGAGAAAGAAAATAAGAGAGTTTCAGGGGTAGGAAGCAGCTGCCCTGGGGCAGGGAAGCATGCTGGGGGGATCCACGGAGGGGGAAGTAGTGAGAGGTGAGGCCAGGAAAGCACACAGCCTCTAATGCAGACTCAGGACTTCGGCCCTGACCTTCTCTTTGCCTCATTTGGAGACAGCCAGCAGCTGAGCCCACTGATGTTGTAAGGCTGCTGTAACCCAGAGGGTGAGAGGGGAGCTGTGGAGGGCTCGGATTTCCCGAGATCCTTCTGGCTGCTGGCGGAGACCACGGACCACGTCAATAATTCCAGTGAGAGTTGTCTGTGGCTCGGACGGGGATGGTAGCAATAAAGTGGGTAAGAAGGGATCAGATTCTAGGTGGGTTTTTTGGTTTTGTTTTGTTTTGTTTTGTTTTTGAGATGGAGTCTCACTCTGTCTCCAGGCTGGAGTGCAGTGGCACAATCTCAGCTCACTGCAACCTCCAACTCCCTGGTTCAAGCGATTCTCCTGCCTCAGCCTCCCAAGTAGCTGGGATTACAAGCACGTGCCACCATGCCCAGCTGATTTTTATATTTTTAGTAGAGAAAGGGTTTCACCATGTTGGCCAGGATGGTCTCCATCTCCTGACCTTGTGATCCTCCCTCCTCAGCCTCCCAAAGTACTGGGATTACAGGCGTGAGCCACCGCGCCCGGCCCAGTGTTTTATAAAAATTTATTTTAACTGTGGTATAATACACAAGACATAAAATTTATCATCTTAAACATTTTATTTATTTATTTATTTATTTATTTATTTGAGATGGGATCTCACTCTGTCACCCCAGGCTGGAGTGCAGTGGCACGATCTTGGCTCATTGCAACCTCCGTGTCCCAGGTTCAACCTGCCTCAGCCTCCCAAGTAGCTGGGACTACAGGCGTGCTACCACGCTTGGCTAAGTTTTGTATTTTTAGTAGGTGTTTCACCATGTTGGCCGGGTTGGTCTTGAACTCCTGACCTCAAGTGATCCACCTACCTCAGTCTCCCAAAGTGCTGGGATTAGGGGCATGAGCCACCACGCCCAGCCCCATCTTAACCATTTTTCAGCGCAGAGTTCAGTAGTAGCCTTACATACATTCACGCTGCTATGCAACCACCGCCACCTCCCTTCCACAGAACTCTTCATCCTGCAAAACTGTAACCTTGTCTTCATTAAACACTCACTCTCCGTCTCCCACTCCCCTAGCTCCTGGCAACCCCTCTTCTTCTTTCTGTCTGTAGGAATTTGACTATTCCAAGTACTTCATATAATTGAAGTTGTACAGTATTTTTCCTTTTGTGCCTGGCTTATTTCACCTAGTCTAGTGTCTTCAAGGCCCATCCATGTGGCAGCATGTGGCGGAATTGCCTTCCTTTTAAAGGCTGAACAATATTCCATTGTGTGACTAAGCCACATTCTGTTTATCCATTCATCTATCAGTGGATGTGGATTCTGGATGTATTTTGAAGGTAGAGCCAAGATGATTGGGTTGGGAGAAGGTGGGAAGAAGCAAAGAGCTAAAAAAGATCCTAAGAGGTTTGCTCAGAGCAATGAAGAATGGCACAGTCATTACGAGAGTTAGGAAGACTGACGGGGAGTGGCCTTTGGGTGGAGTCAGAAGTTCAGTTCCAGAAGTTAAATGAGTGATGTTTATTAGCTCTTCTGGTGGAGAAGTCAACCAGCCAACTGGGGTTTGGAGCTCAGGGGCGGGGTCTCGGTGGAGATGTATGTTTGGGATGTGTCGGTGTAGACATGTGTGTGGTATGTAAACCATGAGATCGGATGGACTCCCCAAGGAACAAGTACAGAGGAGAGAAAACGTCTAGGAACTGAGCCCTGGAAGCCTTCGATGAGGAGGAGTCAGGGAAGGGGCTGGAGAGTGAGTGTCTGGGAGGGATGTATCCTGAAGGACAGATGAAGGTCGTGCTTCGAGGAGGAGGAATTAATCAACTGTATCTGATGGCAGATAGGTCAAAAAAGACCATCCTGGCCAGGCACAATGGTTCATGCCTGTAACCCCAGCACTTTGAGAGGCTGAGATTGGTGGATCACTTGAGTCCAGAAGTTCAAGACCAGCCTGAGCAACATGGGAAAACCCCATCTCTACCAAAAATACACAAATTAGCCAGGCATGATGGTGGCACCTTGTAGTCCCGGCTACTCAGGAGACTGAGGCGGGAGCATTGGTTGAGCCCAAGAGGTCAAGGGTGCAGTGAACTGTGATTGCGCCACTGCATTCCAGCCTGGGTGACAGAGTGAGCCCCTCTCTCAAAAAAACAAACAAACAAACAAAAACAAAAACCGTCCTGAGGGCCGGCATTGAATTTAGCAATGTGGGGACTACTGGTGACGCCGATGACAGCAGTTTCAGTGTAGTGGTTGAGGCAAAAGTCTGATGGACAGTTTAAAAAGAGGATGGGTGGGGGGCCAGGCGTGGTGGCTCACGCCCGTAATCCCAGCACTTTGGGAGGCCGAGGAGGGCACATCACGAGGCCAGGAGATCGAGACCATCCTGGCTAACACGGTGAAACCCTGTCTCTACTAAAAATACAAAAAATTAGCCGGGCGTGGTGGCGGGTGCCTGTAGTCCCAGCCGCTTGGGAGGCTGAGGCAGGAGAATGGTGTGAACCCGGGAGGCGGAAGTTGCAGTGAGCCGAGATCGCGCCACTGCACTCCAGCCTGGGCGACAGAGTGAGACTCCATCTCAAAAAAAAAAGAGGATGGGAGGGAAGGAGGCCTAGGCAGTGAATATAAAACTGGGCAGTAGCTGGAGGGTTTGAGGGGGCCAGAAAAGCTTTTATTCTGCTCTGTTCCTTTTTGAGATGGGAAACGAACCATGCAAGAAGAGTCTAGCAGAGGGAAACTCAGCGATACGGGGAAGAGGGAAGGGTGGCTGGGGCCAAGGCCTTGAGTGGGGTCTTGGGATCCAGGAAACAGGAGGGGGAAATGGACAGGCCATCCTCAGTGACAGGAGGGATGATGGCACAGGTGACACGGATGTCAGCAGAGAGGTGGCTGCTTCAATTTCCTCAGTGAAGGAACACGAAGATCAGTCTGCTGAGATGGAGAAGGTGTTGGGGGCTTGAGGCCAGAAGAGAAAAGTCCAAGCTAGTGACCAGGTGGCTGGGGGCTGAACAGGCTGAGACACAGAGCCCAACCACCAGCAGCTCTGAGGACCCATTGGCGGCCCCGGCTATGACCGCAAGGTGGTGAGTTCAGCAGGGCTGGAGGTGTGCCCGGTGAGTGTGCAGAGGTGAGAGGCAGAGCCTGGGTACAGGGGCGGGAGTCCAGGCATGGACCACTGCGTGCAAACTACACAAGAGCTGCACGGAGCTGGGGTGAGAAACTGGAGCTCCTTGCTCCCAGACCTGAGTTCTTTTTCCGAGACACCATGAAGCTGCCTTACTAAAGCTCTGGGACAGTCAAACCCACTCTTCACCCACTGGTGTCCACAGGTGGGCGTGAGGCACATGTAACAGTTTGAGCATCCTTGGTGCCCTCTGCCCCGTGACAGCCCGGGTGCAAGCATCTAGATTCTGGGAACTTACAGCTTAGCAAGGGGGTGCCAAGGGCTGTCCCAGCTCTAACAAAGGGCCTGACACACACTGGTTGCACGTTAGTGTAATCCATATCTGTTGAATGAATAATGAATGAACCGATTTTTGGCCTCAAAATTTCCATTTAATGGTTTTCAATCTTTTGTATCTGTAGCAGTTTTAAATAATTAAATTTTGGGCAATTTAATATTAAATTCCTGTCCAGGTACAGTGGCTCACACCTGTAATCCTAGCACTTTGGGAGGCCGAGGTGGGTGGATCACCTGAGGTCAGGAGTGCGAGACCAGCCTGCTAAAAATACAAAAATTAGCCAGGCATGGTGGCACATGCCTGTAATCCCAGCTACTCAGGAGGCTGAGGCAGGAGAATCGCTTGAACCAGGGAGGTGTAGGTTGCAGTGAGCCAAGATCGCACCACTGCACTCCAGCCTGGGAGGCAGAGCGAGATTCCGTCAAAAAAAAAAAAAAATTAAATTCCCACTTGAAGAAGTTAAAAATGTGAAACTAAATACGTGAGCACCATTCACAACATAATCCCCAGTGCTGTAGAGCTGTCTCCCAGTGTCACTAAAAGTTTCCGCAATTATCATCATTCATTTTTGTCGCCCTCAATGCTGTGATAGAAGTCTACCCCTCCCTGCTCTCATACTGCAACGTTAACCCCTTTCTCAGGGGTCAGGATCTAAAAGTTAACATCTAAGGAGAAAATGCAGCTTGATGAGATTTACCCTTGAACATAATTGAATGTGTCTAATAAGTGCAAAATTCCTGCTTTGCACACGCCATTCTCTGCCCTGAGATGCATGTTCAGTATGCTCTGAAATGTGCGGCACACAATTAAACATTATTATGCAAAGTAAGAGTTACAGTATTTTTGACAGAGTGAAAGGGCAAAGGGTTGGAATCCACTTAAATTCTCAAATCAGGCAATTCCCTTGTAAATTTATAAAGCAAAGGTCTTGTATATCTGGGCAAACTCACCATTCCTCTGTCCCCGCCAACCTGACCCAAGACCCGCTCACCTCAATTATCTGCTCAGTCTGGGCAGAGGCGGTGGAGGGGAGATGAACACCTAACCCCAGGTCATTGGAGGGAACCTCTTTAGGTTGCATGAATCCAAAACAATTGCTTCATCTAAAATTCTGGAGCCACACACCCTGAGTTGAAAAAAGAGACTATCACTTAAGCTCAAACATCAATGAATGCTGAGGGTGTGGTGTGGAGCCCAGTCCCCATGTCTCTGCATTATAGATGCTATTTGTATGAATGATCTAAAGCAGAAGAGACTCCCAGGAAGTGGACCACAGACTCCAAAGGGACAGTGACCAGCTGTCAGAGTCTCAGAGTTCACGTGGACAAGCTGCCCCCACAGACAGAGCATAACCCTGCATCTCAAATGTGCACAGATGACTGTTTTCACAGTTGGGTAGAAGCTGTTGTGATGAATAAACTACACATTTATTCCACAGTCCAATGAAATCCAATAGTAAATTTTAATGGGTTTTGTGTGTTCTCAAGCAGCACCTACTAACCATATAATCGCTTGGATGTGGGCCTTGTAAGAACAAGGTCTGCACCTTCTAAGTTCAGAAAGCTCAAAAGCTCTGGTCCAGACGTTGTAGCAAAGCAATCTCTTAACCAGGCCTTTCACCCTTTTCCCCACCAGGAAGTCAAGGCCACTGTCCCTTTAAGGTCTGTGTTTCCAGCTGAGAGCTTCAGCAGACAGAAGAGCAGATGAAGCTGAGGAGAAGTGGAAATCTCATTATCCAGGCTGCCAGCATGCTGATTTCCACTGTCTCCCATGGAGGGGTCCCAGGGAAGGTGGGAAGGACCCACTCTTGGTCCGGATGGTGTCCCCATGCTCAGAAAACAACCTGGCTTTCTTCAGTCTTGGGAATCCCAGCTTGAGCTTCCCAATTTCTTACATTGTGTCTGCTCTTCCTGATCTCATTTCCAATCAGGTTTTATAAGCAGATCCTTAGGATTTGGAAATGTATAGTCTGGGCTAAAAATGGCAATTGGCAAGTGACTGATTAGGGACATTTGGCACTGGCAGCATGTTGGTGAGTTACATCTGCCTGCTATGAAATCCCATCCTGGTCCTGGTCACCGTCTGGTCAGCCTCCTCCAGCCGCCATCCAGTCTCAAGTCTCCAAGTGGATCAGAAAAAGACCTGTTTCTCCAGACTGATGAGGAATTAGGCCGTGAGATGAATTCTGGAGAACAATTGCACATGGTAACTTCTCTGAAAATTCTACTTTGGGAGGTTATGTTTGTATAATCACTTCTCCATTATTTCCCCCTTGACTATTAAATCATGATGCACAAACTTGGTAAGAAGTACTCAGAGTCATACGTATAACTCAGATTTGTTGTGAAGTAGCTTTCAAAGGATGAAACATAGTTGTATGAAAGGAGGATTTTGGCCGGGTGCGGTGGCTTATGTCTGTAATCCCAGCACTTTGGGAGGCTGAGGCAGGCTGATCACTTGAGGTTGGGAGTTCAAGACCAGCCTGGCCAACATAGTGAAACCCCATCTCTACCAAAAAACACAAAAATTAGCCAGGCATGGTGGCATGCACCTGTAGTCCCAGCTACTCAAGAGGCTGAAGTGGGAAAGTTGCTTGAACCCGGGAAGCAGAGGTTGCAGTGAGCCAAGATCATGCCACTGCACTCCAGCCTGGGCAACCAAGACCCTGTCTAAAAAAAAAAAAAGGGAAAAAAAAAGAAAATGCCTGGGTGCAGTGGCTCATGCCTGTAATCCTAGCACTTTGGGTGGCAGGTGGATCACCTGAGGTGGGTGAATCACCTGAGGTCAGGAGTTCAAGACCAGTGAAACCCCATCTCTACTAAAAATACAAAAATTAGCTGGGCATGGTGGTGTGCGCCTACAGTCCCAGCTACTCGGGAGGCTGCAGGAGAATCACTTGAACCCAGGAAGCGGAGGTGACACCACTGCACTCCAGCCTGGGTAACAGAGAGACTCCGTCCAGAAAAAAAAAAAAGGAGGATTTTATTGCATTTAACAGATGACACTGGCCTCCCCAGGTGCAGAGAAAGAGCACTGGAGTGGGAATCAGGAGACCTCATTTCTCTTCAGGTTTATCATTCCTTGTGTGATCCTTTAATACTCAATTAACCACTCTGGGCCCGAGGGGGAGTGAGGGGTGGGAGTTGGTTTATGGTCATCAGGGCCATTTTCCAGTCTTCCTTGTCAACTCCATGCCTGGACAAGAAAACATGCATAGTCTTGAGTTTTTGGAGTCCCCAGGGCATTGCACCCCAGAACTTTAGGGGCCCAGGAGCATGACCTTAAATAATATCCAATCTCCCAATGAGAAAATTATTCTCCTCTCAGTGTCTTTCAGGCCCTTTAATTAACGCAAGCCTCAGTCTTGCTTTTTTATCTCTCATACCCCAGCCACACTTTCTGATCTCCCCCTTGTAACAAACACAGAGCCAGGCCTGAGGTCCAGAAGAAATCAAACCATGTGATTTGGTGTTGCGTGGATTTGTCTTATGGCTAACTTCTACTTTTTTGGTGCATGATATTGGATTTCCATTTACTGTAGGAGATGGCAAAAGATTTTTCTTTTAAATGAAATGTATCTTAGCAAACAAGTTGATTTACAGGAAAAAGGTTGATATTAAGATCACAAGTGATACCTAGATGTTGCAAAAAATATGGCATGTGCGGGCATAGACGGATCTACGTGAAGTTTAGATATTTTTATTTATTTATTTAGGGGATGTTTACTGATTTATGGCTTAAGAACACTCATCGTACTGCCTCTGAATTGCAGGGGGTTATGCAAGGAATTGTATCTCTCTTGTGTATCTGCGGATGTGGAATACACCCCGAGTTTTGAGTTTCTGCCGGCTCAATCCCTGCAATTGCTGGATCTGGACACCAGAGGGAGCGTCTCCCTTTGCGTCTGAGGAGGCGACCTTGACCATGGCTCCGTGCCACATTTCACATGCATGTGAATTAAGCCGCCATTTTCTGAACCTAATCACAACCCTTACTGTTAATGGAGTCCACAAATGTCCCCTGCCATTCATGTCTCAACCCAAATGTCACGTCCTCAGGCCTCCCCTGAGTCTCCTCCACCTGATCCTATTGCATCTTCATCATTGCACTACGCCTGTGATGGGTGTGTGTTCTGCGGTTCTTGCGTTCCATCCTCTCATCCCCACGCCAGAAGATAAGCTCCTCAAGGGCCAGGGCTCTGCCTAGAACAGCCTCTGGCATGCAGTAGCCACTCAATAAATATCACTCAATGGCGGAGTGAGTGACCCTTCAACGAAAACTCAGTTGCAGGCGGCACGCAAATTGTGCCAGGACGGAAATTAGGTCAGACAAATCTTATTCCAAATCTGAGGATCCTTCACATGTTGGCCTCCTGGTTTGGGGCAAGTTATTTGGATTCTCCAAGACTCTGTGTTCTCATGTAAGCAGTTGGGGAAAATAGCCACTATTTCATCAGGCCGTTCTCTACCTGGTAGAGAAAGACATTAGGCCCTTGTGAACTGGTCTGTCTGGATTGGGAGAAGTTTGGAGTTGACCGTTGTTGTTGTTGTTGTTGTTGTTTTCTTTGAGACAGAGTCTCACTCTGTCGCCCAGGCTGGAGTGCAATGGTGCGATCTTGGCTCACTGCAACCTCCGCCTCCTGGGTTCAAACCATTCTCTTGCCTCAGCTTCCCAAGTAGCTGGGATTACAGGCAACTGCCACCATCCCTGGCTAATTTTTGTATTTTTAGTAGAGACGGGGTTTCACCATGCTGGCCAGGCTGGTCTCGAACTCCCGACCTTAGGTGATCTGCCTGCCTCGCCCTCCCAAAGCGCTGGGATTACAGGCGTGAGCCACCACACCTGGCAGGAGTTGACTGTTTTTATGAAAAACTGTGCTCATCACCCCTGCCCCCTTTAAAAAATGCCAAGTAACGTGCACAACAGTTATCGCCTGCATTTTCACCCCAACCATAGCCTCCACCCCTTATGTTCTTCCACTCTCCTGCTTGCTATCCTGGGCTCCTCTTAGTTTCTCAAGCCCACCTCAGAGCCTTTCCCATGACAGTCCCATGAAATCCTCTGTCCAAGACCTTTCCTTGGGGAGCCCTCACTCATTCATCCAGGACTGGGCTTAAGCATCATTTCCTCAGGGAAGCCTTCCCTGACCACAGACCCCGCTGGTCAGCAACCCCTTTTGGTCCCCTGTTCAAATTCGTATTTATTTACTCAATGTCTAGCATTCCCATTATTTGTTGAGTGATAACGTGCTGGTGGAAAATATCTCAACGTTGACGTGGTTTGGCTTTTAGCCATGGACAGGCTCCAGGGCGCCAAGATGGGCTGCATCAGAACAGCGGGGGAGTTTACTCTGCCCCAGAATATGCCAGAACCTGCCAGAGCCTGCATCTGTGCACTGAGGGTTTCCATGCCAACCAGCTGGGCCCTAGTGAGGGGCACTTGATTCCCTAAATGGCCCCCCAAGTCAATGACAGGTGTGCCTCTCTGAAGTCGGGAAACTTGTTTTGAAGTCATGGCTGGTGAATTCATAGAGCTGGATCTTTACTGTTTAGAAATTCATTCTCAAAGGCAGAAAGACTACAGGAAGTGAGCAGCACATTCCCAGATCCAGGGGCAAGAGCTGAAAAAATGGGAACTCTGCCAGCAGTAACTTGCTATCAGCGAGTCCTCTCCCACAGTCCCAGACACAGGGGCTCAAACCCTGTGCCCGGGGCCTGCCCCCTCCTGGCCTCTCCTTCTGTCATGGCCCTTCTCTGACCCCTTCCTTGTTCTTAGATTGTACTGGCACTAAGCGAAAGCTTTTGGAGGCGATTGCTAGATTCTCCACATTTTTCTTCTCCTTAGCTAGAGATGGTGAAATTTCCTAATGATCTACAATGTTCTCTGGCTACAGCCATGCCTCTGTACATGTTTGTAGCTTAATTATCAGCCAGAGCCTCCTGATGGCAATGTCCTCCCGGTGGGACACACCTGCTCTGCATTCAGAAGCTTGGCATTTGGGTTGTGTGTGTGTGTGTGTGTGTGTGTGTGTGTGTGTGTATTGCAGCTATCTTTTTTTTTCCCTAAAAATTTTCTGTCCAGGTAAGTGTGTTTGAACTGCAGTGGGTTTTTGGTGTTTCTTCTTTTAAAAAAATCGATTTAATTTTAATTATCTTTGGTTAATTTTAATCATCTTTGGGGCTTCTGTTAGTCCTCTGGCACTGCTGTAACACAGTACCGTAGTCTGGGTGGTATCTAAACAACAGACATTGTTTCTCGCAGTTTTGGAGGCTGGAAGTCTGAGATCAGGGTGCCTGCTTGGTCCGGGGCTGCTAAGGGCCCTCTTTCGGGCTAAAGACAGCTGGCTTCTCTTTGTATTCCCACATGATGGAAAGAGGGGTCCATCTTTGCGGTCGCTTTAATAAGGGCAGTAACCCCATTCGTGACCCAGTTGCCTGCTAAAGGCTCCATCTCCTAACACTGTCACACCAGGGGTTAGGATTTCAACACAGGAATATTGCAGGGACATTCACGTTCAGTCCATTGCAGGCTCCTCTCCCAGAGGAAATCCCCTTCTCTCATAGAGCACGTACCAATGACTGCAACCAAGAAGCAATGTAGGAATGGCCTCTCTTTCTCTCAAGGCGTCTATGTGTGGGTCCATGCCGGCCGACTTGCATCCCTCCCCTCTGCCCTCACTGCTGCCCCCAGGAGCTGGGCCAAGATTGTCCCGGGGATGATTCCCCCTCTCCCCAGACTCCCTAGGGTGTGGCCTCTGAGCCTGGCCATGAATGCTGCCATTGCCTCCCTCTGCCTTTTGAGGACACCAGGAATGGGCGGGCGGGGCTTCTGTGTTCTGAGTGGGCAGAGGCAGGTGACGCTGCTTCATGCCATCCCTGCCCTCTGCTCCACGCCTGCCAGCTCCAGAACCTTTCCTGACTCCCCTCCACCATCCATCCATCCACCCTATGGCCTCTGCTTAGTCTCTGCTCTCGCTCAGTTCTTTGAGTCAAAGCGTCCTGCTGGATTCTGGATTTCCTTTCCAGCTTCCCATTCTGCAGCCTGAAAGCCTTGATGTGATTAGGCTTTATGTCCCCACTCAAATCTCATCTTGAATTGTAATCCCCATAATCCTCACCTGTCAAGGGAGAGACCAGGTGGAGACAATCGAATCATGGGGGCGGTTTCCCCCATGCTGTTCTCTGATAGTGAGTGAATTCTCACGAGATATGATGGTTTTATAAGGGGCTCTTCCCCCTCGCTCAGCACTTCTCCTTCCTGCCGCCTTGTGAAGAAGGTGCCTTGCTTCCCCTTTGCCTTCCACCATGACTGTAGGTTTCCTGAGGCCTCCCCAGCCATGCTGAACTGTGAGTCAATTAGACCTCTTTCCTTTATAAATTACCTAGTCTCGGGCAGTTCTTTATAGCAGTATGAAAACAGGCTAATACACCCACCCTGCTCCAACTGCATCTCCATCTTCATCTCGAGTTCCCAGCCCCAGCATGTTGCTTCTTAATAATTTGCCGATTACACAAACTGTTAGTCCTTGGCTTGGTCTGTGATGAAAGAAACTCCTCTGTTGAGACACAGACCTTTCAAGAACTGTGAAGGTATTAGCTGACATTTACTTTACTCTTACTCTGTGCTGGGCACTGGCTAAGAATCTTATAGGGCTGTCTTCCTTGAATCCTCATGCAGCTCATAAAGTTGATTCTTATTATCCTTTTGTTAAGTTAGGAGGAAGAGAGAGGTGAGGTGAGTAGCTGGGACCCCAGAGCTAGCACATGGCAGAGCCTTAAACCAAGTCCAGTCCTCTGACTTCAGAGCTTCCAGAATTAACTGAGAGATGTGCTGTGTCCTGAGAGCTGAACTTCTCCACGTGGCTTCGGTCAGTTTCTCACACCTGTGTTTGGACGGCTCTGCTTTGAGACTGCCTACACTATGCTACGTTACAATACACGATGAGGTGCAGAGTTGATGCAGACGAAGCAGAGGGCTGGTCTCCATCTTCACAGTCTCGTGTGGGTTGAGAATTAGCAGTCCCTGGCCTTAGGGGGCTGCCCTCCAGCCCCCTGGCCCCACCTGGGCTCCTGAGTGGCCCCGACTCCTGTCCCAGCCCAGCCTCTGTCCCTACTCCTTCCACCATCTGTACTACTGCTCAGCAGACTTTTCTCAGAAATGAAGCTGGCTTGCCTGACCTCTGCCTGAAATGTCTTTTGGCTCCCTATTGCCTTTTGGATGAGGTTCACAATCCTTCATCTGGAGTTCAAGGGTCTTTTGTCTCTGGCCCTAACATATGTCTCTGGTCTTTAAGCTCCAGCCTTAGTGAACTTTGCATTCCCAAACACGCCAAGTTTCCCTAAACCTGTGTGGCACGGCATAGTGTCCCCTCCCACCTGGGAAACTCCCATTCGTCTTTTCCCTTTGCAAAGAGTCCCATCAGTCTTGCTGGTCACTCCCTCCTTTGGTCCACTGTGAGTCTCAGTACCGACCTCCATTGTGGCCCTTGAATGGTAGCGATGCATTGTTGTGGATTCTGGTGGGGATGAGTGTGTTAGGCTGTGTAGGAGAATGTCCTTTTGCAGGAAACACACACTAAAGAATTTAAGGATAATGGGGCACCAAGCTGGCAACTTACTAGCCCAGAACCACGGTTCCCAAGCCATGTTTCGAGGTGCCCCAGGGCACTACAGTAAACTCTCAGAAGTGCCATAGGATACTTTATTTTATTATTTTATTTTATTTTATTTTGAGACAGAGTCTTGCTCTGTCGCCCAGGCTGGAGTGCAGTGGTGCAATCTCAGCTCTCACTGCAACCTCCGCCTCCTGGGTTTGAGCGATTCTCCTGCTTCAGCCTCCAGAGTAGCTGGGATTACAGGCACACACCACCATGCCCGGCTAATTTTTGTATATTTAGTAGAGACGGGGTTTCACCATGTTGGCCAGGATGGTCTCGATCTCCTGACCTCATGATCCACCCACCTCGGCCTCCCAAAGTGCTGGGATTACAGGCATGAGCCACTGTGCCCGGCCAGAATACCTTAAATGTTTGACGGAAACACAGCAACATCTACCAGCCTACCACTATTCAGCCTCCCTGAGAATGGCCTCTCCAAAACCTGACAAAGAAGTGGCCATTCTCAAGTCATCTAATCAGGGCAGACTGCATAGAGGGGAATGTGTGATGTGGTTGTTTCATGGCTTTGGAGCAGAGGGAACGCACAGGGGCCAGAAGAATAACAACATAAATATTCACGACTTCCAGATTTGTGTCCAAAAAAGGAAGATGAAAGAGTGGCTTCTGGAGGGGGGTGGGCAGATGCTACCTGTGGATGTTATTGCCGGAAACGATCCCCGTGATCCTACACTGAGGCCTGGATCCTTCCACACAGCAGAGCCTGTGCAGCTCCAGGGTGGAACGAGGACCGAGGCACAGAATCCTAACTACAGATGCTCCTTGTCTTACTATGGGATTACGTCCCAATAAACCTGTTGTAAGTTGAAAATATCATATGTCGAAATGCATTTTTATTATTTATCCTTTTAATAAATTGTTAGTTAGAGACAGGGTCTCACTATGTTGCCCAGGCTGGTCTTGAACTCCTGAGCTCAAGTGATCCTCCTGCCACGGCCTCCCAAAGTGCTGGGATTACAGACGTGAGCCACCACGCCCTGCTGAAAATGCATTTAATACACCTAATTCGCTGAGCATCATTGTTTAGCCTAGCCTGCCTTAAACATGCTCAGAGCACTTACATTAGCCTACAGATGGGCAACATCATCTAATACAAAGCCTGTGTTATGATTAAGTGCTGAATATCTCATGTGGGAGTATTGCACTGTGCATCCCTAGCGGGGGAAAAGATCAAAATTCAAAATTCCAAGTATGGTTTTGACTGAATGTGTATCACTTTCACAGCACCATCGTAAAGCAGAGAAATCATAAGTGAACCAACGCAAGTCGGGGCCTGTTTGTACTTGATAAATAGAATTGTTGGGTGCTTTTGGCCTAGGAGTGCTGTGAAGAAGTTTCTGAGACCTGAGGGTGCCATTTACCATAAAAGTCTGGGAGCCCTCCTTTACAAAAGAGTTCTTTGCTCTGGACTTGCAACTTTTCTGTAATTTTGTTTCTACAGGATTGTTTCAAAATTAAATGGGAAGCACTGGAGGCTGATTTCTAGTCCTTTTGGAGGTTCTTTGTAGATAGAAGTTTCTTCTGCCTTCCAGGGCAGCCACAGTTGCCAAGCATGGTGGGTGGACAGCTAAGGCTTAGGGCAGGCTCCTGAAACTATCCTCACCGGCCACCTTATTATAGGTTCTTCTCCATTTCCACCAGCAGATGGGAGTTATCCTAAAGAAAATGTGTGCTACACAATGTCCAAACTATGTATGGAATCGCTTGTCCCATTCTGTTTCAGGAAAATATGTTAAAGAAGAGGAAAATAATAAATTGGCCATAAGAGGGCAGAATTGTTAGCTTTTTTCCCTGATAAAATTGGGTAAGCATATGAATTTGGGGGAAAAAAATGACTCTTCGCAGGTGCAAGTTCTATGTTCAATGGTCAAAGGTATAATTTGGTAAAGGGGTAAATGTAAAGTATTGACTTCTGGCTCCCCAAACCAATTTTCCATGCACAGGCTGGTGAAGACAGCTTAGGCACTGCTGACCTGCAGAGCACCTGTGCATTGGAGATTACAGGTTTAGGACATTTTCTTAACAAACAAAATGAGCAAATACACGAAGCCCACGTCAAGAAACATAATAGTCCCTGGCATTTGGTGCTAGAGTTTTTAATCAATTCTGAAAATTATACTTTAAAGAGACATTGCAATCTGGAAGTTCTACAGAAGACAGTGAGCAGGATGATGAAACATCCCTGAAGCACATCACCCACAGGAGGGAAAAGAGGGAGGGGACATGGCTGACCACTCAGTGAGGACAGGTAACTACTCTCAGGGGCTAAGTTGAAAAGCAGGATCTATTTGGTGTGGTTCCTAAGGGCAGAGCAAAATCAGTAGATTGAAGTGACTTGAAGCAGACAGAATTGCATGCAGGAAAGGTCAGCTGCTTGGAGCTGTCTGATTCCAGAACCACTTCTGCGTGGAAAAGTCAACATGACATTGGGAACATCAAGCACAGGCTGCCTGAGATGCCGGCACAGGGCGGCATCTGCCTGGCATGTGAAATCCGTGCAGGTTGAGTTGCCGCCGTTGAAGGCTGGGGAGCACCACCTACTCAGCCTCCCCTACTCAGCCTCCTCTTCTCAGCCTCCTCTTCACCTCCTCCTCACACTCTTCCCTCCAGGGACCCCATGAATGTCCCAGGGCCCCTCGGAGCCTTGTGTGAAAAACATTGAATCCCAGCCCCACCACTCATTAGCTGTGTAACCTTGGACAAGTGATCTCTTTAATCCTGTGAGATGGGGACCCATGATTGATGTGCTTAGGTGCAGTCATGTTCACAAAAGGCCTGACCTGGTGCCTGGCACTGCATGAGCTGCCCAACCTTACCCCTCATCAGCAGAGCCGGGATGAGGAACTATAACCCAGCCTGAGTCCTTTCCTCAGTCCTTGTCCAGAAGAAGGGGAGAGTGGCCCTCGGGCAGGCAAAAACTAAAGTTGTTCCTTATGACATGCTCCTGCGGCTGCCTGCAACTTCTCTCAACTTAGGCTCACCTGCAAGCAATCCTGGGCGACATCATCCGCACTTATACAATTATAGTGATAATATGTTGCAGGTTGGATTCTTCAGAAAGCGGGCAAGGAGAAAGAGCTGGCAGGGGATTGGGGATGTCCTGGAGCCAGGCACTTGGGAAAGGAAGGGTGGGAGGAGCGATGGGTGGAGGGCGGGGGGATCCCGGCTGCAGAGCAGGCCCCACTCCTAGGGTGTGCTGGAGGCAGACCAGCCCTTCAGAGTTATCCTGAGTTGCCTGAGATTGCCACGACTTTGTTTCCAGCCCACTGGTCCCTGGATATGGTCTGCCCAGGGCAGGGCATGACCAAGGGCGAGGTGGCGCTCTGCAGCTGAGGCAGCTCCCAGGGTAAGGGCTGATGGCTGAGGGTCACCTGAGGACAGGCCTCCCAGTAGCCCAGAGTGACATGGCCTTGACAGCAGGGACATCCGGGTGGGCTCACAGCATCCACCGCATGGTGATCACGGGAGTCATCGACAGCAGAATCATGGCTTCTCTGCTCCCTGGACAGCTTCTTGAGGACAAAGGGGCAAGACCTGGGCTTGACTGCTGTCTCCACCCAGTTCCAGCCCAGAATGTGGCTCCTGGGAAGGCCCTTTATGGCTGTAGCCCCAGTGATATCCCTAATGGGCACCTGTCACATGCATCCTTTGCATAACGTGTGATGTTGATAGCCTGACACAGAGGCAGGCATCATGCGGAGATGGAGGCTCAGAGAAGGGGACTGATCCGCCTGTCAGAGCGAGGAGCGGGCTGCTGCCAGGACGGGCCCCGTTTGCTGCAGGACACAGGCTCCTGCAATCATGTGCCCAGCCTGGCCAGCCTGGCCAGCCTGGCTGGAGTGATGCTCAGATCTGTGCTTGGGGCACCCCCTTCCTGGGCCTCCCACCTCCCCCATGACCTTGTGTCCTCATGCCAACTTGCCAGGAAGCTGGCCTCTGCTGGCACCTCACCCCTCCTCGATCCCCACTGTTCTGCTCTCCTGCAAGGGACCCTGGCCCAAACCTGGCCCTGGGCACAGGCCACCCCGAGCAGGGAGATAACGGAGCTCCCTGGAACAGAGCAGCCTTCAAAAGCCATGGTGCCATGGGCAGGTACTTTGAGGTGAAGCGTCTCTAGAGAGACAGAGGAAGATATTGGGGAGAAGAACACTTGGAACAGCAAGTCAGAGCAAAGGGCAAAGGTCAGAGGTTGCTCAAGCCCAGGCGTTCATATCCTCAAGCCCAGTGACCGCAAGGCAAGTTACATGGCCTCTCTTGGACTCAGCTTGCTAATCTGTCCAATGGGAACAACAGCATTTCCTTCATCAGGTTGTAAATCGAGTTTCATACGTAAAGGGCCTGGCACTTAGGTGTTGAAGAAATCTTAGCTCCCATGATTTTATCATTTCCCAGGGAAACAAAGAGGTTCTGGGAGCTTGCTTGAGGCCCCTTTGCTCTGCAGCATCTTGCAGAGAAGGAAGGAGGAAGGACCACAGGAGCAGCGACAGCCCTGTGTTTGGGGGGGGGGACAAAAACACCCTGAAAGTTCCAGATTGAGCTACTGTATGGAAATAATTATGGCTGCTATTTTGGTGCATTTGTTTAATAACGTTAATTTGCCGACAGCCTGATATTATAACATCCTCTCCCACACGGAGGTGGCTTGAGTTCTCTATTCACCAGAATCCATTTGCATTTCTTCTATGGGGTTTGGGGCTCAGGAGCTGGTGACTCACAGCTGGCAGGGGCCTCCAGGAAAGGCCCCTCTCCACGTGGGAGCAGAAGTGGGGGTGTTAGCTCCCGGCAACATCGCTCTGTGCCAAGGCAAACTTGAAACCCTCCCAGCCTCCCTGGGAATGGCCTCCAGCCTTGCCCTGGGCCTCTCCAAAACCTGGCAAAGAAGTGGCCATTCTCGAGACGTTGAATCAGGGCAGACTTCTTAGAGGAGACGTCTCAATGTGGTTGTTTCATGGCCTTGAAGCAGAAGAAAAACACAGGAGCCAGAAAGGATAAGGACACAAATATTCACGACTTGGAGATTTGTGAAAAATGAAGATGAGAGTGACTTCTGAGGATGGGGGGCTGGCAGAATGTTACAGGTGGATGTTTTTGCTGGAAACGGTCCCCATGTCCATGCACTGGGGCCGGAGTGCATCTGTAGGGCAGTTGTGTGCAGCCACAGGGTGGAATGAGGATGGAAGTAGAGAAACTTGAGAGCAGTTGAAGGGAGGTTTCTCAGAATAGCAGTACTCCAGCTCATAATGAAGAAAGAATGGTGTTAGAACATCACCTCTGCGCAACCACTAACAGCGTAATGAACCTGGGCTGTGACTATTAATGACTGCTAACTTCCCGGAAGACAGATAGCCACGGCCGGGTGCGGTGGCTCATGCCTATAATCTCAGCACTTTGGGAGGCTGAGGTGGGAGGATCACTTGAGGTCAGGAGTTCGAGACCAGCCTGTCCAACATGGTGAAACCCTGTCTCTACTAAAAATACAAAAATTAGCTGGGTGTTTTGTGGCCATCTGTAATCCCAGCTACTTGGGAGGCTGAGGCAGGAGAATCACTTGAACCCGGGAGGCGGAGGTTGCAGTGAGCCGAGATGGTGCCACTGCACTCCAGCCTGGATGACAGACCGAGACTCTGTCTCAAAAAAAAAAAAAGACAGCCAGATGGCCAGGTGTCACATGTCTCCTGAAGGAGTTTCACTGTCAACAGGTCAGACCTGCAACCAATCAAGCTTCTAGATCCGTCTACCAATTCACAGGAAATGCAATGGAAGGAAACATTCACCAACCCCAGGGTGATACAGTCAGAACATTCTGGGCTATGGGCCGACTGATAGTGGGTAAGGCTAAGAAACTCAAGGATGAAATGTAAGAGACCTGAAAGCAATTGTGAGGCCAGGATATTATATGGGTCTTGATAAACAGTAAAGCACCAACACATATGCATGTTTTAGATAATAACTAGGAAAATCGGCCGGGCTCAGTGGCTCACACCTGTAATCCCAGCACTTTGGGAGGCTGAGGCAGGTGGATCACGAGGTCAGGAGTTCAAGACCAGCCTGGCCAATATGGTGAAACCCTGTCTCTACTAAAAATACAAAAATTAGCCGGGTATGGTGGCAGGTGCCTGTAATCCCAGCTACTCGAGAGGCTGAGGCAGAGAATTGCTTGAACCCAGGAGGCGGAGGTTGCAGTGAGCCAAGATTGCGCCGCTGCACTCCAGCCTGGGTGACAGAGTGAGATTCCATCTAAAAATAATAATAATAATAATAAGGAAAATCTGAACATTGAACTGGACATTTGAGGACATCAAGAAATTATTGTTTTAAGTGTATTATTGGCATTGTGATTTTAAAAGAATCCTGATTTTTTGCCAATATGGTGGGAAATCATTGCAGAAGAAGTGATATGATGTTTGGGCTTTGCTTCTAAAGAATCTGGGGTCAGACATGAGTTGGTCCTCGTGGAAGCTGAGTGATGGGTACCAGGGAGTTCGTTGTACCATCTTCTCCCGGCCGCGTACTAACCAGGCCTGACCCTGCTTCACTTCTGAGATCAGGGGTTTTGAGGGTAGTGTGGCTGTAGGATTGCTGGAAATGTAGGGTGGAACCCACTACATTGACAAAAAGGAGAAAGCTAGGGAAGCCTAAGTAGCTCACAGCTGGAGACAGTTTTCCGCTCAGGGGACATTTGGAGATTTTGGTTGCTACAAGCAGAGGATACGGATGCTACTGGCATCCTGTGAGTAGGGGCTAGAGATGCTGCTGAACTTTCCTGCAATGCAAAGATCAGCACCCACAACAGAGAATGTTCTGGCTCAAAATGTCAATAGTGTTGAGACTGAGGAATTCTGGGCTGTTTTAGCGGGGATGGGGGACACGGGGAGTATGAACTGGAGCATCTTTGCTGAAGAACAGTGAGAACGTGTTGGATTAAATTAAGTGCAAACATAGCCTGCGATGCATTACATCCACCCCCCGGTGTAGCCCCAAGAAATGGTTGCCAGATCTGTAAGGGGAGACGGACAGCTGTATTTTCAGCAGTGCTGTTTGGTGCGTGTGTTGTAGGGGAGTTGGAAGCAACCCTACCTAAGAGAAGTGCTGGGGGAATTGGTGTCAGATCCTAAACATGAGTCATGTCAGACTCTGGCCTCCAAATCCCACTTTCCTGGTGTTAATTACTGAGATTTTCACTGGGGTTTAGGCAAAAAGTAAAGGCTGCGGAGTGCTTGGCAGCAGTTAGGAGCAATGAACTATATGTTCATGGAGGAAAGCAGAAGATTGTAAAAGCAGTGCTGGATGAAAAAGTGAGAAAGAGAGATGCATATATAATGCAGTACCCTTTAATTAAATTAAAATACACATGCCAGAAAACAATATACATTTAAGGAGCCCATAGAAACAAAAATATATATATTAAACACATCTGAAAGGTTGCTCATGGGGTGGAGGGGGAAGGAAAAAAAATGAATGAATGAATAAAAAATCAAGAGCCAGGCCTTATGTGAACCAATAATGGCTGTACATCATGAACTGGAGAGGGTAACTAACTCAGATTCTGCACTAGGATTCAAAGCAAATAAAATGACATCACACCGGAGAAACAGCCCAGGACAGAAGCTGTTATATAGTAGGTGCTAAAGAAATAGTAGCAATAACCAAAATAATATATTAGTACTAATTTATTATTAAGAGGATCACAGGGTAAATTATTATGAGTACTTCATTTTCCCCATCTCTTTTTCTTCCCCCAATCCAGGCAAAAAAGCCCACCATTGAGTTTCTAAGGATCCACTGAGGAAGGATGTGCAGGATCCTCCCAAGGGGGTGACAGATTGAAAGGAGTCCTTGGAGGTCGGGGAGAGCAGTCAATGCATGGGGACAGTCCCCACACCTGGAAGGAAATGAGTGAGGAGGTGCAATTGATGGGTTCCTAGAGCAGCAGTGAGCAGAGTCCTTGGCAGGGCCTGAGAGGGGTGGCGGGATGGTGTTTACGAGGACACAGGACACCAGGTGTCAAGAACCCTGGCACCTACACCGCTGGACTTTGGATTTCCAGCCTGGCAGCCACTGCCATCCCCTCCCCATTGGATTCCCATGCAACCCTGGGGAACACTGAATTTCTCACCACCCAGGTGAATAGGGGCTCAGACAGACTTAATTTAACACAAGGTGACACTTCTTGCATCTAAGTAAAATTTATTCTCACTACACTTTTTTTTTCTTTGCACCCCACACACCCATCAACTCAGGAATTCACGCTTCCAGTGCTTCAGGAAACATTGTGAACAAATGAAACATCTCTTCCTCCTCTCCAGCTGAAGGGCTTCAGAATGCCGGGTTGGGGGGGCGGGTCTCACCTGCCATGGCACACCCACTGGCCATTTGCTCCATGGTGCCCTGGGAGTCAGCCAGGAAAATGGAATCTGGAGGCCAGAGTCTGACATGAGCTCATCTCTAGGATCTGAGCCCAATTACTCCAGCACTTTCCTTGGGGTCACGTTGGTAGGATGCATCAGATGACCCCTAACCACACACGCCAAACATGTTCCATGGCCAAACTTGTGTCATGAGTCTTTCTCCAGTTGCTTCAATTTATCCAGAACAAGAGTGTGGTGAGGTTCCACCACTGGCTGACCACAGTTAGGAAAATCCAGAGTTTTCCTGGAGCCATTTCCAACATTGGTTGGCATCATGAGTAGAGATGGGAGAGAAGGAGTCAGGATTAACGTGTAGAGGCTTTCAGGAAACGACACATCACCGTTGTTTGCATTTAGACCTTTCCTTCCCCCATTTATCTTTGGATGGGAACCTGGATTATTTCTCTGATTATAGAAGAGGGTACATTTACCATGCAGAACATTTAGGACTGTAGGTGCCATGCTCTTGGGGGTGCACTTGAAACAGGACTTGCAGAGCAGAGCAGTGCAAATATTACCAGCTGTGCGGTCATGAGCAAGTCCCTAAACTTCTTTAGGTCTCAGTATTCTACGTACAGGATGGAAAGGGTTACATGAGATAATGCTTGCAAAATACCTATTATGTGCCAAGGACTCTGATAAGGACTTTAGATGCATGTTGGTGGTCATGATGTTGGTGATGACCTGCTGGGGTTGAAGCTGAAGTCGTAGTATCTAAATCGACATTTGCAAGAGACTGTGCCTGGATTGAAGATGGTGAATCCATTCTTGGGTGACTCCCAAGCCTGTAAATGGACCTTGTAGGATGCTCTCCAGAATTGATCATTTAGGACACTGAAAAATGCTATGGATTGAATAGCTGCTGCTCACCTTATGTGGTTTAATTTAGTCTCTTCACCATTTTGTTAATGAAAATAACTTAGTCCAAAGAGGACTTTACAGTTTACGCGGTGTTTTCACACACATTGTTGTATCTGAAATAGGGTGGGAGGTGTATGAGTGTGGGTGGATTTAAAGTAAAAATTGGCCCAAGTTAATCTGCTGGGAACGTTGTGATACGTGGTTCCTTTATTGCCTAATCAGAAACCTCTAAAGCCTTTGAGCCTTGTTCTTTTTCACAACTGCTGAGCACAAAATGAATTATTCAAAGACCAGTGATGAAGATTGACCTGAACTTGATAGTCAGAGCCCGAGACTATGAGATCATTTCTAAGGATTTATCATCCCTGCTTGCATCCCTGCTTGCTTGGCCCTGACAGTGGGCTGGAGAACACGTTGGCTCCAGAATGTTCTCTATCCTCTTTCCAGGGGCAGGCTCTAGCTGCATACCAGTGAATACCAGTGAATACCAGCTCCTTGGGGAAAGGGCTCAGAGGCAGAAGGGCTGGGCATGAGCCCATGAATTTGGTGTCTTGCCCCAGGCACAGCCTTGTCGGAGGAGGTGGGGCTGGTGCAGGCTGAGACAGAGCGGGGTGGGGGCGGGGGTGCGGTCCCTGGGGCTTCCACCTCCTCAGGAGTCCACCCAGCACCATTCTCCCTCCTTTTCTTGCATTTTGTTTGGGATGCCACCACTCCCCAGCCAGACTCAGAAGGTGGCCTTATCCCCAGCTACAGTGATAAATCCCAGTAGGTCTAAGCCAGTGGTTCTCAACCCTGGTTTCACATTAGAACCATCTGGAGAGCTTTAAACAAATTTCAGAGATCTGGGACTAAACCCCTAGAGCCTAGAGCATATCATGGCCTTGACATTGCCTGGAAGCTTTTAAGAGAAACAGACCCTCAGGTCCCACCCCAGAGTAACTTCAGAATCTCCAGGCTGGGAGAATAACTTACTAGTCAAAGCCAGTCATGGTACAGCAGATTGTGTTTCTCAAAGGTGGTTGCTACCATAGATCCCATCTCTCATGTGTTCCTCACAATGGAACTCTGACACTCCTCACACCTGAGATGGTGGGATCTATGTTCTCTTCTCTATAAACCTAGGTTGTCTGGGGATTATGATGGAAATGACATCAGGTAACTTCAAAGGCTGCTTCCAGAAAGGCAATGAAGCTTCTGCCTGTCTCTTGGGACCCTCACTCTTAAAACCAAGCTGTCACCCTATGAGGAAGACCAGGCCTTAAGAAGAGACCGTGTGCAAAGATGTTCTAGTGACAACCTTAGCTGAAGTCTCAGTGGATGCAATTGCCACACCAATGAGCAGGGAAGCCTTTGAAATGACAGCCACTGTCTGACTCCAACTGCCTGGGAGATCCTGAGTGAGAACTGCCTTGCTGAGCCCAGCCAACCCCTAAAGCTGTCAGAAATAATCATGATATGATTGTTGCTGTCTTAAGCTACTAAGTTTTGGGGCAATTGCTTGTATATTAATAAATAACTGGAGCACATGGTCACCCTGTTCCCCTTGCCAGATTGTGGTTTAGGAATGGGCATGTGACTTGGTTTTGGCCAATGGGACATGACATGAAGTCTGCTGGGGTTGCTTCTGGGAAAGTTGTCTTTGTTCCTTAGAAAAACAGAGAAAAAGACCACCCTTCTCTTCCTTCTGATGCTGTTGCATCTTGATAGGATGTTTGGAATCACTGTTGCCATCTTGCTACCAACTCGTGGATAAAGGCAGCAGAATTCTGCCTTCCTCCAACTGTCTCCCCACTGCTACTGCCTGCCATGTGCACTCCATTATGCATAAATCTTATTCTTCCTTGGGGTGCTGCAAGTATCTGATCTCTTAGCTAAATTCCACATTCTTTGGAGTGTTGTCATCTGGGTGCCTCCATCAGGAGGCAGGGGCTGGGAGGAGTCTACTACTTGAGCTTGGTTGCATTTTGCTTGTAAAACTTACAGCCTCTAGAGTTGGGTATAGAGTCTGGGGATAGAGCCTGATGAGGTGATTTTATCTACACTCCCCCATTACAGGAATGAAAAGACAGAAGTTCCGAGGGCTGCTGGTAACACACAGAGGGTGCAGCAGCACCTGATGAGAACTCAGGCCTCTGAACCAGCAGGACAGAGAGCCCACGCATGCAAACCTTCAAGGATGGGGCCACCTGGGGCAGAAAATCTTAGCCCCACAGTGAGCACACAGGGAGTCCTGGCTTCACACACCAGAAGGTGGAGGCAGGCCCAGAAGGATGTGATATGTCCAAGGTCACAGAGCAGAGGTCCAGGATCCTGGTTCAGGGATGTGAGACTCCAGAGACCTCAGCTCTGCCAGCACCAAGGACATGAGGCCCTAGCACCTGTCCTGGGAGACGTGGATGCTAGAGGGGCACCTGCCCAGTTCCTATTCACTCATCTGCATGCCTGGAACCCAAAGAGCAAAAGCAGCCCTGGTGAGGGCTCTGACTGGCTCCAGCGTACCACCCTCCACCCCCTGTAGTGGTGACCACTGAGCCTCGTCTCTTCTATGGCACATTGGAGCAGCCACTGCTACCATGGATGAACCCACACTCACAGTGCTAGCCGGGCCCCAGGCACAGGTGCATTAGACAGAATCCACTCATCCATCCACTTGTGCACCTACTCCCTAGGCAGAGTGCTGTGTTCCAAAGGCAGGTTAACTTCCAAGTGTCACACGAGCATATGAAAGTGGTTCACTGAGTGTGGGGAGAAAGTCAAGACTTGGAGAGCTGCCAATTGGCCCTCATACCCAAAATCCAGGCAGCTGGTGAAGGAACAGAGCCCAGGTGCCAATTTGCTCAGGCCTTAGGTGGAATGTGGCTCCCCCGGCCTCCGCTGTCCTTTCTCCACTTACAATGGTTAGTTTTACATGTCAGTGTGGCTGGGCCATGGTGCTGCCCAAATATTTGGCCAAACATTTTTCTAACTGTCCTGTGAAGGTGTGTTTTGGATGACACTAACATTTAAATCAGTGGACACTGAGTAAAGCAATTACCTTTTCTAACGTCGGTGGGCCTCAACCACTGCACTGAAAGCCTGAATAGAACAAAGGCTGACCTCCCCTGAGCAGCCAGGATTTCTGCCAGGAGACTGCAAGTTTGGACTTGAACTGCAAGTCCTCACCGGGTCTCCAGCCCAACCAGCCTCTGCCATCAGATTTTGGTTGTACTCACCAAGTCTCCACAACTTCTTGAGCTAATTCCTTAAAATAAATCTTTCTCTCTCTATATATTCATCCTGTTGATTCTGTTTTTCTGGAGAACCCTGATAGACCACCTGTATCTAGGGAGAAGGGAGAGTTACTCAAACATTAAGGAGGGGTGCCCCCTACATGTGATTCTCTAGGGACATCACTGATAAGCCTGTGGCACCTATGGATTTCCCCCACGCCCCCACCCCAGCTCTGCATGCAGCCCTGGTAACACATGATTCTTCTGAAGGTCACTGGTGGGGCTGGGAGGACATCATTGACTCACCCATGGGACAAGAAAGAGGGTAGGGGATGGGCACAGTGGCTCATGCCTGTAATCCCAGCACTTTGGGAGGCCAAGGCAGGTGGATCACTTGAGGTCAGGAGTTCAAGACCAACGTGGCCAACATGGGGAAACCCCATCTCTACTAAAAATTAAAAAATTAGCTGGGCATGATGGTGCATGCCTGTGATCCCAGCTACTTGGGAGGCTGAGGCAGGAGAATTGCTTGAGCCCAGGAGGCAGAGGTTGCAGTGAGCCAAGATCACACCACTGCACTGACAGAGCAGGAGCTTCACCATCTTGGACAAGCACTGCCATTTTAAAGTTCACCTTGATCAAAAACCACCTAAATTCAAAGGGCATCAGCCTAATGGCTAAGGTCAACATGACCATAAACCACAAATGACATCTCTGACAAGAAACATTCCAAACTCTTCCCCAACCAGAGACATGCCAGCCCCGAGATAACCTTCCCTCCAACCAGAGAGATGTCAGCCCCAAGATAACCTCTTCTCTGACCAGAGACTTTCCAACCCTGCCATAAACTTCTCCCACACACAGAAACATTCCAAGCTGTCTCACCAATAAATACTCTTAGTCTGTAAGAGAGAGTGCTCCTGACTGAAATCGTCCAGAAGCCCCTCTCAGGTTTATTCTCCAAAATAAACCTGTCTTTGACTATTGAGCCACTTTTCATGGTTCTTTCCTCTTTCTTTAACTCTTTTTTTTTTTTTTTTTTTGAGACGGAGTCTCGCTCTGTCACCCAGGCTGGAGCGCAGTGGTGCGATCTCGGCTCACTGCAAGCTCTGCCTCCCAGGTTCACGCCATTCTCCTGCTTCAGCCTCCCAAGTAGCTGGGACTACAGGCTCCCACCACCACGCCCAGCTAATTTTTTGTATTTTTAGTAGAGACGGGGTTTCACCATGTTAGCCAGGATGGTCTCGATCTCCTGACCTAGTGATCTGCCTGCCTCAGCCTCCCAAAGTGCTGGGATTACAGGCATGAGCCACTGCGCCAGGCCTCCTCTTTCTTTAACTCTTACATGCACTCCAGCCTGGGTGACAGAGCAAGACATCATCTCAAAAAAAAAAAAAAAAAAAAGTAGGGTAGTAAGTTCCAGGTGTGGGGGAACCAATGTCAGATTGTTCTCTGTTAATGGCTGATTACCCCAAGTTATTTTATTCCATAAATCATGACACTTGGGTTTATTAGTCTACCCCTCCCATTTTTGTACAGTGCTTGAGGAAACAAAAGATCAGAATGTATATTGAAGAAGAGACCCTAATTTATGATTTCTGAGTTGAGTTTGTACATGTTAACGTTTGGTAAAAGTCTCCTGACTGAGGAGAGGCTGCAACTAGGCCCTGATTCGGAGATGAATTTATAGACAGAAAGGAAATTGTGATGGTGATGTGATTATTGACACATGCACCCACCCCCAAACAGGTAATGACCGAGAACCTGTTCCTAAGATGCGTGTAAACCACATCTTCCCAGGCTAAGGGCTCCTTCATTTAGCAGCTCAGCATCAGGGCCAGTGAAGACCGAACCTAGTGATGTCTGAGTCCACAATCAACTTGTATTTAGGAGTGGATTCTACTTTTTCCAGGTGCACCAAAAACAAGCCTGGCACAGTGACAGAGAAAGAGTGTTCTAGAGAGAGAAAAGTGCAATTAGGAGCTAATTACATTGATACAAATTAGAATAGCGCTTACCTAAATGATTGTCCAGTTTGGAAACGCTATCTGTCTCCAAGCACAAAAACTGATTCCTTTACTTTGCGGTGAGGAGAACATGGTTTTGGTATTATTCTGTAAACAGTAACTGAAGAATACAACAGTCATTGCAAGGGTGCCAGTGGAGAGGGAGGGGGGCCTTGCAGTTGCTATCAGTTTACAGGCAAGGATTGAAAAGTCACATACAAAAGCAACAGAGAGCCTCCCACAGGAGGCTGAGTCATTGGAGTTGTGGGTGGGTGGGAGGGGAGTGGGCTTGGAAACCATTTAGGCCAAGCCCCTCAGAGTGGAAGGGTGTTGCCCAAGGATTCGTGGTGAATGAGTGGCTGAATTGGGACCAGAACTGGCTTCTCTTATCCTTCTCCTCCACCATGCTGTGAGACAAATGGAAGAATCCAGCAACAAAATACCTGTCATAGGCTAAACTCTGTCTTCCCTAAATTCATTTGTAGAATGACCCTCAGTACCTCAGAATATGACTGTATTTGGAGATAGAGCCTTTAAAGAGGTTATTTCATGAAAATTAACCACCAATTAATTGGGGATGGACCCGAATCCAATCTGACTGGTGTCCTTGGACACCAGGAGAGGGAATTTGGACACACTGAGGGACACCAGGGACACGGGCACACAGACCACATGAGGACACAGCGGGAAGGTAGCCGTCTGCAAGCCAAGGACAGAGGCCTCAGAAGAAACCAATCCTGCCAACACCGTGATCTTGGACTCCGGTACCCAGAACTGTAGGAAAATTCATGTGTGTTATTTAAGCCACTCAGTCTGTGGTAGTTCATTGCGGCAGCCCGGCTGCCTAACACACCGCCCCTCCCAGGCTGCGCACACCAGACGTGCAGCTTTCTGGACTACGTGCTGGAGCCCACGTGTCGCCACCATGGCTTTCTGTTCTCAGAACCTAGCGGCGTCTTAAAGAGGGCAAGAAGAGAGCAGGCACAGCAGCGACACACAGCATTGTTTTGCTACTCAAAATCTCAAAACCAAAAACATCTAAGCTAAGCTGACACTTGGAGAGCTGAAGGGGGGCATGGCTTGCAGTGGCTTCTGTGGACTTACGGAGGGTAATTGATACCCTCCTGGCTCCGGTTTCCCACCAGAAGAATGGGTGTCACACTGCCTGGTCTTCTGGAAAAATCTGATTTGCCCACATCTGTCCTACACCCAGGAAGCAGACACTCCTCTATATTAGGATTAAATTGGCAACCCCCAATGTTCACAGGCAGCCTTCGGAGAGCAGCTGGATTATTCCAAGTCTGCCTTTGTTTGAACTCAAGATGCACCAGGTGTCATCAAATCCAGCTCCCACTCCCAGGCAGCCTCTTCGAAGGCAACCTTCCACTTAGGTGGTTTAGACAGATGTCTACAAGATTCCATCTTAGGGCCTTGGTCTGGAAATATTACCCTTGTAAGGGGACAGTATCCCCAGGACCAGAAACAGTGTCTGATAATAGGAACTCAGACCAGCCCGATTCTAAAATTCTCATTGTCAGAATCAGTTATTTGGGTTAAGGCATAAAAGGCTCCTGTAAAATATGTTATCAAAGGGCCATACATATTAGGATGTCTTCAGCCATTAACACCTCTTTGTGACTTCATCAGTGTGGCCTCAGAGCCACCCTTAGTCCCTTAGTGCCAGGGCCCAGGGCAGCTGAGTTCTGGTGTGAGGAAAGGAGAAAAAGTTCACCACAGCCTGTGTCAGGGAGGGAAGAGCATGGACAGGTGTGTCATGTGGAGGGACATGGGTGACAAGGAGAAAGGAGTTCAGAAGGAACACTGACAGCTTGACATGTCTAAGTCAGCCAGACCTCTATATCAGAGTCATCTTTCGGCCAGATGGTGCAGATCTTGAATGTGAATGGCCAGGCCAGTTGGCAAGTGCACGAGTCCAGCTGCATCTGTGTAAGGAGCTTGGCATCTCAGAGCTGGCCCTGGCCCAGGGCCATGAAGTTGGGGGGTGCAGGAAGAATATACAAAGGGAACATCGGTGTCTCCTGGGCTTGGGGGGAGCTGCTGGCTTCCTGGAGCCACTGCTGTGATTGGCACTCACATGGGCGGGGCTTCTCCCATGTTCCCAGACAATCAGCTTGCCCACAGACTCCAGACTCCCACACCCATGCTGGGGCAGTTAGAGCCCTTCTGGAGAAGCAGGGAGAGGACTGGGGTCAAGTGACAACAGCTAAGCATGGGTGGCCTGGGCCTGTCAACCACAGGCCTGGGGCTCAGGGGTCACCTGGAGAGAACAGGAAGGGTTGTCTGGCCACCCACAGTCCAGGGATGGGGGCGGCCGAGGCTCAGCAGGGTGAAGAGGACATCTGATCATAGTCGGGGCACTTGAGCAAGGCGGGGTAGTTGCTGTTCATCTGCAGGGAGGCCTCGCTGGAGATGTCGGAGGGGCTGCGGCCCCTGACCCAGGCGTCTGGGTGTAGGAACTGGCCTGAGTAATCGGAGCAGTTGCTCAGCCGAGGGCGGTAGAAGCCAGGGTGGGGCCTGTACATGTCCTCCGCGGTGTACCGCTTCATAAACAGGTACACAGACATCACCCCGGCACTCTACAGGGAGAAGACAGCAGAGGACGGGCTCGCTGCTGGGGCCTGCCTCATCTCCCTTGGCTGGGGTCTGCACAGGACACAGCTCGAGTGGGGTGGGAAGTGGACGTGGGGACAGGAGCAGGGTCCTGGGGACATCCTGGCTGGAGGAGACCCAGAAAGGTAAGACAGTGACACATTCTGGGATGAGGAAGGGAAGTAGAGTGGGTGGTCCGGGGTCCAAAATGGTTGTGGAATGTCCCTTCTCCCCCATCCCCACTCTCCCCGGCTCAGTGGGGCAGTGCCCAGGCCCAGCCTATCCATACTTAGGGTGATGGGCTTTACCTCCGTTAAAAGGAAGGAGATGGCGGCGAAGGCAAACGACCACCCATACTTGTAGTTGAAGTAGGTCTCTGCATCCTTGGTCCTGTTGAGCATCTCATCGTTGATGCTGGAGATGTAGAGCACCAGGCCCACCACGAGAGAGAGGCCTGGTTGGGCAGCAGGGGAGAGGGGATGCTCAGCCCAGAGGCCCAGGAAGTTTGCTGAGGTGGCACCCACCTCCCTTGCAATTCAGGAGCAAAGCCACCAGCCTTGGGGTAACAATGCTCTCAGTGGAGTTCAAAGGAGAGCAGAAACTTTCCTCCCAAGCACCCTGTTTAGACCAGCACCTTCTAGACAGCAGATAGTTTGAGGGAAGAAGCTCCTATATAGCTGCCCTCCTAAGCCATGGGCTAAGCCCGGTGGTTCTCACCCTGCTGTGCATATCTGTCACACAGGCCTGAGCCCCAGCTCTGGACATTCTGATACACCTGGCCTGGGATGGGGACCTGGCACTGTATTTTCTTCTTTTTTTTTTGAGGTGGATTTTCACTCTTGTCTCCTAGGCTGGAGGGCAATGGCGCGATCTCGGCTCACTGCAACCTCTGCCTCCTGGGTTCAAGTGATTCTCCTGCCTCAGCCTCCTGAGTAGCTGGGATTACAAGTGCCTGCCACCATGCCCGGCTAATTTTGTGTGTTTAGTAGAGACAAGGTTTCTCCATGTTGGCAAGGTTGGTCTCGAACTCCTAACCTCAAGTGATCGCTAGACTCGGCCTCCCAAAGTGCTGGGATTACAGGTGTGAGCCACTGCGCCTGGCACTGCATTTTCTTAAGAGGGCTGTGAACCACTGAGCTAGAAAGTGGCTTTTACAGAACTGAAGGGTAAAATACGCCCCGTGGGCAGAGATAGCCAAGGTGGTAGGTGGCACCCATCATTGCGAAGTTCCCTCATGTGGCCCATGGTCTGTCCAACTCACCTGACCACAAGGTGTGGTCTGTCTGAGATCTTTAGGTAGGGGAGGTAAAGGGATTTTGTCCAGATTTTGGCAAACTTTAAATCAGGAGGCCGGGGGGACCAACCTCCTACTGCCATTGTGCAAATGACTGCCTCAGGCATCAGTTCTATCAATTAGTAGCTGTAATTGAATCAAGACATAATTAATTACTCTCTTTTGAGTTGTTCAGGTTTAATTCCACTCACATTATTTTATGAAAGTAGGGCATCTGGAAGGATGAATGCCAAAGGAAAATTGGTGTGACCGAAACCTTCCTAGTACTTATGTTTGAATCATTGGTGCACTAAATGAACCCTCTTTATTGTTATCATTGAAATGACTTCATGTGGCCCATCTCAATCCTAGATTTCTGATCTGGTAGCCCACTGCTGAAAAACCTCACGTATGTCAAAGCTACTGTTTATAGCTTTGGCTATCGTGAAGTTCACAGAAGGAAAAATAAAAAGCTTAACTAACCCTGAGTCTGTACCTCATAGACTTCGTGGAAATATCACCATGCAAAAGCTGGGCTGATAACATTCCTGGTGCTCAATAAATATGTGTTGGGTTAATGCATGGAAGGGTGGAAGGATGGGTTGATAGATGGAAGAATGGATGGATGATGGGTTGGTGGTAGATTGAAAAATGGATGGACGGATGGAAAGAAGAGTGGGTAGGTGTGTGGATGGATTGATGGATGGATGGATGGATGGATGGATGGATGGATGGAAAGAGAAAGAAAGAGTGGCTCTTGGACATCACACTTTCTGACTGCCACCTGGCTCCCAAGCTACGTTGACAAGAAAATATTGGGAAAAGGATCCTAAAATTACTTAGGAGTCAGGTGGTAATCAGAATGCTTGGTATCCAATAGCTGTTTTTCCTTTCTTCCCATCCGCCCATCCACTCACCAATCCATCCATCCATCTATCAATTATTCAAGCCATTCACCCATCCATTTTCCATCCAAGCATCTTCTCCCCAGGATCCCTAACCAGTCAGTCATCCGGGGCACCTAAATTACATGCCCCGAGAGCCACTCCTTTGGCCCAAGTCGTTATCTCCAAAAGAAAAGGTCTCCATGAAAATGCACAGGTCACCTTGAAAAGGAGAAAGAGCCCACCTTTATTTGCTGTTTTCTTTCCCCTTCTCACTCTACACACCAGCCATGAGTAATCTCATCCATGTCCCTGGATTCCTCTCCCACTCCCTAGGCTGATAGCTCTCCAATCTCTATCTTTGGTCCAAGTCACTCCCATGAGCCCCAGACACTCACCTCTGGCAGCCTTCTGGACACCTCCTCCCAGATGTCATAAGGACACCTCAAACTCAGCATTTCCCACACTAAACTCATGATCTGCCCAAATCTGCTCCTCCTGTGATCCCTGAATCAATGATGTGATATGCCATCCACCCAGTGCTCAAGCAAGAAATTGGCACTTACCTTGACTCTTCCTTGGAAGCCTCATCCTAGTTCTGTTGAGTTTACCTCTCAAATGTCACTTGAACCCTCTCATTTCTCTCTTTTCCACCATCAACCCCCTGTTTGGGCCATCGCCTCTACTACTGGAATAGCCTCTTGCCTAGTCTCCCTGCCTCCTGTCTTACTTCCCTCCCTCCCTCCATTCCCCAGCATGGTCATTCTAAAATCCAAACCCAATCGTGTCATCCCTTGGCTCAAAATCCATCTAAGTCTTCTAAAGTCCCGAATCCGTAAGACGACCTCAGATGCCTTCCCCAGTCTCTCTTCTCACTACATTTTTCCTTGCACCTGCCATGATGAGCAATGATTACACTCAGTTCCCCCAGTGCTTCATCCTCCCACTTTCCTCCAGGCCCATTTTCCACTCCCACCCCCAACCTCACTTCTTTGCCTAATTCTTACTCATCCTTTAGTTTGCCTCCTCCTGGTAGTCTTCCATGACCAACATTTGCCCTGAGTTTCAGTCACTGGTCTTGGCCCCCTTGCAGTCCTTGCTGGCCACCATTCATAGTCCTATTCACACTGGGTTCCTATCTTCTGTCTACTGTTTGTATCTCCCATTGCACTGCCCTTTTTGTAGGCAGTGATGCCAGCAGCCAGAATAAGGCCTGGTAGATATCATGAATGAATAAAAAGAAGAAAGAATGAAGTACAACCTGGCATCAGTCCAGGAAGACAAGTCCATGTTGAAGGGGTCTAGGAGGGTTTATGGTGTGGGGTGTGACTGGAGAGGGAAGGAGACAGCAGGAGTCTCCTGAGGACAGCTGGGGGATGGGGGGTGAAGGACCCATTATTCCAAAGGCAGATTGTGTTTAATATTCATGCACAAATATGAAGACATAGCCCCTTCAAAAATAGGAATACTCAAGATGGTGGGAATTAAAAAGTCATTAGGTGCAGTGATGTGTGGAGTGAGGAAGGAACCCTGGGTTCCAATCCCAGATTTGCCAGAGGGGAGTCTGTGCAGTCACCCCTCCTGTGGAGCCTCTGTTGCTCTTCTGGAAGGTAATAATGGGCCCAGGGTCCTCAGATGTTTCCTCCATCTCTGACTCAATTCTGTCTGAATAACTGACTCAGCCTATCCTAATTCCAGGACTTTCCAATGCAGAGCCTTTTGGGAGTTAAACAGCAAAAGTCCAGGGTGGCTGGGCACAGTGGCTCATGCCTGTAATCCCAGAACTTTGGGAGGCCAGGGCAGTTGGATTGCTTGAGCTCAGGAGATCAAGATCAACCTGGCCAACATGGAAAAACCCCATCTTTACTAAAAATACAAAAATTAGCCAGGTGTGGTGGCAGGCACCTGTAATCTCAGCTACTTGGGAGGCTGAGGCAGGAGAATTGCTTGAATCCGGGAGGTGGAGGTTGCAGTGAGCCAAGATCGTGCCACTGCACTCCAGCGTGGGTGCCAGAGCAAGACTCTGTCTCAAAAACAAAAAACAAAAAACAAAAAATTCCAGGGTGCAAGAAAAGAAAACAACACAACTTACCTGAGAGGATAAAGAAGATGCCAGAGACAAAGGCCAGTATCGTCCGGTGGGGACGGATGTGTCCGATGTTGTTCAGGATAAACCCAATGAACATGAAGAAGAGGCTGACCAGAGGGAATGGTGTGGCTGAGCGGATCATCTCTAATTAACGGGACAAAAGGGCGGCCTGTCAGCTTCCAGGCCTGATTCATTCCTCATCATCCTGAGTTGAGTGTTCCTGGCAGTGTCTACCAACAGGTCCTCAAAGCCCCACCCCTGCAGGGGTTCCCCAGACTCTACCCCCATCAGGTGGCCTGGGGTTCTCCCATTACTAGCAGGACTTTTGTCCCTGAGGTGGGCCCGGAAGGTCTGACTTCAAGTGCCAGCATCTTCAGGGCCTCTGTCATTTCCTCCAGGCATAAGCTACTACCCTCCTGGGAGTCCACACTGTCTGCCAATATGGAGTCCATACCACCTGCAAATATGGCAGCTGTGGAAGGGCCAGGTCATTCCATGTTGCTTCCTCTTCCAGGCAGATTCACCATTTCCTTGGGCAAGGGGTTGCTCTGAATGGTGCAGGGGACAGTTACAGCCTCTGTTTTCTTCAACTTATAATTACTTGGGGAGCAATTCTGTTGGGGCTAGTCTTTGTCCCTGGTTCCTGAGAGATCACCTCTAAATTCTTGGAATTTTCCAAGGATGGGAGTGTCTTTGTTATTCATGGTGGGTCTCTCAACCACACCTGAGTTTTTGCTAACCAGGTGACTCAGGATGGGGGCTAGAAACACCAACCATGGGATTAGAAGATTGGGGTTTTGAGCCAGGTGATATCAGCCTGGCCTCTAGGCAAGGTAAGGGGCTAGAGGGTGAGTTCAATCACATGATCAATAATGTAATCAATCATGCCTATGTAATGAACCCCAATAAAAACTCTGGACACCAAAGCTCAGTTGAGCTTCCTGGTTGATGAACACATCAGTGTGTGAAGATGGTGACACAACCTGATTCCATGGAGAGAAGAGTCTGAAGCTCCACATTCAGGACCCACCCCCAGATCTTGCCCTATGTGTCTCTTCATCTAGCTGGTCCTGATTTGTGTCCTTTGTAATAAAATTGGAATGGTAAGTATAGCACTTGCCTGAGTTCTGTGAGTCATTTTTGCAATTATTGAACCTGATGGAGTTATGGGAGCTCCCATATTTGGAGCTAATTGGTCAGAAGTGCAGGAGGCCAGGGACCTCTGAACTTGCAGCTGGCATCTGAAATAAGGGTAGTCTCGTTGGGGACTGAGACCTTAAACCTGTGGAGTCTCTGTTAACTCCAGGTGATTAGCATCAGAATTGCATTGCAATATTGCAAATTCATACTGGGGGCAGAAATGACTCTGTTGAGGTCAAGGCCATGAAGTCAGGCTCCCTGGGGTCCAGAGAGCTCAGTTCCCTGATTGATGCCTGGGTCAGTAGACTGGGAGACTCCAGCAACCTGTTTTCACTACTGGAAAATTAAGCTCTAGTGGATCATCTCTAATTAACAGGACAGCACACCCAGCTGAGTCTAAGGGCATTCCTCTTGAGAAATATGCTGGCACACTGACTCTTCCCTCTGCCTTGCTCCTCTCTGTCCAGCCAGTGGCCCAGGTTGCCAGACTCAAGGCACTTACTTAGAACATTGACCGTGGACTCGGATGTCAGCTGGGTGTTCATGGGCATCACATATTCTATGGTGAAGCAACGCCCCCGCTCCTCACCTGTGGAGACAAGAATCACATTTCCAGGTCCCTCTTGAACATGGATTTGAAGTTAGTCCATACAAATGGTATTTCCAAGTGTGTTTTTAGGATCTTTGACCTGCTGTGTCTTTGCACCTGAGCTGGATCCAAACCCTATGGGGGTCCTGTCCCTGGCTCATAGCCCACAGCAGGGGTGGAGGCACGTCCTGACATGACAACCTTCCTGGAGAAGTGCCTGTGTGAGGATGGACCCAAGCACCAAGAGTCACATGAAAAGAGGTTGGTATTGCAAACTCTCCATGCTGAGTGAACATCTGGTGCCATCTCACTGCGTTTGGCCAGATGGGGCTGACAATGGTGCATAGCTGACTTAGATTCTCCAGTGTGGGTGTCATGGAGCAAAACTCCAAAAGCCCTGTCAACCACCCTGGAAATCAGATCCTAGTGACTTCAAACTCCAGATTTAAGCACAGACCAATGCCACGCAGTCTGGGGCAGAAGAAGCCAGAGTTGGATGTCATTCACATGGCAGACTCAACACCTTGAGGTGTCTTCTCTGCTAAATACTGGTAGGAACAAATACCCACTCCATCCCCCAAAGCTGTACTATCAAGCTGGGAGGTAAAAGGCTGGGAGAGCCAAACTGTGTCTCTTCCCAGTGCACACATAAGTTACAAGCCCCTACCAAGAAAAGCCCAGTGACCACACTGTGGCAATCCAGGCCAGCCCAGCTTGCAGCTATTCTTGTATGACTTGGAAATGCTTTTCTTGTGCAGGCTGGTCTTGGGTCATGATAAAGGGATAAAGGATAGAATTCTTGGAGTGGTAACTTGAAGGGTTACAGGGAAGCCCTAGTGAGTAAAAAGGCAGGCCCAGATAAGTGGGGTCAAAACCTCTACCATGCTGCAGAGCTGGAGGGACCTGCTCATGTGTTTCCTCTGTGCCATTTTATGGAGTGAGGAACAGAGAAACTGCCAAGTATTTTCTAATCTATAAACTAGTGGATGCAAGGAAGCTGAGTTAAGGAGACTTAACCTCTTTGAATCTTCATTTCTGCATTTGCAAAGTGGAAATAACAAGTCCTGTCTTGCAGTACTGTTGGGAGAATTATATGGGATCAATACTTCAATGAGCTAAAGCATGCATGAACATTTGAGATCTGTGCAGTGTCATTGGCATCCAGTCCTGGGAGCAGAGTGTGGGGAAGGCATAGTTACATTCATCTTTCAGGAAGGAAGACCTGGGAGGTGAAAAGACTGGCTCAAATGGACATCGAGAATCAGGACTTGAGTTTGGAATGGGGTCCCAGTCACTGCAGGGAGCACCACCCGCCATATATAGGGATCATCCGTAGTGAATGGTCTCCTTCCAGCATCTCTTGGCCATCTCTTCCCAGGGAGGGACCTCTTGGGGCAGGTGATGTCAGGGGGCAGGGCTGTCCCCAACCCTGGGCACCCTTACCTGCAAGGAAGCAGACCCGCCAGAGGCCTGAGTGCAGGGACATCTTGATCTCGGTGCTCTGGTTCTGGGGCACAATCACACCCTCCTCCAGGTACAGCCAGTAGTCGGTGCTGACCGCGATACCCAGGAGGCCCAAGCCACAGACAGCAAAGACGCTGCTCAGCAGGGTCAGGGCCTTCCTCCCGCAGGCACTCATCTTCCTGGACCGTTGCTGCGCAACTAGTCGCCACGCTCCCACCAGCACGGACTGCGCTCTGGGGCTAGGGAGAGTGGGTGAGCAGGTGGCAGTACCCACGGCTCTGAGAAGACGAAGATGAGGAGCCAGTAACTAAAGTCAACCCCCCACCTGGCTCAATGGATGGGTAAAGACCACCAGGCAACCCCCTGGACACCAGGTCACCGCAACAGAGGTGCCACCCTCCCCCTAACCCCGCAGCAATTCAGAGCGTTCTTGGCATGCCACTGCAAGGACCCCCTTGTCCTCTCTGGGAGTCCCCTTGCTGGGTACTGCCATTCATTCATTCATTCATTCATTCAGCAACCCATTGTGCCAGACATGGGAGATACAAAAATGAACATGACACTATCCTTGCCATTGAAGGGTTTCCCATCTAGAAGAACAAAGGCACCCCCAAAGCAATTAAATGCGACCCATTGAGGGCTGTGGTAGAGACCTGTCCAGGAAGTAGAGAGGAAGAATGGAGGAGACAACTCTGCTGGGTGAGCTTCTCTGTGTTGAAAAGGATTCTGAGGCTCAAATGGTCTCTGTGAGAGATGCCAGCTCCAGACAGGAAAATGGCAGCAGCCTTGGGAAGGAGTAGAGAGGCAGGGAAGATTTCTTGGAGGAAAGTGTCCTCCTCATGTGACTCTAATAAGTTGCAGCACTTGGTCAACGCAAGTAAAGAAGCCACACCACAGTCCAAGTGCAACAGCCTCCTAAATCCACCTAATCAGAAATGGGCTGAGTCTTACCTGCTCAGCACGCTGTATCGGCAGGGGCCAGCAATGAACGAGAAAAAGAGAAGCTAAGTGTCTAAGCAAGGTCAACCACAAGCCCCACCTGCTGATATCTGCCAGGGTCAGGCACTGGACTTGGAGCTGGAAAACAGTGGAGAGCAAGGCAGATGGATGCCAGCCCCCGTGGAGCCCATAGCCAGTCTCAGGGCTTCTGTGCTCTGGCTGTAATCTAGAATCACCTAGGAAGTGTCTAAAAATCCCTGATACCCTGGTGCTGCTCCAAGAGATTCTGATACAATTGAGCTCAAGTGGGGCCTGGGCAATGGTATTTTTTAAATTCTGCCAGGTGATTCTAATGTGTAGCCAAAGTTCGAAACAACTGGTCTTCGCTACTCAAAGTATGGTCCATGGACCAGCCATGTAGGCATCACCACACAGCTGGTTAGAAAAGTAGACTCTCTGGCCTCTCCAACATCCTAAATTGAAATCTGCATTTTAACAGGATCCCGGTGAGTTGTCTGCCTACTAAAATCTGAGAAGTGCTGTGCCAAGCAAACAGGTGATGGCATTGTAATGTAGCAACTGCTATGATGGGGAAAGCCCAGGATATGACAAGGGCCCAGAAGGGGTCATCCAGTGGGGCTGGAGGGGGCAGGCAGAGCCATCTCTAGAAGAGGATGAGGCCTGGGGCAACTCAGAAAGGTTGTGTCACCCAAGCCAGCCTTGGCTGCAAGTTTGCTACCCTGTCGGCATCTTTCACTGGCACCTTGCAATATTGCAAAGTCAGAACTTTTGAAACTGGGGATGTTAGTGATGTTTGGGAAAGAGGTGCAGCAGTGCTTCGGTGCCGTCCACCAATATCAGGGCTCCAGTGGAGTCCTAGGGCCCTGCCCCAGGGATGGTATCATGTTCCAGTTGAGATTTGAGGCACAGGTGGGTATTGAGGCAGCTGAAAATGGACAGAAGCCAGATTTGTCTGCAGAGTCTGAGTTGACTGTAGGAGGAGAGTGGGAGAGTTTAGAGCCTCTTTGTGAGAAGGGGTTGAGGGGTGCACGCTGGCCCTGATTCCACAGCGCCGGCCCTGCTCTAGCAGTTGATCATGGGAAAGTTGATTGATCTACAGAGTGAGCCATACATTGGCTTCCTGGAGGCATGTGTGAGTGTACGTCCATGTTTGTAAGGCTGAAGAGCACAGGGCTTTAAGCCACAATGATCCTTCCTGTGTTGGCTTTGACAAAGGAGGGAGAAATGAAACACCAAACAGCCCTCTCCATCTAGCCAAGTCATTCTCCATGCAACAGCGTGGGCAGAGGGGAGCAGGACAGTTTGTATCTAGCATGAGTATCTAGTAAAGCGCCTATAAGCCCTGTGCTTGCAGCTGAGGAAGAGGTGACAAAATCAGAGGTGTTGCCGCTTGCAGAGTTTGCGAGCTGGAAAAATGGGAAACCACAGCATCCCATTCTGACTGAAGGTGGGGTAGCATCATAACAGGCAGAACCCAGGTCCTGGGGAAGAGAAGCCAACTCCTAGCAGAGGCCCAGGGCAAGGCTGCTGCCGACTGGTGGGAAGTGCTAGTGACGTTGTAATGATAGTATTTTTATATTAATAGTAGTTAGCCAAACCCTGTCATTTACACTTGAAGCTCACAAAGTCCCAACATCTGCCAAAGGAAATGGAATTGAAACACCAAGGATGGTTAGCAGGAGTAAGGAGAGCAGTGGAGAACAAAGGGATATGGCTCCCAAAGGCGAACAGAGCCTTGAACTTACACTCAACCGTGCCACTAAAGATCCATGTAAGGTTGGGAAATTAACCTCTCTGCTATGGTTCGGATAAGGTGGTTTGTTTGCCCCCACCAAAGCTCATGTTGAAATTTGATCCTCAATGTGGCAGTGTTGGGAGCTGGGCCTAGCAGAAGGTGTCTGGGGTCATGGAATCCCTCAGGAATGGCTTGGTGCTGTTTTCATGGTGGTGAGTTCTCACCCTCAAAGACTGGATTAGTTTGAAGGAATGAATTAGTTCCCTTGAGACAGTTGTTATAAAGCCTCAGGTTTTCTCCGTTTCCTTCTTGCCCTTCTCTGCTCTGTCGTGATGCCCTATGAAAGCCCTCATCACAGGCCAGGGATATGGCCTTGAACGTCTCAGCCTGCAGAACCAAGAGCTAAATAAACCTCTTTTCTTTATAAATTATCCAGTCTCAGGTATTCTCTTATAGCAACACAGAACAAACTAAGAGACTCTCTGAAGCCTGATTTTCTCCTGGATAACATGGAGGAAGAGACTAATAATAAACACCAAAGTACATTGAACGTTTATCATTGTTAGGCATCCTGTTAAGCACTTTACTCCCCATTTTAATCCTGGCTATTCTATTACCACACCCATTTTACAGGTGAGCAAACTGAGGATCAGAGAGGTTAAGAAGCTTGCACAAGAGCACTCAGCTGGCAAATGTTGGTGCCTGCATTTGAACCTTACCTTGCCCCACTCCCAAGCCCTTTTTCAAGGCTTGCGTTCTCAAACTCCCACCCCATGAGTTTATCCAAAGTGGGGTCCATGGAGCAATAATTCCATGGAATATTCTAGAAAAAGTGACTCTGGTTAAAAGGAAAAAAAAAAAAAAACAGCTTGTGAGAAGCACTGCACCTAGCTCTTGAAGAACCGCATTGCACATTATGGTAAAGGCTTTGAAAAGCCTGCTTAGCTTTGCTTATTTCTGTATTTTCCAAACTTATTTGAGCAAAGAAAAAAAAAAGACATCATGTTCTGTGAAACCCACTTTGGGAACCACACTGCCTGCCAGGAAGAATAGGAAGACCTGCCTTGCTCACTCCACAAAATTGCTGGTGTGATTAAACACGACAGCAGATATGACTATGCTTTGAAAAAAGTCTAAAGCATGATCCTGGTATAAGGTATTGTTATTAAGCAACAGTGGACTAAGCCCCTGAGTCTTGCAGAGAGAATGGATCAGAGCTTCTGAAGCATGACTGCTGTTGCCTGGTCGAAGCTGAGCAGCCAATCTTAATGTTAAGCTTGGCAGGGAGATGAAAAAGATTCATGTCTTGGAGATTTGGAAAGATGAAAGTGGAGAGGAGATTGGATCTTAATCTACAAAAGCGAGAAATAAAAGAGGCTGAAAGTGACCTTGCCTGCCAAACTCTACAATAGCAGATCCTAAAGCCTGGAATATACCTAGGAAAACCAAAAAGTTTCCTCTATTTCCAGAGTATGTAATACATTTATGGAATGCTACCTGGGGTGGAAAATAGCAATCTTATTCGTTACAAAATTATATCTATGCTTCTATTATGTAATCCTATTTATTTATAAATAAATCATATTATTGACTGAGTAGGGTTAGCTCCCAGGCACTGTGCAAAACCCTTCATGTACAGGGTTTCATCAGGACCTCACGATAACCCTGTGAGTAGGTGGGATCAGCCCCACTTTGTGGATGGAGAAACTCAGGGTTAGAGATGTGGAGTAGCCTACAGGAAACCATAGGTGAGCCGTAGGCTGGTTTTAAACCCAGGTCTAACTCCAAAGTCTATGCTTGGACTACATCATCTCGCTACTGAAGAAATATGGGCTCAAAGAGTGTTGGGAAGAAGGAAAATAATCCAAAGTAGGTCACTCAGGCTATCTAGAAATCTACGAGACACAGTATTCAGAAATGTTTCTTTAGAAGTGGCCAAGTGTCACATAAAGGCTTCTCGTTTGATACTATAGGGCATATTGTTGGGAGTCATCCAGTCATATCTTCTGGTAGCTTCTTGGAGGTGCACTCTGACCCAGGATTTCTACTTCTGAAACCCACCTAGTGGGGTGGCAGGACTAATACTTTCCTCAAAGCCCACACAGGAAATCAAGATCCAGAGGGGAGAAGTGCCTGGGATAACCCAAACAGTTACTTGAAAAGATAAAAGTGTGCACCAGCAATAGTTTAGATCCTGACCCAGTGCTTTTTCCTTCTGTATTGCGCAGAAAATTATATAACACAGAAAATGAAAATTACCTGCACTTTCCCACTCTTAGAACACCATCATCATTAATATCTTAGTTCATTGCCTTTTAGTCTTTTTTCCTACGTAGTTGTGCATGTGTGTACATATTCTCTCACCCAGTGTCTTCGGTAGGGACAGGAAGGCCCTTGAAGACACCCTAGTCTGAACTGTATTCCTAGACCCTTGTTCGAGCTTCTGCTTTTACATGGTTCCTTCTCCGTCCCATGAATCTCATGTTCATTTGATTTTTCTTATAGGAGAGGAGCCATTTTTTATAAGTTGCTATCACAAGATAAAATGTTTACACTATAATAGTAAATTAATGAAGTTGAATGCAACATCACACTTTTAACTTAAACTCAACCGTATACAAAATTCACAGACTGGAAAGAAATAACCCAAAATGTTGATGATGGCTGCTTCCAGGTAATTAGGTTATGCATGGTTTTTAAAATACTTCTCTGTGCTCAACAAAGCTTCTCAAAGAACATGTATTGTTTCCAGAATCAGAGAAGAAAACTAAATTAAAGATTAGAGTGATCTATTCTCCAATCACTGTCCTTGTATACAAAAGTGCAGGGCTCCAGCTAAACTCCTGGGCTGGAGATGCCAACATGTAGTGTCATCTTTTAAGGGCTGGGTTCCAGAAGCAGGCAGCCTTCTTGAGTTTTTTGTTTGTTTGTTTTTTTCTTTTTGAGACGGAGTCTCGCTCTGTTACCCAGGCTGGAATGCCGTGGTGCGATCTTGGCTCACTGCAAGCTCCGCCTCCCAGGTGCACGCCATTCTCCTGCCTCAGCCTCCTGAGTAGCTGGGACTACAGGTGCCTGCCACCACGCCCGGCTAATTTTTTTGTATTTTTAGTAGAGACAGGAGCTTTTTAAGATGATTACCCAGGCGCCATTACCTCTAAGTATTAGCTTGTTAATTATCAGGAATTAACAGTCGCTAATTATCATCCATGACTAGCAATTAGGGAGAAATGTCTTGTGGAGATTAAATCATTAATGGCACATTCCCCTGCTCAAGCCAATAATAAAAGGACTTGCAATGAAGTGCTTAGGTGCCCAGAGGTAGGTGAGGTTAGAGGAGCAAGTGAGAGCCCAGTTATCAATTGCTGGGAAGGATGGATGGGGTTTAATTGGAGAGAAGGAGGAAGGAAGTGGAAAGAGAGTCAAATGCAGACACCCTGATCTCAGTTTCCTACTGGCTCAGAGAAAACTCAGAGTGCTTTGATAAAGGGTTCATGGTGTAGGGGTTCTTGACAAAGCTTTGGAGCCAGTGACAAGAGCTGCTCCTGGGAGCTTGTCCAGTGACTCAGTGTCAGCGTGGCCAGTGTCCAGCAGGATGGGCTGGTGACCAGAGGAAAACCCCCAGTGCTTCTCTGGCCCTGCCTGCTTCCCACCATGCTAATCCCCATTATCTTCCTTGGTTGTGAAAAAATGACCGCAAAATCTTTGACACTCCTCTCACTGAGAGGCGGGGGCCCTGTCTCCTGTCCTTGAGTCTAGGCAGCGTTGTGACTGCTTTGACAAATAAAGTACACAGAAGTGATGCTATGTGACTTTTTTTTTTTTTGAGATGGAGTTTCACCCTGTCATCCAGGCTGGAGGTGCAAGGGCATGATCTCCGCTCACTGCAAACTCTGCCTCCCAGCTTCAAGCAATTCTCCTGCCTCAGCCTCCCAAGTAGCTGGGATTGCAGGTGCCCAACACCACACCCAGCTAATTTTTGTATTTTTAAATAGAGATGGGGTTTCACCAGGTCAGCCAGGCTGGTCTTGAACTCCTGACCTCAAGTGATTCACCTGCCTCGGCCTCTCAAAGTGTTGGGATTATAGGTGTGAGCCACCACACCTGGTGCTATGTGACTTCTGAGGCTGGGTCACAAGAGGAGATGTAGGTTCCACCTGGTTTTCTCTGGCGTTCACTCAGGGGAAGCCAGCCTCATGTAAGAAACCTGACACCCTGGGACCACCATGCTTTAGAACAGAGTTTCTCCACCTCGGCCCTATGGACATTTGTGGCTGAATATTTCTTTGTTGCTGGGGGCTATCACATGCATTGAAGGTTGTTTTATAGCATCCTTAGCCTCTATCCACCAGATGTTGGTAGCACTCTAGTTGTGACAGACAAAATTGTCCCTTTGAGGGGAAAACCACCTCTGGTTGAGAACCACTTGTTTAGAGAGTATGTGCAGGTGCTCTGCTTGACAGCCCAACTAAACTTCCAGCCAGTGGCCAGCACTAGCTGCCAGCCATGGGATTGGGCCACCTTGGATGGATGTCCAGCCCAGTCGAGCCTTTGGATAACAGCAGCCCCAGCCAAAATCTGACTGCACCTGCATGAGAAACTCCATGTAAAAACTGCCTAGTTGAGCACTTCCCAAATTCCACACCCGCAAAATCATGAGCACAATAAAACAGTTGTTGTTTTATACCATTATCTTTCTTTTACACTTTTTCTTTTTTTTTTGAGACGGAGTTTCATTCTTTTTGCGCAGGCTGGAGTGCAGTGGCGCAATCTCAGCTCACTGCAACCTCCGCCTCCCGGGTTCAAGCGATTTTCCTGCCTCAGCCTCCCAAGTAGCCGGGATTACAGAAGCCTGCCACCACGCCCAGCTAAGTTTTTGTATTTTTAGTAGAGACGGGGTTTCACCATGTTGGCCAGGATGGTCTCAATCTCTTGACCTCGTGATCCACCCACCTTGGCCTCCCAAACTGCTGGGATTACAGGCATGAGCCACCGCCCCCAGCCTTATACCATTATGTTTCAAGATAATTTGATACACAACAGAAGTTACCAAAATAACTTCTTTATTCACTTACTTAGCTCCTTCTCACTACCTAGATGTGATATAAATTCCAGGCATGGCCTTGTCCAGAACGTGACAGTGACAGAGGGCTTGAGGGTCATAGTTTAGTCCCTGAAGTTTACAGCTACATGGGGGAGTGAATGGCACACAGAAGTAGGCAAATCTGGGATGTAATGCTGGCTCTCCCATGTACCATCCTGGGCCAGTCACATGGCCACTCTGAACCTCAGTCTCTTCATCTGTAAAACAGGGATAACTTCATAAGAGTTATTGTGAAGACTTATGAAAGACTTATCAAGTAAGTCTGGGCTACCTCATGCCATCTCAGTACAATGCTGCAATCAGAAAGTAGCACAACCTGGCCAGGCGAGGTGGCTCACACCTGTAATCCCAGAACTTTGAGAGGCCGAGTCAAGGAAATCACTTGAGGTCAGGAGTTTGAGACCAGCCTGGCCAACTTGGTGAAATCCTGTTTCTATTAAAAATACAAAAATTAGCCTGGCATGATGGCACACACCTGTAATCCCAGCTACTCGGGAGGCTGAGGCACAAGAATCACTAGAACCTGGGAGGCGGAGGTTGCAGTGAGCCAAGATTGCACCATTGTACTCCAACCTGGATGACAGAGCGAGACTCCATCTCAAAAAGAAAAAAGAAAGAAAGAAAGAAAGAAGCACAACCTGATACCCAAAGAGCGATAAACAACAAGGCAGATTTAATAAGGTAAATTTGCCCCTGAAAAAGGCAAAATGGCTCAGACTTTCTCTTCTTTGTCCAGCTCTCCAACTTCCATGGCATTTGCTCCCTGCAGAATTTTATTTTCCATCCCTGGCAAATTTCAGCCCTCCTGTCTCCTCTCTCATCTCCATATCAACAAATTGGAGAGATTTTAGTTTTTTCTGATGTGAGGAGATAAAATGCTCTGTTTAATGATATAAAAGGTGTCTTCGTGGTGGGCACAGTGGCATCTCAGTAGACAAAGAATAAATATGATGTTAGCAAACATGGGTCAAGTGCGTACTAAGGACACGTCAAGCACAGCAGGGACTCAGCATCAGAAGGGGATGTGTCATCTGGAGACTGGAGACCTCTAGGTGTCATTACAGTCCTGCTCTTTCAACCTGGGATCCTTTTACTTAGAGACACTGGCCCCCAACAAGTGGTCATGAAGCTGCCAGCTAATGAGGGATGGAGGTCCTGATGAGTGGCCTGTTTTCCCTGCTGACCCCACCAAACTCTCTCTGCCACATTGTTGAGGCCCTTTGGAGAGTAAGCATTGCCAGGCAGGGATTCCTGTCCTTTGACAAAAACAAAACCCCAGGATTATGCTTTTGGAGTGTGAGGCTCTCTCTGCCCCAAGACTAAAAGCAAAGCCACAGCTAGCCTGTCTGCCAGGAGTCCAGGCTACAGAGATGAGGATACAGAGCTCTGGCACACCCCTGCCACACTGCATTCCAAAACTTCCTGGAGTGGAGGTCAGTGTCTAATACAACTCTCTCATCCTTGGTTTGGCAGAAGGTAACTGAAGGTCCAGTTTCCGTAGGGACCAAGGGGCATGACAGGCACCCAGCAAGGGTCACTGCTCTTAACAAAAGAAGAAGTCCAGCTGGAGAGAGAGCTGACGGTGCCTTTATTGAAAGTCCAACAAGATGTCTCATAAATATCACAATATTTCCCCAAAGGCATGGACATAAACACCAAGTAGGAGCGCTGTCTAACTAGGTAGTACTAACCAAGTAGTGATAATAGCAATTATATCATTGTTTTCTTTGCAGAAATTTTCTATGCATTTAAAATGGAAGGTCAATCCTAAGCAAAAAGAACAAAGCTGAAGGCATCATGCTACATGACTTCAAACTATACTACAAGACTATAGTAATCAAAACAGCGTGGCACTGGTATGCAAACAGACACATAGATCAATGTAACAGAATAGATATCTCAGAAATAAGATCACACATCTACAATGATTTGATCTTCAACAAACCTGACAAAAACAAGCAATGGGGAAAGGATTCCTTATTTAATAAACAGTGCTTGGAAAACTGGCTAGCCATATGCAGAAAACTGAAACTGGACCCCTTCCTTACACCTTATACAAAAATTAACTCAAGATGGATTAAAGATTTAAATGTAAAACCCCAAACCATAAAAACCCTAGAAGAAAATATAGCCAATACCATTCAGGACACAGGCATGGACAAAGATTTTATGATGAAATCACCAAAAGCAATTGCAACAAAAGCAAAAATTGACAAATGGGATCTAATCAAACTAAAGAGGTTCTGCACAGCAAAAGAAACTATCATCAAAGTGAACAGACAGCCAACAGAATGGGAGAAAGTTTTTACAATCTACTCATCTAACAAAGGTCTAATACCCAGAATTTACAAGGAACTTAAATAAATTTACAAGAAAAAAACAAACAACCCCATAAAAAGGTAGGCAAAGGACATGAACAGATGCTTCTCAAAAGAAGACATTTATGTGGCCAACAAACATGTGAAAAAAAACTCAACATCACTGATCACTAGAGAAATACAAATCAAAACCACAATGAGATACCATCTCATGTCAGTCAGAATGGTGATTATTAAAAAGTCAAGAAACAATAGATGCTGGCAAGGCTGTGTAGAAATAGGAGTGCTTTTACACTGTTGGTGGGAATGTAAATTAGTTCAACCATTTTGGAAGACAGTATGGATATTCCTCAAGGATCTAGAACCAGAAATACCATTTGACCCAAGAATGCCATTACTGGGTATATACCCAAAGGAATATAAATCATTCTATTATAAAGATACATGCACACATATGTTTATTGCAGCACTATTCACAAGAGCAAAGACATGGAATCAACTCAAATGCCCATCAATGATAGACTGGATAAAGAAAATGTAGTACATATACACCATGGAATACTATGCAGCCTTAAAAAGGAATGAGATCATGTCCTTTGCAGGGACATGGATGAAGCTGGAAGCCATCATCCTCAGCAAACTAACACAGGAACAGAAAACCAAATACTGCACGTCTTCACTCATAAGTGGGAGCTGAACAATGAGAACACATGGACACAGGGAGGGGAAAAACACACACCAGGGCCTGTCAGTGCAGGAGGCAGTGGGCAGAGGGAGGGAGAACATCAGGACAAATAGCTAAAGCATGCAGGGCTTAATACCTAGGTTATGGGTTGATAGGTGTGGCAAACCACCATGACACACATTTACCTAGGTTAACAAACCTACAAACCTTGCACATGTATACTGGAACTTAAAATAAAATAAAATTTAAAAATAAAATAAAATGGAAGGTAAGGTGTGGTGGAGTGCTCTAATCCCAGTGCTTTGGGAGACTGAAGCGAGAAGATCACCTGAGCCCAGGAGTTCAAGGTTATGCTATGATCACACCACTGCATTCCAGCCTGGGCGACAGAGCAAGATCCTGCCAAAAAAATATTTTAAAAAGGGACCATACTGCACATACCATCCATAGTGGGGCCTAGTTTTATTTTACTTAATAGCATAAATATTTTCTGCACTGTTTTTAGTAGCTGCAGAATATATATAGTCTCTGATTTGCATATACCAAAATTGATGTAGCCATTTCTCTACTCTAGAACATCTAGGTTTTTTCCAAAATTTCCTCTATTGTAATCTACAGTAAATAACCATACTTACAGCTAAATATGTGTGGGCATCTGCAATAATTTTCTAAGGATAAATTCTGCAAGTGTAATTAAGTGGAATTTCTGGATTAAACAATACGAATTGTTTTAGCATTCTTAGAAATTTTGTCAGACTTGGCCGGGTGCGGTGGCTCATGCCTGTAATCCCAGCACTTTGGGAGGCTGAGGTGGGTGGATCACGAGGTCAGGAGATCGAGACCATCCTGGCTAACACAGTGAAACCCCGTCTCTACTAAACATACAAAAAAAAAAAAAAAAAAATTAGCCGTGCATGGTGGTGGGCGCCTGTAGTCCCAGCTACTCGGGAGGCTGATGCAGGAGAATGGCATGAACCCAGGAGGTGGAACTTGCAGTGAGCTGAGATCGCGCCACTACACTGCAGCCTGGGTGACAGAGCGAGACTCTGTCTCAAAAAAAAAAAAAAAAAAAAAAAAGAAATTTTGTCAGACTTGATTTGAAAGATTTTAAAGACATTTTTTACCCCTGATGCCTGAGGTACAACAAATGTCCTGCTACATAGACAGAGAGAATTTGAAACAACCCCACAACAGAAGAGTCCCTATTTCTACTGAGAATTTGGAACCTGGGCTCTGCTCAGCTCTGTTTGCTGTAGCTACATGATTTGCTAGACTGAGAGCTCTATACTATTGATGATACTCCAGAAAATTCCAAGACCTCCTATGTAAAGCAGAATGTCTTACATCAGCGATTTGAAATTTTCTGGGGTGCATCATCACCACTTGTGCCACACTGTAAACATATGCATGCTCAAATCAAAACCAGCTGAAAAAAAACCATAAAAATAGTACAAGAGTTGAGATAAACGGCTGTGCACAAAAATAACATTAAAAAATAAACAGCTACACACAAATAGCCAGTTGGAAAATGTAACGCATTAAAAAATAATATCTATATAGCAACAAAACGGTAAACTATTGGAAATAAACTTAATAAGTTATATGCCGGTGCTACATAAAGAAAACCTTAAAACTACTGTTGAACGATCAAGGCATGGTGGCTCATGCCTGTAATCTCAACACTTGGGAGGCTGAGGCGGCAGGATGGCTTGAGTTCAGTAATTCAAGACTAGCCTGGGCAACATAGTGAGACCTCACCTTAAAAATATATATTGATGAACATAAAACAAGACTGATAAATAAAATATCACATTTTAAAATAGGAATACAATGTTGTAAAAATATCAACTCTTCTTTAAATTAATGTGTGAATTAAATGCAATGAGTTTGGTTTAGAAGAGGACACATGGTTCTGGGGTTAGTCTAAAGGATGCATTTTAGAATAACCAGGATATTTCTTTTAAAGATGAACATAAATGAGTGGGAACTACCAGCTATTCATGCTTATTGAGCAGCTACAAAAATTAAAACAGTTTGATGCTGATGAAAAAATAAATCAATCAATGGAAATAAAAAGAGAGTTCAGACTTCCCTTTCTGGTGATAATGAACTAGCTTATGTAGCATGGACCAAGCTTCTTGCTGAAAATAATTGAAACAGTTGGATTAAATCTATTTGAAGACATTGGAGAGCAATCAAGGAAACCAATAGTTTAGAGGTCAATAACTGAAGATGAAGGAAATGCATTGAGATAAGACTTACATTTTGTACAACCTCTGCAGTTGAGGTATGTGTCAGTTCACACAGAATGAGTCTGAGAGGCAGAACAAAAGGTTGTGCAGATGGTACAGCAATCTTATGATGCTATGGACTCAACATTGGAGTTGAGAGCTTGCCAAAGAGGACAGGTCTGGTAAATAGCTCAATCTTTCAAATGGGGGTCTGAGAAGGCTCCTACTCTAGGTGAGCAAGTAATAGATCCACCTTCACAAAGACTGAAACTCGTCTTCAAATCAGCTCAATTCATGACTGGATATAGGCAACCTTCTCCTATCTAACAGATTGCCAACAGGATTCTAACAGGATATCTAACAGATTCCCCAAGGTAGGATTCTAACAGCAAAAGTGAATCCTACCTTGGGGAAGATGACAATGCCAAAACTTCTATTGTGTTCCACATAGATGTCTCGCATTCAATCAAAAGTTATCGGACATATCAAGAGGCATGAAAACATCAGACACAGGAATGATGAATGCCAGAACATAACATGAAAACACCTTTAATATGCTTAAAGAAAGTAATCGTCCACTTAGAATGTCCTGTCCAGTAAAAATATCCCTCAACATTGAAGGCAACATAGAAATATTTTCAGACAAACAAAAATGGAGGAAAGTTGTTCTCAGCAGACTTGAATCAAAAAAATTACTAAACAGATTCTTCAGGCAGAATGATCGGCATTGAAGCATAGAAATGCAGAAGAGAAGAGAAGCAATGAAAAGAGGATTATGTGTATAAATCTCAATAAATAGTGAGTGTAGGCCAGGGATGGTGGCTCATGCCTGTAATCCCAGCACTTTGGGAGGATGAGGTGGGCAGATCACCTGAGGTCAGGAGTTTGAGACCAGCCTGGTCAACATGGTGAAACCTTGACTCTACTAAAAATACAAAAATTAGCTGGGCGTGGTGGTGCATGCTTGTATTCCCAGCTATCTGGGAGGCTGAGGTAGGAGAATTGCTTGAACCCAGGAGGCGGAGGTTGCAGTGAGCCAAGATGGCGCCACTGCACTCCAGCCTGGGTGACAAAGTGAGACTCCATCTCAAAACAACAACAACAACAGCAAGAACAACAATAACAAAAAAAAAACAGTGAATGTGAAAAGGAAAAAAGGCATAATAATATTATCTTGTGGGTTTGAACTATATGTAGAATTACTTTGAAGTTAATGTGCCTTTTGTTCTCTGACTAAATTTAAGATGTTCTCTTTGTCTGTTGAACTGAATAATGATAGACACATAACTTATCAAAACTTGTTGGGTAAAGCAAAGTTAGCTTAGAAGGAAAATCATAACCTTAAGAGCATATATTAGAAAAAAAAGAAGCTAGAAGTAAACCATCTAAGTACCTAGCCCAAGAAAGTGGAAAAAGAATGCAAATAAACCCCATAATAGGAGAAAAGAAATAATAAGACAGCAGAAATTAATGAATAAAAAACAAACATACAATATCCACCAGTAGAACTGGTAAACCCCTTCTGAGACTGACACACACACACACACACACACACACACACACAGAGAGAGAGAGAATATGTTGGCAGACAAGGTTGTAAGACACAGCACTCTCATATACTCTTGGTAGGAGTGAGTGTACATATCTATTTGGTGGAATCCACCAAAATTAAACACGTAATTATTCTATGACCTAGTAATTCCATAGCTATGAATGTACTTTACGGCTATATTGAGAAAACCATGCTAAGATGCATGTGGACGCATATCTCTGCTGCTTCAATGACCAATGCTGGGGAGGGGGGTGGGCGATGCTCGTTAAATAAATTAGGATTCAACCATATAATGGAATATTCTGTAACTATTACATATGAGGAAGTTCCATATGCTCAATGTGGGAAGTGTGATATTCTTGGGTAAAAAAGTAATCATATATACTACATAAGCATTTTATATATTATATATATGTGTTTATGTATGTGCACTTTCGCATACACACATGTGCCTATGTGCACACACACACACATATATACAGAGAGACAGAGAGCTCTCTAAGGCAGCTTGTAAGTGACACGAGCTGGATTGTGACACTTGTAAGTGACACAAGCTGGATTGGATTCATAGCTGGGCGTGTGTAGCCCCCAAGCACAGACCCTATTCACGTCTCCCCAACACCTGTACCTATGAAGAGATAGAGACCAGCTTTCTCTTCCATTTAATCCATACATTTAAAAAATTCTGCCTTTTTCCAACAACATAGAGATGAGTTCTTGAGCAAATATTTCTGCTTCTTGGGGCTTTCTGCTCCTGCAACTAATGACTCGAATCACTCCCGGACCCACCATCAGCCATGCCCTGCAGATACAACCCAACTGTCTGCCATGCCAAGTCACAACTCGGCCATAGGGCACACCAGGGACCTCAGCAGCAGGAGAAACACTCCAGCCCAAAGACCAGCCCCAAGATGAAGGAAGCCACCACCCAACTCCCACACCAGAAATTGATTTTTATTTTTCAGCATTTGCAGAAAGCAAAACACCCTTTAGAAAAGGCAGGATTGCATGCTTTCTTCTTCCTTAGATTCCACTTAAACATAGTGGCAATGGGGGTTGCAAACTTCATAATTCAGTGACATGAAGTCTTAACTGTTGGCAATTAGGAGCCTGCTCGGGCCACCACCTCTGGCAGCTCCAGCTGAACACCCAATGCTCACTGCCCCCACGGCTACCGGGTGCAATAACAGCCAGCGAGAAATGGAAAACAATTTGGTACCCTGTGTGTTAATATGTGTAGACAGAAACAATGTTCAGACTTGATCTAATTCTAGTGACACTGGTCATCTATCAGACCCAGGCTTCAGAAGCCTGCAAGGAAGCCAGGCCAGGGCCTTTTCACCCTTCCTCAGCCTCCCTCACCCATGTATGCCTGCACCCCTATTCCAGCAGGATGACATTTATTGGACCAGGACCACGTGCCAGACACCGTTCTAGCAATTTGCACATATTAATTCACACCATCTCCCAACAACACTTTGCAGTAGGCACTATGATTAAAACAGGGATAACAATGGCATCTTCTTTAAAGGGTTACGAGGTAACACATGTAACAAGCTTAAAATAGAGACTCTAGCCTGGCACATGGTAAGTGCACGTAGGTCTTCTTTTAAAACAAACGTGTTACATTAACCTTTTAATTAATTATTCTGGTTCTCTCCATTTCTTCCTGTGTATGTGAGTTACCACTTGATGTCATTTCCTTCCTTCAATACAGCTTGGCTTCTCCTTCTCCCAACTCCTTTGTGCTGTTATTGTCAAATATATTACAATTCCGTATGTGATAAGCCCAACAATTCAATTATATACATATTTTTATACAATGGCTTTTTATATCTGTCGAGAAGAAATATGCAATTATACTTCTGGGGTGTGTGTGTGTGTGTGTGTGTGCGTGCATGTGCACAATATATAAAATGCTTATGTATTATATATGATTACTTTTTTACCCAATTATCTACATCAGGGTTGGCTTCCCTGTGCCACATTGGAAGAATTGTCTTGGGCCACACATAAAATACACTAACATTAATGATAGCTGATGAGCTAAAAAAAAAAAAAAAGTCAAGAAAGTCTTATAATGTTTTAAGAAAGTTTACATATTTGTGTTGGGCTGCATTCAAAGCTGTCCTGGGCCACATGCAGCCCGTGGGCCATGAGTTGGACAAGCTTGATCTACATAATTATCTTCACTGGTCCTCTCTGTTTCTTATGAGAATTCAAATTAATGTCTGATGTCACTTGCTTTCAGTCTGAAGACCTTCTTTTAGCATTTTTTTTTTTTTTTTTTTTTTTGGTCAAGTGGCTCTTCCAGCAACACATTCTCTCAGTTTCTGTTTATCTGGGGTATTTCCATTCCATCTTCATTTTTGGAGGATCGTTTCGTTGCTATAAAATTCTCAGCTGACAATATTTTTTTTTCTTCCAGCACTTTAAGTAGACGGACCCACTGCCTTCTTGACTCCAGTGTGTTTGATGAGAAGTCAGTTCTTACTCTTATAGGGGAGTTCCCTTGTGTGTGATGCACCACATTTCTCTCCGAGCTTTCAAGATTTTATCTTTGTCTTTTGACATTTTGACTATGATGTGTCTGGGTGTGGCATAGCTCATCTTTATCAAGCTTATTGTCCCCACTTTACAGATAAGGAGGTTGGGACACACAATGGTAAAGCTTTTTGACCAAGGTCACCCAGCTAGAAACTGGGGGAGCTGGGATTTGAACCCAGCAATCTAGCCCAGTTATCTGCTATACTAAACTGTCTCTCATTCACCTCTCAGCCTGGTTCTCGTGGGGTTGCATAGGTAAGCTTGGACAGAATGCTTAGCTCACCACCTTGAAAACCCTCACTTCTGAAAAACAGAGATTCCTGAATGGCAAATGGAAACTCTGACCTGATTTTTCTCAACAGTATCAGCTTCTTGCCTAAGATAAGTGAGCTAAAGATTCAAGTCCTTTTCTCCTGGGCCTTTGCATCATGCGGGTGGATGGACGAACCCAGCATTTTCCTTACAAAATAGTGATTATGGAAGAGGTGGAGAAGAAGGAAGAAGGGAGGAAGGAGAGGGTGGAGAGGGAGAGAAGAGGGGAAGGGGGAGGAGAAGAAGGAGGGAGAGGGGAGAAAGTAACCGAGTGTTTCTTGCTGGACACTGAGTTATTCTTGATCATGCCCAGCCCCCTCCATGATTAGAGCTAGTATTTCTGTTTCAAGAGAAAATGTATTTTTCTGCTGATTCTTCCTTTTGGGGTGAAGGGAGGAAGGAGGGATTGGAGAAGCCTGGGGAGGGAAACCAATCTGGCTTTAGCAAAGCTCTCTAGGATGTACTTGGAGCCAGCCTCGGCGCCGTGCAGAAGACACGCCCCTCAAGAGAAACACGGTGCTGCCCAAGGAGGATTCTCACAAGACAACCAAATAAGGCCCTGCCAGGTTACAAAGCACTGTGATGCGCTTCTATAAATACCTCCTCCCAGCATCGTTTTCCTGCCTCCAGCACATTTTACTGTAAACCAGGATTCTAATGATATGTAGGACACTTACCCAAACCTCTCCTTCCCTCCACCACACTCTATCCCTCCGCTTCTCCCCCAAAGCTGAGTCAAACAGAGGAACTAGACAGGTTGCTGGGGGTCCAGACACAACAGCCATAAGCCCTGAGTTCTAGCCCCCCAAACATGAGTACAAAAAGAGAAATGATGTACCAGCTACTTCAGGGCGAGGCTCTTGAACTAGACGCAGAAGGAGAGAAAAAAACTTTACAATGGATGATGTATTTCTCAGAGGAGTCAGTTCTCAACTTGGTGTTTTCTCCTCCCCATCTCTGCCCCCGTGACTTCAGATGAAAAGGTGTCTGAGCACAGCTGAGCGCCTGGCTGCCTGGGTTGGAGCATGTCCCTACGAGTGAGGAAGCCCAAGGTCATATAGGAGCCACAGCAAAGGCCATCGCTTCTCATGGCCCTGGAAGGTGGCCCTTGGAGGGTGCAGTTGCTGTCACCACAAGGCTGTGCCTTGGCAGATGACTGGTGACTCTTGAGTGATGAATTCAAGGTATTCACACCTTGACCACCTCTCTTTAAAGAACATTGTGAGTATCTTGAATTCATCTCTCAAGAGTCACTTTAAAGAGTGGTTACTATCTCCTGACTGGATGGCAGAATAAGAGGCCTGGGGAGGGACCCCACTGCCAGGACGGAGGGGGAGATTTCACTCTTCAGGGGGCCCCCAGGAGACAGTTGGTGAGAAGGTCGGAGGAGGGAGGGGGCTGCAGCTTGCCCTGTTCCTCAGCCAGCAACGTGCTGCTGGGCATCGGAGAGCACTGGTCTGGAAAAAGAAGTGCAAGGCAGGACAAGCGTTAACCTCAGCCTGGCTCATGCCACCCCTCCTGCTTGCCGCTCAGCTGGAGATCCCATCAGGCAGATGCAGAGGTGCTGGGGAGAGCGTGGCGGGTGGGGGAGGCCCAGGCCTGGGACTCTTAGTCCTGCGAGTTGAGGAGCTGGGGCTATCGGGGAACTCACTCAGCCACTCAGAGCCTCATCAATAATACAGGAATGGCCGTCCCTCTGCAGAGCTGCTATGAGGATGTAGGCCCTGGGCTGTCATCAAATGGCCGTCTTCACTCCCGGGTCCAGAAAGGAGGCAAGGTTGACCACCAGGCTGGCTGAGCCCAGGGTGGAAAATACTGGGCCTCAGAAGATGGCGCTCATGGGTTGGGAGCAATGGGTGGGGAAGCTTGTGTGCACCCCAGTCTAAAACCAGCCTTGTTCACTGCCTCTAGGTGAAGGAGGCAGAGATTTGGGGTGGGCTGGGGAGGTGCAGGATGTTGCAAGGCCAGAAAGCCCAGAACCTCCCAGAAGCTGCTAGAGAGGAAAGTGTCTGCTTTCCAAGAAGTCAGGTAAGGAACTGAGAAGAGAAAAGGCATGGTGTGCCCATGACCTCTCCCAGGAGCCCACGCCCAGACAGGATTGGATAGAACCCAACCCCAAACCCATATATCAATGGTCCTTAATCCCCGCTGCCATGAGTGTCATCTGGGGGGATTTAAAATAATCTCAATGCTGAGTTGCTTCTGAGACCAACTATATGTGACCTTCTGGGGGTGGGATGGAGTGGGCTGGGACCAGATATTAGTGTTTTTTAAAACTCTCAGTTGATTCTAATGTGCAGCCAAGGCTAAGAGCCACTAGCCAACGTGAGGTCCACGCCCACAGGCCTAAAGATATGCAGACCACGCACTCATGATCTGATTTTGGTTTACTCTGGACTAGAGCAGAGCTTCCCAATATGGCAGCCACTAGCCAGCCACAGGTAGTTCTTGGGCACTGGAAATGTGGTAAGTCCAAAGTGAGACATGCGGTAAGTATGAACACATACCCCAGATTTCTAAGATGTAGTATGAATAAAGAATGTAAACTATCTCAGTGATTTAAAAAACATTGATCACATGTTGAAATGGCAAATTGGGCTAAATAAAATATATTATTAAAATTAATTTAACCTGTGTCTTTATACTTTTTTAGAATGGCTATAAAAAACTTTCAGTTACACCATGTGGCTTGCATTACATGCCTATTGGACAGTGCTGGTGTACGGACCAGCCAGTTTAAAAACGTGTTCTCAGGCCAGGCAAGGTGGCTCATGCCTATAATCCCAGCACTTTGGGAGGCCAAGGTGGGAGGATCGCTTGAGGTTGGGAGTTCAAGACCAGCCTGGGTAATATAGTGAAACCTTGTCTCTACAAAAAATCTAAAGATTAGCCCATGCATTTGCAGTCCCAGCTACTTGAGAGGCTAGGTAGGAGGATCCCTTGAGCCCACGGGGAGGAGGAGGCTGTAGTGTCCCTGCACTCCAGCCCGGGTGACAGAGTGAGACCTTATAAAAAAAACAAAACAAAACAAAACTTAAAAATTGAAATAAAAATGTGTTTTCTATATTTCTTCTATTGATAAGTTTATTTGTTTTTGATGATAATTTTCTTTAAAACTTCACTTCATGATTCCACTTATATAACATTCTTGCAATGACAAAAATAAAGAAATGGAGAACAGATTAGTGGTTGTTAGGGTCAGGGACAGAGAGGGGAAGAGAGGAAGAGGCCAGTGTGGCTATAAAGGGACAACATGAGGTCAGGTGTGGTGGCTCACACCTGTAATCCCAGTACTTTGAGAGGCTGAGGCAGGTGCATCACCTGAGGTCAGGAGTTTGAGACCAGCCTGGCCAACATGGTGAAACCCTGTCTCTACTAAAAATACAAAAAAGTAGCCAGGCATGGTGGCATGTACCTGTAATCCCAGCTGCTCGGGAGGCTGAGACAGGATAATGGCTTGAACCTGGGAGGCAGAGATTGCAGTGAGCCGAGATAGCGACATTGCACTCCAGCCTGGGCGACAGAGCAAGACTCTGTCTCAAAAAAAAAAAAAAGGCGGGGGGGCAACACGAGGGATCCTTGTTATGATGGAAATTTTCTATATCCTTGACTATATCAATGTCAGCATCTTGGTTACCAGGATATCCCTTTGTACTATAATTTTGCAAGATGTTGCCATTGGGTGAAACTGGGTAAAAAACTACATTGAGTCTCTCAGTATATTTCCAACAACTGCATGTGTATCTACAGTATCTCAAAATCAAAAGTTTAATTATTAAAAAAATTTCACCTCTGAAACAATAACTTCCATTCTCTGCTGGCAGGAGCATAAAAGTATTTCACTCTTTTGGAAAGCAATTTGGTTGAGTGTTAAGCATTTTCATCTCTCTTGGTTCCAGTGATTCTACCTCTGGGAATTGCTACTAAAAAATATAAACACAAGTACAAAATACACAAAAATGTTGATTCACTGTTGTTGATAATAGCACAGTGCTCAAAGCCACCAACATGCCTCTCTGCAAAGAAGAGTTATAGGAACTATGGTTTACCCACTCAAGGGACTATTATGTAGTCATTGACGGAAAATGTGGCAAGGTAATGTTAAACGACAACAACAACAAAATGTTGGGATACAAAGCATCAATAGTTTGTTTGCTAATTCCTAAAAAAGAATCTTTTAAAATGTGGGATGATGAGTGTACAAATATTAATAATAGTTGCTTTGATAATAGGATTGTGGATGAATGTGTCTATCCTTTCTACTTCAGTTTCTTTTCCTTGATTTTTTTAAATACATATGCATGGCCGGGTGCGGTGGCTCACGCCTGTAATCCCAGCACTTTGGGAGGCCCAGGCGGGCAGATCACCTGAGGCCAGGAGTTCAAGACCAGCCTGACCAACATGGTGAAACCCCGTCTCTACTAAAAGTGCAAAAATTAGCCAGGCGTGGTCCGAGCCTGAGGCAGGAGCATCACTTGAACTCTGGAGGCAGAGGTTGCAGTGAACCGAGATCGCAACACTGCACTCCGGCCTGGGTGACAGGGTGAGACTCTGTCTCAAAAAAAAAATACATATGCACAACTTTTTAATTTAATGACATAATGATCATTCATTCCTCTTTTTAAAATTAAGGAGTTTCCTGGAGCTGTCTTCCTGGAGCTAAGGGGCAATGCCCAACCAGGGAAGAGGTCGCCCCCTGTCGGTTGAACATGGTGGTGCGGCCCAGAGTCCTGAAGAGCCTGAAGGCACAGCCAGGACAGAGCCCCCCGGCCTGGGGCCAATTAAGGGCGGATTTAGGGTTCCCATTCCTGCCGCAAAGCCACTCAGAGAATCGCTGCCTGTTAAGAGAGTAGAAAAAAGAAAAGAATCGGGAACATTGCAGCTTATGTGAACTCTGACAAGACACTTGAGCTTTCTGAGTCTCATTCAGTAAAGATATTAAACGGTGGCAATAACATGATCCCTGTATTGGGGGGTGTTTAAGGGGTGAAATGGGCTTTATTCGGCTAGGCAACACCAATTGTTTTTCAATGTAGTTCTACCACCTGCAGTATGTAAGAATTCTCATGCCTTCATATCCTCACCAACATTTGGTATTGTCACATATCTTAAATTTTATCAATCACAGTGAGAATCAAATGATATTCCATTGTCATCTCAACTGGCATTTCTATGATTGCCGGTGATATGGGGTATCTTTTTATGTTTGGCTATTTTTCTCTTCCCTTTTCTGTGAAATGCCTGTTCATGTCTTTTTCCCATTTTTTTTCTATTGGATTCTTCATCTTCTTTCTTATTCATCTATAGGAGTTCTTGAGGTGTTGTGGATATTAATATTTTGCCATATGTATGTGCTGAAACGTTCTGCACAGTCTACAGTTTTTCTTTTCTTTTTTCTTTCTTTTTTTTGAGACGGAGTCATGCTCTTGTTTCCCAGGCTGGAGTGCAGTGGCGCGATCTTGGCTCACTGCAACCTCTGCCTCCCAGATTCAAGCCATTCTCCTGCCTCAGCCTCCTGAGTAGCTAGGATTACAGGCGCCCACCACCATGCCTGGCTAATTTTTTGTGTTTTTAGTAGAGATGGGGTTTCACCATGTTGGCCAGGCTGGTCTCGAACTCCTGACCTCAAGTGATCCACCCACCTCAGCCTCCCAATCTTTTCACTATTTTTTTTTTTTTTTGAGTCGGCGTCTGGCTCTGTCACCCAGGCTGGAGTGCAGTGGTGCGATCTCGGCTCACTGCACTGTGCCTCCCAGGTTCACGCCATTCTCCTGCCTCAGCCTCCCAAGTAGCTGGGACTACAGGTGCCCGCCACCACGCCCGGCTAATTTTTGTATTTTTAGTAGAGACGGGGTTTCACCATGTTAGCCAGGATGGTCTCGATCTCCTGACCTTGTGATCCACCCGCCTCGGCCTCCCAAAGTGCTGAGATTACAGGCGTGAGCCACCGCACCCGGCCTTTCCACTTTTTTAATGCTAACTTTTGAGACATTCTTAAATTTAAATTTAAATTAAATGTATTGCACTATTATTGATTTACACATGTTGGTCTTGCATCTAGTAACTTTGCTGCATAATGTTCCTTTGGATTTTCTATGAGGATGAGCATATAGCCTGTGAATATTGACAGTTTTGTAGTTTTTCATTCTAATTCTGATACCTCATTTTTTTTCTTGTCTTGGTGCACTTAGGGACTCGATGACATAAAAGTGATGATAGTGATATTCTTGTCTAATTTGAAAGAGAATGATTCTAACATTTTACCATTACATATGATATTTGTTGAAAATACAGCTTATCAGGGTAAGGAAGTTCTCTGTTTGCAAAGAGGTTTTGTTTTTGTTTTTGTTTGTTTTATAATTATATTGATTTTTACCATATGTTTTTCTGCATTTATTGAAATAATGTGCTTATTTCAATTATACTTATAGATTTTGTAATGTTAAACAACCCATGCATTACTGGGACATAGCTTGCTTTTGTTGTCTTACATATATACTCTTAATCTGTTTAGTTTCATCATCAAAGTTTCAGTTGAACCACAATGAGATACCATTACGCACATACTAGAATGGCTAAAATTAAAAAGATTGGCCATACTAAATATTGGAGAAGGTTTGGAGAAACTGCAGCTCTCATATGTTGCTGGTAGAAATGCAAAATGGTACAACTGCTTTGGAAAGCAGTTTTGCAGCTTTTTGCAAAGTCAAACATGCTCTTGCCACACAACCAGAAATTCTACTCCTAGGTGGAACTCCTAGAAAAATGAAAACTTGTGGTTGCATAAAGACTTACACCCGAGTACAGCTTGATTCATATAGTCCCAAACTAGAAACAACCCCAATGTCCAAAACTGGTGAATAGATAAACAAACTGTGGTATATAGAATACTACTCCGCAATACAAAGGAATAAACTACTCACGCATACAACTACATGGGTGATATCTTGAAAGCATTAGGCCAAAGACACAGCTGGGCATGGTTGCTCACACCTGTAATCCCAGCACTTTGGGAAGCCAGGGTGAGAGGATTGCTTCAGCCCAGGAGTTTGACACCAGCCTAGGCAAGATGGTGAGAAGAGAAAAGAAGAGAAGAGAGAAAGAGAAGAGAGAAGGAGAAGAGAGAAGGAGGAGAGAAGGAGAAGAGAGGAGGAGAAGAGAGAAAGACAAGAGAGAAAGAGAAGAGACAAAGAAGAGAGAGAAGAGAGAAAGAGAAAAAGAGAGAGAGAAAGAGAGAGGAAGGAAGGGAGGAAGGGAGGGAAAAGGGAAGCGAAGGGAAGAAGGCAGGCAGGCAAGAGTTCAGACAGAAAAGACTACATATTGTATGATTTCCTTTATATGAACTTGTAGAAGAGCCAAAACTATAGGAAGAGAAAGCAGATCAGCAGAGGGCAGGGCATTAGCTGCAAAGAGGCACAAGATACTTTTTTGAGGTGATTGAAATGTTCTATATTATCATGATTACACATTTATCAAAGTGTATACCTAGAAGTGGTAAATTTCATTATATACTAATTATACCTTTTTAAAAGTGATATTCACTTTCTAAATAAGTTTGCATAAAACAGCAATTTTCAGTTTCTTAAAGGTTTGGTAAAACTTGCCAAGTAAAACCATGTGGGCCTGTTTCTTTTTGTGGGTATATTTTAATTCTGCTTCAATTTTCTATTAGGGTTCTCCAGAGAGACAGAAATGGGAGGTGATATATACATATATGAGAGGGGATTTGCTGCCGGAATTGGCTCACATGATTATGGAGACTAAGAATTCCCACAACAGGCCGCCTGCAAGCTGTGGACTCAGGTATAACAGCACTGTGGCTCAGCCCAACTCTCAAAGCCTCAGAACCAGGGAAGACCTACAGCGCTACTCTCATTCTGAGGTCAAAGGCCTGAGAACCTGGGAGGCTGCTGGTGCAAGTCTCAGAGTCCGAAGACCAGAAAGCCTGAAGTTCTGATGTCCAAGGGCAGAAGAAAGGTGGTGTCCCACCTCCAGGGGAAAGAAAGCAAATTTGCCTGTCCCCTGCCTTTTTGTTCTATCCAGGCCCCAGCCGATTAGATGGTGCCCATCCACACTGAGAGTGGATCTTTCCCACTCGATCCAACTCACATGCCAATCTCCTGCCAAAACGCCCTCATGGCACACCTGGAAACAATGCTTTATCAGCTATCCAAGTGTCCCTGAATCCACTTGGATCAAGACCTAAGATTAACCATTATCAATTGTGTTAATGGCTACAATCTATTTAGGTTTTCTATTTCTTTTTGAGTGACTTCCCAGAAAGTCACCCATATTTGCATAAACTCTTTCATGATATTCTCTTAGGTGTTAAATAATGATTATCCCACATATCATTTTGGTCTTTTTCTCGTTCCCAATATTGTTTGTGTTTTCTCTCTCTTTTTCCCTTTCCGGTATTTCCTCAGTTTGGGCAATTTTATTCAGCTCTTACAAACAACAAGCTCTAGATTTTGTTGTTCATCTTTATTTCATTGTTGCTGATTAGAAATCTGCTCTGTTATTTTAATATGGTTTCTACTCCTTTTATCTCCTTGTTGTTTTAAACACATTGGATTTATTTTATAGACTTTTCCACACTGTTCTACAACCATGTTTTTGAAGTGCTAATTTCCCCATTTGCTGTCTGTACTAAGTTGCCTCAAGGTTAAACCACGCCCTCATGTGGTCTGTAATTTTTATTGTGAGCTCATCTTCAGCAAGGCTTCCCCTCAACCATCCCCATGGGAATCCTATGTACTCTGGGTCCTGGAAGAGTCTCTGGAAAGTGGTTTTGGATTTGATTCAGCTGGGTGAGCTAGAGGTTCCATCAATCCAGGATCTGATTTTACATTAAATTCTTAGCTCAGGATTTCTCCCCCTGGGGGGCGTTAGAAACTTAGATTCTGTACCTGTGGGCAGCTCATTCTTTGGTCTTTGTTTTTTTTTGGAGGAGACCCTCCTCCACCTTCCTAGAGAATCTGGGCAGATCTAAATGTCCTGGCAATTTTTTGGGCTGGTAGTTGGCAAATTTTAGCCTCCCCTTCATGGAGGGGGAGTCTCAGTGCGAACTTCTGGCCTTGCCGGGGCCCAAGACCACATTTTACAGTCCATGGGTGGGCATTAAAATTCCAGACTTGAGCTATGATGGCACATATCTGGATCCAGTACCCCCTGGTTCTCCTTAGTATTAGTTCACATGCTCAAGGCTTTGAGTTTCAGTTCCCTGGGGATTTCCTTCTCTCTTATAAGTCAGTGATGTATTTTAAAACCTTCTGGAGTGCTGACAGTTGGTACTCTGTTGCCAAAACTAGAACTCTCAAATTCAGTACATATTTTTCATCCCCCTCCCTTTCCTAGGGGTGGTATTGGAAAGCTCTAACACCCCCAACCCCACATTATGGATGGAGGAGAGGAGGAAAACCTGCCTCTTTCTATTCTTCTGCATTTCCCAGTGTGCTGCAATGAGCACAAATTATTTTTCCAACTGCATTGTGTGTGTGCGTGTGTATATATGTATTTGTGTATGTATATATACATGTGAACTTTAATTTTAAAAATCAATAAAAGATAACCTATATGTAAAGAAAAAATATACTTTAAACCAGAGCATTTCATGGAAGAGGGAGGCCAACAGTGAATTTCCTCCCCTCTCCCTGGGATGGCTTTCTCTGCTTCTTCCTGGGGCACAAGCCAGCCTGCCCCAGGCTTTTGCAATGTTCTATTTTTGTTTCATTATTTAACTGTGTCCCATATACACTGCTAAGTGGAGTGCTCAGTTCCATCGTTTAATGGACAACTGATCTCTGACTGCAAATGCCCAAGTCACAGGGAGCTCAACAGGCCATTAATGGGGTCCTCAGACCCCCTCCCCCAGTCCATTTCAGTCTGAGGCCAAAAGAGCAGGAATGGGGAGAAGTCTTTCAAGGGAAGACACAGAAGGGTTGCAGAATGGAGGGCAGGAAGACAGGCTGGGGTGGAGTCCACTTGCAGCCTGCTTTTGAGAGCCAAGGGGCAGCCTGGCTGCAGGGGCTTTCTCACCTCTCCTGACCCCTTTGTGATCTGCTGAACTTGGCTCCAGGCTGGATTGACTGGCAGTTGTACCGGGACCCACCTCCTGAAGCACTAGGGGATTTTAATTCTTCTTCCTTAATTATTTAATTTCTAGACCTTCACAGTGATCTAAACTGTATCTTTTGACCACTTGACCGCAAAAAGATCACACACCCAGGAGCTTGGAAAGGCAACGGCAGAATCATCAGGCAAGAGAGAGAAAGGATACGTCACAGAGGTGTGTGCGCCTCCATTGCCTGACCTTGACCCTGGGATTCACAGTGTTTTACCCAATGCTTTCCTATGGGGTTGTGACCTCCGTGGCTCCTTCCATCAAGCCTAGGAAGATGACATTGTGGGTGGCGTGATCCATCTCACCTGTGAGAACACAAAGGCTGAGAGGGGTGTCCTGCCCAGGGAGGCTAGGGCAGGACCTGAACTTTGTGCCTTCTGGGATGTGGTCCCCCACCTGTGTTCAGCCATTCAGCCTGCAGAGGTAGGGTGCATTCCCCAGGCAGATCCCAGAACACAGCCCAAGGCCACTCAGCCAGGAAGTGTAATCCCAAGGTTCAGGGTTGGGCACCCTGAGTGAGGGGCTCCTGGCCACCACCCCACTGCTGGATCTGCCCTCCCGGGGTGGGAACACTGCTGCCTTCTGCGTTCCTGCCCTGCCTTCCTGGGCTGGCTCCATCGGGCCTGCTGGCCTCCTCCTCCTCTGCCCCTCCCGTCCCAGTGCGGCTCCCCCCACCCCTGCCCCCAACCCCGGGTGCCTCAGAGGATGAGTGTTCCTCACCCTCCCCACAACAATGCATCCATCAGGATGGAGACGGCCGTTCCCATCCGGAGGGAAGAGGGGGCGGAGGAAATTGATCACTGGGAATGATGTCTCTGTATTCTGCCTCCCCTGGTTTATTTCCCTCCGCAGAGGCAGATGGGGAAAATGTTGGCTGCAGTTTTGACATGAATTGATCTTGAAGCTGGGTGAACCCTGCGGTACTCCCTTAATGGGCAGCCATGGCCTCCCGGCTCTAGGGCTGACAACAAGCACTCAATCAATGCACACGGCGGCAGCCTATTCATCTGATCGCACTCCAGAAAGCACAAAGTTCAGGTCCTGCCCTGGCCTTCCTGGGGAGGACACCCCTCTCAGCGTCTGTGTCACCCATAATGCCATCTTCCTAGGCTTACTTGAAGGAGCCAAGGAGGTCACAGCCCCATAGGAAAGCACTGGGTAAAACACCGTTAATCCCAAGGTCAAGGTCAGACCTCCTGGCTTCTCCTTGCATCCAGCGCTGGGGTCTGCTCAGCAGGGTCTGAACTTGGGTCACCAGCTGGGGTAGGGGCTGGGGGAGAAGGTCCAAGGAGGGGAGCAGGGCCACTACAAGGACCTCAAATTCGTCTCCCCTGCCAAGGTAAAATTCTCCTACCCAACTCGAACTCAAATGCCTTCAAAACTGAGCAGAGATCCAAGTGGTGCAAATGGTCCCATCAGCCAGTAACACTTTAGTCTGAATCTGTAGAGGTTTGTCCTCAGTGAGGATAGTCCCAGTGTTGTTTCAGGGATGTGGTAGGGAATATGAGGTGACCGTGTGCAGGGCCCAGCCCATACCTGGGACTGTCCCCACTGCTGATTAAGCTGGGTTCTGGCCTTGGCCCTGCAGCCCCCATCTGATGGTGTGACATTCAACGGTGTGCTGTCCCTGAAACTTCAGTCACCTATGGAGCCCTCCATCTTCTCACCTGGGAATGCTTCCTTGGTATTTGGAACTTCTGGAAGTTTCCTGTGGGATTGGAATGAGGGGAGAATACAGGGATACCCAGAAATGGAGCAACGTCCCTCAGGAAGGATTCAGAGTGGGCAGCAACCAGTCACGGAGGGCTGGGCTGTCAGGTTCAGATTCAGAAAAAAGATCAAGACCCCTGCTACCGGCAGTCTCAGGTGGAGCTGGAGTTGAAGGTGGGTGGGAGCAACGAGGTTGTCCCGACATGAAGGGTGAGAAAGACATTTTCCATGCACAGAGCAAATCCCACCCTTCTCCAGGAAACAACACTCCTTTTGGGAAGCCAGGGGGGGCCCACCTGACCCCATCACTCACAGCCTACCCCGGCCAAGAGTCTGGGCTCCATCAGAGACATGCCTTGTGCCCTGGAAGAAGGGAGCTGGCCTTGGTGCTGTGCATCTGCCGGCCTCAGAGCACCTGGTATGCCCCTTCTGCAGAGCAAGGTGAGGTTGGCCCAGTCATCTTCACCTCCGCAATGAAGAGGTGCAAGGGAGGGCCACCCACCTGGGAACAGATACCTATTTTGAGACCAAGTGAGATTTACATAGGAAGTCTCCTGTCTCCTAGGGCCCTGACTGGGGGAAGGTGGGTGAGGGGTGTCTGGATATATCACCCTAGGGGGAAGGTGATATGGTTTGGCTGTGTCCCCACCCAAATCTCATCTTGAATTGTAGCTCCCATAATCCCTATGTGTCATGGGAGGGACCTGGGGGGAGGTAGTTGAGTCATGGGGGTGGGTTTTTCCCCGTGCCGTTCTCATGATAGTAAGTCTCACGAGATGTGATGGTTTTATAAAGGGCAGTTCCCCTGCACACACTCTCTTGCCTGCTGCCATGTAAGATGTGCTTTTGCTCCTCCTTCACCTTCTACCATGATTGTGAGGGCTCCCCAGCTATGTGGAACTCTGAGTCCATTAAATCTCTTTTTCTTTATAAATTATCCAGCCTCAGGTATTTCTTCACAGCAGTATGAAAAGGGACTAATACAGAAGCTGTTGCTTTCTGGCACACCAACACTTACTGCCCATGAGTGGGGCCTCTAGAGGGCAAGTTGTGTCCAGGTACAGAAGTCCAAGGGACACTCTGGGAGACAGAGGGTGCCAGGTACACAGACAGGAGCCAAGAACAGAATGGAGCTCCTTCAAGCCTCAAGCCTCTGACTTCTCAGCCTCACAAGAGCCATGAAGTGAACAGGTTGGTAGCTAAGTGTGCACAGTCCCTGAGCACAAACTCTGGCTCTGCCACCAAGCAGGTGTGTAGCTTTTGACAAGTTTGCTTCACTGCTCAGTGCCTCCACGTGTGTATCTGTAAAACATGGGTAACCACACTTCGAAAGGTTTTCAGGAAAATTGTAAGTTTTGGTGAGGATGTGGAGAAATTGGAACCCTCATACTTTGCAGGTGGGAGCGTAAAGTGATGCAGCCACTGTGGAAAGCAGTTTGGTGGCGCCTCAGTATGTTGCACACAGAGTTACCGGATGATCCAGTAACCCCACTCCTAGGGATATACCCAAGAGAATTGAAAGCAGGTGTTCAGACAAATACTTGTACATGAATGTTCATCACAGCATTATTCATAAGTCCAAAGATGGAAATAACCAAATTTCCATTCGTGTGGTAGCATGCATGAGTAGCACTTCATTCCATTTTATGGCGAGATAATATTCCATTTCATGAATGGACACACTGTGGTACATCCACAAAATGGAATATTATCCAGCCATAAAATGGAAGGAAGCACAGACGCATGCTGCAACATGAATGAACCTTGAAAACATTATGTGAAGTGAAAGAAGCCAGACACAGGGGCCACTTGTTGTATGATTATAATTCCATTTATGTGATGTGTCCATAAAAGGCAAATCTAGAGGGACAGAAAGCAGATTAGAGGTTGCCAGGGCCTTGGGAAAAGAGGGAATGGAAGTGACTGCTTCACGGGTGATGAAAATATTCTGAAACTAGAGAATGCTGAGAGTTGCACAACATTTGAATGTATCAAATGCCACTGAATCACACACTTTAAAATGGTTAAAATGGTAGTTTTATGTTATATATATTGTGCCACAATAAAAACCCCTAAAGATTGCATCTATTTATATCAAAGAATATGATTCACCACGATTTAAAAAGCACATACCCAAAGTGTATGCATATAAGCAATTATGAGGGTCAGGGAGGTTGCTGGGGGAGGATATTAAAGGAGACTGGAAGTGAAGTGCTTGGCATAGAGTGGGCCATGAAGTAACGGCTCAGTAAACACCAGCCTCTCTCAGCTACCCCTCATGTTAGAGAACATGCCTCTGTTGGCCACGCCCTTTCACACATCACCTGGTCTTGGAGCCCCAAGAGGCAGGAGGTCAGGTCCTTAAGGTCTTACAACTGCACATTGTGGGTCAGGTGGCTCCCTGCCTCCCAGAGTGGATGGAGACAAGACCCCAGGGATGGGACTTGCCTTGAAGGTCTTAATAACTGACCTCCATGGAGGTCTGTGATTAGCACTGGGGGACATAATCTTCTTGGGCCAAGGCAGATCTCCAAAGGGCAAAGGAGACACTGGGCATTGATTTCAGTGACCATGGCATGAATGCTATTCAACAAGCAGGTAGTAATATCCCTTTGGTGATCCCCTGGTCTAGTGGTGTAGCTGGGAAGGCACCGATGTTGGCAGTGCAGGGGGCAAGTTGGCTGATGGAGGTGTGCTGGGGATGCCATGGGAGCATAGACAAGGACCCCTAATTGGGGAACATCTGGCAAAGCTTCCAGGAGAAGCTGATCTTTGAGCTAGTCCATTCCGTCACCTGGTTCCTGTATATAGGATAGTTTTTTGTTTTTTTTAAAAAATTTTTACTTTAAGTTCTGGGACACATGTGCAGAACGTGCAGGTTTGTTACATAGGTATACATGTGCCATGGTGGTTTGCTACACCTATCAACCCATCATCTAGGTTTTAAGCCCCATATGCATTAGGTAGTTGTCCCAACACTCTCCTTCCCTTTGCCCACCACCCCCCTAACAGGCCCCTGTGTGTGATATTCCCCTCCCTATGTCCATGTGTTCTCATTGTTCAACTCCCGCTTATGAGTGAGAACATGTGGTGTTTGGTTTTCTGTTCCCGTGTTAGTTTGCTGAGAATGATGGTTTCCAGCTTCATCCATGTCCCTGCAAAGGACATGAACTCATTCTTTTTATGGCTGCATAATATTCCATGGTGTATATGTGCCACATTTTCTTTATCCAGTCTATCATTGATGGGCATTTGGGTTGGTTCCAAGTCTTTGCTATTGTAAATAGTGCTGCAATAAACATATATGTGCATGTGTCTTTAGGGGAATAGTTTTTGTTTTAAATGAAGAGAAGAGAATTTTGGAAGAGTCAGACCCTATGCTAGACATTTTGGTTACATTTGCCTTTCACAAATTCCAAGGGTTCAGAAAGAACATGGGGCTCCTGAGGTTCAAATCCTGGACCTATGAGCTTGGTGACTTTGGATGAGTTACTTAACCTCTCTGTGCCTCAGTTTCTTCACCTATAAAATGTGTTTCATGATAGTGACCTCGTAGACATTCAGTAGAGCACTCAGTATGGGAAATCCAAAGTAGGAACTTGTCATCGTAGCCATTCCCTTGCACACAATGGCTGTGGGGCCGAGACCACTGACACTGTGGTCTATAAGGACCTGTTAACTTTGCTCTTCCCAGCCACAAACTTCAGCTGAGCCTCGTTCAGACAATATGGAGAGGATATGATGAACTCTGTGTCTGCAGCACCAGGAAGACAAAGTGAGTGGCTATCAATATATCGAGGACCTCTTGTATGACATCTGTCTTCTCCTTTATAATTTTATCATCATGTCAACCTTATATAGTAGCTGCTCTCCTTCTCATTTTAGAATTGAGGAAACTGAGGCTCAAAGAGGTAAAATGACTCACCTAAGGCCACATGGAACAGTTGAGCTCCAGATCCCACATTCCCTTTGTCCACTGCACAGTGCATATGTCAGGGGCCCAGGACTAGTGATTAATAGCACAGGTTTGAATTCCCAAGCTAATGCTTACAGCAGAGCTGGATGCCTGTCTGAAAACACACATGATGATAAGGTGTACCTCATAAGGATTAGACAACAGGATGCTTATAAAGACTTTGACAGTGATAAGCACCCAACGAGTATTAGCTCCTAGAATTACTCTATCATCCTGCTACCTCCTATCAGAGAACTACCGGTGACCCATGCTCCTGCAGACATCTGGCTCTGGAAGGGACAGCACAGATCTGCTGTCTGATTCATCACTTCAGACCCCAGAGAGTATGGACAACCCCCCCCCAGCCCAGGCTCTCTCCCCCTGAGTCAAGGTCCTCTTTCTTCCCAGCTGCGTCCCCCATGCCAAACTGCACAGAGACAAATTCCAGGAGCAGCTTGTACTCTTTTGCTTGGGAGCACCCAGTGTGACAGCAATTGCAACACTGGCTTATTCCAGTGGTTCCTGCCTCCCCCCACCCAGGACCAGGCTGACAGCTGGCTTCTTTCCAGATAGGAGCAGCACCCTCTACCTGACCTTCACTACTATGCCAGCTGCCTTTGAGTTGGGAGCAGGCTGTCTCCACCCACGAAGGGCTGATGGAAGTCCCAACTCCTGGAACAGGACCACCCCCTGCAGCATCCTTGCTCCACTGTGATTCAGGTAGCCTGGGTTTAAACACAGGGGAAGATGGGAAACTCCCCATCAGCCAACCCTATGTGAGCAGAAGTTTGCCCAAGACTGCACCACATCTACCTCCTGGTAAGGTCTTTTTCTACCAATTCAGATTTACTCTCTGGGATTACGGAGATAGGTCTCATTTCCCAAACATTCTGCCAGAAACAGAAATTACTTCAATAACCAGAAAATAAAAACCAAAAGCAACAAGGGTCACTGAAGCATGAGCAACTTCCGTCCAAACTGTAGCTCTTGAAATGTCCTGTCCCCCTTTGCCGTCCAAGCTTTTCACCTCCTTTGTTTGGTGCCTTTACTTCTTTAGGTGCTGGACTTCAGAGTGGCACAGTGAAAGCTTGCCTCCATTAGCATCAGAAGGGCCTAGGTTCAAATCCTGGCTTTGCCGCTTATCAACCATGGGATTGTAGGCAAGCTACTGAACCTCAGTTTCCTCATCTGTAAAATGGGAATCATAATACCCTCAACCAAAATTATGGCAGGGGATTCCATTAAATAGTGCAATACATGTCAAGTACAAGCTAGATGCTCCCAAAGTGGTGGGAGTTATTATTGGTCACCATCTTTCGGAAATGTCCTAACACATCAGCCTCTTTCCAGTTGCTGGCGTGCAGGACTGAAGACAGTGCTTTAGAAAATTACTCAGCCAACTCATAGGCCATCTGTCCCACTTGCCCACTGGCCTGTTTGCTCCCCACAGTCCCTGCTCTTTCTCCAAGAACTGACCCCTCTACCCTAGGAGTGGTCCTTGTAGGCACATCACCTGGTTCCAGCTGCTTGGCCAAAGGTGAACACCCAACGTAGCCAGCCCCATCAGACGCTTCCTCTTAGGAAGTGCTCGTCTATTTTTAAGGTCCATCAGGCTGCCTGGGGCTCTTATGGCCTGAGGCCTGCAGAGGAAACTAGGTCTGCTGGCCCTGGTGTTAGAGAGGCTGCAAGAGCTGTGGGTCCTGCCTCTCTTTAACTCCAGATTCCGGGTTCTCATGAAATCAGACTCTGAGGCCTATCCTTGAGTTCCAGTACACACCTAAGGCCTCTAATCAACTCCACCTTTTTGCTTGAGCTACACTGAACAGAAGGAGCCTACAGGCTTGACTTCCAAGAGGCCTGGGTTCAAATCTCAGCACTGCCACTTATTAAGTGGGTAGCTGTGGGCAGTGGCTCAACCTCTCTGAGCCTTGGGCTTCTCATCTGTAAAGTTTCCTTTTTCTGCAACAACCACAAACCCTCCTGACAGTGCCCTCATTATCTGTCTTACCCATGGAGAAGACTGAGCAAGAGCCAGCAGGGAACTTGGTTAAGGTCCTGGGGCTGTGGGTGGTACAGGCCAGATATAAACCCTCCCAGGCCAGGATGCCACCTTCTCACCACCTTGCCTTGCCTGGTAGAGGCTGATAAGCCACTCCCCCACCCTGGAATCACTTATATGTTTCACAGGCCTCCTCTGCAGACAACCAGCCCAGCCCATTTGGCAGTAAAGGTGAGGGCATGGTGGGCAGTGGGGCTGGAGAGAGCCGGGAGTTGAAGCCCCCCTAAACCTCACTGGGAAAGTGGCACCCTCTTCTGGCCTTTACTTTTTGTGTGATGGAAGATACTCTGATTTCTCGCTTGGCTCCACAGCTCCATCTGCTCAGTGGTGCCTCTGTCCAGCTTGATTTTCAAATAATCACAGTCCCTTGAGCTCTGGTGCTAGAGGACCTTCAGAGGTTCTGGACTGGAAACCCTCTAAGGGAGGGACAGTTTAATTCCATAAAACACACCTGACCCTTGACACAGAGCAGACGTTCCAGAAATAGATTGTGGAGAAGATGAATTCTCTCCCACCCCGTCCTTTTACAGATGGAAAGCAGAGGCCCAGAGGAGTGTGGGGACTTGTCTAAGCTCATGCACTGAGAGTCACTGGGCCTCAAACCCCGGTCTCCTGTTGCCCATCCTGAAGCCAGGGCTCCTCCTGTGGCAGCCCCCTGAGAAGATTCCTGGGCAGGAGGCATCTCTGCTGTCCTGCCAGGCTCTCCTTGCCTAGGGCAGTGGGAGACAGCTGGGTAGGATGCTCCTTTGGACAGGTACAGAAAGGGCTGCCACCTGCTGGAAGTTATCTTCAGGTGAATGGAAGGAGCCAATTCCAGCAGTGGGCGTTTGAGGATGTTCTCCTGGATGGGGCTGGGAAAGGAAAATAAATCTTGGGGGCCCCAAATCACTAAGCTAAAGGGAAAAGTCAAGCTGGGAACTGCTTAAGGCGAACTTGCCTCCCATTCTATTCAATGTCATCCCTCTGCTCACTGAGATAGATGCATATCTGATTGCCTCTTTTGGAACGGCCAATCAGAAACTCAAATGAATGTGACCATCTGTCTCTCACCTACCTGTGACCTGGAAGCCCCCTCCATGCTCCAATTTGTCCTGCCTTTCTGGACAGAACCAATGTACATCTTACATATATTGACTGATGTCTCATGTCTCCCTGAAATGTATAAAACCAAGCTGTGCCCCAACCACCTTGGGCACATGTCGTCAGAACCTCCTGAGGCTGTCACTGGCACACGTCCTCATCCTTGGCAAAATCAACTTCCTAAATTAACTGAGACCTGTCTCAGATATTTGAGGTTCACAGGGCCTGCCCAGCAATGTCATATGGCTGTGACATCCCATCATCATCAGAAGCCACAGGCTCTGGAGGACACACCACCTCCGATAGCCACTTAACTCAGGGATCAAACAAGGCAAACACACACACCTCTTCAGAGGGACCTCACACATCTAGAGCACACAGCAACACACCGGTGTGCCCGACAGTCCCAGGAAACTTCCTTCCTGGGGTCTCGCTGTCACTGCGGTCCATCCCCAAGGAAGACGTCCCCACACAGGAGGAGCAGAGGGGTTTGACAGTGAGAGTTATTGGGGAGGTGTCTGTGGATACCAGCAGCTGCTTCTCATTTTTCAACTCTGGGGTATTTTTAAAACCCACATTTCCAGTGATGAACCTGCCTCTGACATGTGCCTCTGCAATAATGTGAACCTGCCAGATGGGTTCATTGAGGCTCTCTGGATTTAAGTCTTAGGGGTTCTGAGGCTGCAGAATCCTGCTAATGGAGCCTGTGCTGGCTGCCCCTGCTCAACCATGATCCTTAACTTTGGGTTCAGGCTTAGCTTCCTGGGGAAGCCAGGGCAGCATCATCAGAGGGAACCCAGCAGGCTGGCCCTGAAGATCCCGGGAGATGCTGACTCTGAAAGGGCCAGACCTCCTCCTCAGCTCTGGGAGAGGGAGTGCTTAACTTCCCCTGACCTCCTGGGATATTGGCTTTGACCTCAGCAGATGGCATTGCTGCAGCTCGGTGAACAGATACACAAGTCCAGAGCACATGCCCGTGGCTAGGCGGATTGGGAGGGGGCCACCTGCCCTCTGGCTTCTCTCTGGCATGGGTGCACAGAGAGGGGGCCAGTGAGGGGGCACTGAGGACAGCACTCCCAACAAAAGCCCTGCAAAGCGGAGATCACCGGTCGCCAGAGAAAACTGAGGGCCAGAGAGATTCTGTGGCTCGTCTAAGGCCACCCGGATAGTAAGAGACTGTGCTGGGATTTGAACTCAGTTCTGTGTGGCTCCGAAGTCCACATTTTAGTGTGGACAGTAGAGAGCTGGCTGCCCACACTCATGCCCCAACAGCGCTGCCTGAATTCCTTAACCCTTCTGGGCCTTGCTTTTCTCAGTTGAGCAATAAAGAAAAGAAATAACACTTACCCGACAGGACTTCAGTGCACGTGCGCGGAACAGCCCTGGAGCGGCGTTTGTGCCTAGCAGGTAGTGAGTGCTCACTGACCTCCCCTTTCTACTCACAGAGAAAGCTCACAGCCCTCAGTGATGCAGGGCCCAGCAGAGCCCACCCAGCTGCTCCCACACTGCCCAGCCCCCAGACTCACTGACCCCCTCCATGTTCCTCCATTTTCTCTTCCTGCAGCTGCTTGGAAGCTCTTTCCCAGACCTCCCCCTCTCGCTCTCTCCCCACCTTCCCATCTCTGATAAATGTCACCTGTGCAGTGAGGCCCTTCCTGGGGCTCCTTTCGAAAATGGCAACCCTGCCTCACCTGTGCTCTCTAAACCCTGACCCTGCTTGACCTTTCTAGCATCTTCACCACGCAGCCTCCTCCATTTTCTACTCCTACAGCATATGTATTCATTTCGCTCCGTGGAATGCTTGCTCCTAAGAAACAGGATTGATTTTTGTCTTTCTTTCTAGCTGTATCCCCAGTGGTTCTCAACAGCAGACTACTTTGCCTCCCAGGGGATTTTTGGCAATCTCTGGAGACATTTTTGGTTGTCAGAATGGGTGGGGGTGGCCAGCCGTGGTGGCTCTCGCCTGTAATCCCAGCACTTTGGGAAGCCGAGGCGGGTGGATCACAAGTTCAGGAGATCGAGAACATCTTGGCCAACATGGGAAAACCCCATCTCTACTAAAAATATAAAAATTAGCTGGGCGTGGTGACACATGCCTGTGATCCCAGCTACTCAGGAGGCTGAGGCAGGAGGTTCGCTTGAACCCGGGAGGCGGAGGTTGCAGTGAGGCAGGATTGCACCACTGCACTCCAGCCTGGGTGACAGAGTGAGACTCTGTCTCAAAAAAAAAAAAAAAAAAAAAGAATGGGTGAGGGACTGGGGTGCTACTGGCATCTCATGGATAGAGACCAGCACTGTTACAGAGCATCCTACACTGCCCAGGACAGCCTCCCCTGCACCAAACAGAAGAACAAGGCAGCCCCAAATGCCAATAATACTCCAGTCGTATCCCCATTACTTAGAACAGCAGCCAGCACATGCATAGCAGGTGCTCAATAAATGCTCATTATGGAAGACTGAGGAGCTGCTATCATCATTGTTGTCATCGTTATGATTATTTAAGAACAGATGTGGTCGAGAATCATCCTTAAGGATGGTCCCTTGGGTGCTCATGGCCAATAGGTCATACTGTTGACTTAAAACATCTTTCTTTTGGTCCAGGCTCTGCCCCCTGGAGCATCCAGAAAAGGCAGTAAACTGCTCATTGCTGGGGCTTCACCAGCCAGGACCAGTCCACATCATCAAGCCCCCTGGGCGCCCAGGTGATGCCAGCCTTCTCCTCCCCACAAGGAGCCTGGCCATGGGCTGCCGTGAGCAGGGACTCTCAATTCTCACCCCTCTGTCCCCTCTTCCGCTTGCTCCCACATTGGAAAACTCAGGACCTTGTGCACAACTGAGCAAGGAATCACCTCCACAGGCCTTTTCAGGGTGATCCCAGCCGAACTCTGCTCCCCCCAGGCCACTCTCAGCCCAGGAAACTCGTGGGTCTGAGTGAATTATGCCATTTTTGCTTCTTTCAAGAAAGGGCGAGGGGAGTGACAGGGGAATTTTCAGGGAGGCACAGCCAGGCAGGGGATACTCTGTCATTTTGCTGACCTAACAAATTATCATTGACAATTTTAAACAGCCAGCGTGACCAGGCCAGACTCTCCTAATGCAGAGGGCACCACCCATAGAACACACCAAACCCCACGTGGTGTGTTCTGAGCAGCGGGTAGAGCAGCATGAAAAGAAACGATGCTTTTGCATCAGGGACTATTTCACCTCTCGAACAGGCTGCCGGAGCCCAACCCAGACACAGGCCTGGCACCCACCCTGTATTCACACCGAGAATTCCCACTTGATATTCACAACTTTCCCTGCCTGAGGCCTGCCCCTTCCCCCTCGCCCCAAGCCTCTCCTTCTCCCTGGGGCCTTCTTGAGCTTAGCAGCTGGGCCTGTCTCTGCAGAACTATGAGGCTGGCAAAGTACAATCTTCTCTCTCCTACACTCCCCAAGCTTCTCTTTCCCTCCTCTCTGTTCTGCCTTCTCTTTCTCTCCTCTCCAAGGCCCTGAAAGCTTCTCAACAAGTCATTGATGCTAAGGATTAGTAACTGACATGAGACTATGAACCACAGGAATAAGTCTCTAATGGTGGGATATTAAGCATCAGATGGCTAGGTTTGGGGGAACAGGATGATATTTGGTGGGCAGGGGTTGTCCTGGTGCCCCTGAAGTCTCAAGTAGCTAGTCCCAATTCTGCCAGGGAGTAGGACTGGCCCAAAACTCAGAAGAAGATGACAGAGCAGGCACGTGCCAAGTGTCAGTGAGCCAGAAGGCTGTGTGGGGTGGGCCCAGGACACCAATGGCTCGGGGCAGAAGCTGGGGACAGAAGTGCCAGCTCCCTGCAGAGGCAGAGTTTGCTGGAGACTGGGTTACATCCTCCATCCTCACTTTTTGGGAATCCAAGCTCAATCTGTGAGCTACCCTGCTACTAAAATTCACACCGCTTCCCCCACCTCTAAGGATGGCATGAGGGATCCTAGCTACACAGCCACTTCCCTCAAGTCCAATGTCAGAGAGTCAAGCTGGGGGCTAGAGAAAGCAGAGGCCACAACACCAGCCCTGAACCACCTCCAGTAAAATGGACACTGTCATTCATGACCTTACTTGATTCTCAAAACACCCTGCCAGACCCATCTTACAGATGAGGAGGCTGAGCCTCCAAGCATTCTGTAAGGTGGCCAATGTCACACAGTCAGGAACCTAGCAGGGTTTGGAGCCCACGTTTTCCATAACAACCTAAGGCCAGTCTCTTCCAAACAAGCGTGAACAATTCAGCCAATCTCCCCCTGCACCAAGTCACAGAGCCCCAGCTGACAAGCCTGAGAATGGCTGAGCTCCCTCAAGTGTGCTGTTGGCTTGTGGGGCCTGGGGTGCAGCCAGCCAGGATGCTGGGGTTCTCACATCACCAACAGCCCCAGCCACAGCAGGGCCACCTCTATCTTCCGTTGAACTGGACTACCCAGCCCCTCAGCACATCCACTGCCTTCCACATGACAAGAGAGAGGAGGTTTGGGGGTGGGGAGGTCTCAGGCACAAGCACAGATTTCACCCTGTTAGGCACCCTGGGGACCTGGCCCTGAGATGAGGTGTCCCCCAGCTACCTCCAGGGGCTGCGTTAGCAGAGAAGTGAGGCAGATCTAGGGCTTCTCAGGCAGGCAGGAGACTTCGGCATGAGGGGCTGGCTACAGGGTCTGCAAAGAGGTGCCACCAACCTGCCACTGAGATGCCTGTGGTCCTGAGATACTCTGAAACCAGGACATCAGAGCCAATTGAGGTCCCGCACCCACACCCAGGCAATCCTGGCTGTTAATTGATCAAGACTTCAGGTTTGTGGAAATGAGGGGAATGGGTGTGAGGTGGCTGGGAGGGGAAGCCCCATCTTGTGTTCCCCAGGATGGATGTGGAGCAGAAGCCAGCCTCGGTGACAGCTTGTATGTGACATCTGTCAAACTGAGACAGCTCCCACTTGGGGATCCTGTCCTGGGTCCTGCTCTAACCCAGTCACTGATAATCCAGTGCGAAGTGGGTGAATCCCTTCCTTTCTGGGAACAAGGGCTTCCTTAACCACCGGCATGCCTGGCAGGTACCGGAGGCAGCCCCAGGGCAGCCCTGGAGAAGCTAGTCAGAATATGAGCTTCTTTCCTCCCCAGCCAGGCTCCTGGAATTATTTCTCAAATCATTTTCAGTCCTAGGAAGTGATAATTTGATTTCACTTTAACATTTTTAACGAGCTGCATCTTCATCAACTGCCAAATTAGGATGAGAGCAAAGATCGGGGAATCACAATGAGAGGTTTTGGAGTGATTGGGGAAATCCAAATTTGGGGTGTGCCTGGGTGGTTGACACCTCACGCCCAGCACCTGCGGTGGGGTCCCCATAGCACCACCCTGATCACCCCTGCAAGTCCATCTCTGCTCAGTGGCTCCTGGCAGGGACACCTCCTCCTATCAACCCTTCTCACAGGCGGGAGAAGGAAGCCCCGGGTCCCACGAGCTGGAGAAATGAGGCCACCCTGCAGGCTGTGATAAGCGGGGAGTTGGACCCGCATAGGCCGACAGCCCAGCTCAACAGGTGGTGGTGGGCTTATCCCTTCCTGCATTATCCGGATAATAATCTGCCAGCCCCATTCAAGTCCGTCGTGGAAAAGTCTGCCCTCAGCTTTGGCATGGGTAAACTGCCTAGAAGCGACTGCAAAGAGCGGGCGTCATCATCTCCCCCGATACATCCTTGGGACAGACAGATGGACAGACAGACACACGCACACGCGCATACACACGCCCGCGCTCCCCACCACACTACCCCTTCCAGGGTGCGCGATCGCTGGGGCTCTCCAGCCCCTGCCCCTGGCTGGGCTGTCATGGGGGCGCAGCCCGGCGCCGCGGCCCAGCACCGGTGGGAGACCGTCCCCCAGGGACCCCCCCAGGATGGAAGAGGTAGTCTCTCCCGGTCTTCCCGGCTCTTACCTCGCTGGAGCGGCCGCGACCCCCGACCCGGGTCCGATGTCCCTCGCCGGCTGGGCGCGCGGGGCGAGAGGTACCGCGCTAGGCTGCCCGGGACGCCCGCCCCGTCCAGTCAGCCGGAACCGCTCGGCGCCAGTGACCGTGGCCGCCGCCGCCGCAGCTCGCGCCCCGGACCCCGAGAGGGAGGGGCGGGCAGGGGGCGGGGCCGAGGGCGGGGCCTCCCCACCCCGGCGCTGCCAGCTGCGGGCGGGGTTTGGGACCGGTCAGATGCGGTCTCCCAGCCCGGGAGGTGAGCACCTCTGGGGTGAGCACCCTTGTGGGAGTGGCAGGTGAAGAGTTGGGGGCTGGCGTGGGAGAGGAGAGGCTTTCAGAGTCCGCATAGGGCTGGGAGACCCTGCCTGGAGTCAGACTCACCTTCAAATTCCAGCAGCTGGGGCTGCAGCCTCTGCTGTTGCTGCTGCTTTTAAATAAGGATGATGATGATGATGATGATGATGATAGAACAAGAATGCCAGCCAGTATTTATTGAGCACTTACTAGTGTAAGCATTCAATGAGCTTCACATGTATTAAGTCATTTAATTCTCACACGAATCCCATTTTACAGATGAGAAGACTGAGGCACAGGGCGCTTAAGTGAGGAGTCTGAGGACACACAGCTGGAAAATGGCAGAGCCAGGATTGCAGCTCAGGCCTGTCTAAGTGCAGAATCTGAGCCTTTAAAGCCCCACTCTGCTTTTGTACTGTGTGGCCTTAAGCAAAGTGTTTGTCCCTCTTAACTGTAAAATGGTAATATATGTCCAATAAATGGTGGCAACTAACAATAAAACATTTCTTCCTTTCTTAGGTTCTACGTCTCCTTCAGTCTCTGGGTCCTGGACACCCAATAGGTGCTCAATAGATGTTTGTTAATCTATGACTAATTTGAAAGTGGCAGCTGGAGCCAGTGTGGTCAGCCAGGTTGGAAGGGGGACCCAAGGGCTAACTCTTCCTGGCCTGCATAGCCACATATCTTTTATTGCTTTGAAATGGCAGCCTGACCGATATCTTTGTCCGGCACACTTGTGCAGATGCTCACAGACCAGCAGCTTCCCCTCAAAGGCCTGTAAAATCCCTGCAGACCAAGAGGGGGTCAAAGATGTGGCATGTGGAAATATTTGGGGGCAAAGTTGGTTGCTAAATAATGAGACATCAGCAGTGAACATATTAGTTTAAAACTGTAGGGCAGAAACCCTTATAGAAGCATCTATGTTGCTGAGGTCTCCTGACATGGGAGGACTTTGTCACATGTGAATGGGGCCAGGTGGAGTTGGGACAACTGAAGGTTTTTGGAAAGGATACACCACGTGTCTATTCACAGCATTTTAGGCCTATGCAGTTTTCCGCTTCTTCTCCCTTTTCCCACCTACCCCAAGAGTGTTCTTCTCTATCCCCCAGAATACCCTGATGGAAATCCAAGAATGGATTTCTTCTTCGTCTCTGGGCCCAGGAGCCTCTTGCACAGCTCTCACCAGTATGGCAATGATGAATTTACTGTCAATCTCCCTAACTATGCTGGGAGCCCCTTAAAAGGAGAAAGTCTGACGCATAGTAGGCACATTGTATTTGCTGAATGAATGACTGGAAGTTGGACACATCTCCCCAAGACTAAAGCTGTCAAGGAGAAAACCACCAAAGAAAACCTCAGAGGGAGCTGGATCAATGAAATGAAAAGACGAAAACGGGCAAAGCACCCAGGAGATGTGCCTTTTGCAAAGTCTGCAGGTCATTTTCCCAGCAAAGGCCAGAGAGGCTGGCCTGGGATCCATGCCCTGTGGGTCACCTCTGCGGGCCGTCGCCATGTCCTCCAGCCATTGAAGAGTAAGTGTATGGAGTGGGGGTGAGCAGACTGCCTGGTGTTGGGTGTGAGGAAAGGGGTGGGTGGAAGAGGGAATGTCCTCCCTTGTGGGTTAATTGAACAATCCCAGAATGTCCACTTGCCCCCTAGATAGGCCCCCTTTTTGATCTGTGTGACCCTATTCTCTGGATCGTCTTGCAGTGCTTATGGAGAAATAACAGATCAATTGGTTGCAGAAAACACCCTTCAAAAGGGAAGCTAGTGGCCGGGCATGGTGGCTCATGCCTGTGATCCCAGCACTTAGGGAAGCCAAGGCAGGCAGATCATGAGGTTGGGAGATCAAGACCACCCTGACTAACATGGTGAAACCCCGTCTCTACTAAAAAACACACAAAAAAATTAGCCGGGCATGGTGGCAGGCGCCTGTAGTCCCAGCTACTCGGGAGGCTGAGGCAGGAGAATGGCATGAACCTGGGAGGCAGAGCTTGCAGTGAGCCGAGATTGCGCCACTGCACTCCAGCCTGGGTGACAGAGCAAGACTCCATCTCAAAAAAAAAAAAAAAAAAAAAAAAAGGGAAGATAGTGTCCAGGGGTGCTCAAAGCCTCCTCCCCAGTCATTCTGCCCAAGGCAAGTGGGGAAGTCCCCACAACATGGGTGGTTGAAAAACAGCAATTTGGATCTGATGGAATGAGGTCTTCAACCTGGCTCTGCCCCTAACTAGCTGTGTGACCTTGGACAAGTTACTTAACCTCTCTGAGCTTTCGTTCACTTCTCGATAACCAAAGCTGGCTTCATGGTTCTCAAAGCCTTGCTCTTAGGAAGGCTCTGTGCCTGGTTTGATGATCCTATTTTGCCATCTCGAAATTCTTAATCAGTTTTCAACAAGGGGCTACATCTTAATTGTTGCACCGGACCCCACAAAATTATGTCTCTGATGCTGGTGATAACGCCAACCTCACTGGTTTGCGAAAGTGAGATCATGTTTGCACAAGGGTCTGACACATTGGGGGCTCTCAGCAAAAGTTAGTTTCCCTTCCTCTGATCTGGCCGTAAATGATAAATAGAAATTCACCAGGTAGACAGAGGGCTGGGAAGGGAGTTTCAGGCAAAGGGGTCATCCTGGGCAAAGGCCTGAGAATATGAAATTACATTCAGGGAAAGGCAAATGGTCTGAGGTAGGGTGGGCGTGGGAAATGGAGGGAGACAAAACTGAAGAGACAACTGGGGCCAGAGTGGGAGAGGCTCCCAGTTCTTGTAAGGAGCTTGGCCCTCAGGCCCTCAGGTCTGTGATCAGGGAGCCTGGGAAGTGAAGGTGGGTGAGCAACACCAACATCTGTGTCCCACGGTTGGGCCGCGGACTGGTTCAGATAATGAGACAGGCAGTGGGTGACGTGGGCGGGAGCACTGCTCGGAGGCTGCCAATACGGCATGTTTGAAAGGCTGACTGTAGACATAATGGGAAAATGCTGTAGGTGTAAAAGCCAACAGCTGTGCTTGGGGATTTGGGGACTCCAGGCCTGATGAATAATGGAGCAGCCCTTCCACCCTGGGTCTCTTTTTCTATCCTTTTAATAATTCATGGATTCCCCATTGGTAGGGGAGTTTCATAAAACCTCAGCTCTCTCTCTGAATCCTGGGCCAGTCTGAACAAATCTGATGGCTTCATTCATTAGATCTTAATGAGAAACACACATCCATGTGCACATTCTTTGCAGAATGTGCCTGTGTGGATGACAAGGAAGAGGCCCAGTTATGTCTGGGAGGAGGAAATGTCTTCCAGCCAGGCAGCCTCCTTCTGGTCCCTTGGGGGTGGAGGTGGTGACATGTGTCACTTCCAGGTGGAAGCTTTCGGAATCACTGAGTGCTTTGCCATGCTCGTCTCTCTGCCTTTGGGATTGTGGAGACAGGTGTCAAGATGGCACTCTGTCACTCTGAACTCCCATGTGATGACGAGGAGTAGAGATTCCTTACTGACCTCTGGCAGCCACATAGCATGAGCTGTATGTATCTTCTAGTACACACGGACTGGTTTATTTGAGCAAACAGATGTTGCTTCTAGTGTAAAGCCGAGATGGAATTCCAAACTCCAGATCTAAGTGGTCATCAACACTGATGTGGGACGATCAATACCAGACTGATCAATACCAGACCGATCAAGGCACCTTCAATCGTGTTGGGGATGGAGGAGACCAGAGCTTCTCAGCAGATCCAGGTCAAGTTTGAAATGAGCAGTATCTGAAAATGTGCAGAGTGTGCATACGTGTGTATGTCAGGAGGCTGGGGGAGAGGGAAGAGGGCCCCATGAAGTTGGGAGGGGGTGTAGGCAGAAAAACCTGGTCAAGGCCAGAGCAAGAAGAATTGAGCTCACTGTGGAGTTGCCCCTATAAATAATAATATTTATTGGCTAATAATAATAATATTAATCCCCACTACAGCTAATATCAATTACATGCCACGTACTCTGCTAAGTGCTTACCATGTGTTAAGACATTTAATTTTCACAACAGCCCTCTGAGCTAGGACAATTGCTAGCCCCTATTTCCAGATAAGGCTATGGAGGATTAAAGAGGTAATTTGCCCTACATATGGCCAAATTCTAGTGCTCAAAGGAGAATGGCACATTGAGGCTCCATCCACATCAGCATCACCCATGCCGTGAGTGGGCACAACAGCTGGAATCTTTAGGCCAGCTGTCAGGGCTTAAGCATGCAAAAGTTGGTCTCAGCAGGGGACCCAGGGAGCTGTGTCAGAGCCATGTAGCCTGGATGACTGAGCAAACAGGGAAGGCGGAGGTGACAGTCGCTGGCAAGGAGGCCCAAGGAATACTGTGCTTCAGAAAGCAAGAGGCTGATTGTCCATTCTGCTTCACGCAGGAGGCTGGGCCACCAAATGGCACTTCCTGTCCGAGCTGGTTGGTGGGGACCTAGAAGGTGGGGCTGTGCTTTTGGGTGTGCTAAGCCTCCAGATGAGATTGTTCACTCACCTGCTCCTGCTTGCTCATGAACTCAGTCCTGTGTTTCCCTCTTTTTCTCCTGGACTTGACTTTGTGTGTGGGGGTGGGGGTGGAGTCTGCAGGGACATTGGCCCTACCTCTCCCTTCCCCCTCACTCAGCCCTCACCACATCCCTCCTTTTCTCACCACCTCTCAATTCGGTCTGAGCTGTTCCCCACAGCCCCTCCCAGCTAGCGTCCCTCTCCTCTCCACAGCCCACTAAGGGCCTTATCAGGGCTCATATGTGGCTTCCTAAGAACCCTATCTCTTCCTCATTGAGAGTGTGCGGTCTCCTGTTCCAGATGCATCCGAGTGTGAAGCCTGGGAGAGTTCACACAGCCATCCGCGTCCCTGCCGGATCACCAAGCAGCAGCTCGGATTCCCACTGGCTGTTCTCCCAGCTGCCCTTCCGGCTCCCCTAAGACCAGCTGTTCGTCCTCTGCTCTCATCATTTTTCCCCTTAGTAACTGGATGATTGCTTATAAAACAGTTCCAAGGGCAGGGCGCCCATCAGCAAAATGAAGACTCTTCTCCATTTTGACTGCTAAGAAAGTTATAGGGTGGTAAAGGAAACGACACCCAATAAAAGCCCCAGATGGAGCAGAATACATCAGGAACAGGGAGGAAAAAACCTTGGCGGGGAAGGTCTGAAGGCGGCCGAGGAAGCTGCGCTTAAATGGGTCAGCACCTGGACAGCTCCCTGCGGGGCTAAGGCACCAGGTGGTTAGGGGAGAATCTTTGTAAGAGGCGATTACAGGCTTGTAAGACCCGGACTTTTCCTTGCTCTTTACTGGACCCCATAAAACTCCAGTGACTCGTGCCCATGGGCCTCAGGGAGATAAAATCTCATCTGATCCGTTCATCTGTGCGGATGTCAGCACGGATTCACATGGGCTATGGTGTTACACACCAGCGGCTCCTTAGAGAACTTCGGGACGCTCAGCCCGTGAGAAGTGTGGCTGCTGTGGCCGCCAGTTCAGCAGGTTTCTGGATGGTTGCAAGGGAAGGGAGGTCAAATAGCTGCCGCCTTCCACAGGGCACACTGCACAGGGCAGACATCAGTGACATGGTGTGGGGAGGGCCCCCAAAACAAAGCCAAAGGCCCTGGAAGGTAGGGACGGGTATAGGAGTGAGGAGAAAGGGAGGCCAGGAAATGAGAGCATTTCCATGTATTTCAGAACAAATAAAGCAGGACCAGGCTCATGCCACCTCCCCAATTTCCTGGCTCCTGGGATGACAGAAAATAACATCTTAAACAGCCATTTCCTAGCTTTGACGTTAATGGAAAAAAAAAAAAAGCTTTGAAAGAGTGGTTTTCTAGGCAGGCAGCATCTGGGAAGGAAAGAGTGTATGCCATGGAGGTGCCAGCCAGTAGGGATGGGGGCCAGAAGTGTCCCCTCCAGCCATGACAGTGTCTTCCAGCCACAGATCTCCATAAGGGACCCACCAGCTGCCATCCCAGGCTGGTGGTCAGTGATTAAGGCTTCAGTCAGTGATTAAGGCTTGAGAAAAGGGTGATTCTATGGGTACTTTCTGTGGGGTATCTGCAGTTTGGACCAAAAACATTGCAATTGTTCCTATCCCTCTTCTGGGAATCTAAATATCAATATTCATCTTCATTTTATTTTATGATGGAGACGAATAGGAGACTCTCTAAATATCTACCATTGGGGAATTAATTAGCTTAAGTATCTTGCACCCACAGGATGGAATATTATGCAGCCACTAAAAATTAAGTTTCAATCACAATTGATATAGTTTGGCTGTGTCCCCACCCAAATTCCATCTTGAATTGTGGCTCCCATAATTCCCACGTGTTGCGGGAGGGACCGAGTGGGAGATAATTGAATTATGGGGGCGGTTTCCCCATACTGTTCTCGTGGTAGTGAATAAGTCTCACGAGACCTGATGGTTTTATAAGGGAAACCCCTTTTGCTTGGCTCTTATTCTGTCTTGCCTGCTGCCATGTAAGACACGGCTTTCACCTTCCATCATGATTATGAGGCCTCCCCAGCCACGTGGAACTGTGAGTCCATTAAACCTCTTTCTCTTTGTAAATTTATAAATTACCCAGCCTCAGTTATGTCTTTATCAGCAGCATGAAAACGGACTAATACATAACTTACAGGTAGAAAAAATGTTCATGGTATAATGTTAAATAAAAATCAGGGCAAAAAACTATATAATTTATTTTTTCATTTCATTTATTTTTCACTGTGTGTGTGTGTGTATATATATATATACACAGTGTGTATATATATATATACACACTGTGTATATATGTGTAAAAAAATAAGAAATGTTATTTGTTGTGACTATATGTTTATGGTAAAAAAATGAGCAATATAGAAAAGCATGAAGAAGAATATAATTATCATCTATAATATCTGTTTCAGGGTAAACAACAATAGTCCTTTTCATTTTTCACAGTGTATATATATACACAGTATTTCACACTGTAAAAAATAAAAAAGACTACAAGGAAATATACCAAAGTGTTAGCAGTTGTTAGCCCTGAAACAGACACTGTGGATGATAATTATATTCTTCTTCATACTTTCCTATATTGCTCAAGGTTTTTTTTTTTACCATGATCATATAGTCAGAAAAAATAACATTTATTATTATTTTTTATACTGTGTTAAAATATACAGAACGTAAAATTTACCTTTGTAACCATTTTTAAAGTGTGTAGTTTATTGGCTTTAAGTACAGGGACATTATCACCATCATAGAAAACATTTTAAATGTAACTTGAAACTTGAAATTTTCTGTACAGATTGAAGTAGAGGTTTGGAAGCTAGAATTTTCACATTGCAACTTGAACATCTCTCAATGGCCTCTTGAAATTAAACAAAAACTAGGGTATGCTCCACAGAAACATTGAAGATGGCTGTATCAGTCAGGACTGTTTTGATGGCAAGTGACAGAAAACCAGGAAAGTGAATGAATGGACTCAGATCACTGGCGTCTGGACTGGAAAGTGTGATGGGAACAGGTCCTCAGGAGAAACTTGGAGACAGCTATTGGAAGAAGGGGCAAATGTTGTTTACTAAAGCAACCGGTACAGCTGTCCTGTAGAGCTTAAGGAAGAATACAATACTTTTAGAATGCACCCGCCCAGCCCCCTGCCCAGGCTGGTGTAACTATGATGCTAATGTTTTTAATTAAGAAACAAATTGTATTGAGATAAAATCATGAATTCATAACATAAAATTAACCTTTTAAATTGAACATCTCAGTGGCATTTAGTACATTCACAGCGTTATGCAACTACCATCTCTATCTAGTTCCAAAATACTTTAATTATCCCAAAAGGAAATCCATGCTCTTTAAGCCTTTATTCCCCATTCTCCCCCGCCGGCAACCACCAGTTTTCTTTCTGTGTCTGTGGAGTTGACTGTTCTGAATATTTCATGTAAGGAGGATGGCTTCATACATAACCCTTTGTATCTGGCTTCTTTTACTTAGCATAAGTTTTGGAGGTTGATTCACATTGAAGCATGCATCAGTACTTTGTTCCTTTTTTCTGATCGAGTAATATTCATGTGTGTGTGTGTGTGTGTGTGTGTGTGTCACAATTTGTTTATCCATTCATACACTGATGAACATTTGAGTTGTTCCACCTTTTGGCTATTGTGAATAGTGCTGCTGGGAACATTGGCGTACATGTACTTGTTTGAACACCCGTTTGTACTTCTCTTGGGTATATATGTTGGAGTGGAATTGCTAGGTCATATGGTAGCCCCATGTTTAACTTTTAGAGGAATGGAAAGGCTGTTGACCATAGTTACTGCATCCCGCCAATTATGTAGGAAGGTTCCAGTGTCTGCACATCCTCATCAATACTTGTTGTTTTCCTTGTTTGGTTGGTTGTTGAGACTCTAGCCATCCTGGTGGGTATGGAGCCTATGACACTGGTTTTGTGCAAGCATCCTGAGGAAATGGCAAGGGATGGTGAGCCCCCAGGTAGGAAACACCCACTGCTGAAATCCAAGCAATGTTGCTTTGCCACAGGTTCCAGCTGCCTTTCTGGAACCAGCAAAGCTATGTAGGATTCATCTGAGCTTGGTTATAGGAAGTGGGACTCCACCTGGGCATGGCAAATAGGCCTCTTAGAAAACGGGCCTGTCACACCAGTTAGAATGGCAATCATTAAAAAGTCAGGAAACAACAGGTGCTGGAGAGGATGTGGAGAAATAGGAACACTTTTACATTGTTGGTGGGACTGTAAACTAGTTCAACCACTGTGAAAGTCAGTGTGGCGATTCCTCAGGGATCTAGAACTAGAAATACCATTTGACCCAGCCATCCCATTACTGGGTATATACCCAAAGGACTATAAATCATGCTGCCATAAAGACACATGCACACGTATGTTTATTGCAGCATTATTCACAATAGCAAAGACTTGGAACCAACCCAAATGTCCAACAATGATAGACTGGATTAAGAAAATGTGGCACATATACACCATGGAATACTATGCAGCCATAAAAAATGATGAGTTCATGTCCTTTGTAGGGACATGGATGAAATTGGAAATCATCATTCTCAGTAAACTATCGCAAGAACAAAAAACCAAACACTGCATATTCTCACTCATAGGTGGGAATTGAACAATGAGAACACATGGACACAGGAAGGGGAACGTCACACTCTGGGGACTGTTGTGGGGTGGGGGGAGGGGGGAGGGATAGCATTGGGAGATATCCCTAAAGCTAGATGACGAGTTAGTGGGTGCAGCGCACCAGCATGGCACATGTATACATATGTAACTAACCTGCATATTGTGCACATGTACCCTAAAACTTAAAGTATAATAATAAATAAATAAATAAATAAATAAATAAATAAATAAATAAAAGAAAACGGGCCTGGCTCCAGTTATCTGCAAGCCTCTAGCTTCTGGAAGCCTCAATGAAAGTTGACACATTGCTCAGCCATCACTTATGAAGACCAGAGATTCTGCTCCCACAGTGGGGTAGAAAAGATTCCCAGCTCCTCAGCCACCACCATCTACTGGGAAGTGCCTAAAATTTCCTGTCAGAGTTTGCTTTTATAGGAGAAAGTTTAGCACAGGCTGTGATCCTGCTTTTGTTCAAGACAATGACAGTTATGGAGGGCCCCTGGGTTGAGAGGGCAAGGCTGCTTGCAGCCAGAGGGATGGGTTCAGGAGCTTCAGTCACTGGGAAGCAGCGCCTCTGCCTACCTGGAACTCACTGATGGAACAGTCCCAGCGGAGGCTCACCAAGGATTAGGAGCATGTGCCTTGGAGTCAGCTGGGTCTCAGGTTGCATCTCATCTTTGTCTGCCACTGTAGCCAAGAACCTTTGGTAAGTTACTTAATCCTTGTAAGTTTTGGACTCATCATTTGAAAAGTGGGCATAATGCTTATAATACCCACCTTGAGAGGCTGTTGAGAGAATGAGGGAGATGCTGTATTCAAAGTGTGCAGCACAAGGCCTGGCCCAAAGTAGCAAATGATTCCTGTTATAATTTGAGTTTTAGTGCATATTCAATTCTAAATCCCTGCGGGGAGGGTCATGTTTCTAGATCATTCACAGTTGTCTGCTAAAGTGCCAGGCTCCGTCCTGGGAGCAGGTGTTGGTAGTGTGTAATCACAGGAGAGGCAGGGAGGGAACAGTAAAGGAAGAACATTTTCTGGGCGCTGTTGATGAACCTGGTAATGAGTCACCTGGGCACGCTGGGGCCCCTCTGTGGCCCCCCCGGGGGGAAGAAGGGAGGTGCCACCCTACCCAGAAAGGGAGGATGGGGGATACTAGCTTAGATCTCACCTGGTCAGGTGTCTTCTGTGAGTCTGTAGGCATTGCCCAGTGCCAGCCCCTGTGGCCATAGTCAAAAGTTCCTGGCCTGGGTCAGGACCATTCAGTGTCTTCCCTAGACCTCATGAGTGCTGGACTCTGCAACGGGGTCAAGCAGTTCTTCCACTGATGGCTCAAGACAACCTCAGAGGAGTGGGAGATACGACCTCTAACTCCTGCCTCTATTCCCATGGGTTGGGGGAGGGTGGAGCCCCCCAGCTTTCCCCATGGGATTCCCAGGGATGGAGGACAAACCCTAGTGTCCCAGTCTTATCATGGTTTCTCAACCTCAAGACATTTTTTTTTTTTTTGACAGGGTCTCACTCTGACACTCAGGCTAGAGTGTAGCGACACAATCTTGGCTCACTGCAGCCTTGACCCCCTGGGCTCAGGTGATTTTCCCACCTCAGCCTCTTGAGTAGCTGGGACTACAGGCATGCATCACTACACCCAGCTAATTTTTTTGTATTTTTAGTAGAGATGGGGTTTCACCATGTTGCCCAGGCTGGTCTCAAGCTCCTGGCCTCAAGCAATCTGCCTGCCTCAGTCTCTCAAAGTGCTGGGATTACAGGCATGAGCCACGCCCAGCTCAACCTTAAAACTATTGATGTAACATTGATGGGGGCGGGACAGGATGGGGGTCGTGGTGCTGCCCTGTTCACTGCAGGATGGTTAGCAGCCTCTCTGGCCCCTGTCCCTCTAGATACCAGTAGTACCCCTTTCCCAATTGTGACAACCAAAAATATCTCCAGATGTTGCCAACATTGGTAATTGCCAGAGTTACCACTGGGTGAAAACCACTGGGCTAGATGTTAACTGAGACTTTTTTCTGCCTACACATCTATCTGCTGGCTTCAAAGCAAGTGGGCATGGGGGTATGGCCCTATTGATATGGGAAAACATCTCCCCTGGCTCTGAATCCTGACGAATTTCCCTACTAGTGAAAGACACAGACCCTCACCCCTTTTTTAGTTACTTAAGAGCAAAGTGTCTCACTCCACCAAGTCCTAATTTTCTTCCAAGGACATTATGGTCTGGTGTCACATGAGGACTGAGACTTGCTACTCTTACCATGCTCCTGGTGAAACAGCAGGTTAGTCCCTATTGTACTCATGGAGTGGCCCTCTCCCTCCAGGCCTCACTTTCCTTACAAAGACCCCGCAGTAACCAGCAGTGGCCATCCCCCAGTAGATGCTTCTGGATCTCCTAAATGGCCTCTGAGAGAATGGGCTGGAGGAGGTCATTTCACCCTGCACCCATGTAAGGCAGATCAGCAATCTTTTCTTTGTTGTTCCAGAGAGCAAATTAAAAATCAGAGAAATTAGATGCACTCACACAGAGTCCATCAGTGAGTTTAAGACTAAACTGGATTTCATTCATTCAATGTGCCTGGCATGTCCCAGTGGGGTGGGGGTGACCCAGCTACAATCTTCCCACTGCAGGTGCAACATGTTTCTGGACTGTACCCCTGCTTGGTTCTCCAGGGGCATGGAGGTCATTTGGTTGGGAGGCTTGGATGGTCTCCTATGGAGACACCAGCCCCTGCATGTCATAGCAGGGATTCTAGAAACAACCTTGGGGAAAAAAAGAATATATTTCTCCCCCTTCTTGAGGGGTTCTCCACAGCCCCATTTTGCCCATTCTCATAGGTGGCCTCCTGCCCTGCCTTGTGACTCAGTCTCTTTAGGCCCCAAAATTAGAAAGCCATTAACTGTCCAGGGAAGCTTTAACCCAGAGGCACACCTGGGCCAGAAGGATGGGATTAGAGCTATTTGCTCCCCAGGGGACATTTGCCCAATGTCCAGAGGCACTGTGGGAAGAATTATCACTGGCATCTAGTGGGTAGAGGCCAGGGATGCTGTTAAATATTCTACAAGGCACGGGACAGCCCCTCACAATAAAGAATAATGCAGCCTCAAATGTCAGCAATGTCGAGGTTGAGAGGCCCTGAAATAGACATGATATCAGAGTCACAAGCTTAGAGAAGGGGATGGGCATCTCCCAAAAGGTGAGGGGAGATGGGGCAGGTGGCAGGGCTCTTACCAGAAGCAGTGAGGCAGCTTGCTGGGTGACCCTACAGCTGCTTTGGGTGGTCCTGGCTCATGACCATGACCCCGGGAGAGTTAATGGCTGTCTCTTGTACTTTCACACGTGTCCTGGTTTGGAATATAGTTATATATATAACAGTTAGTTATATAGTCACCCCACTGATAGGTGAGGACAATGTCCACTCCCTGGGTGGGCTAACGCTGCTGGACGAGGGGACAGTGTTCTGCTCCTTTGGAACTGCAGCAAAGCCTGGGGACACCAGGCTTCGAGTACCAGGTACCTGGGGAAGGCATCAGAACTTTCCCAGGCACAGAAACCACGTGGGGCCTTTGGAGTCAACTCACAAAATGATTACTCTGCATTTTTTTAGTCTAATAAAATTTCCCAGCATCTCCTCTCTGGCCGTTTGTCTTCTCTCCGTAGTTACTGGTTTTTGTTCTGTTTTGTTTTGCTATAAACTGCTCATGCCACAGCAGCGGTTTTCTGTCCAATATTCCCTGAGTAAGGCCCTCTGGAGAAACCACACAGAATGATGCTATCTCCTATTTGAGAAACCCTTGGGAGCTCTTTGATGTCGAGCTGATCTCCAGTTCATTCCCACAGGACTTTTGGAGGCCAAGAATGGCTCCTCGGAGTTCTCACTTGTGTCTCGTTGTGTCTCACAGGCTCTGCCTAAACCAGCCACTGGTAAGGAAAATGGAATTCCCATGACGGGCTTATGCCCAAGAGCATCCATGCCCTGGGGGCCTGGAGGATCCAGGGAGGGCATGGTTATCATAAATCAGCCCCAAACTGGAGTTCTATTAGCAAGCATTTAAGCTCTTTCCAACGACCTGTGAAGTAGATATAGCAGTTAAAGCATCCGCCTGGCAGAGCCCTTCTCAGAAGGGATCTCCCTTTGTTCATCTCTTTGATGACGGGATGGACAAGGTGGCCCTGTTTTGTGTCAAACAGCTTGCTCCCCTCCGCCACAGATGAATGGACCAGACATGGGAGCCTGACCCCTGACAGTAAATCCAGCCAACTTGTCAGTGACCGATGACATGGCCGGACCCACACATGAACCGGGCCATAGGATTCCCTCTCTCAGGGCAAAAGTACCAGGTGAGACCCACTCATCAATGGACGCTGATGTGAAAAGCATGATCAGAGGATAAGGAGGGGCCAGAAGTTGTGGTCGGTTGACCTTTTGAGAAAATGCAGGCTGGGGAGGAAGAAATGCACCAGGAGGTTAAAGGTTATATCCTGTGTGCTTCCATTTATATCACATTCCTGAAATGACAAAATTACAGTGATGGGGAACAGAGCTGTGGTTGCCAGGGGCTACGGTGGGGGGTGGGGCATGATGACAAAGGGGTAGCATAGGTGAATTTCTTTCTGGATAGAAGAGTTCTGGATCTTGATTATGGTGGTGGTTACATGAATCTATACATATAATTTCATAGTCACACACACACACACACAATGAGTGTATGGTGTATGTAAAACCTAGTGAAATTCAAATAAGGCCTATAGTTTAGTTAAGAGTATTCTAACCCCATCTCTATTAAAAAAAAAAAAAAGAAATACAAAAAAGTTAGTCGGGCGTGATGGTGCTCTCCTGTAATCCCAGCTACTCCGGAGGCTGAGGCAGGAGAATTGCTTGAACCCGGGAGGCAGAGGTTACAGTGAGCCAAGATTGCACTGCTGCACTCCAGCCTGGTGGGTGACAGGGCGAGACTCCGTCTCAAAAAAAAAAAAATATTCTACTGTGTCCCTTTTCTGGTTTTAATAATGTACTATTGTTAAGTAAGGTGTTATCATTGAAGAAGCTGGGCGAAGGGTACAGGGGAACTATTTTGGCAAATTATTTTGAGTCTTAAATTATTCCAAAATAAAAAGTTCCAAAAAGAGAAAGAGGCTGAGGAGCTTACATGAGCGAGAGAAAAAAATCCATCTCCCAGAGCTGCCTTGGCTCTAGAGATTTCCAGCCCAGAACTGCCTTGGCTCCAGAGATTTCCAGCGCCAGCCCCTGGTTGGGTCCATCTGTGTTTACTGCCACCCAAAGAGGCGGAGCAAAACAAACATCTCGTACCTAAGTCTTTGGTGCATTTTTGGTTATTTCTTTAGAGGAAAAAGATCCCCCAAAGCAGAATTGCTGTGTGTAAGCATATTTTTAAGACTCTTGTTACTTAGTGCCAAATTGCCCTCTAAAAAAGATTGTACCAATTTATATTCCCACCCACAGGGCATGAGAGGGCTGACTTTCCCAACTCTTGCCAAAATTGGGATTTAATCTTTCAAGAAAGCATATTTTCTGCCAAGTTAACAGATAAAAACATGGTATTTCATTGTTCTTTTCCTCCAGGAATTCTAAATTCTTTTTTTGGACCAAGTTGGACTAGATAATTGGTTATTTATCTGGAGACTTGGGTTGAGTTTCTTGGTCAGTCACCTTCATGAAGTTGTATTTTAATATGCCCCAAACTTGATGAAGAACACTAAACAAAGGCTTTATGAAATTTGATAGTGCATTTATTGTTTCAACAAAACTTCAAAATGTTGTTGAGGACATCACTTCTGATATTGCTTGGTGTCTCTTCTAGGTAATCAAATTATACTCAAGAAATGCCTTTTGGATTCAGTGCTAGGAAAAGCTTTATTTCCCAAAGGAACACATATGCTTCCTCTTTTCCAGTAATGACAATCACATAAGTGACCATGGTTCCCACTTTTATTGGCTGTTAGAAAATGCAAAGCCAAGTTTGAGAATCAACAACAGCAATTTTGTTGACTCTTGCGGAAAAGGGATGGGTTGTAGTTTGTTTAATATTGCTGTAACAGAATGCCTGAGGCTGGGTGATTTATAAAGAAAAGAGGTTTCTTTAGCTTATTGTTCTGCAGGCTGAGAAGTTCAAGGCCATGGCCCTGGTTTCAGTGAGGGCTTTTGTGCCACGTCACCACATGGCAGAACGTCAAAGGGGAAGCAGACACCTGAAAGGGGGCAAAACCCGAGGGGCATCCTGGCTTTCACACAACCCGCTCAGAAGGGAACTAATCTATTCCTGAGAGAACTCACTCACTACTTTGAGAAGAGCACCACGCCATTCATGAGGGATCTGCCCCATCATGACCCAAACACCTCCCACTGGCTCCCAATTCTCAAACGCTGCCACATTGGAGATCAAATTTCAACATGAGTTTTGGTGAGGACAAACTACATCCAGACCACAGCATTCTGCCCCTGGCCCCACGAAACTCATGTCCTTTTCACATGAAAAATACAATCAGTGCATCCCAATAGGCTTCAAAGTCTTGACTTGTTTCAGCATCACCTTAAAAGTCCAAAGTCTCATCTGAGACCTAAGGCAAGCTCCTTCCAGCTATGAGCCTGTAAAATAAAAAGCAAGTTATCTGCTTCCAAGACAAAACAGTGGCGCACACATTTGGTAAATATTCCCGTCCCAAAAGAGACAAATAGGCCAATAGAAAAGAGTAACAGGCCCCACACAAGTCTGAAACACAGCAGAGCAGACATTAAATCTTTTTTTTTTTTTTTTTTTTTGAGACAGAGTCTCACTCTGTTACCCAGGCTGGAGTGCAGTGGTGCCATCTCGGCTCACTGAAAGCTCCGCCTCTTGGGTTCACATCATTCTCCTGCCTCAGCCTCCTGAGTAGCTGGGACTACAGGTGCCTGCCACCATACCCGGCTAATTTTTTGTATTTTTAGTAGAGACAAGGTTTCACCATGTTAGCCAGGATGGTCTCGATCTCCTGACCTCATGATCCGCCCGCCTCAGCCTCCCAAAGTGCTGGGATTATAGGCGTGAGCCACCACACCTGGCCAAACATTAAATCTTAAAGCTTCTTAATAATCTCCTTTGTCTCTATGTCCCACAACCTGGAGGCGCTGGTTCCAGGGCTGGGCTTGCAAAGGCCTCAGGCCATTATGTCTAGTATGCTGCCATGTCTTTGTTGGGTGCAGCTCATGTGGCTACTTCCATGGGTTGCAGTTGGGTGCCTGTGGTTTTGCCAGATGGATGTTGTATGCTGCCAATGGCTCTATAGTTCTGGGGTCCCAATGGTGACCCTGCTCCACACTAGGCATTGCCTCAGTGAGAACTGTCTGTGGTGGCAGGTTTCTCCCTGGGCTCCCAGGCATTTTGATATATCTGTGAAATCTAGGTGGAAGCCACCACACTTCTACCACTCTTGGTTTCTGCACACCTGGCCCGCAGAACTAGTACCAAGTGGACATGGATGCCCCAGCCCTGCACTGCTTTGTGACTGCTTCCTGCTCAAGCAGCCCCAGGTTCGACTCATGCCTCCACTCCAAAGAGCCTAAGTGGTAAGCATTGGTGTCATCATCATTTCCATGTGACACCTCATTATCATGGCCTTTACTGTCCACGTTTCTATTGGCATTCTGGTCATAAACACTTAACCAGTCTCTTAGAAGTTCCAGCTTATCTTCTAAGCCCTCACCAGAATTGTCCTTAATGCTCCACTCCAAGCAATGCAATCTCTTTAATGCCTGTTCCTTCAAACTCTTCTAACCTCTGCTCATTATCCTGTTCCAAAAGCCACTTCCACATTTTCAGGTATCTTCATAGCAACACCCCACTCTTGGTACCAATTTTCTGTCTTTATCCATTCTGTGTTGCTATAACAGAACACCTGAGACTGAGTAGTTTATAAAGAAGCAATTTGGCTTACAATTCTGGTGTCTAGAAAGTTCAAGATTGGGCATATGCATCTGGTGAGGGACTCAGACTGGTTCAACTCATGGCGGGGGAGTTGAAAGTGGAAGGGGAGCTGGCATGTGCAAAGAGATCACTTGGTAAGAGAGGACGCAAGAGAGCAAAATCAACGAAGTCAGACTCAGACTATTTTTAACAACCCACTCTTCATGGAATATCCTTTCCCTTGAGAGTGAGAACTCACCCACCCCAAGGGAGGACATTAGCCTGTTCACTCCCATGACCCACATACCTCCCATAGGCCGCACCTCCCAACACTGCCATAATGGAGATCAAATTTCATCATGAGTTTTGGTGGGTACAAACAAACCATATCCAAATCAGGGCAAGATATTTGTATTGACCTTGGTCCTGATGTACTCTTATTTTATTATTCACTTGAAGTCTTTTACTTGGAAGCCACTTAAAAATCTGTAGAAAGAGGCAAAAATCAAAAACACTCCTGACTATGAGCCCTGGTAGTCACTGAACCCCTGGTGCAGAGTTTAAAGTTCACATAAATATTTGTTGACCGAATGAAGGCACTTGATAACAAACCAACTAAGAACAGCATGACATTGAAAAGAAACACTCGTTACTACTTGATCTGAGAGCAAGAAAATGTCACCATAGAAAACAGGGCTTTGGCCAGGTGTGGTGGCTCATGCCTGTAATCCCAGCACTTTGGGAGGCCGAGGCAGGCGGATCACTTGAAGTCAGGAGTTTGAGACCAGCCTCTGGCCAACATGATGAAATCTTGACTCTACCAGAAAAAGACAAAAAATAGCCAGGTGTGGTGGTGCATGCCTGTAGTCCCAGCTACTTGGAAGGCTGGGGCAGAAGGATTGTTTAAACCCGGGAGACGAAGGCTTCAGTGAGCTGAGACTGCATCACTGCACTCCAGCCTGGGTGACAGAGAGAGACCTCATCTAAAAAAAAAAGAAAAGAAAAGAAAACAGGGTTCAAGAAGAAAAACAGGAAATAAGAAGCACCAAGAGTCTAAAAAATGTTCAGCTATTGGCCGGGTGCAGTGGCTCACGCCTGTAATCCCAGCACTTTGGGAGGCCGAGGTGGGTGGATCACGAGGTCAGGAGATCGAGATCATCCTGACTAACACGGTGAAACCCCGTCTCTACTAAAAATATAAAAAATTAGCCAGGCGTGGTGGCGGGCGCATGTAGTCCCAGCTACTGGGAAGGCTGAGGCAGGAAAATGGCGTCAACCCGGGAGGCGGAGCTTGCAGTGAGCCAAGATCGCACCACTGCACTCCAGCCTGGACGACAGAGTGAGACTCCGTCTCAAAAAAAAAAAAAAAAAAAAAAAAAAAGTTCAGCTATTGTATTTCCAGGAAGCCAGTGGAAGATATAATCTAAAATGCATTCAAAATTTTGGGAACAAAGGTGTTCAACAATGAGTTTTCAAAATAATTTAAAAACCAGGAAAACCTAAAATTCCAACAATAGGGGAATTAGTAAGAAAATGTCAATTTCATTCCCAAAACATTGAATGTCTGCTACGTTGCTTTGTAGTTAAGTAATTAATCAAATTCCACATAAACCAATGAAATACAAGTGCAAAGCATAGAGTTGTTTCAGTGAACACAAAATGGAATGTTTAAGAAAAAGAATAACGAGTTCTTAAAAACAGCTACAGAGACAGTTGTGGGCAAGGCAACTGTAAAAGATTAAGAAATATTGCAACAATCTAAATGGACTTTGCATTCAGCTTTCTTTGTGAATATCTGGCTTCTCTTCAAATAAACCCTAATTGGAAACTGTAAGACAAGTATTATGGGTATAGTTAATGCAAGAAAGAAATTCCCTGCTCAGAGAGAAGTCCCCACCCTTACTGAATGGTCATGCATTTATTGGCTTTTAAGTTACAATAAAGGCCAGGCACGGTGGCTCACGCCTGTAATCCCAGCACTTTGGGAGGCTGAGGTGGGTGGATCACAAGGTCAGGAGTTCGAGACCAGCCTGGCCAACATAGTGAAAACCCACCTCTGCTAAAAATACAAAAATTAGCCGGGCATGGTGATGCACACCTGTAGTTGCAGCTACTCGGGAGGTTGAGGTGGGATAATTGCTTGAACTCGGGAGGTGGAGGTTGCAGTGAGCCCAGATCACACCACTGCACTCCAGCCTGGGCAACAAAGTGAAACTCTGCCTCAAAAAAAAAAAAAGTCATAACAAAATGTTTAAAGGATGTGTGTGTTAACATCTGTGATCCTAGCTTTCAGTGACCAATGTCAAGGCCCAGTGGAGTCTGATAAGAGGGCTTTGAGTTTGATATGGTTTGTCTGTGTCCCCACCCAAATCTCATCTTGAATTGTAGCTCCCATAATTCCCATGTGTTGTGGGAGGGACTCAGTGGGAGATAATTGAATCATGGAGGCAGTTTCCCCCATACTGTTCTCGTGGCAGTGAATAAGTCTCGTGAGATCTGATGGTTTTATCAAGGTTACCCCTTTCAGTTGATTCTCATTCCCTCTTGTCTGCCGTCAGGTAAGACATGCCTTTCGCCTTCTATCATGATTGTGAGCACCCCACCCCCCAGCCACGTGGAACTGTGAGTCCATTAAACCTCTTTTTCTTTGTAAATTACTCAGTCTCGTGTATGTCTCTATCAGCAGCGTGAAAACAGGCTAATACCATGGTACAGTCTTGAAAAGATAACAAGATGATGAATAATAAATAAAGTTAGCAAGGAATCAAAAAGTTTAACCATCTTGGGAAGTTGGGATTTTCTTTTCCTCATCTGTATTAGCTACAATAAGCAGGTGTTATTTTTTGTAAATTTTCCAAAAACCCAAAAGCATTCCCACAGTATTCTGACCTAACCAAGCCCAATCTTTCCTCCCCGGGCTGCCCAATGCCCAAGAAATCAATGATTTCTGACAAGTTGTTCTGCTCACTGGATGATGCTTGCCTTGGATTGTTTTTGACTCCTGGGGTAGGTGGAGCTGGGGTCGGTGGAGCTGGGGTCTCAATGTAGGGCTGTCCTGTGGTGGGAGGGGGAGCCTGGGGCCCACCAGCCGTTCCTGCCCGCTTCCTCCTTCCTCCTGGGCCTTCCAGGCAAGTCAGTCAGGTGAGGGCGGCTGCAGAGGCACCTGCTGTGTTCTGAGAACTGTGATGCTATTTTTCTCTCTCCTCCCACGCCCAGACAGCTCCAAAAAAAAAAAAAAATGTCGAGAGAAGGAGGGTGATGGTGGAAGAAAGCCTTCTGGAAACAGTTCCAGGAGGGCATCTAGTCTCATAGGCATCAGAGTCAGCTAAGAGCAAGGAACATCCCCCTTGGTAATAGGATGGACTTTGAATGAAACCACAGTGGGGGAGAAGGTCCCCAGCAGGGTCTGGCCCTGAAGCTCCCTACCCAATGCTACATCTGACCCTCTCATGGGACAAGGCTAGGAAGATCAGACTCAGTGCCCAGCCTGGCTGTGCTGCTTAGGAGTTGTGTATCTGGAAGCTGGTTAATCACTTTGGGGTTCAGTTTCTCCATCTGTGAGATGTGAACAATGGCCTCCATCCCATGGAGGTGCCATGAGGATTAAATGAGATGGGTGTGTTCAGATGACAAGCTAGGCACTGCGTGCATGCCAGCCCTTCCCCTCCTCCGTGCGTGCTGGTGTCTGCTTGTTTGGGACCTCTCCTTTCCAGCCTTTCCATCAGACCTCAGCCTCCCTGCCTCCTCCCCCAGGAAGGCATCTGGCGTGCTCACATCTCTGCTCTTTCAGTTGGCTCCATTTGTCTGGTGTTGTTCACCTATGTGTTGTTATTTAAGTTCCCTGGAATTCCCTTTCTTCTTCTGTAAAATGGGCACAGTAAACAGCACCTATCTGGGGGCAGGGGCTGTCATTGTGGGCTTTAAATAAATGCGCATAAAGAACTTAGAAGAGTGCCTGGTACACTTCTGGTAATCAATCAGTGTGTGTGCATCTGTGTGTGCACGTGTGTGTCTGTGTGCATGCGTGTGTTTGCGTGTCTGTGTGCATGTGTGTGCATGTGTGTGTGCATCTGTGTGCATGTGTGTTCGTGTGCATGTGCGCGCACAGTTTGCGCGTTCCCATTTACAGCCCCCTTTAGACTTTTGGTTTGTGCCATTTCCACCTGTCTGTTGAGTCCCTGAGCCCACCACTAGCTCTTTCATTTCCCTAGAACCATTTTCCACTTTCTTCCCTTATGGCTAGAATAGGCCTCTTTGCGATGTATTTATTGAATTAGCTTTGTTAAAAAAAGAATCTTGGGGAGACATCCAGTTCTGCTTTCTTAGAGCCAAAAGCACTTCTCGCCCACTCCCTGCAGGCAATGCCCTGCTCTCTGTGATGTGCACTCCCAGGATGGGGACAGAGTGTGAAAATAGATGGCCTTGGCCTTTGCCCGTGTGCATTAGCATTTTAGCTAAACCATAATTTCATCCCCAGAGCACACAATAAGCCAGGGGCAGGGGGGAAGCTCAGGGAGTTAAATAATCACTCAAGAGTAACCATAGGCAGCCATCGCCTCTAGATTCTGGGCTGAAGGACAGAGGTTGAGAACTGGTGTTTCCTAGGCTGAAGCTCATCATGAGTTTGAGAGATGATCTTTAATTAGTTCTTTTTTGTATATCTTATCTACTTCATTAGTGTGTGAACACCTCCAGGGCAAATCCCATGGCCTAGTAAGGGTGTCTGGAACACGTTGCTAGGCTCAGAGCAGTTTTGGGAACGATTAATTGACTCAGTCATTCAACGAACATTTTGAGCTCCTATTATCTGCCAGGCTCTGCTCTAGGCGCTGGGATGTAGCAGCAAACACCATGGACAAGCCGGCTCCTCTTAGAGCTTCTATTCTCATGGGAAAGGGTGTGCGTATACACACACACACACACACACACACACACACATACACACACACAGAGAGAGAGAGAGACAGAGACAGAGAGAGAGAGAGAACTCACTCTCCCAACCATTGAATCCTTGGTCCCAGAGCTGGGCATGTGAGGATGAAAGGCCATGAGGAAGGCTGGGTGATGGGAGCCACAGAGGGCTTTCAACAGGGAAGGGGCCTGCTCAGGCAAGGTACTGCTGGCTGCTGAGCAGAGAGGGCCATGAGGGTCAAGGAGGCCAGAGAGGAAGAACAGGGGAGATGGAGAGAAGGGGAACTTGGAGTATGTTTTAGAATAGGGTTTGTAACAGCAGCAGCGCTGACATTTGGGTGGGATGACACCTTGTTGAGGGCTGGGGGTATCCTGTGCATGGCAGGATGTTTAGCAGCACCCCTGGCCTCTACCCACTCGATGCCAATAAAACTTCCTTCTAGTTATAACCAAAACAGTCTCCAGGCATTGCCAAGTGCCCCGTGGGTGGCTACATGGCCTCTGGCCGAGAACCCTGATTTAGAGTAGCCCCAACGGTGCCTGCTCATGAACTTGATGGGCATGGTGGGCATGTGACAGGGAGGCCAGTACTGGACAGAAGGACTCGTTTTTGAGCATCCACTTTGGGTGGCACACAATGCCCCTGGAAGAGCAATTGTCCACTGCCTGGTGCTCAGGTTGTCCCTGCTGCCTCTGTGGGGCCGGGAGGACCAGCCATATTGGATACACCCCTGAGACCTCCCTGCAGGGGTAAACTTGGGTGGAGCTACTCAGTCCCTTGGGTCACCAGCTGCCTGTGAGGATGCTGCTTGGTGGCCCACTCTGCTTCATTCCGCATTGCAGCAAAAATGAAGTAAAACAGCACACTGGCGGAAGCAGAGGGCATGCTCAATGGCCATGGTAAGCTACTCTGCTGGGCAACGTAATGTGACGAATAGCCACAGCTACACACATATGTGAGGTCAACCAGCCCGGAGTGAAGGTCAGGGCCAGCCCAGTGGGGCAGAGACCACATTGCTCTGAAGACCTGAAAATTGCCCTTTGTTTTTCTTCAAAATAGCTTCCCCGCCAGCCCTCGCATTGGCAGCTGAAAGACCCTTCGCTTCCAGGAGGTTGAGTGTGACCGCGGCATCTTGGGGAGGGAAAAATCCACTGAGAGGATGCTGACACTCGAGTAATCTGGCTGGGAGCAAGGCCCAGAGGGAAGAGAACGCAGGGAGGCATGTGTGTGGATGCAGAGTGTGCCGGGAGGAACAGGCTGGGCGGGGCGGCTGCAGGATTAGGGGGCTATGGGAGGGAGGGTGGCAGCAGTGGGTTGAAGCCATGAGCACGAGGGGAGAGCACTCCCCAAAAGGAGGTGAGGAAATCAGCAAAGACTGACTTTGCCAAGGTTGGATCTTGGCTTTGGTGTTTGTTGTTGATTTTTTTTTTTAAGAGACAAGGTCTCCTTCTGTCACCCAGGCTACAGTGCAGTGGTGCAATCGTAGCTCACTGCAGCATTGACCTCCCGGCCTCAAGTGATCCTCCCACCTTGGCCTCCCAAAGTGCTGGGATTATGGGCATCAGCCACCATGCCCAGCCTGTTTTAATTCTTTTTGAGGACAATTCCCTCTATTGCGTTGAGTTGTTAAGTGCTGGGTATTTTTGAATGTTCCACATTTGAACATTTCCCCCAATTTTTCAACCGTGAATAAATGCAGAACGAGGCGGCTGACACTCAGAGTGGGGACGGTCCTGAAGCTGCATCCACAGTGTGGCCAACGGGATGTGTGAAAAATACCTATTTTTGGAGAAAACATCTCCAGACTTGAGCAGAATTCATTCTGGAATCGTTCCTTCCAGGGGAAGGGCACCATCCAGCCTTAGATGATGTCATCAGTTGCTGGGCATCCCTTGCAGTTTGGGGCACAAGACTGTAAGCTCCGTGCAGGCAGGGGCCATGCCAGCCTCTTCTTCCCCAGGGCCTGACACAACTCCTGGCCCTAAGCAGGTGCTCTGTGAACAGTGCATGAATGAATGAACGCAGGACCTGCCAGAACGCCATCCCAGTCACTGTCTGGGCTTTGATTCAAAGCAAGATATATTTTTTAAGTAAAAAAAAAAAAAAAAAATGCCACTATAAATGGAGGGTCATGCCTGAAAAACAGGTGAAGAGATGAAAGTGTTCTGCGGAGTGTGTCTGAAGTCAAATGCTATTTGTTGAACACTGGAGGAAAAATAATTGCCATACCGCAAAGGGATGTAAATAAGGCCAACTACACAAAGGAATGATCATTATCTTTATTCATACACACTTGCTTCCAAACTACAATTAATGTTTCTAACAAAGCGTATCATGCAAACGGAGATTAGAGGTTATACAAACTGAAAAAAAAAGCAATGCAGTAATTTACACACCCATCTCCTCTGCTATATAACCAAATGGTGTTTGACGGTTGAATGGCCTCTACATTTTGTCAGTAGGTGCTTATACAGAAGGAAAAACCTCAACCTCCGTCTCTTCCTCCAAACAAAGTTGGGGCTTATATGATGTTTTTCAATTAATGATTTAAACGTGGTATGTCCTTCACACACACAAATCATGTAGCAAAAGCAATGACTTCAAATGCTTCTGTTTATAAAAGATATTCTGAAAGACCCTAACAGAAGGGATGTGAGGTTAATTTTTAGAAAACCTTTAGACTCAAAATAGTAACTGCCTTCATGATTGATTTTGAATATTCTAGTAAACCAACCCTTCAAGAAAAGAATGATATTCTTCCAGGAAGAATATCAACAAAAGTCTACAATCACAGGAATGGATACTCCTAAAGTTAAGCAGAGGTGACAAAGACACAGTCGTTTAATCAGAAAATGCAAAGCCACCTTTTATCTTATTTTAGAAAAAAAGGTTCTTATAAAGGGGACTTGACACCTATTTTCTGAAAAGCCGAGTTCTGTCTACTCGCATAAGTGATAACTATGAAACAGACGTCAATAGGCACGTTTGCTGCTGCCTCTTATATCTTGGGAGATCGAAGTATTTCTGAGTTGCCCAGTGGGCAAAATCCTTACAGGGCACCTCTGAATCTTCACCGAAGGTGAGAGACCTGGGGACCAGGCGGGTCTGGGCACAGAGCCAAGGAAGCATCCTCCTCCTGCCAAAAGGTGGCCACAGGGCCTCACGGAGCAAGGAAAGGGGTCCCGGAAACCCCTGGGAATCCTATTCCAGGGCTGCCTCTGGATGGGGGACACTAAAAATGTCTTTCCTGTGGTTTGGAAGTTTCTAAACCTTAAGCAGTTGTCCCCAGTGTCTATTAAAAACTCGCAGAGCATCAGTCTGCCAAGCTCCAACTGAACTTGCAGTCATTCCCACGTGGACACCATACCCTAGGAGCATGGGAAATCAGGCAGTGGGAGATCAGGTCGGGGGTGCTCCAGCTGACCCAGGCTAAGTCCTCCTACAAGCTCCAGGGCATTGGAATCTTAGGAAATTGTCAGTTGCTTTGTTCTAAAAACTCATTTTTAAAGAATTATTATTAAAGTTCTCTATAAAAAAGTACAAATAGCCCAGTATATTCAGTTGCTCTACTGGAATTAACAAATAATTTCTTCCTTTAGGTTAAGAAAAAGTCTTTGGAATTTGGGGGCTTTTGTGTAGGGTCACTGTAAGGCTGTTGGATGGCTGAGTGTGACCTCCACGGTTATTAACTGTCACCTGATCACATAGATGGGAGGCACAGGGGTCAGAATCCTTCATACTGTTGACCTTCCCGAAGAATCCCTGACACTACGGAATTAACACAATTGTGGTTGACCCCATTTCTAGATGATGGCCTTCATCCATGTGTGCATCAGGTAACCTTCCCAATTTCCTGGATCTTCTAGCAGCAGAAACAGGTAACATTCCCTGGATCTGCTGCATCAGCCCAAATGGGAGGAGACAGGAATGTTGACTGTCCAGTGTATTTCACATGTAGCCAAAGCAGCTTAAGGAAAATGACTTTAAAAAAATATTTTGGCTGGGCATGGTGGCTCATGCCTGTAATTCCAGCACTTTGGGAGGCCGAGGCAGGCAGATCATGAGGTCAGGGGTTCAAAACCATCCTGGCCAACATGGTGAAACCCCATCTCTACTAAAAACACAAAAATTAGCTGGGTGTGGTGGCACGCACCTGTAGCCCCAGGTACTTGGGAGGCCGAGGCAGGAGAATCGCTTGAACCTGGGAGGTGGAGGTTGCAGTGAGCCGAGATTGTACCACCGCACTCCAGCCTGGGCAACAAGAGTGAAACTCCATCTCAAAATAAATAAATAAACAAATAAAAATTTCGCAACACTCCTTGTCAAATTGGTGTGTGGCCACTAACAACAGAGCACCCTTGTCCTTCCTGGTGACTGTCATGCCTACTGCTGTCCCGGTAACTCTCATGATCACACCCTTTGGGCCCCTGGCTCAGTGTCTGTTTTGTGATTACGATTGTCTGGTGTGCCCAGCAGGGGAAACAGGCACTCCTACCCTTGTCGGGTTATAAAGAAACAGGAAATGGTGTGATGTGCACACACAAGAAATAGGTGACTTTAGAAGACCAACGTGAGAAAATGACTGTCAGATGGTATCACCTTTCCGAGGCTTTTAAAAATACAAGACTGTCACTTTTTCTCTTTTCAGTACTGAGAAAACAAATTCCAGCAAAAAAAAAAAAAAAAAAAAAAAAAAAACAGGAACAAAAACAAAAAAAAACCCTCCGAAATGTCTCCTGCTAAGTGGAACCAGGTGGGAACTGCGGTGTTAGTTGTTAGTTGTGCGGTGTTAGTTGTTTTTACTTCTCCATTCATCCTCAGCTGCCATAATTCTTGGCAGGAAGCCAGAGAGGAAAATGGGCAGGAACCTACTGGCCTCTGGGGTACACTGGATGGTCTGGCTCTGCCCAGAGAACTATGAGCTACTTCAAGGTGGGGAGGGGAAAGGGGCTTCTAGCAGCTGGTGGGGATGTTGTTAGCATTTGGGGGGTGTTTTCTGAGGAGGAACAGACTGTGTCCCTGGCAAAACACTCTCTTGAGGGCCAGCAGACGGAAACTTCCATCTGCACCAACCACCTCCGATGGGAAGCCGTTGACGGTGGCACCCCTTCCTCTCCCTCCTACTGCAGGCATATTTCTGGATGCACCCAAACCCTGTTCTTCTCTGGCTCCTTCCTGACTACAGCCCCCGCCTCCCTCTCCCTTCTCAGCACGTCCGTTGGGGGGGCTCTCTGGAAGTCTGCATCCTCCTTCCAGGAAGTCACCACACTCGCCTAAGGACTTTGGCTCCGAGAGGTGCTCAACAATCATTTGTTGGGCTGCATGAACCTTGGTCTTTCCGGCCAGGCTTCCAGAGCTCTTGGCCCCATGGTTTTCTATCAAAATTCTGAGTAAGAAAGCCTAATACGTGGCATCAGAAAGGGCAGACAGTGGCCCTGCATGGACCACACGAGGCCAGTGGATGAAAGGAAGGGAAGCACTGCCGGAGCAATAATTTTGACTCCTGTGGTTTCTGATCTGCCTTTTGAATTAGTTCTTGCCTGGATGTGGGCCTCTCATTAACCTTGGAGGGCGGCCCCTGGCAGCACTCCAGTGACTTCCTTTCAAACCCAGCACCTGGTGACCTTCAATTGAAATGCCAAGAGACGGGCTGCCAGCCCACGGCCTGCAGCCTCAGGGAAAGGCCCTGCCACCGAGGAGTGGCCACCTTCCAAGGGAAGATAATGCAGAGCCATTTGAATGGCCTGGTGTGGTCATAGCTCCATGGGTCCTGCGGGGATTCGGACGGTGCTAGATTCTACCAGGTGGCCTAGACCTCCACAGGCCCTGGCAAGCAGGCAGTGCTCAGGGGGGGCAAGGACTTCCCAAAGCGTCCCCCAGGGACCTCCTGCGTGGCTGCGGCAGTTCCACAGCACACCCCTCGCCACCATCTCATTTCACACAATACCCACGAAGGGGCCAGTACCACAGAATTTTATGAACTGATTCTGAGGCGAGCCATTGCTCATGGTTATCTACATGACAGTCTTCCAGCAATAACTGTCTTTGGCTGCTGAGATCTGGAAAGCCCTAACCATTACCCACATTCAACACTCAGCAATGGATAAAGCAGGTTCCACATGACAAACTGCACCAGGCCCTGATTTTGACTGTTTCTCTCTGGGGGTTTGTTCTGATGTCTGTTGTCCCTCAGGCAGTGTGCTGGGCACCCCTGTCGGGGCATTTTCTTGGAAAACTTTGCCATATGGTCTGAGAGAGTAACAGCCAGCTGAGACAGTGAATGTGTTTCCTAGAGAAACAAACTTGTGGGTGTTGGGGTTGCAGGGAAGGCCTAAGCCTGCTGCTTGCTTTAAACAGGCAGGCTGTTTGGGGTGCTGAACAAGGGTCCCTAACCTCATGTGTTCCTCCGTGGGATCTTCCTCCTCTCTGGGGGGCCTCGTGGGGGTCTGTCCTGCTGCTGCTCCATTCTGGGCAGGGGGACTGGCCCTTTTGTCTCCTAGGCTCTTTCTATAAACCAGTCCCTTTCCCCTCGGATCAAAGGAGGAGCACCTGGTCAGGACATGAACCCAGATCACGCACTGACCTGCAGGGCTGCAGGGACAGGGGAGCCAGGACCCCCTGGAGTCTCGATGTCTATGGTGCATAAAAGATGGCAGAAGAAATGGTTCTTTTCTGGCCGGGCCCGTTCCTTACCCCATCTCTCCTTCTACTCAGGGTTGCCAGGACCACCTGGGCCTCTCACCTCAAAAAGCCTTTCATGGTTGTGTGTTCTGTGAACTTCAGGCAAACAGCCAGAGGAGAAAAATAATGCGAGCTTAGCTGGGAGATGCTTCTGGGAGGAAACAGAGCGGCTCTCTACAAGGACTGACAGCTACTTTCATTCTGTTTCTGTTTGTGGTAGAACCCGGCTACTCTGAGGACCTTGCATGGGGGTGTCTCACCAAAGCAGCGTGCTCCTCCCAAGGCTGGAAAGGCCAATGCCACAATGGCTGGAAGAAAGTCCGCAGCCTCTGAAAAGCACGTGCTGGTGCCTGCAGGGCACGGCTGTGTTGGTCTCACGAAGTTTGTGCGTGCTGGAGCAAACGACAGGTCGTTGCAGAGGCAGCAAGACAGCATGCTTCCTGCGTGTCCAGTACACACAGCAAGAGGGGTCTCCCCATCCCTCCCACCCCTGGAGTCAGCAACAGTCACAGGCTGAAGGGAAGAAGGAAACACACATACACGTAAACACACAAAGGTCAGCCCAGGTGCTGCGGCAATGCCACGTGTGCACCAACGTACTAGGCAGACCGGAATCAGACACTTCCTGTTGTCCCCAAGAGGAAGAGTGGCGGAGGAACCAGGACGAAAGGTGGCATTAAGAAACTAAGAGGGAGTGTCAGCTCAAAAATAGTCCTCACCAATAAAAATTTGTTTGCAGGTAGAATCAAATACATATATATACACACACATATGTAGTAAGAGCCTAATCTATCATGTAAACTAGCCATTCATTTTTGAAATTTTATCTACATTTAAAAAGTAATCTATCTGATACAGTGCCCATGTGCAGGGAGGGAAAGCACAGAAGCAAGGGATTCAGCTAAAACTTAATTAGAAAAGAGGATTAGAAACAAGAACCTGCACAAATAGCGCACAATTGTGTCTTATAAAATTATTATAATACTCTCTTTATACTTGATACGATTATATCAATAATATAGATTCACTTGTTATTAAGGTTTATTATAAACATGCAAAATTCATTGCATGATGCATTTGCAAAACATATTAAAATCCTTCTATTAACAAAACATCTTTGAGCTGTTAGGCATCCGGGTTTCCTGATTCTACAGCTCCAGGCCTGTCATTCAACATGAACTAGAAATGGGAACCAAAACCATATTCTTTTTATCCCTAAGTGGACATCCAGGGCTAGAGAAGGGAGGAAAATCAATCAGTAGGGGCTGATGCTAGAGTCAACACTTCCATTAAGTTACTGTACATCGTACTTTCATAAACGACACTGCAGCCTATTAAATAAATAAGTACAAAAGGGGAGAGGGCGTACACTTCAGCTTCTTGAGAAGGATAACAAGGTAGGCAGCAAAATGTTGGTGTGTGTGGGGGTGGGTGTTGGCGAACAACACTGGTGAGTAGTGGCATGATTACTGATGGCACCCTGGATGGAAAAATAATCTCCCAGAGATTAAAATGAACATATGTACACACTGGCTTATCCTTGATCTGAAATGATTTCACACGCTTGTTCAGCAACGTCCTTAGACAATTTGGCCTCTTACAAAGAATGAAAGTATCAAGACAGTTATCAACCAAGGAGGGTACCAGATGACAGATTCACCCAACACTCATGTGAGGTTTTTTTGTTTAAACTGGTAACTGCTGGACCATGGTTGGGTTAGGATTTGTCAATATTTGGGAACAGTGATTAGGTTTATCCCGGCCTTTCAGATTCTAGGGGCTGTTTCCATGGAGGCAGAGAATGGACGCAGTCGGTATTTTGAGGCCTCCCCCACCCCCAATCCCTCCCTGCTCACTCTCTTGGCTTCCTGTTCTTGGATTCCAAAGACGTCTTGGGTGGAGATGTTTCCTGGGGCAGGCTCACTTTAACATCTCTGGTTGGGGGATTCCAATGCCGAAAAATCCACAGATGGAGGGTATGGAAAGTATATCAAATTGTACCCAAAATGGGGCAACAGTCTGTTTGCTTTCTAGGAAGGGTTAACCTAGAGCCAGACGTAACTTCTACAGAATTAAACTGGACACTGTGCATGACGTACCGTCTTCCACTAAGATAATGTTCTTGGTTGTAAGAGAGAGACCCTGAACAGTTGATCACATTTGGACTAATAACCCTACAATTTTCAGGCCTCCATATGGAATCAGACACAAGGCCGTGGCCTTAAAATTTTAGGGTTAAGGATCACTTCCCACTGTGGGGAGGGCTGGGGGCTGGGGAGGTGTTTGTTCTCGCTGGTGAGTTTCATACTGCACTCTGTAAGATGGGGTGCACAAACTGGGGGTTGACATACGAGAACCCTTCAAAATCAGACTGGTCTATGTTAGCAATAACCAGCTGATCAGGCGGTGTTAAGACGGGCTGTCCTCGTGTGAAGAACTTGTCAAAGTTCTCTGCTCCTTTGCCGCACTGTGGAGAAAAGACAAAAAGAAGGAAAGGTCAGTCAACATGACAATGCCGGAGCAGCTCTCCGAGGGCCCTCTCTGGGGAGGGGCACGGCCCTGGGGAACTCCGGGCTGGTTAGGAGGAGGAATCTCGGAGGACTTGCAGGCCTATTGGATTGAAAAGCCAGGCACAGCAGACAACAACGAGTTACCCAACTGTAAACCCTGAAATACCCCGAACAGAAGCCCTGGGTGGGAATGCACGGCTGGCAATGAGGCAGCAACAAGGGGACAGCCCCTGTCCCCTCACGTCCACCTCACCGAGCAAGCGGAGCTGAGAGCACAGAAGCCACGCACGCAGGGCTGTCAGTCACAGCTCCGTGTTGAAAGGCCAGGATGTCGGCTGGGGCTGCAGGCAGTTACCCCTGGACCAAGCGACGGGGTGAGTTACTGCCCCACATCTGTTTTTTTGCCGCAATATTTGTAGTGAAGTAAAAACTGTGTTATCCTTGCCTTCCTACTGGGCTGTTCTAGCAACCTCAGCCCCTAAATTAAGCTTCAAGCGATATGAGGTAGGTGTGGCGGCAAGGCTGGGAGATTTGCACCTGGCCCAGCTAGGATTTAGCACACCTAGACAGAGCTGGCCAGCAGGCAGGCTGGGTGACTGACTGGAGCTTATTTGCAGGGTGGTCTCAGGCTGCAGGAGGTTTGCATGGCGCCCTGGGGAGGCAGGGAGAGGCCTGCTGTCTCGGCTGTTCCTCACCTCCAGGGTCCACTCCAGGGCGCTCTGTGCGTGTCAAGGCTGCAGGCAGAACCGTTGCATTGGGGTCACTGAGACACACAGCCGCTTAGGCAGCACGGCTTGGTAGCCTGACCCCAAAAGTGGGGAAGGAGTGTTCTCTTCACTTTGTCAGCCACCCACAAGGGTAGTGGCGTGTTGAAGTCCCCAGGAGCCCAGGGTGACTCTGAAGCAGGAAGAGCTGGGAGTTTCACTAAGGATCCTAAGAATGATTTTCAAGATGTTGCCAATTACTGCCCTTGGACCTGCTGCTAGCACCACAGGGCCAATATGAATTAACTCTGAGCTAGCACACATTTCAAACTAACCAGGCATCCTTGGGTCTCTAACAGAGAATAGCTCTGGATTAACTGTGAAGTGGGGTCCACCGAGTTTGCTCATCTGTAACACTGGGAGAACAATCACACCTCCTGCCCAAGGCTGTCATGAAGGTGAAATGTATGGGGTTTTGCACAGAACCCAGCCGAGGCGAGAGGCCAGCACGTGCTGCTAGTGTTCTTATAAGGCAGTTGAGTCTCACGGGCTGTGCTTTCTCAGCTCTTTTTTCACACTTTATCTTCTAGGAGGTGTGCTTGAGAACCTACTTTTTTTGTTTTTTTTTTTTTGAGATGGAGTCTTGCTCTGTCGCCCAGACTAGAGTGCAGTGGCGTGACCTCGGCTCACTGTAACCTCTGCCTCCTGGGTTCAAGTGATTCTCCTGCCTCAGCCTCCCGAGTAGCTGGGATTACAGGCATGAGCCACCACGCCCTGCGATGAAGCTACTTTCATTACCCTTTTCCCACCTGCTTTTCATCAAATAAAACCTGCTCCTAAGTACCTGTTGAGGTGGAAAGCATGTCATAAATTCAAAGTAAGGTCTTTATGACAAACAGCTTTCCTTTCTGGGCTTATTAATTTTTTTTTCTTTTTTGAGACAGGGTCTCACTCTGTCACCCAGGCTGGTGTGCAGTGGTGTGAGCACGACTCACTGCAGCCTCAACACCTGAGCTCAACCGTTCCTCCCACCTCAGCCTCCTGAGTAGCTGGGACTGCAGGTGCACACCACCACACCTGACTATTTTTTGCATTTTTTGTATTGACAGGGTTTCACCATGTTGCTCAGGCTGGTCTCGAACTCCTGGGCTCAAGCAATCTGCTGGCCTTGGCCTCCCAAAGTACTGGGATTACAGGTGTGAGCCACCGCGTCCAGCCTCTGGGCTTATTTCCATTTTAATAAGCAACCATCTACTCTTCACCCAAGGAGATTTCACACCGCAATGAACGGTGAGTATGTGGGTGATGTGTGTGGTGGGGCAGAGGGGATGAGAGGCAGGGGCTGCCTGTGGGCTTTCAAGTTACTCTGTGGAGCCATACAGACATGAGGCTTACTGTCACATCCGTCCTGCCTCCCACATGTGGGGTAGCAAAGCTTCCACTCTCACACCCCACGTTTCCATGGTGTATTTCCTTGGAAGAGCACAAAGTACCTCAAAGCCAAGGTCAGCAGAGGCAGAATCTGCAATTCACATCACCCCATGTGCACAGGCCATTTGCAAATACGGAGAAAGGCTCTTTGAAAAATAAATAAGGGCATGCTGTTACTTCCTAGAAATTAGTCGGGAGTCTGTACTTAATTCATCAGTTAAACAAACAGAAACCAACTTTCCTTGGAATTCCACATTCAGATGACAACAGCCAAAGAAATAGCCCTCCTCTGGATATACCAGTGGTTCTCAACCAGGGATGATTCTTCCCCCAGGGAACCCATTTTTGGTCATCATGACTTGGGTGGGACAAGCCTGGCATCTGGGGGCAGAGGCCAGGGATGGTGTGGAACATCCTGCAAGGCCCAGGACACTGCCCCCGCCCCAAAGAATGATTGGCTCAAGATGTCAACAGTACCCGCTGCTGAGAAACTCAGGGATATAACAAGACTACCGTGTGAGGCTGAGTAGGTCCTAAGATCAGTGTGAGGGCAGACATGAAGCCAAACTAGGGAATCAGGCAGGAGCAGCTGTATGTGAGAGCGGAGAATGGAGAAGCGGCAGAAGTCACAAGGCAAAAGCATTTGGAGCAAGTGTGACAGCTCAGTAGAGTCGGCATTGGGAACATCCTTTTGGAACCTGATTCATCAATGCTTATTGCCTGGAAGAATTCAAGTGAACCAACAGTCAGGGCTCCCAGAGGCTGGGATGTGTGCTCCTTTAATGAGAGATCATCTGTGCTTCTCTTGATACTCACTAACCATGCAAAGATGAGCAAGAAGGAATTTCTGGAAAAAATATAATAAAAGGACGTGAGTCCCTAAAAGGATGAGCAAAGCAAAGCAAAATGTTCTCTCCCCATTTCACAGGACACATTGATGAATTTAGGGCTGCACAGATAGACGTCTAGGCTGGATGTCTGTCCTGCTCTAAATTTATCAATGTGTTCTGCAAAAAGAGTGCACAGGTCTGACCCTTTCCTTTTAGTCCTGTCTTTATGGCATTCACGAATCATCGTCCAATGGGACGTTTCCAAAAGCCATGGCTTTACTGCCAAGGAAAAATTAAAAAGCAAACTAAAAGGAGATTTCCCAAGCTCTAAAAAGGGGACCACAGAAACCTCCCCACTGAGAAGCCTGGAGAGGGAGGCTTGAGGACATCCAATTCCAAAGCTGGTGTCCAGAGAAGGGTCACTCCTGAGGGTGCCCACTGCTCAAAAAGCTAAGTACTGTGATAAAATGGGGCAAAAATCCCTTCCTGGTTAAGGGCTCGTGCTCTGCCTGTGCTGAGGTCTGCAGAGCTAAAGGGGAAGTTGTGGAGCCTAGATCAACTCAGTTGCTGCCCTGCAGTCACACTGAGTGCTGCTGTGTGGCTTCTGGTCTCAAAACTGCTCACTGCTGGAAACACCTTCCTCTTCTTTCTCATTGTAAATCTCTTTGGAATTTTCCCTGAACTCAAAGAGGGAGAAATCTCACTTTAACAAATGAAAGCTTTTCTTAAATTGGTTCACTTTGGTGGAGAGATAAGAGGCAGGCACAGGCCGAGGGCAAACAGTAGAAACTGAACCACTGAAGTTCAGCCACATCAACCACGGGACAGAAATGAGCCATGGGTGTGTCTCAGCAAGAAACCGGAAGAAAGCCTGGAAGGGCTGCAGGATGACCTGAGGGTTAGATCAGCTACGAGACTCAGGAGAACTTTTTATTCTGAGGGAGATCAAACCACAAAGAAGTCCCCTTCCCCCACCAAGAGGCAGGGGGCAGCACAGCTATTTCTACTCCAGATTCGGCCTGGTGAGAAACATCGTCTCCTTTTCCACCATAGAAGGTCTGCCAATGCATTATAAATGAGCCTTTCACAGCTCTTAGCAAAAGTAGCCCTGGAAGTAGACAATCTACTATAAGTGAAATTGGAGAAGATCTTGAACTACTTATTTTCCAAGATGTTAATGTGGAAAACTACCCTCATCACCACCACCACCACCATTACCATCATCACCACCACTACCACCACCACCACCGTCACTACCACCACCATCACCACCGTCACCACCATTACCATCACCACCACCACCATCACCACCACCACCACCACCATCACCATCACCACCACCACCACCATCACCATCACCACCACCACCATCACCACCACCACCACCACCACCATCACCACCACCACCACCACCATCACCATCACCACCACCACCACCACCACCACCACCACCACCACCACCACCATCACCACCACCACCACCACCACCACCGCCTACTGAAAAAGATAAGGAAAACCAGAGATTTTTGGATCCTTGGAGAAAGGAAAAGCAGTAGATTCAAGAAGGTACTGCATTCCTAATGTGGAAGAGATTCTTTCTACTATCAATGATCTAACCTTACTCATCACCATGAGCTTGATGGGCAATGGCCTCGGGTGCCATCTTGGAGCTGAGCAGGGAGCAAGAAGAAGCAAAGAGCCTAAAGGGCTGAGGGGGCACCTAGCATGACTGCATGAACGCCAAGTGAATGAGTAAAAGATGACTGCAGGCAGCCTCCCGCCACTCCTCAGGGATGAGGCAGGCAGGTGGATCACCACCTCCATTGGAAGGGCAGCCTCTACAGCAGTCTGTGACAGCGGGCAGGTGTGGCTGTCCATGGCCTCAGAGCTCTAGGCCACCCAACAGCACATGGCCGCTGAAAGTAACATTTATACCTTGTGAGCAAAACTGGGCTGGGTGTGCACTGTCTCCACCTCCAAAGGTCACCCGCGCCTTTCGCCGACTGAGGCTTTTGCTCTCTGGGATGTGACGTACCATACGATGGGTATGGGACAGAGATAAAGGGGAAGAGGGCACTGGGGTGGTCAGACCCAACCAGTCAGCGTGTGACTGCTGAACTCCCTGAGACCAGGCGATGTCGGCACCCAAGGGAAAGTGGGGACACAGAGGGGAGAAGGATGTGGCCAGAGATCAAGAGCCCCAATGTATATAGCTTTGGCAAACTCAGTGCATCTCTCTGCAAAGGTAAGATGGTGATGTGACCATCAACCTTCCCAGGCTGTTGTGAGGATCCAGGGAACTAGTGGGCATGAGGCCCTTCCTCAGTGAGGAGGCAGGACAGACATAGGGTACATCCTGCGAAGCAAGCACTAGCATGTAAAAGGCATGTGATCGATCTCTGAGGGACGAAGGAATGTTATTAATAAGCTACCTCCCTCTTTCTGATCTCTGGATTCAGGAATGAACTCCTTTGTCGTTTTTGATATTCCTACCCATTTGGTCAAACTTCAATGAATGCAACGGACCCAAGAGAAATCAGGCATTGGTAAAGACGTTACAAAACATGAATGACATGGACTCTGGGTGGAATCTGGGATTGCAGTGTGCCCCCACTGGAGCCTTGTGTGGCAAACACATTGCTCACAGCCCCTTTCCTTCTGTGATAGGATGTGGGGGAGACTGAGATGCAATGCAGGAGTTGGCTTTGTGGCTGATTCTTACCTGGGAGAGGCCTCTGAGCATGAGCAATACACGTGTTGGTCTCACCCCTGCCCTTTACCTCGGCGTCTCAGTTATGTAGAATACAACCCCATGGTCTCAGCTATGGGAATTATGGGAAATATGAGTAGCTCAAAACACTGCTGTTAAAAAGCAAAACCAAACAAAACCCAGAAGAGGAGGAAGGATGCAGAACAACTAAAGAGTAAAGGGATGTTGCAAGACTATGGAGAAAGGAAACCTAATGAGGTGGGAGCTATCCCTTACGATGACCAAATGCAGGAGGTGCTTCATCGTAGGGGAATCCTTACTTGTATTCAGGTCCCAGTGCTGGGGTACAGTGGAGCGCCTTAGCAACCGCATCGCCACCATCTGCACAGCTCTCTGACTCGTGGTTGCACAGTGTCTTCTTTTAAGTTAAATAACAGCAGAAATGGGCTGGTGCATTTCGCTTGGGCTTCCTGGGAGGTAATGTCCATACTAAGGAGCCATCCAACCAAGGGGTCTGGCCATTGGTCTGCCCTTTCTCTGAAGATTAGCATGCTCAGGGAACGGGCTACGTGCATGACCAACACAAGCAGGGGCACACGGTTAAGGGTTATAAAGTGGGGTTAGTTTGCTCATTTAGTCACCCAAGGTTCTGGAAACGTGCTCACCGAAGACCTGGAGGCCCACTGAAGCCAGTGCATTTTGGTACACAAAGTCTGGAGAATAAGAACGGACAAAGGAGAGGATTTGGAGAATAGTCAGTTCCTGGCCTTGCAAGTCCAGAATCGGGAATGGACACGCAAAGAATGCTATAAACCCAAGTGAGCTGATGCGGAAACACCTCTCGGATACATTGCTACGTGAAAGACGCAAGGTGTGTTTAACACAGTACAACCTCATCTGTGTATACGTTTACACATACAGAAACTTTCTAGAAGGTTACAGAAAAGATCATGAAGAGTAGGACCAGTAGTTGGGGAGATATCTTTTCATTTATGCCCTTCTCTACCACTTAACTGTTCATTTCACCATATAGAGAGAGCATGTTAATAGTAATTTTTTCTAAGGGATTGGGACCCCTTTCACCTCCTGCCAACTTCATATAGTCTTTGGTTTCTCTGACAAAATTAAACAGTACTCAGCTCACCTACAGCACTGCAGCATTATTTCAGAAAGGGAAAACTGTGTTCTGGAGGAAGGCTGATTCCGTTGATGAGTTTGCTGATAGACAGAGGCCATAAGCCACACATTAAATGAGGGGATTCCTGTAGGTGTGAGAGCCACATGTGTATGAGGGTGAAGGTTCTGGCTTATCATGGGCTGTAATCTATGGAATAAAAACATGTACTCCATTTGGTCTTTATGTTAATGGCCAGATTTAGAGGATTTAAAGCTCTTTTTCCAAGAAAAGTTGTAATGGCCATCGTTGTTGGAAACCTTCACTGCCAACAATGGAAACCTGTCAATTCATACACTTTGATGTACACAGGGTCTGTATTTATGCCGTCACTCATCACTGAAGCTCCCAGAGGCTTGCAGTAGTGATGCTTATTTATATTATTAGTTTAAATGTCTCATTTCTTCCAATTTCTCTGCTAAGCAGAAAAGTATTTGAGAGAGTAATGATTAAAGAATAGGAAAAACTGCTTGCCTCTAATTAGCCAAGTAAAAGGTGCTGTCTTAGACTAGTTTAGAGGCTTAAATCAAACCTAGATACAGCATGATGTGACTTCTGTAGTCTCCAATGGCTGGTTAGTGTTTGTATGTTGTTGACAAACCTTCCCATCTTGAGATCTCAATTTTAATTGGCATCATTGTTACTGGCCCAACAGAAAGGCCAAGAGAATGAAGCTGCCTGCCACCCTAGAGAACTGATGAGATGTGGCCCAAGCTGCCTATGGTATCTGATCCGTGACACAGCCATGCCAGGGACCCTCCCTCCTCCTTTTACCTGCAGAGCCCCTGCACTACATACCTAGCTTGCTGGAGTAATTATTAAAAGATCATAGTACCAGGAGATGTCCTTATGTTCAGGAAATACACATGGAATTATCTAGGTGTAAAGAAGCATTAACTCTGCAACTTACTCTCAAATGGTTCAGAAAAAAATAAGTATATATTAAGGTTGGTGCAAAAGTAATGGCAAAAAAAATGAAAAGTAACGGCAAAAACCGCAATTACTTTTGCTCCAACCTAACAGATGTGTATGTCTGTACCTACACACAGACAGAGATATAGAAAAAGAATGATACCGAGGTCAGCCTGTAATCTCAGCACTTTGGGAGGCCGAGGCAGTCAGATCACTTGAGGTCAGGAGTTTGAGACCAGCCTGGCCAACATGGCAAAACCCCGTCTCTACTAAAAATATAAAAAAAATTAGCCAGGCGTGGTGGCAGGTGCCTGTAATCCCAGCTACTCAGGAGGCTGAGGCAGGAGAATTGCTTGAACCTGAGAGGTGGAGGTTGCAGTGAGCTGATATCGCGCCACTGCACTCCAGCCTGGGTGATAGAGCGAAACTCCGTCTCAAAAAAAAACAAACAAAACCCCCCCCCGCCAAAAACAAAAAAAAAAACAATATAACACGAACATGCTAAAATGTTCACATTTAGGGAACCTGGGTAAAGGAATACAGGAGTTCTTTAAATTACTTTCCTGGCCCTTCTACAAGTCTGAAATTGGAAATTATTTCAAAATAAAATTAAAAAAAAAAAAGGATCCTTGCACCAGCTTTGATAATTTAATGATCATCAAGCTCTCCAAACAAGCTAATGGCACTGGGAAATGAAGGACTTTGTGGTGACTGGGAAAAGGAACCCCGATTGTGTGTTCTCACTAGATGTCCTCAACGTTCTTATTCTCTTTGGCTCTTGCTGTGGGTCATTGGAGACAATGTCCTGAAGAAAGTTCTATTTTTCTGCCTTTTAAAAAACAGAATACTTAAAGTAATTTCACAAAAAAATGGCCATCTGTGAAAGGTCTATTTCCAGTGTGCTCTGCCTAACCACTCTGGAATACATTTCTTGTGTTAACATTATAGATTAATTTCTCCCTCTCTAATAACCATTTAAGTACAGTGAATGATTCTGGCTTGCCTATGAACTAGCTATTCTGCTCCTTGGTGCCAATGGCTAGAACTAAAAAAAGAAAAATCAATTAACCTTATGCTCCTGGTATTTGTATAAACTGCTACTGATTACAAGCAGGATGAGTGGAAATTTGAAGGCTGTTCTTGGCCATTTCATTCACATTAATTATAAATCAGAATAAAAAGCTACAAAATTCAAAGTGACGGTGGATCAGAATCCTGGAGCTTTTATTTTTCTGGCAAAGCCGAAAGTGCTTTCCTTCCCTCGGCAAGCCTTCTGGTTGCTGGGCCAAGCTGCTGGCTGCACCCTCCTCCCCACAGTGCCTCCATGCTCACCTGACGCTGGGAGGTAGGGTGGACATCCACTGCTCCTTCAGTCACTGAAGATTACCCTTTCCAGAGGCGACATCTGTTTTAAACTTAAAATTTCTCCTTACATAGACTCTTCTGAACATTCCGGTTTTTTTTTTTTTTTTTGAGACGGAGTTTCATTCTTGTTGCCCAGGCTGTAGTGCAATGACGCAATCTGGGCTCACTGCAACTTCCGCCTCCCAGGTTCAAGCGATTCTCCTGTCTCCGCCTCCCAAGTAGCTGGGATTACAGGTGTGTGCTACCACGCCCAGGTAATTTTTGTATTTTTAGTAGAGATGGGGTTTCACCATGTTGGCCAGGTTGGTCTCGGACTCCTGACCTCAGGAGATCCACCTGCCTCGACCTCCCAAAGTGCTGGGATTACAGGCGTGAGCCACCACGCCTGGCCTACAGGCCTCTTTTTGATGACTCGGGTTTGTTGTTGAGAACATCAGGCTGAACTGCTGGCCCTCACTGAGCTGACGGTCCTCACTGAGCTGACCGTCCTCATGTCCTGGGAGCAGAGGATGCTTCACATTGTGCTTCCTTGAAGAGATCCCCGAAACCAGCTCGTTTTGTGTTTTGCTCTTAAAGAGGAAGAGCTAGTTGTTGGCTGCCTGTGTCCAGGGCTCACAGCACTGCTGTCTGTGGTTGTCTTTGCTTTTGTTTTTACAAAGTGATCCCTGCAAAGTGATTGTCCCATCTTCCAGAAAATCATCATCTTCACGGTGGCACATGGTAGCTTTTTAGGGACAGACATGGCTCTGTCCAGGACAGGACTGTCCCACTGTTGACTGCCACAGGGGCAGGTTCTTCCCTCACATCTCAGCCTCCAGGCTTGCCACTGCCAGGAGAGATGACCACCGCCATGGGACCCTGCCACCACCAGGGGAGATGGCCACTGCCAGGGAAGGTGGCCACTGCTAAGGGAGATGGCCACTGTCCCACACACCCGATGTTGGTCACTCTCCTCTTTCTGTTCTCCTTTACGTGTGACCTTATACAGAATCCAGCCCACAGCTGTACTGCAGATCTTGATCTTAATGTCGCCGTGAGATGGAAAGTCCCGTGCTAACCTCCTGATGGATCACGGCATTGTGAGATGCTTTTTGTGCTGGGATCGCATTTTGCATGGCACTGCGGTCTAAAGGTTAACTTCAGTCAAGTCACTCTGGCAGTCAGGAAGAGGGATTAAGACAGCACACTAGAGGAACCATGATTCCCTGATAAGCTCTGTGGCTGTCCAGCAGTGGAATGCTTCTACCCTCCTTAGGGAAGTCAGTGATTCTGGAAGACTCTTTCATTGGAGGTTCAAAAAATTTAAAAATTAATAAAACAAAGATGTTAGACTCCTGATCCTACAAGCTCAATCTGATCTGTAGAAGCAGTTTGCAAATAACTGTGAGAACCTGAAGTCCCGCTACTGGTATTTGGTAGTAAGCAAAGGTTTAATTCCATGGGAGCCAGGAGCATCACCGCACGTGAGAACAGCTACCTGTCCTTAAGCCTGCAAGTCTCAGGGAAACTGACTCACCAGCGCTTGCTAAAAAACCATCAGGCAGACTTCACCAAGACAGAAAAGGTTGGTGAGCCAGGATTATAAGAACTGCTGAGAGGCGAGAGCCACTCAGAAATGGGCTCACGGTGAGAGTCGCTAGCTGTGTGACGTTTGCCTGATCGTTTCTCCAGCAGCACCATTTAGGCTGGCATTGCTACGTCTCTCTTTGAAATAACAAAATGACCCGTTAGAGAATGCTCAGCTCTGTAAACACATTTCACTTTTCAGTTAGCTCTGGATCAGGAAACTACAGTACTTTTTTCACCAAGGAAGCTGGAACACCACATCCCAGAATAACTTTTCTACGCCGCTAGTTCTCTCCTGCTGTTTGTATTAACCAGAGCGTATTGTGCAGCTTCGACTTCGGTTGCTTTTTGCTGTTCTAAATGTCCTCTCCAGCCACTGGAATGGCTCTTGGCGTGGTGTCTCTGCCCCAGCGTGTCACCACTGAACAGAGCGCAGTGCTCAGAGACCGCTGAAGGCGGTGGTGCCAGCCCTTGCATGACATGCTGTGATGAGCCTCACTCGGCTGCCTGGCACGGGGCAAGGACTACAGGAAACAGCTCTCAAGAGGCACATCGCTGCCCTTCCAGGAACCAGAGCTTGCCCCATTTATCTCTCTGCCCTTGACGCTCTCCGCTTTTGAACACAGTGTCTACGGGTCTCCCTGCAGCCACGTGCTTCTATCTTCACTGTCGTTGTTCCCTCTGTGGGTCCATTTCCTGTCTGTCTGTATTCTTTCTAGCTCCTTCCTCTTTTGTGCACAGGTTTTCCAGCAGAACACGGGCTTCTGCCTGAGAAATCTCTTCCTTCCTTCTGGCCAGAGCTTTTACCAAGCGGGGCCTTTTGCATGAAACCTCCAGTTTTAGGGCCTGGGTCGACAATTTCTGCCTCCTTTTGTGAGTTCAGGGGCTATTTCTTCACAGCCAGGGGCAATTTATCCTTCCTTCTTAATTTTAACCAGCATTCAGTTAAAAAACAAACAAAAGGGAGGGGGAAGGACAGCATTAGGAGATATACCTAACGCTAAATGATGAGTTAATGGGTGCAGCACACCAACATGGCACATGTATACCTATGTAACAAACCTGCACATTGTGCACATGTACCCTAAAACTTAAAGTATAATAATAATAATTAAAAAAAAAAACCCAGCAAACAGTAGCGCTCCAGGAATAAAATATAAATAAACACTGCTCCTAACTCAGCTGCCTGCCATGGGTACAATTTTGCTTCCTGTGATTTCCGTGGACCACAGAGAACAGTTCACATTCTTGCCTGCGGAGCCAAGTCGCCCTGTTGTCTTCCCTATATCCAAGCTTAGGGCCGAGTATCCACAAAACGTGGGAGACTATGCAAATAAACACTCTCTTCTGCCATAACGTGGCAATAAATAGAAAAAGACATGTTTTATGGTTGGTTTTGCTGCAACTCATCTCTTTCTGGAAAGTGACTGACAGGTAATTGGATTTTGCTCAACCCTCAAGGCGGGGTCAGTACGCATCTCTACGTTGTTCCTATAAAGAAACTAAGCTGTGTTCAAGATGCTGTTGCATAACCTTCATATTTTAAGACAACAAATAAATATTAAAGGCGGAAGAGGAAAAAAAAATAATCCCTAACAGAATTTTCTACTGAGGCCACTTGCAGCGCCATTAATCACTCTCCCCACCCCCAAAAACCTCCAGACCAGGTTTTGTATGTTGAGGGGCAGGAGCCCGTGAGACCCCCCCTGAAATCAGTGTGCAGGGCTGACTAAAGAAAAGGCGGGGGTGTCAGATACAAAAGGGCCTTATTTGAAACGATGATTCAGGAGGAAGTCAACTGACCTGATTAATTTTAGTTTTTCTTCAGTGTGTGCTAAAAATATCTTCGAAAAATAAAATCCAGTGGGCTCACCAACAGCAGTTTTATTCTTGGGGTAGAGGACACAGAGGCACACATGGTGAGGAAGTTGCTGCTCTAAGAATAAGGCTGTGTGCCACCCAGTTGGCAACTGTGCCACCCCAGGCGGGTCCCCTGGCCTGCTCATGGGGCACCTGTCAGAGGAGATACATTTGAGCGAAACCAACAGGGCGATGCTTCTGAAACTGACTGTGGCATAAAGCAGCTCTCTGCAGTCCCCGGGCAGAGGCACAATGGGGAGCTGCCTGATGCTGGCCAAGATGGTGGCAGAGCTGGAAGGCACAGTCCGCCCGGCCCTTAGAAACAGGACGCCCTTGGAGGCTCTGCAAAGTGGCAGGTGGTGAGTGAGGAGGCTGACTTCTTAAAGGCTCTCAGTTTACCTCTAGAGATATAAACATGAAAGGCACTTGCTGGCCGCAATCAACAATTAGGGCCCGCAGCATCAGCGTCAGGGCAGTTGCTGAGATGGAGCGATGGTGCAGCAGGTGAGGACAAAGACTCGTCCTGGTTTCACCATCTATCAGCTGTGTGTCTTCTGGCAAGTTACTCAGCCTCTCTGTGACTGTTTCCTCCACTGCAAACTGGGGACCATAGTACCCATCTCACAGGGCTGCTGGGATGATTGAGTGAATTAATATTCATAAGGCACTCAGAACAGGGCCTGGCACACAGTGTTTAAATAAATGAAAAAAATGGGAATCAAACAGGGAGAGTGTGAAAAAAGCTGACAACATTAGAATTGGTGGCTGACACTCCCCGCAGTGGAGGCAGTGGTGGAAGAGGGGGCAGGGCCCAGGCCCTGCCTAGTTGCTGGCTAGGACGGGGTTGTGCTTCAGAGCTCCCTTCGGTGCCAGGCAAATCCAGGAAAACCAGAGACAGACACGAAGCCTGAGTCCTGTTGAGGACTGAAGGCTGTGAATACGGCCCTGCTGGGTGCGAGTCCACAAAGTCCAGACCTAAAGCACAGCTGCCCTCACTCCCTAGTTGTGCGGGGGTGCTCTGCAGCTGTCCAGCTGGAGGATGAAGTGTGCACAGGGTTCCCCTCCCTGCCTTATCGGTCCTTACTCTCTGAAGGCAGCAGGAATCCTGGCTGCTGAGGCCACAGGACTGAGGACAAGGCTGAAACCTGGCCCGTTTCCTCACCCTGTACAAGCCAGGGGCCACCGGCCTCCTCTCTCCAAGAAAAGAGGTGAGTGGGACACTTCCAGAATTTGGGGACATGGGGTTCCGAAAACAGGCTGCTTTTCTGGACTCACCACTTTGGGCTTGAATGGTGGCTGGATCTCCCTGTTCTCCAGTTTTTCCCAGTCGATCCTCCGGAAGAAGGCATGTTCTCTCACGTCCCTCTCCCCCTCAGGCCCACAGCCCAGCCGCTTGGCTGGGTGTTTGGTCATCAGCTAGAAAGGAAAACGAGAAAAGGAGAACAATGGATGCCAAGGGTTTCCCACAGACAGCACCTTCCATTTGCCTAGCTCTGCCTACAGCCCTGACTTTGTGGACGCCTGGACAGCATCTCAGAGAGCTGACCAAGACACTCAGTGGCTTGTACGAAGTGAAGCCAATTCACAAAAATGACATTGGCAAGAACAGCCCTTCCTATGGTGGTTTTCAAGACAAGGGAACAAGGAAGCAATCTGAACCCATGGCCAAATGGAAGAAGAATTTAAACAGACATCTCACACGTTGTCTGTTTTGGAGATACCATGCTATACATGTATCTGGTAATTAAAAAAAAAGCATGCAATCACTAAAAATTGTGTGTGCTGAAAGCATCACAGTCTAGCATCACAGAGGATGCCATAATAAGCATCATATGTCTATGTATTGTCTGGGCCAAAATGTTATCAATCAAAGACTCATAGATTAGAAAAATAAATGCTATAACAAGGAAGGCGACTAGTTAATTCCCACTTGCCCACCGCAGGACACAGAGACAAACACTGACTATGAACTCTCCGAAGGCAGAAGCCAGTTCCTCCCGACCTCAGTATCTCTTCCAAGTGCCTTGCTCTTGGATGACACGTGACAAATGCCTCACAAATGATCACACTCACCAGATACTGTTAAGGATATATTGCACTCCATCTTACTAAGCCTGAAAATAGCTTTGTGATCTAACTCTTGACCATTCAAAACTAGATAAGTCATGATCAGCAACTCTATTCCTAGAGCATTTCCTCAACCAAAGTGTGTGCATATCTTCACCAAAACACATGCCCCAGAAGGTTCACAGCAGTTCTGTTTGTAACAGCCTCAAACCAAAGCAGGAACAATCCAAATAGCCACCAGAAGTAGAATGGATAAGGAAACGATGGTGTGTTCACACAGTGGAACACTGCACAGCAATATGACAGGAGGAACTATGGCCCCACACAGCAATGCAGACAAAATCCTCAATCACAATATTGAGTGAAAGCAGCCAGGCCAGGAGCAGCACTGTAAGGTTCAGTTTGTGCAGAGTTCAGAACAGGCAAGACTAATCCATGCTGTCCAAAGTTGGGGGTCAGGTTATCTTGGGGTGGGGTAGTGACTGTAGATGGGACAGGAGAGGGCTTCCAGGGTGGTGGAAACATGGTTTCTTGAGCTGGGTGCAATTACATGGGTGGATTCATTTTGTGAAGATTCATTTATCAGCTTATTGATGATTTGTGCCAATTGCTGTATGTATGCTATAGCTCAAGAAAAGTGTAGCAAAGAAAGAACTAAGTCACACCAAGTAAGACAGGAGACGAGAGCACATACTTCCTAAGGGACTCTGATGACATCTGGTAGTCCCCACCACAATTTTATGAAATGGATTAGAATGAAAAGTGCAGTACAGTCATTAGGTGACTGGGCCAGAGTCCCAGGAAGTATTGGGATTCCAATCCATTCTCCTGGCCTTCACTTTCGCCACTGTGCCCTGCCCAGTAGAATGGATACGGAAACGATGGTGTGTTCACACAGTGTAACACTGCATAGCAATATGAAAGGAGGAACTAAATCCTCAATCACCATATTGAGTGAAAGCAGCCAGGCCAGGAGCAACACTACAAGGTTCGGTTTGTGCAGAGTTCAAAACAGGCCAAGACTAATCCATGCTGTCCAAAGTTGGGGTGCTGGTTATCTTGGGGCATGACACCAAGCCCCAACCCTCGATGGCCAAAATGCAGTGGTGTGGGTTTGTGGTGTTTCTGCCATCTCTCTTAGAAGTGTGGGGAAAGTATTTCTCCTACCAAAGCTCTTGGTCCATGATCACAAAAGGTATCCAAATCGACTTACTCCTTTGCAGATAGAAACAGCCTCCTTGGACAAGGATTTTGGATAGGAAACGTTGTGCTCCATGATAGACTGAAATAGCTCGTCTTCATCTTCACCATCAAATGGAGGCTGTTCCGGAAAAAAAGAAAGACGGGAAAGTATTTAGGCAGAGTAATTCATTCACATGGTGCCTGAAGAGCCAATTCAGCACCAAGGAACAGACCAGGTTTCTCAGCCCCACCACAGGCTGCACAGTTTGCTCAGCTAACTTGACGGTTTATTTGATCATCTTTAATGAGATTGACGGTTGTGTGTTTTTCATGTTTTCCCCTCTGTCTCGTTAATTATCTTGCCCTGGGCAACCCAAATAATCTTTAGGGAAAGTGTTTTTGAGTAATGTTTTTAATGATTTGCAAATAAACTATGATTAATCCATTAATCTTGTAATTATGTGCTAAAAATCTAATTATGATCAAGTTAGGTTACAGATGGCTTTGTGGTCAGAAGGTGGGGGTGGCCGGTAGAAAATGCCAACACTTTCATTTGGGGTGAAGGGGACTTGAGAACGTGGCCTAAGAGGATGTTCCCAGTAATTCACACTGGGCCTCTGACCCAACAAGCAGCTGCTCTGAGGGAGGGCCTTCCAGCTGCACAGCGGCAGTGATGGGACCTTAGCTTCCATTGGACTCCTCCCTCATCCGCTTTGACTAGGTTTACAGTTACCAGGCTGAGAGAGGAAGGCACGGTGGCCCCGTGGGAGCTTGTGGCTTTAGAGTCAGGTGGATCTGGACCAGAATTCTAGCTCTACTAACTTCCCAGCTGGGTGTCCACAGGCAAATGACTTAGTTCTTTAAAACACAGTTCTCCAGGCCGGGCGCGGTGGCTCACGCCTGTAATCCCAGCACTTTGGGAGGTCGAGGCGGGCGGATCACAAGGGCAGGTGATCGAGACCATCCTGGCTAACACGGTGAAGCCCCGTCTCTACTAAAAATACAAAAAATTAGCCGGGCATGGTGGCGGGTGCCTGTAGTCCCAGCTACTGGGGAGGCTGAGGCAGGAGAATGGCCTGAACCTGGGAGGCGGGGCTTGCAGTGAGCTGAGATTGCGCCACTGCACTCCAGCCTGGGTGACAGAGCGAGACTCCGTCTCAAAAACAAAAACAAAAACACAGTTCTCCAACTTGTAAGATGGGGTTTCTGGGAGTAAAGTGCCTTGTATTTTATGTTGTACCCAATAAGCGCCGAATGAAGGCAACTTAGCAGTATTATTATTTAAGACAGAGCAACTCTCTTGGGAGGGGCCTTGAGCACCTTCTAGGAGGAAAGGCTGAGCTCACAATGCCCTTTGAAGTTTTTCCTCCAGCATGTCTGTAGTCCTGAGGGATCCATCACTTCCCGGTCACTCTGGCGGGATGGCACAGGAGGAAAGCGTTCACGGGAAATTCCATAATGCTCCCCCTTTGGCTGCGTAACCTTGAGCTTAGCGTCAGAAAGGCAGAGCAAGGACCAGCGCTCGTACAGAATCCTCTTGTTTAATCTTGAGATGTTCCTTTCTCATGGGAAAGAGGAGTCAGTCACTTTGGCTGACACGGGCAGGTCACACAGTGATGGTGTTTGGCTTAATTTTGAACTGAATCCTGGATCACAGGTAACTTCGCAGTAGTCAGAAGGATGCCCTTCTTATCAAACATTTTCTCCCAAGTCAGAGGCAGCCGTTGAGCCAAGTAGATCCCTCCCCTCAACCACCACCCACAAATCACCTCAACCTGTTCATCCAACACCCGAGACCTGACCTCAGTCCCCTGCCCAGTCCTGGACAGGAGCCACATGCCCTGAGGGAAAGATGCCAAGTCTACAGAGAGCCCCAGTGGGAGGACAGAGAGAGGCCTGGGTGTCTGGTACCACTCAACATTTTTTGGTCTGGAAATACAAATAAATAGGCCTCTTTTTCTGTTGTAAATGCTTGGTGTAAGGAAGGTTCAATTTGGTGGAAGCTGCAGGTGGGTGAAGAGAGCTAAAATGAGCCTGCCTGTGAGGGACTCAGAACAGGGCAGGGGCAGCTGGCCACAACAACTTCCACCAGCAGGAGCAACATGGAGCCTGAGAGGCCCCCAGGGCAGCTTGGGGGGGCACCCACCAGGGGGTGCAGGCTGCCGACGGCCACCTGTGTCAGCAGGGACAGCTACCTGTGCCATCAGGGGGACGTGTGGCTTTCATCTGTTAGAGGGCAGGGCAGGCAAGCAGTGGTGGGGGAGAGCTGTGACGGAGCTACAGTGCAGGTCATCCTTGTGTCCACCCCACCGTATCTTCCCTGCCTAACAGCACGCAGCCTGCTTCTTCTGGACATCTATTATATGATACCCATAACATTTCTCATTTTCCCTAATCAGTGATCCATAAACCTGGCTGAGTTTTGGCGAAGGAGATTTTCATAACTAAAACAAATGTAGTAGCTGGGCGTGGTGGCTCACGCCTGTAATCCCAGCACTTTGGGAGGCCAACGTGGGTGGATCACCTGAGGTCAGGAGTTCAAGACCAGCCTGGCCAACACGGCGAAACTTCATCTCTACTAAAAACACAAAAAATTAGCCGACTGTGGTGGCGCACGCCTGTAGTCCCAGCTCCTCGGGAGGCTGAGGCACAAGAATCACTTGAACCCAGGAGGCGGAAGTTGCACTGAGCTGAGATTGCGCTGCTGCACTCTAGCCTGGGAGACAGAGCAAGACTCTGTTTCCAAAACAAAAACATGGTATGGTTTCTGCTGAGGGCGTGGCCTGCACCCTGCAGGGGCTCAAGGCTCCTGAACTGGCTGTGTGACCCTCTCTGCAATGTAAACGTGCCCTGGCAGGGAGCGGGGCAGAGGCTCTGCTTCCAGGCCACTGACTGGCACCTCACCACATGGCCCAAGAGGGCCTGTGGTCAGGGCCAGACACATACTTTCCAAGTCTCAGTGCAAAATGAAAACGGGAGTCCCTCATTGAAAAATTATTAAGAATTTCCAGATGCGACAGCGGAGCACCAAACCAAATGCACAGAGCTCTTGTGGGCTTGGGCCCTGTGCGACCGTGTAGGCTGCATGCCCCCGAAGCGGGCTAAATGGGGTGCACCTTGTTGGGCAGTGACAAAGGCGCCAGCAAGATTCAATCAGCCTCTCTGGAGGTGCTTGAATCTTAGCTGCAGGAACGCTGCAGGGGCCAAGTCACAGACAATGCAAACCAAAGGCCCAAGAGAAACGTTCTCTAAGGAACACAGGTGGAGCTTCCCCAGAAATCTGTCTTGAGCAGGGTAGTGAGAAGCTTCTCCTCATTTGAAGACGATTAGGTCAATGCAGCTGCAGCCACCCCACCTTCAAATGTGGAAGGCCAGGAATCGTTTGGGGAACATTCTGTGCAGGGCACTGGCCTACCACACCTACTTAATTGTCTCCTGGCATGGGAACCAGCTTTGCCAGGTGAGCTGTCCCCACATATGCTCATTTCTGAAGGCGAATGGCTGTATCAGGGATTCGATTCTATAGATGAAAGGAGGACTTTTACTGTCAAGTCTTCTCTGGGCCCCACTGAAGGCTGGATACTGACACTCCCCAAAGAATATTCCTCAGAACATTAATCCTACAGCATCTTCCTGGGTCCAAGTTTGCATCCTCTACCCCTCTCTGGCAATTTGCTTTAACATTTAAATTGTAAAGGCCCTTGAGAAGTCCTGCAGTGAACAAAGCTGTTTAACTCAATGTGAATTCTTAGTCTAGGGCTGGAAGGATTCTCAGAGGCCTCTTAGGCTTGCCTGGTGGAATAAGATGCCTAAGCTGTAACAAAGCCACAAGACCAAACACCCGTGACAGAGCCTGTGCATTCCAGCCTTGATGTGGCCCCAAGGATTAGGGATTCTCTGTCACCACATGTCAGGGAGGGGACATGTCTCTGCTCCTCACGTTTTTCACCGCTGTGAGTCTATGTTACCCAATAAGGCAGGAGCATCGTGGGCATGAGGGGAGGAGCAGCGAAAGTGACCACAGTGGCGTTCATTTCTCAGCCTCTCTCTGCATGTCACGTGCTGTGCAGACGGCTTGGGTGGCACTGCTCACTCCGCAAATCAGTCTCAGGACACAGGTGCTAACCCAGGCATCCTGAATTTGGAGCCTGGGGCTCTTAGCCATTATGAGCAATTCCGCCTGCCCCACTGTGAAGGGTGACATCCAACACTGCTCCTGGTAGGGGTGAAGTCAGGCAGAGGGTACTCGGCTACAGCCCCACCCAGCATGTAAAGAAGACTCTAATGAGGGCAAGGGTGCTGGGGTAAATTTTAGAAGGCTGAGTCACAGCCTGCACAATATGCAGTGATGAGTTCTGAAAATGAAGGGGGTGGGGCAGCCCTGGGGGCCTGAGATGTTTCAAGTCATCCCGTAGAGAGCAACTGGCCTCTGGGCTAGAGACCTGGCATGGTTTTCCAGCTCTAATGAATTGATGGGAATCAGGCTGCCTCCCTCCTTCCCAGCTGCTGGCCGATGCAGCTTCTGTGTTGCTTCCCCAAATTCCTGCTGGTTGAAGGTGGCATGAACCTGAAGAAGGTAAAAGGGGGCTGTTCTTGGGTGTAGGGAAGAGGAGTAGTTAAGTGCCTCCTCCCAGCTTTGGAATACCATCAAATCAAAGGCATCCTTTTTCCTAGTCTGTTTCCTCTGTTGCAAAGATAGAGACTATTTTTTTTTAATTGTGATAAAATATATATGACCTCTGTTGCAAAGATAGAGACTATTTTTTCTTAATTGTGATAAAATATATATAACACAGGCTGGGTGTGGTGGCTCACACCTATAATCCCAGCACTTTGGGAGGCCGAGGTGGGCAGATCACAAGGTCAAGAGTTTGAGACCAGCCTGGCCAACATGGTGAAACCCCATCTCTACTAAAAATACAAAAATTAGCTGGACATGGTAGAGTGCGCCTGTAGTCCCTGCTACCTGGGAGGCTGAAGCAGGAGAATTGCTTGAACCCGGGAGGCAGAGGTTGCGGTGAGCCGAGATTGCACCACTGCTCTCCAGCCTGGGCAACAGAGCGAGACTCTGTCACACTCACTCACTCACACACACACACACACACACTATCTCTCTCTCTCTCTCTCTCTCTCACAAAATTTACCATCTTAACCGCTTTTAAGTGCACTGTACTGTGGCATTAAGTACGTTCATGTTTCTCCGTAACCATCACCACCGGCCATCTCCAGAACTTTTTCATCTTCCCAACTGAAACTCCACTCACAAAAGAGACTCCCCATTCTCCTGTCCTCTCAGCCCCTGACAGCCACCATTCAACTTTCTGTTGCTATGATTTGACTACTCTAGGCATCTCATGTAAGTGGGGTGATACGATACACGTCCCTGTGACTGGCTTACTTCAAGATGTAGACTATTGGTATCTTAACTGTGCCTTCCGGTATCAGTAAGGATAGGCTGGGTCCTGCTGTGGAAACAAACAACCGAGACCATCTCCAAAGCATAAGACAACCCGTTTTACTTCCTGCTTATGCTACCTGTACGTTGGGGGTCAGAGAGGCCTCTGCTGGTTGCATTCGGGGACCCACCGGGATGGAGCAGCTGCCATCACCGTCTTGCTGCAGCAAAGGCTGGAGCAGCAGCTCTGCCATGTCTTGTACCTGCGCTTCCAGCCCCACCCTGGACACCTCCCCTCTGATCTCATTGGCCGGTGCTGGTCATATGTTGCTCCCTGACACCCCACAAATACACATGAGAAAGGAAGTACAATCCTACTGAGCCAGGAGTGAGGAAGACTAGGAGTACCTGGTGAATAGCAGTAACGACCAGCACATTCAGAAAAGCTCCCTAGAGCCCGTGTTTTATTTTTATGTTTTTTATTTTTTTGAGATGGAGTCTCACTCGCTGGAGTGCAGTGGTGCGATCTCAGCTCACTGAAGCCTCTGCCTCCTGGGTTCAAGTGATTCTCCTGCCTCAGCCTCCTGAGTGGCTGGGATTACAGGTGCACGTCACCACGCCTGGCTAATTTTTTATATTTTTATTAGAGATGGAGTTTCACCATGTTGACCAGGCTGGTCTTGAACTCCTGACCTCAAGTGATCTGCCCGCCTTGGCCTCTCAAAGTGCTGGGATTACAGGTGTGTGCCACCACGCCTGGCCTGAAGCCCTATTTTAAACGAAAATTATGTAATATGGTGTGGAAGGGAAGTCTACAAAAAAAGCATCCCCATTCCCTTTACCTGGACACAAAAATTGCTCTTATTTTTATGTGGGTTCTTATGCTTTCTTATATTATTTTCTCTTTTTTTTTGAGACTAAGTCTTGCCTGTCACCCAGGCTAGAGTGCAGTGGTGTGATCATGGCTCACTGCAACCTTCTGCCTCCCAGGTTCAAGCCATTCTCCCACCTCAGCCTCCTGAGTAGCTGAGATTACAGGTGTGCACCACCATGCCCAACTAATTTTTGTATTTTTAGTAGAGATGGGGTTTCACCATCTTGGCCAGGCTGGTCTACAAACTCCTGACCTCGTGATCCACCCACCTGGGCCTCCCAAAGTGCTGAGACTATAGGTGTGAACCACCGTACCCAGCCTCTTATATTATTTTCAAATTATGATGCATAATTTGGAGTTTTTTTGTTTTTCACCGACTGTTGCAAATACATTTTCTTTGTTGCCGCCAGTGTTCCCATGAGTTGAATGCCATTGAGGTGATGCATCATCAGGACAGATCCACTGTTCCATGGCACATTTACAATTACTTCCAGCATGTACCCTCATCACTAACGCTACTAGAGACACCTGTGCATATCATTGTTTTCTTCTCTGAATCACATCCCCATAATAACGTCCCAGGTATGGCATCCTGCAGCCTAAAAAAATGTGAACACATTTACGGCCTTTGTTAAGTCTCTCTAGGCTCAAGTCTCCCTGGAGCATCTGACAGGTAATCACTTGCTCTCAGGCCCTGGCGTTGAAGGCAAGGGAATGGTGAAAAGTTATTAATTCTATTCCTTTTCCTTTCCGGTACTGCCAGCCACTTAGCCTGGGGACCATGGGGGTAACGTGTCACTCAGGTGCTTTAGTACATTACCATTTTGGATGCCTTCTCTCGCCTCTTTCCCCCATTCCCATGGTTTTTAATTTCTACAAATTTGGACTCAATGTTCCAGGCTAAGCCACCTGTTGAAAAGTCTTGGGTTGGTGTAAACATTTTCTGAATGGGTTCTATCCCCTCTCACCCACTCCTTCCCACTTTAACAATATGTGATTTGTGGAAACCAACACATGAGGAGTGATGGTTCACATTTTGCAAAAAAGGATTCCTAATCACAGCTGTGAGCCACCTCACTGCACTGGTGTGATCTCAGCTAGGAGGTGGTCATGGAGGCCACGCTTATTTGCAAATCACGGAAACCTGGGCTGGGGGCTAGGCATGCTCCCCTGGACAATTCAGGCCGAAGTTAAGATGAAGTGGCGATTACTGATTCAGTAGGAGTGAAATCAAAGCATAAATAACCCAGGGAGAAAAGGGCATAAGGAGAGGGCTGGTCCCTTTATGACGATCACCGAGAACACTTGCAGGCACAAGGTGCTCATTAGAGTGCTGGGTAAACACTATTTATGCCCCAAAGTGATTGTATTTGTCAAGCAGTCCAGGAACTGAATAAAGACTGAGGCTGTTTATTCTTAACTGCCCCCTTGGCTGCTGACAATAAATAAAGCAAATGAGAAGAAAATGGCAATAAACTATTTTTTTCCTGCTCATCTTCAGCCCTCTGCGATTAAAGAGGACAAACTTAGATCAAAACCCTGTCAACAACTTTATCATTAATCTTACTTTTCAATAACAACATCTATTCCCTTTGCTGGGTCTCTGGGATTGCTGAAGCTTGGAGGGGCTGTGGATAATACCGGGTAGAGCCTTCATTATCCTTTCTGAGCTGAGTCACAGCCTAGGAATATATTTAAATTTGCATTGAGGAGTCAGAGAGAGAGATGAAGAAGGGGATTTGAATGAAAACACTGTGTTTGAGGCAGGTGAGGTGGAGATTTAGAGGAACAAAGGCTGTTATCTGTGCCTGCCATTGCACCAGAATGTGGAATGCCTTTAAGGAGTTGTTTTTTTTTTTTTTTTGGAGACAGGGTCTCATTCTCTCACCCAGGCTGGAGTGCAGTGGTGTGATGATCACAGCTCACTGCTAGCCTTGACCCCCCGGGCTGGATCAATCCTCCCACCTCAGCCTCCTAAGTAGCTGGGATGACAGGCACTTGCCACCACACCCAGCTAATTTTTGTATCTTTTGTAGACGGGATTTTGTCATGTTGCCCTGGTCTCGAACTCCTGGACTCAAGTGATCCACCCACCTTGGCCTCCCAAGTGCCCCAAAGGGATGAGCCACTGCACCTGGTCTCAGGTGTCATCTTTAAAGAATATCACCGTTTTCTTTTTTTCTTTTATTTTTTTGAGACGGAGTCTCGCTCTGTCGCCCAGGCTGGAGTGCAGTGGCGCGATCTCGGCTCACTGCAACCTCTGCTTCCCTGGTTCACGCCATTCTCCTGCCTCAGCCTCCCGAGTAGCTGGGACTACAGGCGCCCGCCACCACACTCGGCTAATTTTTTTTTTGGCATTTTTAGTAGAGATGGGGTTTCACTGTGTTAGCCAGGATGGTCTCAATCTCCTGACCTCGTGATCCGCCCGCCTCAGCCTCCCGAAGTGCTGGGATTACAGGTGTGAGCCACCGGGCCCAGCCATCACCGTTTTTAATAGAGATGATGAAGACCTGAAAGTATGCATATAAGGCAGGCTAAGTGGCTCTGAGAAGCAGTGTGGGAAATATTGGAAACAGGCCAGAAAGTTTGCAGAACTATTGAGAGCTGGAGCCTGGTGCTCTCCAGGGGGCGTGAGCTTAGTAGGGAAACCTTTCAGGCCTGTAAATCACCTCAGGCCAATTTGCAAATGAGGTCTGAGGCCAGTGTGGCAGAGCTTCAAAATGCACCCCCCAAAGGGGACTTCTCTGCCAGAAGAAAGCATTCCCTGAGCTCTCCCCTAGTGAATGAGATCCCAGGAAGGCTTGGAGAGGGGAGAAGCCAGGCTGCGGGAGGGAGGAGGACTTTCCTGCAGGCCTGGGTTCTGAAATTCTTGTCTCCTGCTGGCCAAGAGTCTACTCACGTGACCTCTTGTAAAGCGCCCTCGGAAACAGATCCTGGCTTCGTTTCCGCCCAGCCCTTTTTGCATGTTAGCATATGCAAATGTGACTCTTAATGAAAGCAGGGTTTGTTTTCCAGACTCAAGAGCTGAACATTCAAGTGGGATCAAGAGGGGGACTTGGCTTTTTGTGACTTCATGAAAAGCAGGACTCTTAGGGGGCCTGTAATTCAGAGCCGAATTTTACTGTAAAAATTTTAAAGAGGGGGAAATTAACTTGAGGAGCAGACAACTCCTGTTTCTCCAGCCATTGACTCACTGACGGTGACTGTGTACGAACTGCCTTTCTGTGTTTACACCCGGACGTATTTGGCCTAAGAGGAATGCTTTGATTTGGGGTGGGGGGAGGGGAACTAAATAAATAATAAACCACTCTTTTGATGTCAGTCAAGCCTTAACACCATTGAGAAATAATGATCAAATGCAGGCTAAAGCTTTATGTCTTTCAATGTCTACAAGACCATTTCAGTATTTAGGAAATATAATGAAAGACACATAAAGGAGAGATCATCCACAGCCTCCCATCCTAGAGGCAAAGCCGCTGATCTGGAGATGACGTTCATGGTCGCAGTGTTACAACAGGTGGCTGTTCGGACATGGGCGGGGCAGGAGAGGGCTCCCCCTACCCACCAGGAATGTCAGGCGACCATCAGGTGGTTAACTCTCTCTCTGTAAAATAATAATTGGTCGCAGCCAGCACCAAGGAAAGGCAGTCTCCCAATAAAGGGAAACACCTGAAACTGGTGAGCAGCAGCTTCCCAATAAGATTTCAGGAGTTGAGAGAGTGGGCTCAAGCACGCGCATGAAAAGGCAACATGGCGGAGTTTAACTGGTACACCACCTTCTAGGACATCTGACTGGTAAGGGAAGAATGCCTCAGCTGAGCACACATGTAACTCCAGTAAACACACTGCACATGCCGCCCCTCCCAAGCACTAGCAGGCCACTGCGCACGCAGACAGCCCAACCCAAGGGAAGAATCAGGGGAGAAGAGATGTAAGACCCTGGAAGAACACCAATGCATAAAACTCCAAGTCAAAAGTCAAAGAGTGCACTAGATCTCTCAAGTCGCCGGCTTGGCCCTCTTCCAAGTGTACTTTACTTCCTTTTGCTCCTGCTTGAAAGCTTTTGCATGAACTTTCATTCCTCTCTAAAACTTGTCTTAGGCCAGGTGCAGTGGCTCATGCCTGTAATCCCAGCACTTTGGGAGGCTGAGGCGGGTGGATCACGAGGTCAGGAGCTCAGGACCAGCCTGGCCAAGATGGTGAAACCCCGTCTTTACTAAAAATACAAAAATTAGCCAAGCGTGTTGGCAGGTGCCTGTAATCCCAGCTACTAAGGAGGCTGAGGCAGAAAATTGCTTGAACCTGGGAGGCGGAGGGTGCAGTGAGCTGAGATCACGCCACCGACTCCAGCCTGGGCAACAGAGCAAAACTCCGTCTCAAAAACAAAACAAAACAAAACAGAAACAGCTTGTCTTAGGCTCTCACTCTACCTGATGCCCCACAGTCAAATTCTTTCTTCTGAGGAAGCAAGAACTGAGGTTGCTGCAGCCTCATGGGGATGCACCACTGCTAACAACAGGATCCAGAGCCTCTTCCTCTCTGGCCTCAGGCCTCCTACTCCCTCCCTCTCTAGCTCAATTCTGCTCTAGCCCTGCTGGGAGCTTCCATTTCTTAAACATGGCTGCACATTCCTTGGCCTTAGGGCCTTCGCGTGGTGGCTCCCTCTGCCTGGAATGCCCTTTCAACAGATATGCACACAGACAACCCCATACTTCCTTTAGGTCTTAACCTTATCCTCTCTGGCCAATTTCAACCTCCCCCAACACTAACTTCTTTCCTGCTTTATTACTTTTCTTCCTAGCTTATCTCTGCTGTGTTATACATTTTCCTTATCTAACCTGTCTCCTGTCTCTCCTCCTCCAAGCTGTAAGCTTCACGAAGGTAAGGATTCTCGTCTGTTTTGTTCATCCTTATGGCCATGCACATTGTAAGCATTCAGTGAATAAATACGTGGTGAGTGAATGAATAAATGAGTCAATGGATGTAACATGTGGGAAGGGAAGACTTTTTCCCCAGAAACAAAGATGTCTTTGGGGGTGGCTCTGTCGCACAGCATGGCCATCTCTTTCCATTGTCTCTGAATAAGGCTTCTGGCTATGGAGAGTCACAGGTCTTGGCTCTAGCATGTGAGTGCTGGGAATTATAAAAAGCTGCCCACGGCAGAATCATGTTTAGTATAAGGCAGAGATCTGCTGGGTGATTACCAAGCCTGCTTCGTGATTACCAAGCCTGCTTCCCCTGCTGAGCTCTCAGATATGCTATACTTCCTGCCTCTTTGTGTCCCACTGGGGCCAAGTGGCCAGTGGAACCTAGGCGGAAGTGATACATGCCATTTCTAGGCCGGCCCCTAAGATATCCTATGTGACTGATCTGTGCTCGGCTGAAAGGAGGAGGAATTAGCAGAGAAATCTGAGACCCTAAAAGGTAGTAGGGCTGACGGACAGGAGAAACCTGTGTCCTTGAATGACCCTGTGGGTCAGTGCCCCACCCCCACATGGGACTTTGCCACGGAAGTGTCCTATGTGGGGGTGGGCACTGACCCACAGGGTCATTCAAGCACTCAGGTTTCTCGCATCCATCAGCACCACCATCTTGTAGGGTCTCAGATTTCTCCACTAATTCCTCCTAATTTCAGCCTAGAGCATGAGGACAGTCATAAAGGATGTCTTAGGGGCCAGGCCTAGAAGTGGCAGATAGTACGATTCACCCTGATGACACAGATATTAAGGCCATTATATTAGAAAGTGCCATGTTAGGCAATAAGGCACATGGTTATCTGGTACATATCACATCATAAGAGAAAGCTAATTTACCTTCCTTAACTGGATGTTCAGCCTCACTGGACTTCAGTGAAAATTACAACGAATTGCCAAGGGTGAGATAGGAGGAGATGGGGAGAAACTATTAAAACACTTCTTCAAGGTAACTGTCTTCTTCCTTAAATAATAATACTAATTACACACATTGGCAGCAGCTGGGGCAATCTTTGCAGACAAACTTGCAGGGAACCATATAACCCAACCCCAGTTTTAAGATACTGAAAACTTAGAGGCCACTGCTGTCATCAACGTGCACATTTCTTTTTTCTTTTTTGAGACCGTCTCGCTCTGTTGCCCAGGCTGCAGTGCAGTGGCACGATCTTGGCTCACTGCAGCCTCCGCCTCTCAGGCTTAAGCAATTCTCATGCCTCAGTAGCTCAAGTAGCTGAGTTTACAGATGTGCACCACCACGCCTGGCTAATTTTTGTATTTTTAGTAGAGATGGGGTTTTGCCATGTTGGCCAGGGTGGTCTCGAACTCCTGACCTCAGGCGATCCGCCTGCCTTGGCTTCCGAAAGTGCTGGGATTATAGCCATGAGCCACCGTGCCTGGCCAACATGTACATTTCATAACGTGAAACCGACACTGTCTACACTCCAGGTTGTAGCTTTCAATTTGGAGTTTCTATGACCAGAGATAATTTCTGTGCATACTGAACGTGATCCACTTTGAAGGGGGCGTTTCTCCCTCTTTCGCCTGGGTCAGGGAAGTCACGCCAACACCAGCCGCACTAAAACGTCAGGTCTTGCTCTCGAGGCCCAACCAGAGCTGAAGTATTCACATAACACAGCAATAAACAAACATGAAAATGTAGCAAAACATTACCTGCCCGGCAAGCATTTCATACAACAGGACGCCATAGGCCCACCAGTCCACAGATTTTCCATACGGCTGATAAGCGATTATCTGTGTGAAAACAAACACATCAATTACATTAGTGGTAAGTCCAATAGCCCCTGTCAGAACAGGTAAGTCAAGCAGGTAGGCATTTATACACTCAGTTCATGCAGATGAGGTGCTAAGATCTGTCTTTGATGTTACACCAAGGGAAGAGGACCCTTCAAATCAGACACACGGAGAACTATCACCCCGTGATTCACTGCCCACGGCTGGTTTGGGGAATCTTGTTCTGAATCCACCTGGAGATGCCACAGCACTGTCTGAAGGTAGTTTTAATTATCCTCACTGGCAGAAAGTATGTGGACACTGAGGTGGATTTAATTTTGAGAAAAAGCCAGAGGCTGGGTGCAGCAGCTCACACCTCTAATCCCAGCACTTTGGGAGGCTGAGGCAGGAAGATTGCTTGAGTCCAGGAGTTTGAAACCAGCTTGGGTGACATAGTAAGATCCTGTCTCTATTAAAAAAAATTTTTTTAATTAAAAAAAAAAAAAAAAGGAAAAGCCAGAGGTCATTCAGAGTTTGAGTCTGACATATACGATGATCAAACTATGTAACAGGGCTTTACTAAGAGTATAATAGTAAGGATGATGATAAGGAAACATTATAGTTTTGTTGTGTTGCACAGAGAAGTGCAATGATATACATTCAGTCTGTTGAAAAACAGAAGTTTTAAAACACTTTTTAAAAGACATAAAATGTAGTAAGCAAATATAGTATCTAGAGCCAACTGCAACAAAGAAAATTTGAAACAACTGGGAAAATTAAGATACAATCTGGATGTCAGATGATACTGAGGACTTACCATTCATTTTGTTAGGTGGCATAATGGTATGTTGACTAGTTAGAAAACATGTTTTCTGGCTGGGTGTGGTGGTGTGAGTCTGGAGTCCCAGCTACTTGGGAGGCTGAGGCAGGAGGATCACTTGAGCCCAGGAGTTTGAGGCTAGCCTGGGCAACGTAGCAAGACTCTGTCTCTTAAAAAGTAATAATACTATTAAAACATTTTTAAAGTGTGCTTATCAGTTAGAAATGAGTATATTTATGGGTGAAATAGAAAAGAGATAAAGTATTTATGGGTGAACTGACATATCTTAAATTAAAAAAAAAACACTTCACTAAATGAGGTGGGAGAAAAATTAATGAAATGAGTTGGCAAATGCTGGCAGCTGTTGAAATTGGTGATGGGTCCACAGGGAGCTCATTCTACACTTCCTTCTACCTTTGTGGCTATCAGAAGTACTAGAAGAATTCTATAACCTCCCTTCGTGGAAGGGAGTAACATGGATTTGAATTTCTAAGTATGGCAGGGCTTATTAAAACACTGGCTTCATTACCTCTCAGGTACGCTGTGTACCTGCTGCACACAATTCCCAGACCCATGGATCACATGCCAGGATTCAAGGTCAAGACACACTAACAGGTACTCAGCATAACCATTCTGCCATTTCGCTTACAACTTTTACTTTGAAATGTTCTGGGATTTTTTTTTTTTTAATGGCCCAGAATGTCTAATTAAACGTCCTCGGACATAAAACTTTCTGCATGTCTGCCCACTTTCATTTCTTTAATGTATTACTAATATTTCTGCATCTAGGATGAGAAACACAAGCACCAACAGTTTAAGTGTGGGCAGCAACAAGGGTAAACAAGATTAGATCTGGCACCTTTGTAGCTCATTTCCTTGACAAGAAAATGATATAAACATAGGAACCTACAAGGAGTCTCTAATTTCTTTTACAACCTTTGTTCTGCACATTCTTTTCTGAAAACTTGGAAAATACACACATAAGAAACCCCAAGAAATGAGTCTCCAGTCTATTACCCAGAGATGATACATCTCATTCCAGTTCCCAGACAAAATTTTGCATCAAAGGAGTTGCATATTTTTATAACCTTTGATACAATGGTAAATTGCTCTCCCAAAAGGACTGGACTGAATTTATCTCCCTGATACCAATGTCATTATATTTTCCATTACCAGGTAAAACCATTCTGTTAAAAATAATCTTTTTGTGCTTTTAAAAAAAATTCCAGAAGCCATGCATGCTCATTAAAGAACAATTAGGAAGAAAATGAAAAGCTAAAGAAATAAGGAAGCGGCGGGCGTGGTGGCTCATGCCTGTAATCCCAGCACTTTGGGAGGCCAAGGGCGGCGGATCATGAGGGTCAAGAGATGGAGACCATCCTGGACAACATGGTAAAACCCTGTCTCTACTATAAATACAAAAATTAGCTGGGCATGGTGATGCCTGCCTGTAGTCCCAGCTACTTGGGAGGCTGAGGTAGGAGAATCGCTTGAACCCGGGAGGCGGAGGTTGCAATGAGCCAAGATTGCGTACCACTGCACTCTAGCCTGGGCAAGAGAGCGAGACTCCGTCTCAAAAAAAAAAAAAAAAGAAATAAGGAAGTAAAATTGTTTATGATCACTATCCAGAAATATTAATGTTATTTCCATATAAAACCTTTCCATATTTTTTTCTAGGTGTGATATGTGTGTACATATGCATTAAAAACTGAATTATGTGAGCCTGCTATTCTGTGGTCAGTTTGTTTATTTAATAATATATCATGAGTATCTTGGCAAGACCTTTGACTATTTCTGCAAAATAAATTCCTGTCAATAGAATTGGTGGGTCAAAATAAATGCTTCTAACTCAAAAGTAAAACTTTTTAAGACACATTGCTGGCCAGGGGCAGTGGCTCACGCCTGTAATTCCAGCACTTTGGGAAGCCGAGGTGGGTGGATTACTTGAGGTCAGGAGTTTGAGGCCAGCCTGGCCAACATGGTGAAACCCCGTTTCTATTAAAAATACAAAAAAGTTAGCCAGGTGTGGTGGTGCATGCCTGTAATCCCAGCTACTCGGGAGGCTGAGGCAGGAGAGTTGCTTCAACCCATGAGGCAGAGTATAGTGAGCCAAGATCGCCCCCACTGCACTCCAGCCTGGGCGACAGAGTGAGATGCTGTCTCAAAAAAAAAAAAAAAAAAGACACATTGCCAGGTTACTCAAAACAGTAGCACGCTCACTCCCACCAGTAAACAAATGCCCGTTTTCCAAATTCTCAAACTTCTGGCCTTAAGATTATCCCAGTTATCTTCCCAGACACGTGCATCTTCATCTAAGCCAGCCCAGCCTTTGGCAAGGAACTCCTCAAACTCATCGTCTTCACCAAGAGACCTAGGTCTACTGGCTGCTTTTTCTCTGACATTGCAACCCTCCACATCCACTACTTCCCAGATCAGCAGAAAAGTTGGAACCCTCACTCTTCCTCAACACAGCTGCCCCCATTGCTACTGCTGCCGTGGCAGACACTACCATAGGGCTAGAAACATTTAGACACGTACTTCTACCTGGATCAGAAAGAAGGTGCTATATTAATTTTAGGACTACCTTTAAGTCTTTAAAGGGGGCCAGTCAGGGGGCATTGCTGATCTTGGCTGAGTGCTTACACATCTGGGAGTCAGATAAATGCTGGCTGATCTAGGCTGGTGCCATTGTAATCACTGGGCAATTCTGTTTCCGTTTTTTTGAAGTTAGAACAGAAAACACAGCACTGCTATACCATATAAAGACAGATTGACTATATAATTTCCCAATTGCCTAGATTAAAAAATTGTGAAAACCTTAAAATTAGCCAGTGTCTGAACAAATGTTTGCATGGAAGCTTTCCTACTCCAGCATTCTACTTTTAAACATCCTATCATATTACCTCCTATGGGAGACACTGCCATAGTATATTTAATAACTTTGTTTAATGAATAACAAATAAATAGATAAGTGACTGGATGCATGAATGAACAAATGAACTTACACATACTTGGATCTGCTTCTTGTCTTTCCATCTGTTTCTCTAGTGGCATTCTCTATTTCCTGCATCTGAACGGCAGAAGCTGTGCCAACTAGAAATGTATAAATCTGACAGGAAATATAAAGTATTCCCAAGAATGGAAGCATTCCACCCATGGGAAACTCTGCTTATCCAGAAAAACCAGGGGGATAATTAAATGAGTGAATGTAAATGGATTTTGTTTGAAAACTGTAGGGTGGTAGGCAAACATCAAGCACTGCTATAATTTTGATCAAATGATAAGTCTCTTCCACTTATCTTAGTGGGAAATCTTCAATTAGTCAAACTGGAAAATATCATTTTAAAAAAGACTTGAATCAAAGGATTAACGAGCCCAACGATTTTCTTTGAAAAGGATCACAAGACCCAATGTCTTGGCTTAGGGCTGTTCTCTAAAATAATAGTCTAAGAAAATGTGACAAGGTTCCACAAACATAATTATTGTCTCACACACCTTGCTCCTATCAACACAGTCTTTGTAGAGCTGCAAATTATAAAATTAAAGAAAAACACATTCTGTGATGCTAGGTGGGAAATGTGGCTTTCCCCAACGAAATCTGCAAGGGAGAAAAGCTTGTGCAGCAGGCCACACTGTTCTCAACATGGTCCTGGGGGACTAGAAGGCTAAAGGATAAACGCATAGGAAAAAAATCAACATATTTGTAACTCAGCAGCTAGCTACTGACGTACTTCTCTATCAGTTCAATCCAAAGCAAAGTATTAAACACAGGAAAATTAAGATCTGATTCATACTGGCTATTTGGAAATGCTATTTTTTTTTTTTTTTTTTTTGAGGCAGTGTCTTGCTCTGCTGCCCAGGCTGGAAGGCAGTGGCATAATCATAGCTCAATGCAGCCTCAACTCCTGGGCTCGAGCAATCCTCCCACCCAGCCTCCTAAGTAGCTGGGACCACAGGCATGCACCACCACACCCAGATAATGTTTTAACAATTTTTTTAGAGAGACAGGATTTTGCTTTGTTGCATAGGTGTGTTGGGATTACAGGTATCAGCCACCATGCCCAGCCTGGAAATGCCTATTTTAACTGAAATGAGTTGTCCCTTCCACAGCCCCTCAGTCTAAAAGATCAAGAGCTGATGTATACACTGGATTCTCATTTCAAACTAACAAAAACAAAGCCATTTCCTTGAGAATAGTGGCAGTATCAAGTCTGCTTATCCATTCTCCACTTAGCACATGCTTAGTACACTTAACCTACACCCTTAAGCAAAGGAAAAAAATCCATTAAAACTGCTCGGCTAACTCCTGAAAGCCACTACTTACCTCCCAATATGGTTTGTGTCCATAAACCATATCGTGTCCCCACCCAAATCTCATCTCAAATTGCAATCCCCACCTGTCGAGGGAAGGTCCTGGAGGGAGGTGATTGGCTCATGGCGGCGGATTTCCCCTTGTTGTTCTCCATGATAGTGAGTGAATCACAAGATCTGATGGTTTAAAAGTGTTTGGCGCTTCCCGCCTTGTTGTCTCTCTCTCTCTCCCCTGCTCCGCCATGGTAAGACATGCTTACTTCCCCTCTGCCTTCCGCCATGATTGTAAGTTTCCTGAGACCTCCTAGTCATGCTTCTTGTTAAGCTTCTTTACTTCAGAAATTACCCAGTATCAGGTAGTTCTTTATAGCAGTGTGAAAATGGACTAATTGCAGTGGGGGGATAATTTCACTTCAATTCCAGTGGTGTAAAACCAAGGTTAATGGTAAAGATAAAGCTACCCCAGAAAGCAAACTTAAAAATGAATAGGGGAAAGGCACAGTGGCTCATGCCTGTAATCCCAGTACCTCGGGAGGCCGAGGCAAGAGGATCACTTGAGTCCAGGAATTGGAGACCAGCTTGGGCAACATAGCAAGACCCTAATCTCTCCCCCCCCAAAAAAAAAAGAAAAAAAATGGCTGGGCATGGTGGCTCATGCTTGTAATCCCAGTACTTTGGGAGGCCGAGGTGGGCGGATCACCTGAGGTCAGGAGTTTGGGACCGGAGTGGCCAACATGGTGAAACTCCGTCTCTACTAAAAATACAAAAATTAGCTGGGTCCGGTGGCACACACCTGTAATCCCAGCTACTCAGGAGGCTGAGGCAGGAAAATGGGAGGCAGAGTTTACAGTGAGCTGAGATTGTGCCACTGTACTCTAGACTGGGCAACAGAGTGAGACTTCATCTCAAAACAAAACAAAACAAGTCAGTGAGAAGATGCTTAATAGGTTATCATATTGCCATATCAGAGAATAAATTAGAATGAAAGGAGCAAACCTTCAGCATCAGATAGTATTCCCCAAACAGCCCATGTGCTCCCCTACATTTCATAATCTCCTCTGCTTTGGAGCCACATGACTAGTTCTGGCCAATGGACAGGGAGAGGAAGTGATGTTGCCCTTCTGGGTTGAGGCAATTAAAAGCCCATTTGCCTCCTGTCACTGTGATTCTAGGGGCCACCTGTTCCAGATGGCTCAGCTGCAAGATGGAGGAGGCTTGCCTGATTTGCATCAGACTGTGTGTGAGCAGTAAGGAAATACTGGTTGTGTTAAGCCACTGAGATTTCAGGGATTGCTGGGGCAGCAAGAGTTGTCCGTTCTAAAAACTTCTTCCTTCATGTAAGTGAATCACACAATCTCAGCTTTTCTACAAATCCTGTCCTGACCAAGTAGAAGGGCAATAGAAATTCTCTTTGGGTGAGTGAAAATCCACCTTCTGGGCACCAAATGCAGGTTGTACCCACTACACACATCTTGTGTAATCTGATGATGCAGAGTTGTTATTACAGTCCGTCTTCACTCCGTACCAGCAGTAAGTTCTTGGAAACTGTGATTTTAAGCAAAACAACATACAGCAGGTCCTCAAATAACATCATTTCCTTATAATGCTGATGAGGGAGAAAAACCTAGTTTTGTTATACATCATTTCACTTGAAGTCACAGTTTCCAAGAACCTATCGATAATGTTAAGTGAGGTCTTACTGTATATTCTCATTTTATAGGGAGAAAATAGGTTCTCTAAGTTTAAAGACTTGCTCAAAGCCAATCAATTAATATGTGGAACTGAATACTGACACATTTATTTTAAAGATATAATTTTATCTTTTCAATGTATTTTCAAATACATTGATACTGGGATTAATGAAATATTAATCAAAGGGCCCAGAGGATTAAGAAGATTTATTGGAAAGCATCATTTCAATTGTTTTAAGTAACTATATTTCAAAAGCACTTGAATAAAATTTGCTCTTGTAACTATGTTAAACTATGTTTAACTTGGTTAAAGCCAGTCCCCACCATCTGTGTATGTTATGTTACTTGGTGTTTCATTAATTTTTTTTTTTTTTTTTTTGAGAAGGAGTTTCGCTTTTGTTATCCAGGCTGGAGTGCAATGGTGCAATCTCTGCTCACTGCAACCTCTGCCTCCCGGGTTCAAGCAATTCTTCTGCCCCAGCCTCCTGAGTAGCTGGAATTATAGACGCCCGCCACCATACCCAGCTAATTTTTGTATTTTTAGTAGAGACAGGGTTTTGCCATGTTGCCCAGACTGGTCTCGAACTCCTGACCTCAGGTGATCCACCTGCCTTGGCCTCCCAAAGTGAGTTTGTTTTTAACAGTGGCAGGGCTGAAGCAACAGTGTTGCTGTGTGTATCAGGTAAAGGATCAGTGAGGGCTGAACAAAGGAGGTTATACTTTGTTTCCTATCCTATATTCTACAAATATCTGAGCAGTCTTGCCAACCACATCTCTCTGCTTGGGTGATGGAAACTGATGTCTGAATTTGGAAAGCCATCAACAGGCAAGGGTGTGGGAGCCCTGTTTCTGCTCAGAAGGATTCATGAATCCTAAAGGCCATGGCCACCTGATCAGTTTTGCTTTAAGTTCTACAACAAGTTGGCTCCCAGCTGGCTCTTCATTTTCTATTTCCAAGGCATTAAATTCCCATGACTCCTTCTGATAACACGCTCTCCTTCCTCCAAGGCTTACCAAAAGCAGAATGCCAAGCGCCAAGGCTCGTTTTTCTTGTGACAGCACTCATCCTCATCAGCCGCATAGAGCCCGCCTGCTCAGCCACTGGGCCAAGATTACAAAGTCACTCTGAACACTGCAGTGCCTTCCATTGTAACAATAGGATGGGGTTTAGAATCTAGCCAGAGCATTTCTTCCCAGAGAAACGTGTCACCTTTGGCTTGTTGTGTACCAGATTAACACGGGAGGTCCTGAAGATCTAAGTTACAGGTATAGGACACAACCTCACCGCTGCAAATTCATTTTTGGAATAAAGCGTATCTTTCTCTCAATGAGCAGTTGTGGTTAATAAATACCTCTGGTTAACCAAAGCCTCACTGTAAAAGGGAAAATAGTGTTAGAGAGCCCCACTGGAAGATAAACATTCAGATACACACGACTTAGGATGTTGGCTATACTGTCCCTATTCAGCTGTCTAGAGCCACTATCCAATACAGTGGCCACTGGCCACTTGTGGTTTCTGAGCAGATGAAATGTGGCTAGTCCAAACTGAGATGCGCTGTAGGTGTGAAATCCACATCATATTTTGAAGACTTAGTATAAAAAATGCAAAATAGCTCATATATATATATATATATATAAAGACATATATATATATAAAGACAAATATAAAGACAAATATATATATATGGACAAATATATATATATATATATATATATATATATATATATACATACATACATACATACAGACAAAGTCTTGCTCTGTCGCCCAGGCCGGAATGCAGTGACACAATGACACGATCTCGGCTCACTGCAACCTCTGCCTCCCAGGTTCAAGCGATTCTCCCGCCTCAGTCTCCCGAGTAGCTGGGATTACAGGCACCCATCATTATGCATGGCTAATTTTTATATTTTTGTAGAGATGGGGTTTCACCATGTTGGCCAGGATGGTCTTGAACTCCTGATCTCAGGTGATCTGCCTGCCTCGGCCTCCCAAAGTGCTGGGATTACAGGCGTGAGCTACCATGCCTGGCCTTCATTAAATGTTTTTATTAATAAATTAACTTCATCTGTTTCCTTTCCAACTTGTTAAAAACTTGGCTGCTAAACGCAGTTTCGGCTTGTATTTTACTTTTGTTGGACAGTGCTGGCTGAGACCCTCTGAATTCCACCAGCTCCTATGGCCCATTCTGGTTCTCTGGCTCTCATTGGTCTAGGGAGCCAGCTCTGGGCTGAGGACCAGGCTCACAGACCATGCAATGGATGAGGAGACTCTCTTGTCTGTCCCCTATGGGGATAGGAGCAGGTGTCTCTGGCGCTTGTGGGCCAATGTGGGCTTACAGCCAAGCCCGGGGCTGCCTGATATCCTGAAGCCCCAGGCAAGGGGCTGCGACGCCAATCTGGTTTCCCATAATGGAGAAACTCACAAAAGGAGAGGCAGAGTTGGCAAGAAGGGCTAGAGCTGGCGGATTTCCCTACTGCACATGGGAGGTTGAGCTGTGGCTTCAAAGACAGACCCCCAACAGGGCCACTGTCATTCAATTTCACTGCTATTTGTCATTTAGATCATTATTATTATACTTACAAGAGCCAACTGCTTGGGGGAATGTCAGGATGTTACAAATGGCTGCCTGTCTTGTAAAAGTGAGATATGAATGCGCTTTCTTCCAGCCCGGGCACAGGACCAGGGCATGAAAGGGACCAGGGGGTAGCTTCTTGTCTTGTACAAGGCCAAGGGCCTGCAGCAGCTGGAAGGATGTCGCTCCAAGGCCACCCAGCCTTCCACTCTCTACCAGGGCTTCACACTCAAATGCCTCCCAGAGTGGATGGGACTCCAGGAGCTTTCTAACTTCTGAAAGCTCCAGCCTGGGAGAGCTTGAGGACGGCACAGGAAGGTTTTAGATGCCACTGGCAATATTGACAGTAGCTGTAACCAACATCACCACCATAGGCATGTGCCGAGAGCCAGGCTCTTTAGCTCTGAAGCTCACCTAATCCTCATAAGGCCCATTGCAAAGATGAGGAAATAAGGTACAAAGAGGCACAGTAGCTTGTCCAATGTTACACAGCTTGCAAGCAGCAACGCTTGGATTAGAACCCTGGTCATCGGCTTTGGCATCCATACTTCTGACCCTTTTTCTATACTGAAGGCCTTGATCCAGTGCGGTTCCCTAGACAGCTATGGTGGGTACTCGCCCAGTTTACATGAGTCCTGCTGAAAAGGGGCCCAAACGCTTAACAGGATCAAAACAGCCAAGATGCCTCCTTCACTCAGGAGCTCTTGGCTCTAAAGGCTTTTTCTTGAAGGAACCCACGGACCTATAAAGTACGTGTGTGGAGATTCACTCTCCCGTTCTCGGCTGCACTTGAACTGGGATTTCACTCTTCATTTTTGTGCTGTATGTATACAGCAAACCCCTAGAGCCCAATCTTAAATAAAAGGCCTGGCCACAAAAGCCTCTTCCCAGGCTGTCATTACAAAATAACGGTGGCCTTTATGCATAAAACATGCTCAAGTCCTTTTACTGTTTCAGGGAAACAAAGAATATCCTTTCTTTTTCAAAAAACAAAAACATTTTGATGGAAAAATTACATTTGTTTTGAAAAACATCATCCATTCCCAAGGATAGAACACAGGACCCCAGAGGCACTCTTTACATTTAACATGGTGAAAGCACTGTCTGACGCGTCCAAACAGCACCATTTGGAAAGAAAGAAGACAGGCCTGAAGGTTTTCTGGGTGTTCTGATCTGACAGCTGGGATCTTGGGTTTGATAACTGTCTCCTCCACTTGCTCCTGTGGGACTCACAACTCCTGGAGCCTTTGTCATGTCTACTGAGACTGTCTGCCCCTACTCAACCCAGACTTCTCCCTGGTTGGGGCTGGGCCATCTACTTCTGTACCCAGCACCAGAACCTCAGGCACGGGGCAGACACAAGGTTGTGTTGGAGAACTAGTGGATCTGATCCAAGACCACTCCATAGACACTGCCTACCTCTAAAGTGCAAAATCAAAAGGGCTGTTAGAATTGCTGGATTGCTAAGTCTGGAGGGATGATTTAGAAAAATGTTTTCAAGCTGGGCACAGTGGCTCATGCCTGTAATCCCAGCACTTTGGGAGGCCAAGGCGATAGGATCACTTGAGGTCAGGAGTTCGAGACCAGCCTGGCCAACATGGTGAAACTCTGTCTCTACTAAAAATACAAAAATCAGCTGGATGTGGTGGCACATGCCTGTGATCCCAGCTACTTGGGAGGCTGAGGCGGGAGAATCGCTTGAACCCGGGAGGTAGAGGTTGCAGGGAGCCATGATGCACTGCACTCCGGCCTGGGTAACAGAGTGAGACTCCGTCTAAAACAAATAAAAATAAAATAAAATAAAATAAAATAAAATAAAAAAGGTGTTTTCAGGGTTCTGAAGAGGATCCTGAGGCTCGAAGTGGCACAGTGGCTTGCTGAGGTCATTGGGCTGGTTAACAGCAAGGTCAGGAAGAGAGAGGCCTCAGGTCTCCTGACTGTGTCCTCTTTCTAAAGCATCAGAACAGAGACCAGAGCGTCATAAACAGAAAGCCCCGCAGCAGGGGAGAAATGAAACACCCCCAACTCTCAATCGAGATACTTCCTAATTAAACTCCTTTCCAATGGCATAGCCAAAGCTCAGAATACAAGCGGGAAGCAGAATGAGGTGAGAGAGCTCCGAACCCAACTGCTGGAGGCCAGGAGCTGTGTGACTTTGGGCAAGTTGGTTAGCCTCTCTGAGCCTCCATTTCCTCAGCTGTGATCTTGGGATTTCAGCACCCACCTGACAAGCAGGTGGTGGGGATTAAATGGCATTATGTGTATTAAAATGTACTTACTGCAGCTGAGTATACATAACTCCATACTGCCTAACATTAGAAATAAGAACTGGTCTACCAGAAATAAGAAGGTGGGTGAAAGCTATTCAAGGAAATAAACTAAACTTGGCTCGGAGGGGGACAGAGGAAACATTTTGGTATATGTTAAACACTCAAATGATTGTTGGCACCTGAAAATTCTTAAGCGACAATAAACCTTCCATTCATTCTTTCAGCAAATATTAATTTACTGTGTACCAGACATAGTAAATCAGAAGTGAATCAGTTACAGAAGTGAATCAAACAGATTTTTAAAAATCTCCCCTTAGGCAATTAAATTGATTTTTTACTGGAGCAGCAAAACTTCAGGCTTCTCTGTTTTCTTATGGCATTAGGACACCCTCCTTGGCCCTCTCCTTTGCTCACTCCCACTGAGTATGGCTGACTGTACATTTCTATGGGTTGGGCACTCTGCTAGGTATCACAGATTACCAAACTAACTGGGATAACAGACAAATACGCTAAGATACGATATCCAAGATCAAGGATCTTACTATGTCACATGGGAAATGACTACAATATTTGAAATCCTTGGACAAAGTGCATTATATTAAAAAAAAGAAAACTGGCCGGGCACAGTGGCTCACGTTTGTAATCCCAGCACTTTGGGAGGCCGAGGTGGGCAGATTACTTGAGGTCAGCAGTTCAAGACCAGCCTGTCCAAAAATTAGCCGGGTGTGGTGGTAAGTGCCTGTAATCCCAGCTGCTCGGGAGGCTGGGGCATGAGAATTGCTTGAACCTGGGAGGTAGAGGTTGCAGTGAGCCAAGATCGTGCCACTGCACTTTAGCCTGGGCAACAGAGCGAGACTCCATCTCAACAACAACCACCGCCAAATAAATAAGTAAAGAAAAATAAAGAAAATTACCACAAGATTAAAAACAAAGAGTCTAGAGTCCAAACTATGTATCTTTTTTTTTTTTTTTTTTTGAGACGGAGTCTTGCTCTGTCACCAGGCTGGAGTGCAGTGGCGTGATCTTGGCTCACTACAACCTCTGCCTCCCGAGTTCAAGTGATTCTCCTGCCTCAGGCTCCTGAGTAGCTAGGACCACAGGCAGACGCCACCACACCCGGCTAATTTTTGTATTTTTAGTAGAGACTGAGTTTCACCATGTTGGCCAGGATGGTCTCAATCTCCTGACCTGGTGATCCGCCCACCTCGGCCTCCCAAAGTGTTGGGATTACAGGTGTGAGCCACTGCGCCCAGCCTATGTATTTTCTATTTAGACAAAAATTGTGGCTCTATGTACAATTGGAGAAAACAGAAAATGATCTCTCTAGTAGTAATTACACCAATGAAAGTGCTTTAAAATCTATTTAGAGTAGCCACCCTTTTATACCTCCCTGTAAGAATGGGAAGCAAACAGCAGAACAGCCTAAGTACCCCTCCCAAAAAAGGTCAGAAGAGGATCAAATGAAAGCAGTGTTTGCAATTGTTTATACTGGCTTCAAACAGCAGCTAATTCCTACTATACATGTTGGATTCAACTTGCTAATATTTTGTTGAGGATTTTTGCATCTATGTTCATGAGAGGTATTAGTCTGTAGTTTTCCATGCTGGTGTTTGTTTATCATCCTTTAACATCCATGGGATCTGTAGTGATGTCCTCTTTCATATATTAGTAACTTGTGCTCTCTCTTTTTCTTAATTTGACTTGAGGCTTATCAATTTTATTGATGTTTTCAAAGAACTTCCTTTTGGGTTTGTTGATTTTCCCTGTTTTCTATTTTCTATTTCATTGGCTTCTGCTCTAGTTTTTATTTTCTTTTGCTGACTGTGGATTTAATTTGCTCTTCTTTCTCTAGCTTCCTAAGATGGAAGCTTAGGTGATTGATTTTAGATCTTTCTTCTTTTCTAATGTATGAATTCAATACTATAAATTTCCTAAGCCCTGATTTAATTGCACCGTATAACATTTGATAAGTCGTATCTACGTTTTCATTTATTTAACAATATTTTAAAATTTCCTTTTAGATTTCTTCTTAGACCCACACTATTTAGAAGGGTTCTTTAATCTTCAAGTATTTTGGAATTTTCTAGCTATCTTTGTTATTGATTTTTAGTTTGGGTCTATTGTGGTCTGAGAGAAGACACTGCATGGTTTCTATTATTTTCAGTTTGTTAAGGTGTGTTTTACGGCACAGAATGTGGTCTATATTGGTGAATGTTCTATGTGAGCTTGTGAAGAATGTATGTTATTTTGCTGTCGTTGGATGAAGTAGAGTCTACAGGACAGTATTGCTGAGTTCAACTCCGTCCCTACTGATTCTCTCCTTGCGGGATATGTCTATTTCTGATAGAGGGGCACTGAAGCCTTCAAATGAAATAGTGGATTCATCTATTTCTACCTGCAGTTCTATCATGTTTGGCCGTATGTATTTCAATCCTCTGCTGTTACACGCACACATTAACAACTGCTATGTTTTCTTGGAGACTTGACCCCTTTATCATTATGTAATGCCCTTCCATGATAACTCTCCTTGCTCTGAGGTCTGCTTTAGCTGCAATTAATATAGTGACTCCTAATTTCTTTGATTAGTATTAGCATGATATATCTTTTATACCCACTTACTTTTAATCTACATGTTTTTATACTTAAAGTGGATTTCTTGTATAGAGTTAAGTCTTGTTTTTTGATCTCGTCTGGCAATCTTCTAATTGCTGCATTTAGACCAATGACTTTGAAAGTTATTTGTGATATAACTGGATTAATCACTGCTATATTTGTTATTGTCTTCTATTTGTGGCCCTTGTCCATTTTTTTTTTTTTTGTCTCCCACTCTTTTTCTGCCTCTTGCGGGTTTAGCTGAGCATTTCATATGATTCCATTGTTTCTTTTCTTAGCATATCAGTGACTTCCTTTTTTCCTTTTCTTAGTGGTTGCCCTAGAATATGCAATATATATTTACAACGAAACCAAGTCTACTTTCTTTTTTTTTTTTTGAGACGGAGTCTCGCTCTGTCACCCAGGCTGGAGTGCAGTGGCGCCATCTTGGCTCACTGCAAGCTCTGCCTCCCGGGTTCACGCCATTCTCCTGCCTCAGCCTCCCGAGTACCTGGGACTACAGGTGCCCGCCACCACGCCCGGCTAATTTTTTTTGTATTTTTAGTAGAGATGGGGTTTCACCTTGTTAGCCAGGATGGTCTCAATCTCCTGACCTTGTAATCCACCCGCCTCGGCCTCCCAAAGTGCTAGGATTACAGGCATGAGCCACCACGCCCAGCCCAAGTCTACTTTCAAATAACACTGTAACACTTCATGCATAGTGAAAGTAGCTATGATAACAAAATAATCCTAATTCTTCCCTCTTGTCCCTTCTATCACTGCTCTCGTTCATTTCACTTATACATAGGATACGCACACACACTAGAATATGTTATTATTTTGAAAAAAACTCATGTTAGATCAAGAATACTAAAAGTATTTTACTTTCACCTATACCTTCTCTGATGCTCTTGTTAGTTTTTATTTCATAATCATAAACTTAACTCTGCAATTCAACGAGGCATGGAAGGGAATAAGGAAAATATGGAACCCAAGGAACTGCAGCAAGAGCACAAAGATGAGAGGCTACTGCCAGCGAATGGGGTGGAGGGGTGCTCTCCTGAGCTACGGAAGGAATGTCTGGTGGTTAAGATAGAACATGAGTCAAATTTATTAAGAGTCGTCCATAGTCAGCAATGATGAGCTTCTTGCTGGCCTTGGCATTCTTGGACCCAAAGTGCTCCATGGTTTCCACAATATTCTCTTCACCTTGCCAAAGACCACATGCATGCCACTCTGCCATTCAACCACTCAGCCTTGGCAGTGCAGATGAGAAACTGGGAACCATCTGTATTGTGTCTAACATTTGCCATGGACAAGATGCCAGGACCTGTATGCTTCAGGATGAAGTGCTCACCATCAAATTTCTTCCCGTAGATCAAATTTCTTTCTTGATACCAGTAAATTTTCTTGGAAATTTGATGGTGTGTGAAGTAAGCACTCTGACACACAAACCCTGGCATGATTCTGTGAAAGCAAAGAGCCCTTATAACCAAATCATTTCTCTCCAGTGCTCAGAGCACAAAAATTTTCTGCTGTTTTTGGAATGCAGTCTGCAAACAGCTTGAAAGAGATGCGGCCTCATGTTGAAGAACACAATGGGGCTGCCCACGGCTGGTGCAGGGGGCTATGGGTGGTGGCAGCATCTGCAAAGCCTGCCCTTCCTTGCCCCATGGAGATCCAAGTTTCTGACCTATGTCACTTTCCTTCTCTCTAAAGAACTTCTTTTGGCCGGGCGCGGTGGCTCACACCTGTAATCCCAGCACTTTGGAAGGCTGATGCGGGTGGATCACGAGGTCAGGAGATCGAGACCATCCTGGCTAACACAGTGAAACCCTGTCTCTACTAAAAATACAAAAACATTAGCCAGGCATGGTGGTGGGCACCTGTAGTCCCAGCTACTTGAGAGGCTGAGGCAGGAGAATGGTATGAACCTGGGAGGCGGAGCTTGCAGTGAGCCGAGATGGCGCCACTGCACTCCAGCCTGGGGGACAGCGCAAGACTACGTCTCAAGAAAAACCCAAAGAACAAAAAAAATTCTTTTAACATTTCTTGCCAGGCTGGTCTACTGGCAACACATTTCCTTTGTTTTTGTCTGAGAAAGTCTTTATTTCTCCTTCCCTTTTGAAGGACAATTTTGCAGGGTACACAATTCTAGGTTCGTTTTTTTTTTTTTTTTTCCTCCCAAAGCTTTAAATATTTCACTCTACTGTCTTTGCCCTTCTTTAGGTAACGTGTTGCTTTCCCCGCTCTGGGCTTCCCTCAGAATTCTTTGATTTTCTGCAGTTTGAATATGATATGCCTAGCTTTTTGTTTTGTTTGAGCATTTGTCCTACTTTGTGTCATTTGAGCTTCCTGGATCTGTGATTTGGTGTCTGACATTAATTCAGGGGACATTCTCTGTCCCAATTGCTTCAAACATTCCTTGTTTCTTTCTCTCTTACGTCTCCTTCCAGTGTTCCCAGGGCATATATCTTTTGTAGCTGTCCCACAGTTCTTGGATAGTCTGTTCCATTTTTTTTTTTTTCAGTCTTTGCTTTTCCATTTTGGAAGTGTTTATTGCCATATCCTCAGGCTCAGTCACCCCAGACTCAGCTGTGTCCAGTCTACAGATGAGCCCATCAAAGGCATTCTTCATTTCTGCTCCAGTATTTCCGATCTCTAGCATCTTTTCTTTCTTGGAATTTCTCTCTGCTTAACACTGCCCATCTGTTCTTGCATGCTGTCTACTTTTTTCCACTAAAGCCCTTAGCAAATTAATCATAGTTTAAAAAAATTCCTGGTTATGGCCAGGCACGGTGGCTCATGCCTGTAATCCCAGCACTCTGGGAGACTGAGGCAGGCGGAACACTTGAGGTCAGGAGTTCAAGACCAGCCTGGGCAACATGGTGAAACCCTGTCTCTACTAAAAATACAAAAAATTAGCTGGGCATGGTGGCTCATGCCTGTAATCCCAGCTACTTGGGAAGCTGAGGCAGGAGACTCGCTTGAACCCAGGAGGCGGAGGTTGCAGTGAGCCGAGATCATGCTACTGGACTCCAGCCTGGGTGACAGAGCAAGACTCCATCTCCAAAAAAAAAAAAAAAAACCAAAAACCAAAAAACAAAACTCCTGGTTATCATTCCAACATCCTTGCCACATTTGAGTCTACATCTGATGCTTGCTTCATCTCTTCAAATTGCTTTCTTTTTTTTTTGCCATTTAGTGTGCTGTAATTGTTTTCTTGAGGGCTGGACATGGCACACTGGGTGAAAGGAACCGTAGTACATGAACCTTTAGTGATGTGGTGGTGAGGCGTGGAGAGGGAAAGTGTGCTACGGTCCGACGATGAGGTCTCTGTCTTGTGGGGAGCCTGTGCCTGCGGATTGTGACCTTCACAAGTGCTTCTTGGTCTCCCCCCTCTCCTCTTGGGTGGGAGAGGATGGGTGGAAGGGATTGGAATCAGGTATGTCCCTTCTTCTAGGTAGGTTAGGGTCTGATAAAACCCCAGGAGATTAAGCTCACATTAGCGTCTCCTGAGGGAAGCCCTTGTTAAGAAGATCGGGATGCTCTGGCATATTTCACAATGGTTATTACTTTTCTCCTCTCCCTGCCAGAAGCATGAGGCGATTTTTCTCCAGCATTCACTGTGAGGACCCGGCAGTGCTTCCTGAGGGAAAACTCCAAAACGCGTGGAGCCCCCGTGACTGATTCTCAGACTTGTCCACACTTAGCCTCCAGCAATTTGCCGATTACGGATCAGGTTTTTGCACCCCAGCACTAGTACCCAGGGAGGTTTCTGTTCTGGTAAGTTGTAATTATCTGTATCTGCCTGTGTGTCTAATTTTGGGGACAGTGGCTTGCCCTGTTACCTCATTTTTCCAATGGCTCTAGGGAGGCGAGAATTCTACCACTCAACCACCAATGCTGGTGCATTGGTCAGGAAATGAACCCAGGTCTCCCACGTGGGAGGCGCCAATGGCTCTAGGAAGAATTGTTGATTTTCCAGTCCAGCTTTTCACTTGTCAGGATGGAACGATGACGTCTAAGCTCCTAACATGCTGGACTGGAAACCAGAAGTCTGTACTTTTTCTGTGCAGAAAAGAACTGTACAATACTGGCTTGCAAGGTGCCTGGAAACAATTCAAGGCTGGGTGAGACAGCCCTGGGTGCTCAGCAAACACAAAGAACTGAAAAGGTGTTTGACTAAAAGAACAACCTTCAATAAAATAAGCCATAAGAAAAGACAAACACTTCACCAGTGGTGTCTCGCCCGCAAATAATGCCAGGCAGTGGGGTTCAGCAGTCTCCTGGGCTTTGGGCCAGGAAGCCAGGAGCGTGAAGTGGCCCCAGGACACCTGAATCATGTGTGATGAGGTGGTTATTAAGGAGGCGTGACTGGACTAACCTTCTGAAGGAGCCATAAATAAAACTCTGAATAAAGTGCTGGGCTTTTGATCTGGCAGAAAGGTGTTCTCCCCACCGCCACCCCATGCCGCGCTTCTCCAAGTCTGGAATGTGCACTGGGGGGGCGTGGGGTGTGATTTTCTGTGATCCTCAGAGGAGGCACTGACAATACTGGGTCAGGTGGTGGGAGGCAGCACCGCTTCAAGTCTTCATGGAATGCTTCCAAGGAAGCTCTTGTTTGGGATGAATCTCTTTTTAGCTCTTTGGTAAGGCTAGCTGATCCTGGCAGAAATCGGGAAGGTGACTGTGGAGCAACTGGGTCTAGAAAAACATCATCTAATTGAGTTGGGTCACCCGACCTTGGAATTGCATCCCCCGCCGCCAAATCCGTGTGCTGAAGCCCTAACCCCCAGTGTGACTGTTCTGTAGAGGTAAGGCCTTGAAGGAGGTAATTAGGGGAGAATGAACTCATCAAGGTGGGGCCCTGATCTGACAGGTGCAATTCCGTCCTTAACATTTCCCAAGGACCTGGAAGGCCAAGTTTGACTTAAGAATTCATGGACCCCTGAGATTCCACTCCAGTATGTGGAGGCCTAAGAATGTAATATTGACATGGCCCACCCCACATCATCTAATCGACTTGGCCCACTGGACCTCTCCAGCGCCATGCCCAGCAAACTTCTTTAATTTCTCGTTACGTCAAAGAAATCAAACACCTCTTTAGATCCTCTCTTTTCCCCCACCGAGTTTTTCAGGAACCTCCTTAATGGTGAGATGCACTAAGAATGTAATATTGACTATAAATCAAATGTGAATCAGAGCCACCCCTGAGCACAGTCTTTAAGCCAGCACTACGCTAGCTCGTACCCTCGTTTACCACTGGAGAAGTCGAGGCACAGCAAGCTCAAGTGAGGTGACCAGAGTCACACGCACAGTGGGGAGGTGGCAGATGGGGCCAGGATTCATCCTGGCTTTTGCTTTACTGTCGCACATGGTGCCCGCTCTGTGTAAGAAGGAGCTGTGAATGGGACAAAGACATCTGAGATCGTGCCCCTGCCCTCTGGGGCCTTTATTTATTCCTCCTTCCTGTTCTGCTTGATAAGAGTGACAACGATGTTGATTGTATGAATACATACACATACATATATATATGAACATATATATGAAAAAAGATATGAATATATAAAATACATCTCGCTTTATAACATAATCTACTTGGCCCTAACCCACAACTCCCTATTGACCTAGGATGAGGCCATCTCTAACATGTGGGGTGAGGGAGCCGGGACAAGAATAACTAAGACTCACACAGCCTTTATCTAAATAGGAGTATTACAAATCAAGCCAACAGACTGTTAAATACAGTATGCTCTTTCCCACCCCTTGACACAAGTACCTTCCTGTATTGGTTGGCTTGAGCTACCCTTATAAAATACCACAGACTGGGTGGCTTGAACAACAGAAATTTCTCTTGGGTCTGGAGGCTGGAAGTCCAGGATGAAGGTGCTGGCAGGTGGGCTTCTGGTGAGGCCTCTCTTGGTGCCGTGCTGGCTGCCTCCTTCTCGCTGTGTCCTGACGTGGCTTTTATTCCGTATGCACACTCCTGTGGCCTCTTCCCCTCCCCATAAGAACACTAATCCTATCAGATCAGAGCGCCACCTTGATGAATTCATTCCCCCCTAATTACCTTCTTCAAGGCCTTATCTCTACAGAACAGTCACACTGGAGGTTAGGGCTTTAGCACACGGATTTGTGGGGTGGGGGCGTGGGGATGCAATTCAGTCCTTTACATTTCCCAAGAACCTGGAAGGCCAAGTTTGACTTAAGAATTCATGGACCCCTGAGATTCCACTCCAGTATGTGGAGGCCTAAGAATGTACTATTGACATGGCCCACCCCACTTCTCTTCCCAGGCCCTTTCCATCATAGCACCCCAACCTGCATGTCTAACTGCGTCCCACTGCCCCTGCAAACAGCCATCCACTGACTCCTCCACTGGCCACAGGAGTGCATACGCCAGCAGGGCGGTGCTCACAGGAAGGATGGATCTTGGCAAGAGGCCCTGGAAGGGAATTCCAGGCTCTGAGTACCCAGGTTGTTGTCTAAAAGGGGTCAGAGAGCAGGCTGTGAGTGGGCATTGGCCCTGCAGACTCTAACCGTATAAGGAGAGCCCAGGCTGGGGACTCAGGGGGAGAGGAGAGCCCATCAAGATAGGGCTTAACAAACCGTAGCCTGTAGGCCAAATTCAGTCTTTGTACAGCCTGTGAGCTAAGCATGCTTTTTACATTTTTAAATGTAAAATGATTTTGGCAAGAACAGTTGCTCAATTTTGCCTCTTGGCAAAAATCTAAAATTAAGATTTAGGAAAAGCCTATTTTTTATCTAGTCCCTGGCAGAGAAAGTTTGCTCAGCTCTGCTCTAAAACACAGGGCAGGGGCCCTCTTGCCTGGTCCTCACTGTCTTTGACCTGCAGAATGTGTTGGAAGTAACACAGTTCAGTTCCAGGTATAGACTTCAGCAGCCTGTGGCTTCTGTTTTTGGCCTTTTAGTAGCCAGCACCATGTCAAGCAGCTCAGTGACAAGTGGCTGCATGGAAAGAAGGACCAGGTAGAGGAGAACCCATGTGGCGTTGGCCAATAGCTGGAAGGTACCTTGGGCCCTCCAGCCCCAGCAGAGCCATGGTAGGGATGTCCCTGCAGCAGCAAGGAGTCCACCTGCCGGGTCCTGATGGAGGCCCTGGCTCCAAGAATCGCAGCATTAACTTTATTTATTTATTTGGCGACAGAGTCTTGCTGTTGCCCAGGCTGGAGAGCACCGGCATGATCTTGGCTCACCATAGCCCCCACCTCCCAGGTTCAAGTGACCCTCCTGCCTCAACCTCCTGAGTAGCTGGGACTACACAGGTGCCCACCACCACACCCAGCTAATTTTTTGTATTTTTAGTAGAGATGGGGTTTTGCCATGTTGGCCAGGCTGGTCTCGAACTCCTGGCCTCAGGTGATCCTCCCGCCCCGGCCTCCCAAAGTGCTGGGATTACAGGTGTGAGCCACCGCACCCAGCTCAATGTGATTACTGTTTTAAGCCATTATGTTCTGGGGCGATTACACATCAATAGATAATTGAAACAACTGCCAAATAATGGACAAGGCTTTCCGGAGTGCTCCCTCTGAGGCAGGCTAAGTCATTATGGCCAGACTCACTGAGCCCTCAAAGTTGGGCTTTTAGGAAGATGCTGTGATTATACCCTATTATACAGATGTCACCCCAAGTTCTTAAAATAGCAGTACTGTAGCCAGAGTTTATAATACAGTTTGGATCTGTGTCCCTACCCACATTTCATGTTGAAATGTAATCCCCAGTGCTGGAGGTGGGGCCTGGTGGGAGGTGACTGGCTCATGGGAGCAGTTTCTCATGAATGGTTTAGCATCATCCGCCTAGTGCTATTCTCGTGGCAGAGTTCTCATGAGATCTGGTTGTTTGAAAGTGTGTAGCACCTCCCTGCTCTCTCTCTTGCTCTGGCTATGGAAGATGTGCCTGCTTCCCCTTCTGCCATGATTGTAAGTTTCCTGAGACCCCCCTAGCCATGCTTCCTGGGAGGAAGGAAGCAGCAGCCCTTGTCCCTGGTCTCTCCCTCTGAGGGTGGCAGGGGCATAGGAGGTGCTAGGGAAAAGCTGGGCAGGAGTCCCAACTCAGCACCCACCTATAGGACCCTGCTCATCTCAGGCCTCCTCTGGGGTCAGCAGAGAAGCTGTGCAAAATGTTAATTATGCATCAGAACAAAATAACTGCTTGTATGGTAAAGGAATGAAGTGTGAGTTAGGAATAACTTGTGTCGTAAGAGCTTTATTAGCTGGATTAAAAGATTTTCCAGAACCAGGAAGTCTCAAAGTCTAGTGGATCTCTACAGATATGATTTGGAGACAGGGCAATAAGTGATACACTGAGGTGGCAACTGGCCATGGATGGCATCAGGGCGCCAGCCTCTGCTCTGAGGCTGGCGGGCCAGCATTCTGCCCCTGCCATGTGCCATCTGTGAGCCCTGAGCAGGTCCCTTCTCCTCTCCAAGTCTCCTTTACAGTGTTTGTAAAGCATGAATAATACCACTTACCTTAGAGGGCCATTGTAAGAATTAAATGTGATAACAGGCGTAAGTGCATGGCGCATAGCAAGAAATGAACAAATGTTAGTAATCTCTCATGATACCCACCTCCATCCTGCCATCGCCTGGGCAATGTTACAAAGAAAGAGGCGAAATAAGCTCAGAAATCTCTGACCCACTTTTACAGGATTTAAGCAAATCCCTAAATAAAGGGCTAATTAAAGCATGCTGCCAAATACCAGGAGTAAAAATCTAACAGAGCATTATCTGAGCTCTGAAAGCCAATAACAGGCCTGTGAGAGCAGCTCACTGGCACATGTGGAGTGACATGTTGTTTGGGTAGCATTGGAGCTGATGTCTGCAGGCCCTTCCTCCCAGGGTAACAGTTACCGCAGGGAAAAGCTGCTCAGTCCTGTGTTCAAAACCAAGTCTGCATTGAACTGGGGAGGTGGGGAAAATTAACAAATCTCTGTGCCTCAGTTTCACCATCCAGGAATTAGAATTGACTTAGGATTAAACAAAATAAACAAGTTGCTCAGCCCTGGTCTGGGATGTAGCAGGCATTTGCGAAGGGGCAGCGAATCCACCAGGAGCTGGTTACTTCTGGAGGGAGGACTGGAAGTGGGGAGGCTCAGAAGAAAGGAGCGGGCCACATTGGTTTCATAGACCACAATATCGCAGAAGGTGCCCAGTGCTCTAGAGAGGAGGCTAAACTGATTAAACTCCAAGGCGGGGAGAATTATGAGACAGTTAAAGAGCTGCAGGCAGACAATACAATATATGAGATAATAAAACCAACATAATTCCTAGAAAAGATCTGAGAATCGCACAACTTAAAGAAGACCCCAAAGGAAAACCTGGCTTTGGCTCTTTAAAAATTTCTTTGAGGGAAAGCGGCGGCTTCATTTTCTCTCTTGCAACGCTGGAGTCACTGGACCATGACCCTCCATAGAGGGAAATTGGCCTTTGATAGAAAGAAAGCCGCCCTTTGGTTTATCATTCTGTTTCTTTCATCAAGTGCTTTTCTTTGCTCCTGCCCATGCTGGGCTGGTGCGGGGCCCATGGTTCAGAAGCGGCTGATCTCAGAGGAGCCATTGCTGGTGCTGATTGGCTTTTCTCTCCCTGTAACTCATTCTCCCCCTTTCTTCTTGGTGGTGAGTGCTAATTTACTGCCTGACTGCCCGGCTGCATGTATACCACATGAGTTATTTTCTCTTTGAAACTTTAGATACTCTTATTTTCTATCCCTCTCTACAATCCTTTCCCCAGAGGCCAGGAGAAGTCTCTGGGGTCAGCTGGGGCTGTCTGGGGGACCTGGGATGATGTCCCATCGACCTTCAGACACTCAGGTCCCCCAACCTGCTGGCTCTCTTCAGCCGATGACATGAGGTGGTGTGGCCCTTCTCTGCACTGTCACATACCATCAGCCCAACACCTGTGACGGCCTTGGAAGTCACCCTTCCAATCACCTGGCTAAAGAGTTCCACCCCTCTCAGTCTCCAAGGCTTCATCTCTGTCCTCCTGCAGTGTCTCCCCTGCAGATTCCTAGGTGGCCACATCCAGGAGTGCAGCGTGCAGGCACCCATGCCAAGTACACACTGAGTGCCAGGCACTGCTCCAGACCCTGGGGTGGGGGCACAGCAGCCAACACCAGATGAAATTCTGCCCGTGGTGGAGCTTGGTGAGATAGACTGAAAAATCAATTCAGGAGTACATCTTTGTCCCTCCAAGGGGGATGAGTGCCATGAAAAACAGCAGGGACAGGAGTCAGCAGTCCTGGATGGGACTGGAGGTTTGCAGGTTCAAATAGGGTCACCAGGGCAGGGAGGGGGCCTCCCCAAGGTGATCTCTGAGCAGATGCCTGGGGTGGGACATGCTGGGTGGAAGGAAAAAGAAGAGGAACTGGCCTGAGGATGGAGAGTTCTGGCAAATTGGAGAGTGGAAAGGGAGCTAGTGCAACGGGTCTAGAGAGATCCGGAGGGGTGGAGGGCGGGGGAGGAGGTCAGGGAGGGAATGCGGGGGGCCAGGTGCTAAAGGGTCTTGGGGCCCCTGTGAAGGCTTTGGCTTCTCCAAGATACCCAATTCAGAGCCAAGATACCTAATACCCGCCCGTCCTGGTGTCACCCTCTGAAGATGCAGACTGGCCAGGGAGGGGGTTTCAGCTTTCTTGCCACCGTGAGGTCTCCTGTGTGCCCCTCACCTTCCTCCTGAAGCTGAGAGGGAAGGGCATCCTTACCACGGGTGCCCCATTCCTTCTTTCTCCCTCCCTCCCTCCCGCCCTCCCTCTCTCTCTCTGGCATTTCCCCTTTGGCTTAGAAACTTTGGCTCAAGTTTCTGCAACGTAAATGATGCTTCCTTCAGCCTGCCTTCCTGGGAGTGACTGTCCACTTCCTTTCCTTCCATTTACCATAGATGTCCTCAAAGGAAGGTCCTCCTGCTGCGCTGCTGATGCTCACGCTCACCCCATCCCGGCGTCATTACCAACACTGCTCTCTCAGGGATCATCGGGTCCCAGTGGCTAGATCTTCTGCCCACCCCACTCCCGTCTGCTGGACCTCCTCAGTCCCTGGCCACCCTGACTTCATGAACATTTGCCCTCCTTGGGGTCCAAAAACGAGACGGCTGTCTAGTGCTTCCACCTCTATGGACATCCCTTGGTCTTTATTCCTCCCACCTTTAATATGCTCCCCCCAAATATTAATAGGACTCTTGACCTCAAGAAGACAGGTCATAGGTGATAGCCCATTGGCTGAATTTCACTTGTATACACATGTTAAAAAACATATGTTAGGGCCAACTTGGAACAATTAGGTGTATTTTACATAAAAATGCAGGAATCTGGCTGCTGTCCCAGGCATCACTGGGCTGGCATTCCTGTAGGGCGGGAACGCAGAATCTGTGACCCCAGAATGGCTCTTCAGCTCTCTGGACCCATGAAGCCCCCAGTCCTCCCAGGAGTATGCCCATCTGCTGATAGGCAGCTGGCTGCAGGTCAGGCAACCACGTCTGCAAGCTTCTTCCCTGGAAATTTCAACCGTGTTGGAGGCACCATCTGTTACTGCTGAGAATACTGCCCTGTCCACCTCTCAAAATCCACAGTCCTCCTGGGCTGCAGTCACTGATTTCCAGCTGCCTCCAGCCCCAAGGCCCTCCTCCCAGCTCTCCTCTGGGCTCCTCTTTCTGGCCCGGCACCCCCCGGCCTGGAACAGTGCCCAGCACTCGGGGGGCACCCTGAATATGCCAACAGATCGATGCCCATGTGCTGGGGAGGGGCTTGCGTGTGGCTGGATCACCCTTGGTTTCTAAGGGATCTCCCTGGGGATAACAGCTGGAATGCAATTCTGCGTCATTCACTGCATCTCTGATCATGACTCAGGTCCCTGATTCACGTTGAGATAAGTGAGTGGCCAAGAAAACGTGGCCCAAACTGAGTGCTCACTTTCACCTGCTTTTTCTCCCATATCTATGGAGACAATGCAATAGGTAAAAAGAATGTACGGGCTCCGGTCAGAACATCTCGGATCCAAATCCCACCTTTGCTCTTACCAGCTATGTGACCTTGGGCAAGTCACTGAACTTCTGCTCATACTAACATGTGGCAAGTCAGAAGTGCTCAGGGGGGTTGGTGCAGGGAAGTCAGTGTATCACGGGTGATGTCCTTTGTGTGTGGTCTAACGTAGCCCCCGCCATAGCAATGCTGTGAGGAAGACTCTACATGGCACATTTGAAAAAACTTCACTTCAGGGCCGGGCACAGTGGCTCAGGCCTGTAATTCTAGTGCTTTGGGAGGCCAAGGCAGGAGGACTGCCTGAGCCCAGGAAATTGAGTCCAGTCTGGGCAACACAGCGAGACCCCCATCCCTACAAAATTTTTTTTAAATTAGCAGGCGTGGTGGCACATGCCTGTAGTCCCAGTTAACCAAGAGGTTGAGGTGGAAGGATCACTTGAGCCCAGGAGATTGAGACTGCATGGAGCTATGATTGCTACTGCACTCCAGCCTGGACGACAGAGCAAAACTCTGTCTTTAAAAAAATAAAGTTCTTAGAACAAAATTATATAAAATAAATAAAATGAAAAGCTTTGCTCTCACTGCAGTAGGGGGTTCTCGGGACACAGGCCAGAAGCAGACACTCTTCCTGCTTCTCTTTCTTCCAGGCGAGAGTGCGCAATGCTAGTGTCTGGAGCCTGATTCTTGGCTGCTGGGACCTACTTGACTTGTGACTGGATCTCACATGCCCAGAATAACTAAGTTTCAGAGATGGATTAAATCCAAATGAAGCCTTTGCTTGGCCTGCTCAAGGACTCTCATTGACCCTGAAGAATTCTTTCTATGTCAAAGCAAAGAGGACCCTCTGTGTCAGCTTTAGGAATCATTTTCTGATGAGTGCTCCTTCTGCGGGTGTCCATTTCAACTTCAAACTCTCATCTGTTAGTGACATTTTTTGCCTCAGCTTGGCTTCGCTGGCTAAGGAGACGCTAAGGTATTAATCGATTTCAAGGTTTTTGAACAAATAGCCATAAATACGTACGCCTCCGCTTTGCCTATTAAGGAGAATGCCATGCGAGATAATGATTTTGTCTCTGCCTGACAGGAGTATTTGCACAGAGGACAAATACTATTTTAACCTTTCCACACATTTTGAATTTTCCACACAAAATATTATTTTAACCTTTCCACACATTTTGAAACCTTGAACCTATCTGATCTTTCTCTATACTGTAAGCATTCGTGTGGCCAAATATGCCAAATTACTGAACGCTTATGAGGAAAAAATGCTAGCAAAAGCTGGAACAGGCTAGGCACAGGTGGTGGCACACACCTGTACTACCAGCAACCTATGGACTGAGGCAGGAGGATCCCCTGAGCCCAGGAAGTTGAGGCTGCAGTGAGCTGTGGCACTCCAGCCTGGGCAACAGAGTGAGGCTCTGTCTCAAAAAAAAAAAAAAAAAGCAAGGCAACAAAAAAGGTGAAACAACCTTAAGGTGATTTTCCAAAGCAGTGGTGCCTGATGTTTTCAACGAAAGCCGACTGGAATCCACATATAGATTTTCATTCCTGCTGGTCAGTATGATGTCACTTCTTATAAACTGAAAGCACTTGGAGGGCAAGGGCCATCTGATGTCTTTTTGTATCCCTCGTGGCACCATGCTTAAGCACAGTAAGCACGCAGAGTGCTGTCTGGATACGTGAGTCGCTCAAGTTTCGAGCAGTTTAGTGTAGTGAGCAGTGCAAAGGTTTAGAGGTGACCTGGGCTTGGGATCAAATCCTAATTCTGGCATTTCTCAGTAACGTGGCCTTAGACACGTTACTAACCACCTCTGTCACTTCATCTGAAACACAGATCTGATGCTACCTCCCTGTGGGGCTTGTCATGAGGATTAAATGAGAGAAGGTTTATTTTATTTATTTATTTATTTATTTTTGAGACGGTGTCTCACTCCATTGCCCAGGCTGGAGTGCAGTGGCACGATCTTAGCTCACTGCAATCTCTGCCTCCCAGGTTCAAGCAATTCTCCTGCCTCAGCCTCCTGAGCAGCTGGAATTACAGGCACCTGCCACCACACCCGGCTAATTTTTGTATTTTTTAGTAGAGATGGGGTTTCACTATGTTGGCCAGGCTGGTCTTGAACTTCCACCTCAATTGATCCACCTGCCTTGGCCTCCCAAAGCACTGGGATTATAGGAGTGAGCCACTGTGCCCAGCCAAGAGAAAGTTTATCATGTGCCTGGCACATGGTAGACAATAGAAGGTGGTCATTTCCTCTATTATTGCTTGTACAGTAGATGTAAGGAGGGGAATGAAGGCTTCAGATGTGAAAGTATCTAGAGCAAGAGCAGAGTATTCTCTGTGTATGAAGAGGCCCGAAGTTACCAAGACATGACAGAAGTGTGTTTAGGTGTCCCTGTTGAGGACGGTGAGGAGGTTCTCCAACATATAACAAGTGTGATAGACTAAGTCCCCTCTCCCCCACAGATGTCCACATCCTTATCCCTGGAACCTGTAAATCTATTACCTTTATGCATTAAAAAGGATTTTGCAGAGGCAAGTTAAGGATCTTGGGCTAGGGAGATGATCCTGGATTATCCAAGTGGGCCCCATATAATCCCAAAGATCCTTGTAGGAGAAGAGGGAGGCTGGAGGGTTGTAGTCGGAAAAGACAGAGAGATTGGAAGATGCTACGTTGCATGGGGGAGGGAAGAAGACACGAGCCAAGGAATGCAGGTGGTGGCCTCTTGATGTTGGAAAAGGCATGGATGGCAACAGGTTCTCCCCTAAAGCTTCCAGAAGAAACCAGCTCTGCCCACAGTTTGACTTTAGTCCAGTGAGGCTGATTTTGGACTTCTGATCTCCAGAACCACATGATAATAAATCTGAGTTATTTTAAACTGCTGAGTTTGTGGTTATCTGTTACAGTGGCAACAGGAACTCATACCGTGAATGATACCGAACCGCAGCAACAAAAAAAGACAAGACACTCAAATGGACAAACCTTAATGATACGGAAAATTTTGTCTCTACTGTACACTGTTGTTCCTGGTGTTATTAGATAGCTGAGGTGTTACTGAACACAAGGAGCTATTTGTCGGAACAGGAGAGACCTGGTCTTAATAGAGATGAGGTTCAATGCCACCTTTATTCCTAAAAAAGCTGCCATTCCCCGTCACTAAGCTTTTACAGCATCTGCTGAATTGTTCAATGAAGGCTGAATGGCTCATAATCACAGCCTGCTTAATACCTGTCATTTAGTAACAGGCTTCAGAATAAATACTACATCAAGAGGTTGTATTTCTGACAGTACCCTGTCTATTCCTCATATTTGAAAAATAAGACTATTTAATTTCACCTCATGTCTGTAGGTACTAATGACGGAGTTCTTTTGGGGGAAAATCCCAGTAAGTTATGCAGCAAGATCACATATCACCTCTGGCCATGCGATTCAGAATTTAAGTTTCTAAATGAAGTCTATGTGTCCACGCTGTCTTGAAATATCGTAAAACTACAAGGTCTTCACAAAGGAATAAAAAGCAGCTTCCCTTTTGGAATAATGACTATGGAGGGTCTACTAGATGCAAAATGTTGTATTAGGCACTTCAGTCCACACAGCAATTCTACAAGGAGGATATTATCCCTAGGGTGCCGCTGAAGAAACGGGGTTCAGAGACGTTAAGTAACTCACCCAAGTTCCCACAGTCTGTAAATAACAGATTCCAGATTGAAGCTCACATGGGTCTGACTTCTGAGCTTGTGGGTGCCTTTTTCACTATCCCTACTGTCTCTGAGATAAATGCATGGGGTAATCTGTTGAATAAATGTGAGACCGGCTGCCAACAGCTCATCTGAGGGCTCTGTGAAGAGCTGAAGCCAGCTCAGCTTTGGATCCATTGGTCTCCACCATGCTGGGTACAGATGGGAAAAAACTGTGGCATCCATAGGACTGTGTGTGGATGGAAAGTTGGCTCTACAGTGACTACAGTGACAACCCATTCTATCATTGGCATGTGGGATGTTTCATAAAACAGGAAAAAAAATCCTCAGTAAGTGTTATAACAAAAGCAGAGCAGCACAGCCGCTGCTGTCAAGATACAAGTCCTGGAACCATTTTGCTTAGAACCACACTGATACATTCTTCCTAGACCAGACAACATGCAGTTTAGAACAGTCATCACCGCGATGCTGCTAATACACCATCACTGCAACCCCCGTCTCACCCCGCCTTCCAGGCAGAGTATTTTCACAAGTAATTCCCTCCACTCAACAGTATTTATTTTTTGGGGGCACAGAGTCTTGCTGTCACCCAGGCTGGAGTGCAATGGCATGATCTCAGCTCGCTGCAACCTCTGCCTCCTGGGTTCAAGAGATTCTCCTGCCTCAGCCTCCTGAGTAGCTAGGGATTATAGGTGTGCACCCCATCCCTGGCTATTTTTTTGTATTTTTAGTAGAGATGGGGTTTCACCACGTTGGCCAGGCTGGTCTTGAACTCCTGACCTTATGATCCACCCACCTCGGCCTCCCAAAGTGCTGGGATTACAGGCGTGAGCCACCGCGCCCAGCCAACAGTGTTTCTTAAATGATTTTGACCACGACCATGTAACAAATACATTTTCCCAAGCAACTGGCTCACATGGAGCAAACAACAGCTCCAGGAAGCAAGACACAACCTTACTATGTGCAATGGGCTCTCCTATTTCCTCTATTTTAGTCTGTTTTGTCCAGTTTAGTCCATTTAGTGGTTGTGACCATGCACTGACTTCATGATTCGCCAGTGACCCCATATCCCATGAGAGGGCTGTGTTTACAGTTTGGGAGTCCTGGTTGAGAAAATGATCACTGGGGTTCCTACCTCTGGGGCGATATAATCTGGAGTCCCACAGAAGGTCCTGGTCGTGACTCCAACCATCATGTGTTCCTTGCACATCCCAAAGTCAGCAATTTTGATATGTCCTTCTGAATCCAACATGACGTTATCTAACTTCAGATCCCTGCAAGGAACCAGGTTAACATCAGAGTCCTTCCCATGACATAACATGGTTTGCTTTGGAACTGGTGAAATAGAAGGATATTTGAATACCTGTCAGCTCAATGGCAATATTAACTATAAGTCCCTGGACTGCAGTATCAGGAGTCAATGTGTGTTGATATCTTCAGAGACTAATATTGTGCCTGGGATACAGCAGGTGCTTAAATGCATACTGAATGGATTACTAAATGACTGGACTAGTGATTCTCAATCTTGCCTATGTCTGTGACTCTAGAGATTCCAATTGAGCATGTCTGGGAAAGTCTCAATCATTTGATTTATTCATGTCCCACACAGGGGGTCTGACACACGACCAGGTTTGCAAAATCACGGGTTTAGAACCACTTCACTGGGTCATACACATGTCCCTTCCATTCTGCCTGTGCCATATATCCTTCTAATTATGCTTCAATTAATACTGGAAGAAATTCTTCCTTCTTTGGCACCAGACTTTCAGCACAGCTACTAACAGGCAGAATTTAATTCAATAGATTTTTTTCCTTGCCTCTCCCCAGTTCCCTGTGTTCTTCTTCTGCTGAACATCTATAACAGGAATTCAGTTTCCATTGCTCCTTGACCTCCATTCCAAAGAAAAGGCAGTGGAAGGAGCTGTCAATGGAGAGAAAAATGTGTTTTCTTGTGGAAAAAGTAGAAACAAGATATAAAGTCTTTGCGGTCTAGAAATCAGAAGGTGGCTCTGATTTGCCTCCAGGGTGAGGAGGAAGGTGGGTCCCAGCAGGTCTCTGTTCCTCCTGGGGGGTTATCAACTCTGTGTCTTAAGTCACCATTCCAGAATGACATGCCCACAGAGGCCCAGCTAACCTCTCTGCTGAGCTGCTTGTAGGAGGGCTTCAATACACACCTGTAAATGATTCCTCTTTTATGAAGAAAGAACAATCCGATGGAAATCTCTGCTGCATAGAATCTGCAAAAGAAAACAGGCTTCAGGTTTCTCACTTGCTTCCTTAGATGCCTGTATACTTTTCATTCTCAAGTTCAAGCATCAAAGAGAGAAAAGAATGTCAGACCCAGAGGCTCTCAGAGACCAGCATCGTGTTCTTCCAACCCCCGGTCCTCCCTCCATCACTTCGTCCTCCAGCTCATCCGTGAATGAGACAGCTAATAAAACCAATGAGACCAGCTTCTTATTCTCGTATGGGGAAGGTGGACAAGTAGCTTATTGCCTGCAGAGTAATTTGTCATACAATCATTTAAAGAGTGGATACCAATTAGACTATTCTATGTCAGGAGTATGGCGTAAAGAAAATTTCCATTTTCCTATTCACTGGCAGAATACACTGGTGTTTGAAAATATAATACAATTACTCCCTGGAAGGCAAAGTATAGTGGGTGATGAACTCTTTAGCTAGTGTTTTCATTCCTTGCGAGTGTTGGAGTAAATGAGACACACATCATGATTCATATCTGAGTTTACTCTTTTAAATAATTCATAATAAAAAGCAGTAACTACCATCACTTCAAAATTGTTAATACATTAATAGCTGAAACTCAGATTAAAAGGGGGCGAATATTTCAAAATCTGCATAGCATTCAGGAGTCTTTGAAGTCGAAGAAGCCACAAGACTGTGTCTGTGGAAATATCACATGCAGGAGGCTCAAAATAAGCACACGTGTCTACACGAGCAGAGAGAAAAAAAATCTCTAATGATCAAGACCAAACCCTTAACGAGGGGCCACCTCTGAAGGCTAGAAGAGTACAGGAAGGGGGAGGGTGAAGAGATAGGATTACTATAGGTGATATTTACATTATTTTTCATGCTTTTCTAAACTTTTCTGCAACACAAATAATATAATGAAAGGATATTGGACCAGACACCTTTATGTTACCTTATAACATAGGGTGACTCTGCTATCTGCTCTTTATAGCCCTGTGTGACCAAGCTTTATTTTACAATCTGAGTATTTTAAGGCTTTATAACTACAACATAAGACAGAAGAAAAGGACAGGCATCTCTGAAAACTGAAAAGGAACAATCAATAAGGGCAGAAAAATCCCCCTTCACACTTTTAAAGCTTGCAACCAAAGATTCCCCTATTCTGCCTTCAGTTAATCTTCCCTAGGGTGCATAATCCCTCGCAGGCCAAAAATTCTTCCAAGGTGTCTCTTAGATGGCACAGCAGCCAGAATCCTATTAACAGGTGCTGACTTCATTCATCAGGGTACATGCCCCCGAGGTTTCCTCACTGCGGAACTAAACTCGCCCTTTGTTTAGGCTTGCTCCACTGGTGTTTCCTGAGACTTCCTGGCCCCTGAGAGGTGAGATGATGTTTTCCAGCACCAAAGTCCCAGCAGCTCCCCACACCCCTCAGATGAATCTCTCATCTTCACCTGGAGCCCACGTCTTCCTCCTGTGCTGCCGACTCCCGCATCCCATCATGCAGGTGCGTTCCAATAAAACGTTCTTAACAGAGCTCATGAATCTCCCCTCACACCACCACCTCCTTGGTGGCTGCCCCGACCCAAGCCTAAAATGGGGTCTCACTGGAAGAGGTTTATCTCTTCTCTCCTCCATAGTCAATAAGTTCTGCTTTGCTTCCTCCAGGGTGTTTTTCAAAGACACTTATTCCTCTTTGGCTCCAAGGTCTAGCCCTAACTACAGCTCCATTCCTTCTTATCTATAAAGGGTCTCACCAGCGCCTGCACCAGCCTCTACCATTTCCTTTCATGCTTCCTTCTTCCCCCAGAGAGCTCTGCAAAAACTGAATCTGATGGTGCAAGCCCCACTGTAGTGCCTTCCCTCTTCCCTCCTCCACAGACAGGCTCCTTACCAGGCTCTTCACCCAGAGCCCCACCTACCACGTTACCCCCTTCCCCCGCCCCTCAAATAATCTCACAGCATCTCCCACACCTGCTGAGCTGCAAGGCTGCTTCCCTGGACTTGCTTCTGCCTCTGTTCACATCTCTTCCTGGAAGGCTCTTCCCCCACCTCTGAGCCGGTCATTTCGTGGGGTTGCACTTCCCTCTCCCCGATTTTTAGGGGCTTACGTGTTATCCTGGTATCCTGCGCAAGTCTCTAAAGTTACAGTAACGCACTATTAATTGTTAGGTGACTTCTCCACCTCCAGGGTGGAGTGTAAACTCCCTCCGGAAAGGGAGCACCTCGTTCCTTTCGCACCCCCAGTGCCTGGTGCAGAGCAGGTGTGTGATAACCATTTGTTCAATAGATAAGAATAACTCCATCAACGAGGGTGGACCTGGGTGATGATGGGATATGGCAACATCTCCAGTTTATTGGAAATACTGGAAATAGAATAAACTGCTCCTTAGGAACCATCTTAGATGGATCCTACCAGTATATCTGCCCCCCGCCTCCCATGTTTAGGTTTATAACATTCAACCTAAAACTGGGCAGAATCCCACTTTCCCATTTCACCCAGCAGAAGTTCCCAGTTGGGGCTGGGCATGGTGGCTCACTCACGCCTGTAATCCCAGCACTTTGGGAGGCCGAGGTGGGCAGACAGCTTGAGCTCAGGAGTTCGGGACCAGCCTGGGCAAGATGGTGCAACCCCATCTCTACCAAAAACAGAAAATTAGCCAGGCATGGTGGTGTGTGCCTGTAGTCCCAGCTACTCAGGAGGCTGAGGTGGGAGAATCACCCGAGCCTGGGAGGCAAAGCCTGAGTGACAGAGTGAGACCCCCAATCTCAAGGGGGGGGGGGGGAAAGGAAGTTTCCAGTTGGTAGGACTTGGTTGTTCAAATTAAAGGACTTAAAAAATAATACTCACACTGCTTGTGGTTCCTTAAATTTTCCTACTTGCTGAATGTGGTACATGAGGTCCCCACCGTTGACATATTCCATGACGAAGTACAGCCGATCCTGCAGACCAAGGTTCAACACATGAGCAGGGCTCCTCCCCAGCCAAGTGGCTTCCTTTGCTCTTCACAGGTTGTGTTTTGCTTTCTCATTAGTTAAATGGGGACTGCACGGGCAGATGTGCTCAGTTTAGAGCTCTTTCACATTTTTTTCCAAAGAAAGAATAAGTAATAAACCCTACTGCATGAGGGCCTTGGGAAGTATAAAGTCATTACATAACCCTGAAATAATGGCTCTCCATCAACGTGCCTTCCTGTTACATATGCTCTCTATTATAGTAATGGCCTTGAACATTCTTCCCTATCTTCCTATACATATAATAAATTTCTAAGTAAGGGATGGTGTGAGGAATCCACATAAGGCAATTATTTCATTTTAACTAGTGCTTCTCCATGGTCCAAATGTTTAAAGGCTGGTTTGCAGTGTCTGGGAGGCGTGCCATACTAATGTAGTATCGTGTTTAAATGGATACTCCTGAAAACACATCTCTCAGGCTTAGGATTACACATGCTCAACACATTTACTGGACATGGGACAGGGGACTCTAGATGGAGATGCTAATCAAATGTTCTTTTGCATCTGTAATATGCCCAAACACTGTTTTTCTATTTTCTCTGTCACTGGTAGGCTAAGTGTTGGCCCCATGATGGGCGTGTATCATAGACCCAAATAAATCTGCATATTCATGAGGACATTATGCTGGGACAGATAGGAAGATGGAGGGGTTTAACAGTGAAATAATGACCTCTGCTCTCTGCTAGAAAACATCCCCATTTCACAGAGGATATTAAACATTAAAGTGCTGCACAGGGAGAAGAAAATGATGAAGCTGGTGCTAATAGCCAGGAAGCAACCCTGGGAGCCCCAATCTCTAGCTTTCCTGTTATGAACTTTAATTTCATCTTCATTTCTTTGTTTTGTAGCTTTCCAGAGCTTAATCAGGGTAACCAGGGTTACAGGCTCTGGGCTGGGATTCAGAGCTGTGGTTGTCTCTTCCGAGCATGCTGCTCTCATCTCTCCCTGGCGTGACTTGATTCAGAGTCAGTGGGAATGGCTGGGAGCAGGAAGCTCAACGTGCCGCCAGCACTAGGCTGACACGTAGTGGCCGGTGCCTGACTCCGCGGCCACTGCTACACACCCAGAGGCTCCGTGTGGCTGCAAAGCCATTTTGAGATTCTAAAACACAAAAGCACTGACAGGTTCCTCCCAAGAGTTTTCAAAGAGGCATAAGACAGAAAGTCGATCTCTGATCAATGGGCAGTTGAAAATAGTAATAATCGCATCAATTACAGCTACTGATTATGGAGTCATATTTTAAATGGGCAGCCTCTGAGGAGTGGAAAGACCAGCTTTGGCAACGTCTCACTATGGTGGCATCTAAACGTCTATGTTTCTTTTTTTCCTTTTTGAGACGGAGTCTTGCTCTGTTGCCCAGGCTGGAGTGCAGTGGCGCCATCTCGGCTCACTGCAAGCTCCACCTTCCAGGTTCATGCCATTCTCCTGCCTCAGCCTCCCGAGTAGCTGGGACTACAGGCGCCCGCCACCACGCCCGGCTAATTTTTTTTTTTTTTTTTGTATATTTAGTAGAGACGGGGTTTCACCGTGTTAGCCAGGATGGTCTCGATCTCCTGACCTCGTGATCTGCCCGCCTTGGCCTCCCAAAGTGCTGGGATTACAGGCGGGAGCCACCGCGCCCGGCCACGTCTGTTTCTTGTAGGCCACTTGCAAGCCCTGCAACGGACTGATTAGTGCTTTGGAATGTCCTTTTTTGTCCTCTATTTAGTTTTACTTTACGACAGAGCTCAGCAAACTTTTTCCACAAAGGGCCAGACAGTATGTATTAATATTTTAGGCTGTGAGTGTCTCTTGCAGCGACTCAACTCTGCCTTCATGGTGCAAAAGCAGCTGTAGATGACAGGTACACGAAGGAGTGTGGTGATGTCCCAAAACAGCTGTTTATGGATGCTGAAATTTAAAATTTGACCTAATTTTCATGTGTCACGATATATGACTCTTTGGATTTCCTTGTTGTGACCTTTCCTAAACTCACAAGCCATAGAGAATAGGCCACAGTTTGCCAGTCCCTGTTGTGTGGCATTGAACAAGAACATGCTCTTTTACAAAATCAAGTCTCCTTATGCTCCAATGCCATGTTTGGCAGTGGAACCAGTGGTCTTAAAAAGCTAAGACTGTGGCCAGGTGCGGTGGCTCATGCCTGTAATCCCAGCACTTTGGGAGGCCGAGGCGGGTGGATCACCTGAGGTCAGAAGTTCAAGACCGGCCTGGCCAACATGGTGAAACCCCATCTCTACTAAAAGTACAAAAATTAGCCGGGCGTGGTGGCAGGGGCCTGTAATCCCAGCTACTTGAGAGGCTGAGGCAGGAGAATCCCTTGAGCCTGGGAGGTGGAGGTTGCAGTGAGCAGAGATCGCACCATTGCACTCCAGCCTGGGGAAGAGAGAGTGACTCCATCTCAAAAAAAAAAAAAAAAAAAAAAGCCAAGACTGTGAGTTTTTTTGTTTGTTTGTTTTTGTATCCCGAAGTCTGAGCACAGTACCAGGCATGAAGAAAATCTTTCATGGAAATGTTTGCTGAATTAAGGCCAGGCACAGTGGCTCACACCTGTAGTCCCAGCACTTTAGGAGGCCAACGTAGGGGGATCGTTTGAGCTCAGGAGTTTAAGACCAGCCTGGGCAACATGGTGAAACCCCCATCTCTACTAAAAATACAAAAATTAGCTGAGTGTGGTGGGGTACATCTGTGGTCTCAACTACTTGAGACTGCAGTGGGCCGTGACTGTGCCACTGCACTCTAGCCTGGGCGAGAGAGTGAGATCCTGTCTCAAAAAAAAAAAAAAAAAAAAAAGAAAGAAAGAAAAAGAAAAAGAAATGTTTGCCGAATTAAATGGCATGAATGCCAAGCAGAGGACATCACAGAGAAGGCATGCCCCAAATCTACCAGTGAGAGAGGTGGGAGGTGGTCCCCAGTCACCTCTGCTTGACATCACAACACACCTTTCTCCAGCCTTCTCCAAAGGAACAAGGATGCTAAGAAGCTCTGCGCTGAGGCGTAGCTCTGAGAGCTGGGTGCTGCATCGCAGGGGTCCCCAGGGTCCTTACCACTGTCTGGAAGCAGGAGTGCAGCTGCGTCAAGAACGGGGGTTTGTCAAGCAGGGCCAAGACTCGCTTTTCTACCATGGTGCACTCCACGTCATCATCCTGAATCACCACATCCTTCTTCAGGATTTTGATTGCATACAGTTCTTCTGTGCCCTTCCTGTCGGCAAGCATCACCTGAGAACACGTCAAGAACAACCTGAACACTTGTAAGCACATATCTTGGGGGGCGGAGGGAAGGAACCAGGCCAGGTGACGGCTCAGTGACAGTTTGTGCACCTTTGTCAATGTGGAACATAAAAATATTAAACTTTATGTGCAAATTTGTAAATTCTACACATCACTACAAATTCAGTCCCTCCAGCATTTGCAAAACTTCAACGCTGCCAAGATTTGTAAATGGTATAGGCCACCGCCACATAATGGCACTATTTTGGCTGCTAAAATGAATACTCAACATTCTCTATCAGGATTAGTCTGGAATTATGCACATTTTTCAGGAGTATCCTTAGAGTGAAAGCTGACTGACATTTATAATCTCTCAAGTCAAGAACCTAGACTTGAAATCAGTTCCTGGGTCTATGAAATGTGGGGCCACAGAAACCAAATGGAGATACAGGCAAATTGCTGAAGACCCCATGTCAGTATCTCTTAATGATTGTATTTGCTTACTACAAGTGAACATTTAATTTTTAGTTGTGAAAACTATTCATCAACCAGCATTTCTGAGCATCCCTTCTGTTCTGAACACTGAGAAATAGTAACACACAGTGAACGCACTATAGCTTTTTGGATGCAGTTGTTTTTAAGGAAGTAGAAACCAGGTGAGGACTGTGCACTCTGATCTGAGAGACCAAATAAATGCCTCTTTAGCAACTAAGATGGACTCTAATGTCACAGGCATTTGAACCAGAGTGACTCCATCTTGAATAAGGGATGGGAAAAATAAGGCTGAGATCTGCTGGGCCGCATTCCCAGGAGGTCAGGCATTCTTAGTCGCAGGATGAGATAGGAGGTCAGCAGGGCTAGTATCACAAGACACAGGTCAGAAAGACCCTGCTGATAAAACAGGATGCAGTAAAGAAGCCAGCCAAAACGCACCAAATCCAAGATGGCGATGAGAATAACCTCTGGCTACCCTCATTGCTCATTATATGCATTATTAGCATGTGAAAAGACACTCCCACCAGCACCCCAACAGTTTACAAATGCCATGGCAATGCCCGGAAGTTACCTTATATAGTCTAAAAGATGGAGGAACCCTCAGTTCTGGGAATTGCCCACCCCTTTCCCAGAAAACTCATGAATAATAAAACCCTTGTTTAGCATACGATCAAGAAATACCTCTAAGTATACTCAGTCAAGCAGCCCATGCTGCTGCTCTGCCTATGGAGTAGCTGTTCTTTCATTTCTTTACTTCTCTAACAAACTGACTTTCACTTTATTCTGTGGACTCGCTCTGAATTCTTTCTTGCTTGAGGTCCAAGAACCTTCCTCTTGGGGTCTGGATCAGGACCCCTTTCTGGTAACATTAAAGTTAAGGAAATAGTTATCTATGGGTTGAGGGTTCAGGGCCCAGCTGGCATGGCAAATTTCTAAATCCCTACAGCTACAAGATAAACCACTCTCGCTGAACTCCCTAGCAGTAGGAGCTATCAGGTCCCTCCTAACTTTGATTGACAACTCAGATCACTATGACTTGGACTGGACAGAGAACTGGCCTTACAAACATTCTTTTCTGTGATGCAACTGCAGACCTGAAGCCAGTTTCAGCAGCTTGCAGAGCCTGCACACAAACTGTTTTTGGGTCCTGTGGTTCACCTTTTGATCTAAAGAGCCAACTTCCACCTTTTTTTATTTATTTACTTTTTTTGAGACGGAGTCTCCCTCTGTTGCCCAGGCTGGAGTGCAGTGGCATGATCTTGGCTTACTGCAACCTCCACCTCCCAGGTTCCAGCGATTCTCCTGCCTCAGCTTCCCGAGTAGCTGGGATCACAGGTGCACACCACCACACCCAGCTAATTTTTGTATTTTTAGTAGAGATGGGGTTTCACCATTTTTGCCAGGCTGGTCTCAAACTCCTGACCTCAAGTGGTCCACCTGCCTTGGCCTCCCAAAGTGCTGGGATTACAGGCATGAGCCACTATGCCTAGGCAAATTCCACCTCATTTTAATGCTAAGTCCCCACCCCAAAGTGAACATAAGATACATGTTACATATATGTTCATCCATTGTGCCTGTGCTAGGCTTCCCTCACAGATAAGTCAAGCTTTCCCCCCAAACCTGTTGAATATGGATGACTCTACTGTGTAACATGGACGCTGTGAGGCATAAAACCCAACCTGCCCTTTCTCTCCTCAAAGAGAGGGCACCTTCATTTCACACCATAGACTTTCTTTTATGGGTTTGCAAACTGATATCACCAATAAACCTCTCCTTTCTACCATTTAGCCATCCTGGTGGTCTTCTGGATGACTGTACAAATCACAGGGAAATCTTTTTTTTTTTTTTTTTGAGACGGAGTCTCACTGTCTCCCAGGCTGGAGTGCAGTGGTGCGATCTTGGCTCACTGCAAGCTCCGCCTCCCAGGTTCACGCCATTCTCCTGCCTCAGCCTCCCAAGTAGCTGGGACTACAGGCGCCCACCACCATGCCCAGCTAATTTTTTGTATTTTTAGTAGAGATGGGGCTTCACCGTGTTAGCCAGGATGGTCTTGATCTCCTGACCGTGAATCACAGGGAAATCTAATGTGCTATTCTGCAAACTACGAGGAGAACAAAACTGATTCAACATTCTCTGCAGAAGCCCCTGCAATTTGCAGACGACTGTCCTCTTACCTTTCCAAAACTCCCCTTTCCCAACACCATGAGGAAATTGAAGTCCGTGAGTTTCACTCGGTCAAGGTTGTTGGAAGGTTGTTTCCTGTCTTCAGAGGGACTGATGACTTTGTTGCCAGCAGGGCCAAGTTTGGCTTTCTAAATAACAAGCACAAATGGGAAACACGTGGGTCATTTTTCTGGGGAAAGAGTGACAGAAACCACCGTGTTGTAACTGAGTTTAATGTTTGCTTGGAGGTGGGATGGGGTGAGAAAAGGAACAAAGGGTGAGAATTGAGTACCTGTTCAGATATCAGCAGCTACACTCACCCTACAGGGAAAGTCAGCAAAGTAGCAGAAAACGGCTCTCCCTATTAAGAGACAACTCTTTACACAGTCAACCTAGAATTGATGAGTGGGGATCCGTGTAGGGCTGGTTGGTTGTAATTCTAGTATGTCAAAGTCGACTTCTTGGGAAAAACAGTGCTTCGGGTCCATGAACATAATAAAGGAAATAAACTGTGTACTGATGCTTTTCGTATTTGTAGATTTTTCAATTTAAAATTAATCTGCATAAAGGAAAACTTGTACCCACACCAAAAGGGAGGAAAATGTTCTCTGGAGAGGAACTGCTTAAAATGGCAAAGCCATTGGGATGATTCATTGCTATTTTCAAATGCACAGTAAGAACAGGGGTTGTTTTTTTTTTTTTTTTTCCTTTAAATCAAGAGTTGAACTCACAAAAAGACATGGTGATGTGCATAAGAAGAGATCCCAGCACTCTGGGAGGCCGAGGCGGGTGGATCACCTGAGGTCTGGAGTTTGAGACCAGCCTGGCCAACATGGTGAAACCCCGTCTCTACCAAAAATACAAAAATCAGCTGGGCATGGTGGTGCGTGCCTGTAATCCCAGCTACATGGGAGGCTGAGGCAGGAGAATCGCTTGAACCGGGGGGACGGAGGTTGCAGTGAGCTGAGATTGCGCCATTGCACTCCAGCCTGGCGACAGAGCAAGACTCTGTCTCAAAAAAAAAAAGGGAGCACAAGGCGCCCTTTGCGCCTGAAGAATATCTGGTCACTGCCTGGTGGGCGAGCTACCAGAGGAGTTTTTAGAAGCTCTAGAGGGGGCCCTGCCCTCATGACTCTCACCAGGGCCTCAGAGTCCATGTCAAAGGCAAAAGGTAAAAGGGCTCAGCAGAAAAAGGAAGGTCAGTAAACCCACGGGAAGTCTCACTGTCGCCGAAGGAGCCCTGGAGAAGCCTGGAGTGGGCTGAGTCTCCCAGCACAAGACTCCGAATTTTGAACATCTGCCTGACGGGAAGGAGCTGGTTGTAAGAAGCGTCAGCTGCTGACAGGTCCAGGACCCTGGTCCCTGGCTAGACCTCCACAGCCACATCCCTGAGCCCTAGGGCAATGATTCTTGCCTTGGATACATTCTTTTTTTTTTTTTTTTGAGACGGAGTTTTGCTCTTGTTGCCCAGGCTGGAGCGCAGTGCAGTGGCACGATCTCAGCTCACTGCAACCTCCACCTCCCAGGTTCAAGAGATTCTCCTGCCTCAGCCTCTTGAGTAGCTGGGATTCGCCACCATGCATGGCTAATTTTTTTGTATGTTTAGTAGAGATGGGGTTTCGCCATGTTGGGCAGCCTGGTCTCGAACTCCTGACCTCAGGTGATCCGCCCACCTCGGCCTCCCAAAGTGCTGGGATTACAGGCATGAGCCACCGTGCCTGCCCATTCTTAATGAGAGGGTGCACCTCCCTCCCTAGTGCAGCAGACCTTAGCTCTGGAGCTCTTTCCAGGAACTCACTCCAGTCAACACCTTGGTGGTTACCAAGATGATGGTGAAGGAGGTAAGGAAAGCACTCAAGGGGCTTTACTATGGATCAGCAGCAGAGAAGGCTTCCGAGGAATCGTCCATTATTCCTCTTGGAACACCACCATGCCTTCATCCCACAAGTACTGATTGAGCCCCCTTGTGCTCTCTTGGGGAGCCTCTGCATTTGCAGGAGGAGCCCCTGCTGATACAGGAATTCAGCAGGACTGGTTTCACAAGATACAGGTCACAAAGAACCCCTAATAAAACAGTCTGTGGTAAAGCCAGCCAAAACCCACCAAAATCAACAAGGCAATGAAAGCAGTCTCAGGTCTCCTGGCTGCTCATCGTATGCTAATTATAATACATTGGCATGCTATAGGAAACTCCCGCCAGCACCAAGACAGTTTACAAATGTCATGGCAACATGTGGAAGTTACCCTACATGGTGTGAAAGGGGAATCCTCAGTTCCAGGAATTCCCTGCCCCTTTCCCAGAAAACTCATGAATAATCCACCCCTCGTTTAGCATTTGATCGAGAAATAACCACCAAAATAGCCAATCAGCAGCCTGCAGGGCTGCTCTGCCTATGGAGTAGCCACCCTCTTATTCCTTTACTTTCTTAATAAACTTGCTTTCACTTTACTCTGTAGGTTTGCTCTTGAATTCCCTCCTGCCCAAAGCCAAGAACCCATGTGGCCTCTTAGGCTGAACCCCAATTTTGGGGTTCACCCTGTGACACTGCCAGCTGTGTCTAGATTCCCAACTCTAACAGTGCTTGGCACAGGACATGCACTCAGCTCTCTGGCTGAACAAATACAGAACTGAAGCCCAAATGTGCTTATCAGATGCTGTGCTGTTGGGTGATGCTTTTCTCCGATAACAATAACTTGCTCGTGGCCAGACATGGTGGCTCACACCTGTAATCCCAGCACTTTGGGAGGGTGAGGTGGGTGGATCACGAGGTCAGGAATTCAAGACGAGCCTGGCCAACATGGTGAAACCCTGTTTCTACTAAAAAAAAAATACAAAAATTAGCTGGGCATGGTGGCACATGCCTGTAATCCCAGCTACTCAGGAGGCTGAGGCAGGAGAATCGCTTGAACTGGGACTGGGGAGGCGGAGGCAGCAGTGGGTGAGATTGTGCCACTGCACTCCAGCCTGGGCTATAGAGTGAGACTCTGTCTCAAAAAAAAAAAAAAAAAGAATAACTCGCTCATACAGGGATCAAGTCTCAGGGCTTGTGAACATGCTCTGATGAGTTGAGTGCCCCCATTTGACCAGAGATATTAAAACATGAGGGAGAGATGGCCCTGACATTTTTGCTTCCAGACTGAAAGTGTGAAACACGGTTGAGCTCCACCTTTGTTGGCAGCATGTAGTGGAAACACCTGTGAATTTGGGGCCACTGGAAACGTAGAAGGCCCATAAAGATAAAACATGAACTGTGATGCTACACATACTGGCCTGCCCACTTCGGCAGGGCCAGCCCAGTCCTCTAAAAACTGGCCCCGGCAATGATTCTAAGTTGAGAGACTTCCTAGGCTGTGTCTACATTTAATTTTTAATTTTTATTTTTTTGAGACAGAGTTTCACTCTTGTCACCCAGGCTGGAGTGCAGTGGCGCGATCCCAGCTCACTGCAACCTCTGCCTCCTGGGTTCAAGCGATTCTCCTGCCTCAGCCTCCTGAGTAGCTGGGATTACATGTGCACGCCACCAAGCCAAGCTAATTTTTTTTTATTTTTAGTAGATATGGGGTTTCGCTGTGTTGGCCAGGTTGGTCTCGAACTCCTGATCCATCTGCCTTGGCCTCCCAAAGTGCTGGTATTACAGGTGTGAGCCACCGCACCCAATTGGCTATGTCTAAATTTAAAAGAATAGATAGGAAGTGCAAATTTGAGATGAGAATACCGACTATGCCACCCTGCTCTGCACTTCTGACTTAGAATAAGAAAAAAGTTACCAGAAAGAGGCACAGATTAATTGTATTTTCTCAGGATTCACAATAACATCTGAAAACACCCAAACACAACTGACTTGCTGATCTGAGATGCTTGAAACAGTTGAAAACCACTTTCACCTGGGTGAAGTTGCTATTCATACTACCAACAAATGCCCAGCTTCCAACTGTAGCACGCAGTTCTACCCAGCTATGCTGGACTCCTCTGACATTCCCAGATAGTCATTCCTCCTTCCTCCTTTGACAAGTCACCACCACAGTCAGGGGATGTGGGCTGATGCAGTGATGAGCCTCCAGATAGGCAGGGGGCCTTTTTACACACGTTGCCATCTACCGCCTCGACTGCAGACATAACCTAACGATGGCCTTGTGAGTTTCATGTTCTCATATTAGTCTGGTTATAAGCATGAGACATTGCCCACAGTCAGGCTAAAGGCTGACAGAAGCATTTTTACATTCAAGTACTTCTGAACTTATTTGCAATATGACCTTGGCCTCAGGTCTCAAATCAATCACCAGGTTTGAGAGGAATATCCACAAAGGAGACACCTGCTCACACAAGGTGGAGCTGGGCAGAGGACGCCACAGGCTTCCTGCTGTGCCTGGGCAGATTCTTTTCAGCCGGAAGCAGAGCTGAGTTTCTGGAGGCTGGTAGAACAGGCACCTGTTTGGGAAGGAGACAGACCGGTGTGTGAGGTCCAGGGCAGGCTGACCACATCCATATCAGAGAGGTAGCTTCTCAGTGGCCTGGCCCAGAGGGTCAGAATAGATTTCTTCCCAGCCCAAGCCAGCCCTGAGATCAGAGCAGACCCAGCATCTTCACGCCCTTGCTCCCCCAGTCAAGAGCAGCACTTCTGTTTCCACTACAGAACACACTTCCGGAGCCATCTCCACGCTGCCACCTGCAGGCCTTGCTGCCAAAGGACACAGAGCCATCCAATGCTGAGTTTTTGAAAGCAGCTCTATTATGGTAGGAAACTCCATGGTACGGCAACCTCAGGGGTCTGGGCCGGCTTTGAGCAAGTCCCACTTTCAATCTGGGTCTAATCAATGCTGGGGTTGAGGGAGACAGCCAGTGGATATCCGAGCAGCTACATCACTGGGGGTGAGGGATGCCTGAGGGCAGGGGGACGAGGAACCATATAGGACTTCCAGGTGGGCAGGGGCGCCAGGGCAAGATCAGATGCAGCACGAGGCTTGACCTCCAGACCTTTGGTCAGCACCTCCTCTGTCTTCCTGAAGACCCAGGCTTCCCTGGCCTGCCGTTTCTCCTCCATCCCTAGCCTGACTGACCTCTCCCACTTCTTCAAGTCCCAGCTCAACTGCTATTTCTTCAAGAAAACTCAAACAGGAATAATACAAGGTGGTAGCAGGAGAACAGAAAATTCCAGGCAGCAGTTTCACGGGACTAGCAAAAAAGAAAAAAAAAAAGTTGAAATAACTGCATAAGCTAGGGGCCCACAAGACCCTAAACATCAGGATGTGGGCCAAGCTGGCTAAGACCAACTGGACCCAACATGGTGCTGGATTTGACCCAGTTTCACCTGGGACCTCACTGTCCACTCATTAACATCCTCAATCCTCTCCCCACCAGTGCCATGGCCGTTCCAGGAACACCAATATTTAGTGTAAAAACAGGTGGCACCACATTTCTGAGAAATCTCTACCTTTTTCTGGGAATCTTCAGGAATATCCCACCCCTTAAAGAAGCCCATAAATGTAGCAGGCCCCAAACCCCCTTGCACGCCACTCTCTCTGGAGTATGCCTGCCTTTCCCTTTCTCAAGTGTGTACTGGTCACTTTGCAATAAATCTCCATATTTTCACTATTTTCTGACTCATCCTTGAATTCCTTCCCGTGGCAGTATCAAGAGCCTGGACACCGGCTGAGGTCGAGGTCCCACCAGCGTTTGGGGACCTCCCCTAGCCCACGGGCAGCAAAACCCCTCCCCAAAGATGTCCCGTTGCTCTCGCTGGCGGGCTACTGCTAAAATGACAGCAGGAGCCAGGCACGGTGGCTCAAGCCTGTAATCCCAGCACTTTGGGACGCCAAGGCAGGCGGATCACCTGAGGTCAGCAGTTCAAGACCAGCCTGGCCAACATGGTGAAACCCCGTCTCTACCAAAAAATACAAAAATTAGCCAACGTGGTGGTGGGCGCCTGTAGTCCCAGCTACTTGGGAGGCTGAGGTGGGAGAATCGCTTAAACCCAGGAGGCGAAGGTTGCAGTGAGCCAAGATCGTGCCACTGCCCTCTGGCCTGGGTGATAGAGTGAGAGACCCTGTCTCGAAAAAAAAAAAAAGACAGTGGTCCTGTCCTGGATTCACTGGCTTCCCACACGACAGAGAGAAGGCTGAGTGCTTTGATGGCTGAGGAGGAGACTTGCTCTGCTCTGTCGCTCGGCTTATTTCCCACCACTCCCTCCGCCTCGGTCCCAGCCATGCCAGCCTGCCGCAAGCTCCCACCCGTCTCCTGCCTTGGGACGCCAGCTCCGCCCTTCCCTCTGTTCACAGTCATCCTCCACAGTGGCCTTCCTGAAACCCCAGCACTCCTTCCTTCTCCCAGTTAGCTTTCTTCCCGGAACCCGTTGCCACCTGACTGCAGGTCTGGGAGGGCAGGGGTCTTGCTGTTCTGTTCACCTTCAAAGTCCAACTCAAGCGCCTCCTTTTGGTTTCTCTGGAATTTCCAACCTGCAGCAGACAGGGCCCCACCTGTATCCCCTGAGCTTTCTGTCCTGCACACCTGCGAACACTGAGCTTTCCGTCCTGCACACCTGTGAACACCTGAGCTTTCTGTCCTGCACACCTGCGAACACTGAGCTTTCTGTCCTGCACACCTGTGAACACTGAGCTTTCTGTCCTGCACACCTGCGAACACCCGAGGGTTCCATTCAGGCCACTCCTGCAGAGGAAGCCTGAGGTGCCCGAGTTATGGGAACAGGAAGCCTGTTCCAGAATGTTCCTCCAGCTCACAAGAAGACCGAGCTCCAGCTGCCCACAGTGGTCATCAGCTTGAGAACACAACCTTGGCTGGGTCCTCCCCTTACCTGGCTCCCATCTCTACTCCCCACCCATGTCTCCTGGGATCCCTTCAGGAATGAACTTCTCAAAACCATGGGGCTACGTCAGCTTCTGGGGAACTTAACACACATTCCTTCTTGGGATTTTTTTTTTTTTTTTTTTTCTAGACAGGGTCTCACTCTGTCGCCCAGGCTGGAGTGCAGTGGCATGATCATGGTTCACTGCAACCTCAACCTCCTGGCCTCAAGTGATCCGCCCATCTCAGCCTCCTGAGTAGCTGGGACTACAAGCATACATCACCACACCCAACTAATTTTTTTTTTTTTGGAGACATGGGGTTTCACCATGTTGCCCAGGCTGGTCTCAAACTCCTGAGCTCAAGTGATCCACCCACCTCAGCCTCTCAAAGTGCTGGGATTATAGGTGTGAGCCACCGCACCCAGACTCTTCTTCTTGGATTTATTGATCTGTCTTCCTCACTAGCCTGTGAGATCCTAGGAGGTAAGGACCAAGTCTTACTCAAGTTTGTATCTTGAGACCAAGCACTATATCAGGCACATGCATTCAAAACTCAGAGTTTTCTCTCTCATTCATTCACATTTGTGCTCATTAAGCACTAAGACTGACAGAACTGACAGAGGCCAACTTGTAGCCAGCACTAGTTGGCCAGATGACAAACTAACATAAAAAGGCAGCTGATAGTCAGGTGAGCTGGTGCAGACAAGCAGCCCAGGACTCCATGCATTTGCACCTTCATACATAATCTGAACTCCTTCTCTTAAGCAATCACTGTTCATGCTGGGACAGCCACAGAGAAGTGCTGGGAGGGCTCTCCTGCCTTTAGGGTGGTTGGCCACATGATGACCCTCCCCAGAGGCCACAAGAGACTAGTTAGCCAGGTCAGCAAGCTGAAACCATGCCCTTGGAAGGGTTTCTCTGAAGGGCTATTCCTCTGCTGAGAAGTCTGGCTTGCCCAAGATCCAGCTGGGATCTCTGGCTCAAGAGCAACAGTGAGCCCTGAGCTGACCATTTTTCTTTCTCTGAGCTTTTTAATGGATTGTTTGGCAACTGGCCTCCCAGCAGAATTAAGAGACCTGCCCTTCCTGGCTTGCATATTGTTGACATAACTCTAGTTGTCATGACTATAATTCAGACTTCACCAGGAGTGCAAATAAAATCAATATACGTCTAGGGATAAAGCTGAAGCCAACAGCCTAACTGCAGAGATTTCAGAAAACCTGAGGAAGCAGAAGAGTAAGTGTGCTGGCATCCTTTACTCCAGCAATACAAACACGGCCCAACGTGGCCAGACGCCCTGCCGGGGGCCTGAGCAAATGGAAAATTCTGAATGCAGAGGACGAAATGCAGAAACACAGAATGTCCCCTGAAGATGAATGAATGCTCAGAGCAGAGCATGCACTGGGCTGCTGACCTCAAGCAGATATTAACTCATTAGAAACGCTCCTGCTGATGTGTCCCAAATCTTGAGTCCATCTCACTCATTTCCAAGTTAGGTAAAGAAAGCGGTGGGGGACCAGGCTCTGAGCAGCAGTCCACAGGCTGGAGACCCCCATGGCTCTCAGTGCTGCCATCCTCCTGTGAAACTGTCCTCCACCCCTGCACCAGGAGGAATCCCCTTTCAGCTCTGATGATGTCTGTTCAGTTCTTTTTTTTTTTTGAGATGGAGTCTCGCTCTGTCGCCCAGGCTGGAGTACAGTGGCGCGATCTTGGCTCACTGCAACCTCCACCTCCCGGGTTCACACCATTCTCCTGCCTAAGCTTCCCAAGTAGCTGGGCACTGGTCCTAGGACCAGCAGCATCAGCTAGAGGCTTGGCAGAAATGCAGACTCTTGGGCCCCATCCCAGATCTACTAAGTCCAAACATGCATTTTAAACAAAATCTTTGGGTGGGTCCTGTGTACATTTAAGATTGAGAAATGCTGATCTAAGACAGGTGGGACATTTCTCCAAGTTCCAACATCCCTGTCAAATTCACTCGTCTCTGAGACCCTTTCCACCGTCCACAGTCTTCAATTATTATATAAAACCAGTGGGCAACTCTGGAAAGAGCCCTGAACTTGGATTCCAAAGAGCTCGGATCAAATCTTAATCTTACCCATTTTTGCTGTGTGACTCTGGACAAATGACACTGCCTCTCTGAGCCCCCGGTTCCTTATCTGTAATATAGTAGTAAGAAGACTGTGTCCCTGGGCTATGCTGGGCTCTCTCTCTGGACTGCACTGAAGGTGAAATAAGGTATCCTTTGCAAAAGGACTCTAGTGTAGCACCCCATGCTTTATTCCCTCCACCCTGGTCGCCATCTTCCTTTTTTTTTTTTTTTTTTTTTTGTTTTTTGAGACGGAGTCTCACTCTGTTCACCAGGCTGGAGTGTAGTGGTGTGATCTCGGCTCACTGCAACCTCCACCTCCTGGGTTCAAGCGATTCTCCTGCCTCAGCCTCCCGAGTAGCTGGGATTACAGGTGCATGCCACCATGCCTGGCTAATTTTTGTATTTTTAGTAGAGATGGGTTTTACCACATTGGCCAGGCTGGTCTTGAACTCCTGACCTCAAGTGATCCACCTGCCTCAGCCTCCCAAAGTGTTGGGATTACAGGCAGAAGCCACCGCACCCAGCGTTACTCTGGTCTTCTTTGCTTTGACCCAGAAAGGAGACAAAGTGCAGGAAACTGCACTTTCCTTCAAGCTTCTGGCATGCACCTGCTCCGTGACTGTACACTGAAGGCCTCTGGGATTCAATGAGCAACTGCATGCTGCCTGGACTAGAGTTCTGTGGGCTAACTCACAGACCAGAAACCCTGTGACCTGCAGAGATGTGTGAGGCTACAAATGGGCTTTGCAGGAGCTCACGACCTGTTGTGAGGTTGAGGCACATCCCCGTGGGCTCCCACACCCTCCTAAGGGGGGCAGGAGAGGCAATGGGTCTTGGCTCTAGCTATCCACCCTGATTTCCGGAAAGCCTGCTGAAGCCCTCTAAGGGGTCTGGGTTAAGACTGCAGCAGGAAAAGACCCTGACTTAATAAAATGGCACAAATTTTTAAAAGGAAATAAAAATGGGAACTACAATATGTAATGTTGTAAATAGAATGAAGTGACATTAAATGCAGAAGCTGTAGCATGCTCTTTTTTTCAAAATGGGACTAAAGTACCTCACAGTTTATTGGCTATGATTCAACAACCCAGAATCCAGGATTTTTAGGTTCCTCAAAAAATGGCATATTCACGTTTGGTTCAAGTTTGGCATTGTGATGCCACTTGGAAGACCAGGCTGTGAGACCAGGCAGTGTTCCCTCCTCATTTGAAAATTTACTGATGACTGACACATCTCACTTTATACCACAGATACATTCTTGAAAAGTCACAATAGTTTGCAATCACTGAAGCTATTAACAATTCAAAGAGCTCCTGCAGTGGCATTCTGTAAAGCAAATCATACAAAATGAATCTGAATATTGCAAACCCAAATTCGCCTACATGGGGGTTATGGTACATGTGTAAAAACATCTGTGTCTGAAGCTATCCATGTGTAATGTGAGAAGCTCTCCACATTCAGCTCCCTATTAGGGGTTTTTTCAAATTAAAATTGAGGGTGGTTGTGACAAATGACTTACATTGTATATCTATGAGGGGCTGGATGGCTGGAGACGTTCATTTTCTAATAGGTTAAAAGTTTGCAGCTGCTGAGCTGTGACAGTGTGACAGTCTAACCCACCTTAACAGCAATTTCAAAGGGTTTAACTTAATACCATAGACACTCTGCTATGTTTGAATTTTATATAATGAATATACACTATATGGAAAATCAGACAGACCATAAAAATAGAAATTTCTGACCTCTAACACAATAGCCCTCTGTCCAGAAATTCTTACAAGGGGTGCTGATTTATCTCCAGTATGAATACAGGTCCAAAGATTCATCTACAGTTAAGAATCAGAATCTGAACCATTACTCCAGGGCTCCCGGTGGGTCCATCTCATCATCATAGAACTCCTGGGCAGCCTCTGAAGTACTGTTTAATGTCTAATTGTCAGAGGCGTTCAAACCAGAGCAACTCCATCTTGAATAGCAGCTGGGTAAAATGAGGCTGAGACCTGTTGGGCTGCATTTGCACTCCTGGGAGGTCAGGCATTCTTAGTTACAGGATAAAACAAGAGGTCAGCAGGACTGTTCTCAGAAGGTACAGACCATAAAGACCCTCATGATAAAACAGGATGCAGTAATGAAGCCAGCCAAAACCTGCCAAAATCAAGATGGTGAGGAAAGCGACCCTCTGGCCTCCTTGCTGCTCATTATATGCTAATTATAATACATTAGCATGCTAAAAGACACTCCCACTAGTGCCATGATGGTCTATAAATGCCATGGTAACATCCAGCGGTTACCCCGTATGGTCTAAAAAGGGAAGGACCCCTCAGTGCTGGGAATTGCCTGCCCCTTTCCCAGAAAACTCATGAATAATCCACACCTTTTAAAGCATATGATCAAGAAATAACCATAAAAATAGCCAACCAGCAGCCCTTGGGGGTTGCTCTGCCTATGGAGTAGCCATTCTTTTTTTTTTTTTTGAGACGGAATCTTGCTCTGTTGCCCAGGCTGGAGTGCAGTGGCCCGATCTTGGCTCACTGCAAGCTCCGCCTCCGGATACATGCCATTCTCCTGCCTCAGCCTCCCGAGTAGCTGGGACTACAGGTGCCCACCACCACGCCTGGCTAATTTTTTTGTATTTTTAGTAGAGACGGGGTTTCACCATGTTAGCCAGGATGGTCTCGATCTCCTGACCTCATGATCCGCCCGCCTCGGCCTCCCAAAGTGCTGGGATTACAGGCGTGAGCCACCGCACCCGGCCCATTCTTTTATTCCTTTACTTTCTTAGTAAACTTGCTTTCACTTTACTCTGTGGACTTGCCCCAAATTCTTTCTTCCATGAAATCCAAGAACTCTCTCTCGGGGTCTGGATTGGGACTTCTTTCCAGTAACATAACTACATTCCACTTTAAATGTGTTCATTCTCACCTATTTTGTAAATATGTCTTCAAAAATACATGATCTCTTAGCATTCTTGAAAATAAGGCTTTGATTAATATACTTATCAAAGACAGTTGCAACGTGTGGAGAGATGACAACAGAAGCTTCTTTCTACTTCTAAGATTCCACGGACAGGCCAACGATGACCAACCATAGGAACAAATGAATAATTGTGGATTTCTCCTACCATTTTTTGTACAACGATGAAAGTCCTCTGTATTCATGGCTAATCTGAACATCACTGGCAAAACAACACTGATGGTGATTCATTGCTATTCCATGTAACAGGGCATGGTTAACAGAAATAGCCATGCCATATATAACCAAGGATGCCCAGCACAGCATCATACCTCTAAGGTAATGCCTTTACCTGCACCCACTGCAACGTTAGTTAAGAGAGATCAAGTGTTTCGGAAGCAGAAAGCCACAAAGGAACTGAGGGTTTTCACGGTATCGTTAGTGGAATATGGCCTGTGTATTTCTAATAAGCTCCAAGTCATAATATCTATTATCTTCTACTCAGTAACAGGGCAACAGGTTAAAATGATGCTACTTAATGGGCATGACAGCCTCCTGGGTAGCACAGTTAGAGAAAATAAAATGTCCGCTGTTCTCTGGCTCAATACTTCATCTGCTGGGACACGCCAAGCACGCTGCCGCCTGAGGGCCTTTGCAGTTGGGCACTTCCTGTGACCCAGATAGGCATGGGACTCCCTTCTATCTCTGCTCAAAGGATGCTTTAGCCCCGAGGCTCCCTACTCCTTCTGACATTGTCCCTGCACCGGTTTCTGCGGTGCATACTCCCTCCCTCTCTTCTCATTACCAATCCTGTATTTCTCTACTTGTTTGTTACTTTCTTTGGCCACTGGGATGAACACGGACGGCTCGTCTGTTTTGTTCCCCGGCACAGCTCCAGTGCCTAGGATGGTGTCTGGGGCATGGTGGTCCTCAAATATTTGCAGAAGCAATGAGTAGAGTATATGGGGAAGGCAGCTTTTCATATAACATTTTTAAGAGGCAGAAATGTTGCTTTAAAATAATTTCTACAGCAAGGCTGCCTCTTGTTATAAAAGTATACCTGCTCATTTTAGAAAATCTAACAGGCATGGATACATCAGAAAAAAGAGAACAAAATTTAAAACATCTATAATTTTATTTTTATTTATTTTTGAGACGGAGTCTCGCTCTATCTTCCAGACAGGAGTGCAGCGGTGTGATCTTGGCTTGCTGCAACCTCTGCCTCCTGGGTTCAAGCGATTCTCGCACCTCAGCCTCCTGAGTAGCTGGGATTACAGGAACATGTCACCATGCCTGGCTAATTTTTGTATTTTTAGTAGAGACGGGGTTTCACCATGTTGGCCAGGCTGGTCTCGAAGTCCTGACCTCAAGTGATCCACCCACCTCGGCCAAAGTGCTGGGATTGCAGATGTGAGCCACCACGGCTGGCCTAAAACATCTAAAATTTTATACTCATTTTGGCAGCATATATACTAAAATCTTATAATTTTATTACCCAGAGGTAATCATTACTAACATTCTGGTGGACATTTTCCTAATTCTTTCTTTTCATGATTTCCTATGTGATACAGATAGAATCAGATTGTTTGTAACCTGCTTCTCCCCTTTGCTTATTGTGAACTTCTGGTTATAAGCACTCTTCTGCCACATGATTTGAGTGACTGCATCATATCCTACTACACGGCTCTACTGTAGCTGATGTAACCATTCCTTATTGTTAGACACCAAGGTTTTTCCTAGTTCTGTTTTCAATAACATGCAGATGAACAATTTTGTGGTCTAAATATGTGTGCATCCTTGAAGTCCCCAGGATAGATTCCTGGATGAATGAAACATTAATTACTTGTTTGTGACCTTTTTGGGGAGGTCACAAACAAGTACCCTTGTGCCCAGCTGCACAAGGACAGACATTTTAATCTCACCATGAAAAGTCAAAGAGAAGAGGAAGAAGCCCAGAGTCAAGGCAGCCTAATTCCTGAAGGCAGGCTCTTGGTTTCTTTTGGGTTGTGTGTCTAAATTCACGGTTGGAATTTTTAACTGTACTTCTTTCTCACATGTGGCTGTGTATATGTGTTTTATGTTCAGATGTCAAAACAAAAACACATCTTTCCTTCCACAACATAGAAAGTGGTCTTGGAAGGTGCTATGGTTTGAATGTGTCTCCCTCAAATTCACATGTTGAAATCCTTAGCCCCAAGATGATGGTGTCAGGAGGCAGGGCCTTTGGAAGGTGACTAGGTCATGAGGGTGGATCCCTCATGAATGGGATTAGTGCCCTTATAAAAGAGGCCTTGGAAGCTGGGTGTGATCCCAGGCTGATGCCTCTAATCCCAGCACTTTTGAAAGGCTGAGGCAGAAAGATAGCTTGAGGCTGGGAGTTTGAGAACAGCCTAGTCAACACAGTGAGACCCCCATCTCTACAAAAAATAATTTTAAAAATTAGCCAGGCACAGTGGCGTGCACCTGTAGTCCTAGCTACTCGGGAGGCTGAAGCAGGAGGATTGCTTGAGCCCAGGAATTCGAGGATGCAGTGAACAGTGATTATGCCACTGCACTCCCGCCTGGCCATCAGAATGAGGCCCTGTCTCTAAATAATAAAAACTTTAATAAAAAGAGGCCTGAGAGGCTCCTCATCCCATCTACCATGTGTGGGCAAAGCCAGAAGATGCCATCTGTGAATCAGAAAGTGAACCTTCACCAGACACCTCACCCGCCTTGATTTTAGACTTCCCAGCATTCAGAACTAAGAGAGAGAAACATATGCAGTTTGTAAGCCATGCAGTTTATGGTATTTTGCTATAGCAGCCCGAGTGGACTAAGACAGAAGGGGAGCTAATTTGTATGGAGAGCTTAACAGTGATCCTTAGTAAGTCAGTCCCCCAAGCCACCCCACTTCCTTCTGACGGCATTTTTCTGGTTGCACAATCCGATCTATAAGTGCAACCTGGAAATAAGGGCCTGGGTGATTGCTCCCACACAACTGGGTCAACACCTGCTACTTGGAGTTTTCTCCCGGAGGCGGGAATCACAGGTGACCAGCAAATCACAGGCATGAGTCATTCTTTCTCCTGCTGGCAACTGCAGCGAGGGCCTCAGAACCACAGACTGTCAGCCACAGAAGGGTCCCTGGGGAGTCTGACCTGCCTAGGATGCAGATGAAGATGCTGAGGTCTAGAGAGCTAACTTCACTACAGCCTCTGCGCCGCTTCGTGGCAGTGCTGGCGGAGGAAGAGAAGGACACTCTGTTCTCTACAGAGGCCCTGAAACTAGATGCTGGATCATCCCGTACGTTTCCCTGTGCTAAGGTTGCCCCATCTGGGCTGTAATCTTTGACTAACAGCAGGAGGATGACAGAGCTTTTAGAATTCAAAGCAACTTGGGGATAGTCTCATCAAGGCTGCCCATGTTACAGATGAGGAGAATGAGCCCAGGGGGCACCGTGATATGTCTAAATCAGTTTTCCATCCTGAGCTCTGAATCCAGAACTCCGGCCTTTGAACCTAGTGCTCTTCCTCCTATATCGAGGGTGAACAAACTTTTTCTGTAAAGGTCCAGATAGTAAATATCTGTGGCTTTGTGGGCCAAATACTGTCTCTGTTGTAACTCTCCAACTCTGCCATTGTAGCTCGAAAGCTACAAAAGTGAGTAAAGGAGGGAAGGTGTTCCAATAAGGCCTTAATGGTGAAGACAGGCAGCCGCTGGGGTCTGGGCTGTGGATTGCAGTTTGATGACCCTTGCCCTGTATCATGCAGGTTCTCAAATCATTCATCCTCATTTGCAGTTAGATTTCAGTACAATGTCTGTACCTTCTTAATCTATCAGAACAGTGACAATTAAGAATCTCAAGAGCACTAGAATTAAATCACTATTCAGGCTCTTCCACAATGCTTGCTATGCCAGGCAGCACAGGAAAAGGAAATTTTGCAGCCAAACAATGGTGGTGAATGAAGTATGTATTCAGCAGAGCAAAATTTAAGGGCAACACATTCAATCGTTTTCTTAACAAGAAACATTTTCATGGACACACCCACTTTGGCTGTTGCCACGGTTAAAATAAATTCACAGGCAGCGAGAGGGCCTCCGTTGTCATGGCAACTGAGCCATTCTCCAAGGAGAAACGTGGGACCCTGATGTGTTGGCACTTTGCCAGATGTGGAAACTGCGAAGTGCTTGGTTCTTTTCATACCACATAATATTCACCTCTAGTATCCCGGTGTGTGATTTTCTTTGCAGCCAACCAAATTTTTCCCTGTTTCCCAGATTTGTCTGTTGATAATTGACACATCTGTTAGGATCGCTAATCTTGGTGGTGCACCCCTTGTCTCACCTGCTAAACACCTCCTGGAAAGGCGGTTTGCCCTTGTACCGCGTTCTCCCCAATTGCTAAATCTCCAGGCTTACATGAGGATTCCCCACCAATGACCTTAAGTTTTTCCATCTGCAACAATGTTTTTCTCCCACCAGGGAGCTAGCTGATGGCACACTTGCATCTGATGCCCAGCTTAGAGGAAGGCCCAGTGCACACTGCAACAGCCATGACATAGCATTGTTCGAGAACTTTGGGCACTCAATCATTTTTGGAAACCTATTCCTTTTCCTGCTCGAATGCTCCCCTTTGGAATTACCACCACACTGGCTTTATGGGTTGGCTGTGGCAGGGTCAAGAATCACATGAACTCAGAAACATCATCAAAGTAAATAGTTTTTCAGACTGTCAGCAACATGGCTTCGAAGTGGGTAATTCTCTGGTGCTAAAAAAAAAAACCCGGGGAGATAGAAAATGGGCTGGGGCCCCGTGCAAGCAAGAATAGACTGAAGGAGCCATCCAGCTCTTGGGAAACCCTTGACTTCTTTGCAGCACACTGAAGATCCTCTAAAGCCAAGAAGCAATGGGGAGCACAAGGTGGTGATCTCATCTCTATGTCCACTAAAATGTAAAGACATCCAGGCAACAGTTGATTGCTGTTTGTTGTGTGCAGGTGTCATGGAATCTTTCATTTGCAAATCTTTACTGCCCTCTTGTGGTATTCAGTTTCTGAAGCAACTGCATTTTGGCTGGGATCTTTTAGCAGAGATCCACCTAAGATTCACTAGTCTGCCTTACCGAGGTGAAGTCCCAGTAAATGGGGCAAGATGGCACAAACAAGACACAAAATTGTATCTACGCAGATGCAAAAAAAAAACTGTATCCTTTATAGTAGATGACCTGAATCACTCATGTAAGTGCCAGGACTTTGCAAAATGCCAACGGAACTATAGAGTGCCAACGGAACTACAGATGCCAAAAGTGGGTTTTAAGATCTCTGGGTGCTCTATTTCTAGAAAACAAAGATCCAAACAGTTATAGGCCTTTCTGTGTCTCCCGAATCTTTCCAAACCCTTGACTGGGTGCAGACTCTGCAAGCCACAGATCCAAGAAAGGGCCTGGGGGGAAGGGAGGCAGTGAGGGCTGCAGGGGGCCCTGGAGTGGTCCGAGGGAGCCACGGTGTTTATCTTAGAAACAAAGAACGACCTGGAAAATAGTGAGAAGTAACGACAGTTACATGAGGGCAGAGTTCAATGAAAAAGCCACTTCTGGGAAAATCCAATTGAAGCTAAGCGAGCACAGAACAGCAGCTCCTGAAGTCAATAAAAAACAGTAACAAAAAACGCACCCAAGCTATAACTGGCAATAAAGCCCAGTTCCCCAAGGAAGAAGGTTCCAGAGCCTTCCCTCCATGGCTGTGCAGCTGCTGCAGAAAGGAAAAACAGGATGACTGGGCATCCTCACAGAGAAAAAAAAACAACCAAAAAACAAAACACATCCTATCCCCGAAATGCTGGATACACTGCTCAACTACTCAACGGAAAATTTTTATAAAATGTCTCTGACAGGAGCAAGCAATTTGAAAGCAAGGCCGACTGTCATTAAATTTAGCACAATATTTCCATAATCATTGATTTCATCCTACCCTCACTGAGCCTTTCTAATCCACACCAGTTTTTAAAACCGAGGGGCCTAATTATAGCTCAATGGGACACCTGCTTCCAAGGCTAGCAGCAGCTGCACTGTTCTGGGCTATTCTCTGGGCCCTCTGTGTCAGGCAGCTCACTAGGCGCTCAGGAAGGTGACAAGCATGGGATCTGGGGTCTGCCAGCAGCGGTCTGGGACACCAGTAAAGGCACTGCACACTTCTCTGAGGCCTGTTTCTTCATCTGTAAAATGGGTCAACACTCCCTTTCTCGTCCTGCAGGCTTGGGAGCCTCGCCATCCTGCAGTGGTGAGGGAGTGATCAGAGCTCGGGGCCGGTGGCTGCTGCCGTTCTGAGTAGTCTCGCCACAGCCATCGCCTGCTGCCAGGTGGCAGCGTCAGAAGACAAATTTCCATTCCAGGAAGGGGGAAGAGACGAGGGGGTGGAACAGTGAGACCTCTCCTAAAAAGACAGGGGCTTCCCAGCTGCCCTCAGGGGACTTGGACAGGACTGAGGAGCTGGTCTCCAGCAGGAGGGGCTGCCTGAGGGCAAGGTGGAGGTAGGTGTTTCCTGTCTCCAACGGTGGGCACAGGCCTGAGGGCACAAGGGCAGCTGAGGTCAGGACACTTTTCCCTTTACACATGGTATTTGCACCCTAGCACTCTGGCCCCATGCATGAGGCCTGGCAGCTTGAGGGGGGCGTGGACTCACAAGGGGGCATTCTCCCCGAAGGAAGCAGCGGGTGGAGGGGAACATGGCTGGGATGCAAGTGGCCTCAAAGCAGAGGGCCTCACACTGGAGAGGAAAGGTGTGTGATTGGATCATTTCACCACCGCACCAGATACTCCTGGGATCTCCCAGCTGCAACTGCTGGGCTTTGGAAGTGAACAGAGGTTTTGTCAATGCGCCAGGAAAGAGCCAGGAGTCTAAATTAATACAATTATTGTGACCCTAAGGGTATCTACAGGCTGTGAGCACCTGGGGGAATGTGAGTCACAAAACGAATACCCCTAGTAAGAGTTGAGACTATGGCTGTGTCCTGCCTGCCCCCACCCAAACCATCAGCTCTGAGCTGGCTGACCACCCATGACCATTGGGAACTCATGGACAGAGCCCTTCCTGCATGATTCTTTGCAGCCTGTCAACAGAGAAAACCAGTGACTGGGGGCCAGACTCGGACTGAGTGTTGACAAGTCTATTTTCAGAAAAAGCCACAAGGTAAAGATTAGCTCATGACCAAGCCAAGGAAGCCACTTTGAAGAGAGGTGTGAGCGAGCGGTGGCACGCTATTATCACTGCCTGGGTCAGGGTGAATTTCCAACACGCGGGTGACATTTTCTTTCTCAGGTAGAGTAGCCTGTTTCTTGTCCTCATAACAAAACCACACAGGAAACGTAATAAGCACCAACACAAAACATGTCAGAAAAGAGACTTTGTTGACTTGACACTTCTCATCTCTGTTCTTAAATGAATTCAAGATGGCCTTGCTTCACTGCTGCAGGTGGGAGTAGGGTGGGGTACGGGGAGCAGATTCCTATCTGATGGGTTATTTGTACCTAATGTACAACCGGGGTCTCCCAACTGGGGCCCGGGAGTGGTTTAGAAAGCACAATGAGGTCGGATGCGGTGGCTCACGACTGTAATCCCAGTACTTTGGGAGGCCGAGGCGGGCGGATCACAAGGTCAGGACTTCAAGACCAGCCTGGCGAATATGGTGAAACCCCTTCTTTACAAAAAGTAAAAAAATTGGCCGGGCATGGTGGCGCGTGCCTGTAGTCCCAGCTACTCAGTAGGCTGAGGCAGGAGAATTGCTTGAACCCGGGAGGTGGAGGTTGCAATGAGCCAAGACTGCACCATTGCGCTCCAGCCTGGGCAACAGAGTGAGACTCCATCTCAAAAAAAAAAAAAAAAAAAAAAAAAAAAAGGACAATGAAGGGTTCACTTTAACTTGGCAATGGCTTCTTGGAAACCAGCAATGCACAGTGACACCTCCATTAGGGAAAACTCTGTAATTCGTAATTCCTGGGGATGGAAGGTAGAGAAAAGGCTGAGTAATGACTGCAGCAAACACAAATCTAGCCAGGCACTGTTCTAGGCACCTTCCATACTTACTCATTTAATCCTCCCAACATCCCTAGGAGGTTGGTCCTTTTACCATTTCCATTTTAGACTTGGAGAAACTGAGGCAAGAGAGATGAGCTGCGTGGCTCCAGGCTATACAGCTACGAAATATTGGAGCTGGGATTTGAACCCTTGAACCCAGGCAGTGTGGCACTTCCTCGCCACACCCTGCTGCCTTCTTGGAATGACGAGGTGACAGCCACGTTGCCCAGCAGGTGGGAGAAGAGGGACAGTCTTTAAGGAGAAGGGGACAGGGACAGCCCCTCATTAGAGCTAGGAGGAGCCAGGCAAGAACCCAGGGAGGTGAAAGCCTCACCCTAACTCTTTCTTCTTATTTTTCTCCCCTCTCATTACTTCCCTTTTCAGCCACATCTGAGTTTTTTACACCAGCACCCAGCTTTCCGACATGCTGGGAAACTAAGCTCTGTGATTCATATGTTTCTTTGGAATAACAAAGTTTTCAACATAATAAAAAGGGCACAAACAGCACTCAGGCACGTCAGGCCACACAAGTGGGAGAGGTTTGGGTCCCAATTAGGGTTCCAGGACCCAAGTACGAGTTCCTTCCATCAGAGTGGAGGTGTTCCTCTGAAGTAGCAGGAGGTGCAATGAGAGGGGTTTACTTGGTTTTTAAACAGGAACTGTTTCCACCTCCTGGAGTGATCAAGAGGTGCCTCTTTCCTCTGAGAATGCTGGAGGGTTTTACTCCACAGGAAGAAGTTGCACAGAGGCTCAGTGTATTCAGGTGTGGCCAGCCTCTGGAGATGTGTATCCAAAGTCAACACCCTGCATTGAATCATGGGACAGGGTTTTCAAACACAGACAAGGGCGGGGTGGAGGGGGGGCAGTAACAACAGAAGCCTTGAAAGGCAGTTTTCACACACAGTATTTACCACACTCTGCAAGACTTAGGAAACCTCAAGGAATATTTTTTTTCTTTCTCATTTCCAGTATCTCTAGGTCACAAATCTCCTGTGGTTCCTCTAACAGGCACATCTGCAGGGTGAGATACAAGTTCTAGAGATGAGAAACTCTAAAAACATTAGTTATTAGATGCTGTCTTTAGGACAGTGTTTTTGAGAGAGTATTAGATGTTGATTCCAGCTTGGGGTCGGGGAGTAGGGTTTATCCCCTTGCAAATCCTCCACCCGAGCATTTGAGGGTTTAAACTTTCCAGTTTGATCCAATGCGAACATGAAAGCACTGCGACAATCTTGGGCTGATTTTAATTACGAACACAGGCAATACGCTGAGAGCACAGCTGGTGTGTGGCCCTAACCAGCTTCCCAGAAGAGAGTGGCGCTATCAGAAATGACAATAATAGACCAGGTTTTTAAAACCATTTACATGCAAGTTGCAAAATTCCTCTCCATAGTTTGGGGATAGAATGGTTGATTAGATTGCAACGATTGAGTTGGGAAAACATTAAAAAATGAGAAAAAATGAAATAAGAGTGAGAAGGATTAAGCCAGGCATTAAGAACATCAGAACAATTACAGGATTTCAGCCTATGATATATTACACTACATCATCCATATGAACACACTCATGTAGTGTAAATACACCACACTGATTGCATGCTAATGCAGATGTATGCCTATAAAACTTAAAATGAATCTTAACTCATATGTGATTGAAAGATATTAACAGAAAGAAAGGAAAATGAGCTGTCCATTTAAAGATGCACTCTTTCTGTTCATTGGATGGATGCTTTCAATACAGACTTGAACTTTAATCACTGATAGGAGGTTTTGATATTTGCTTGGTAAAATTTTATTTATTTATTTATTTTATTTATTTATTTTTGAGACGGAGTCTTACTCTGTCACCCAGACTGGAGTGCAATGGTGCGATCTCGGCTCACTGCAACCTCCGCCTCCCGGGTTCAAGTGATTCTCCTACCTCAGCCTCCCGAGTAGCTGGGATTACCGGCACCTGCCATCATGACTGGCTAATTTTTGTATTTTTTTTTGTTTTGTTTTTTGGTAGAGACGGGGTTTCACCATGTTGGGCAGGCTGGTCTTGAACTCCTGACCTCGGCTGATCCACCTGCCTGGCCTCCCAAAGTGCTGGGATTACAGGTGTGAGCCACCGTGCCCAGCAGGTAAAATTTTATACTAACCTAATCTGAAGAGGAGGGGAGACTGGTCTATTCTCTGGGTGATCAAGACATGGCATTTTTTTCATGGGAGGGCCGTGGCTGCTTGGAAGGGAGCACACAGACTAAGACACAAGTAGGTGTGAGATTCAAGCTACCAGAACACGCAGTGCATCCTTAAGGGTGGAGAGCATGGCTGCAGGCTGAGGCCCGGGAGCCACAAAAACCAAGGCAAGTGTTTTGTGGAAGGAAAGTGGATGAGGAGAGAGCGGAGGAAGAACTACCTTTAAGAAGCGGACATGACAGCCCTGTAAAAGACAGGAGGAGGAGAAAAACTGCCAGGTTAGTAGGAGAAATGTTACACACAGGAAGTGCTACACACAATTAGCAGTGTCAGAAAACGAGATTGAGTACAACACAGCACAGGTTCCAATTACAACGCAGGCAGGCAGAGCAGACAGACGGTGACCCCGAGACACAGCACCAGGGTCAGGAGAGAAGGTGCGGCGAACCTTCCAGTGCACTCTGCTCCGGAGGCACCCCAGGTGCAGGTCTCATTTGACCCTTGGAGGGGTAGGAAGTAACTCTTCCTTGTTTGAATAGTGAAAGGCCTAGAATCAAGCTTTATGAGGACCGGACTCTTCTCTCCTCCTTGTGGCATTTCCATGTCTGAAAAGTGGTCTCACATCAAACAGCTCCACTACAGTCAGGGATGTGTTTTGCTATCGGCCAGTTCACACGACGGGGTCCTGGAGTATTTGGCGAATCGACTCATTTGAGGTAGCACATAGCAAGGTGCCCAGTAATGTTATATACAGATTGCCATTTTTCAATAAATGATGATGAAACCAAACCCGCTTACCATGAAAACTATTAGTAACAAGATTTTGTTTTTTCTTGATGATTCAGAAGGCTCTTCAATATCTTGGAAGTGCCCAAGATGACTGACGAAACATAAGCTGGTGGGCAGTGAGTTAACCAAGCTCCAGCTGACTGAATGCCACACAACCAGGGTTTGCTTTTCTTTTTACTTTCAACTTCCACCGAAAAAGAAAAAGGAAAAAAAAAAAAAACCTATCTTAACTGGATAACTTCCCTTTCTCAAGTACTAATGTGAGAAAAATAAGTTAAAATCATCTCAGAAGAGGCCGGGCATGGTGGCTCATGCCTGTAATCCCAGCACTTTGGGAGGCTGAGGTGGGTGGATCACTTGAGGTCAGGAATTCAAGACCAGCCTGGCCAGCATGGTGAAACCTCGTCTCTACTAAAATACATAATTAGCCAGATGTGGTGGCTCAAGCCTGTAGTCCCAGCTACTTGGGAGGCTGAGGCAGGAGAATTGCTTGAACCCGGAAGCGGAGGTTGCAGTGAGCTGAGATTGTGTTACTGCACTCCAGCCTGGGCAACAAGAGCGACACTCTATCTCAAAAAAAAAAAAAAAAAAAAAAAAAAAAAAAAAAAAGAAATCATCTCAAAAGAGACTTCTCTACAAGGATTCATGAAGGTGAGACTTCTCTACAAGGATTCATAGGGGTAATCCCCCAACTTCATATGCAGTGAGAGGTGGCTTCTGGGAGAGAATTTGAGAGGGATCAGATGATCAGATTTCTGAACCAAAATCCCACAGCCTGAATGGGTCATCACAGCCCTGAACCTGAACAGAGATCAGAGGCAAACCGATCCTACGTGCTCAGTAAGGCTTTGTCTACTAAAATGAGAAACTAGTCAAATCATGAGTTTTACATCTCTTTTACCAGGTATGGGTTATCTTCTATTCCATTTTATCATTATGGGCCTTTAAAAGTCAGTAATCACAAATCCATTTATGATTGTTCCTAAAATAGGCCATTTTGTTCCAACCCCAAAAACTCTATTTTAGGATAGCGATCTTAATCCACATCAAGATTAAAGGGAACTAACAATAGCAACAAAAACACCCTTATTGCAATCTTGGTATTGGACAGAGCCTTAGAGGAAATTTAATCAGGCATTTCTCCTACATCTTTCTCAGAGGGTTGCCTGATCTTTGCTTGGATATCTATAGGCATAGGGTACTCTGTATTGAGTAGCTGGGATGCCCTGAGAAGTATATGGCATGACTTTAGGAGGTTCCTATCTCCAACTGCCATCTGCAATAGGTCACCTGCTTCTTTCTACAGGGAGACAAAAAACATTTAGCAGAGACACCTTGATACAATTGCTATGTGGCTTCACAGCCTTCCGGCAGCCACTGGGTAGTTATTCTTAGACTCAAATGGACCTAGAAAGAACTCTAAGGCTGTTTCACACTTGGACATGACAAACCATCCCAAATCTTCTCTGGAAAAAAAAAATCAAAGGAAAGGCTGAAGTGACCCAGCCCAGATATGCACAGCACCTCTTGCTCTACACATCTGCAAGAGGTCCCAGGGAATCCTTCCCGGACCACACACCTGGATGCTGGGAAGGGAGATGAGGAAGCAAAACACCTCTGCTCAAGGTGAAAGTGGCAAATGGCAGGAAGCTGCACTAGTGCCAACTGTTAACCACTTTGTTTTCAATTAAGTGCTGAAGACACGACAGCCACCGAGTTCCCTGAATTCCTGAACAAGGACATCTATGACCCCACTTGGTTGGCCTGATGAACTGGGAAGTGCCAGCATCATGTGTACATCAAGGCAATAGTCCTAATGGGCAAAGATGCCTCATCCCTGAAAACAAACTAAAACCAAAATACAACACCATGAGCACCTTGGCCACACGTTCCTGGACCCCATGTGGGGAGCTGTGATTTTGAATTCTCTGAGGCCTCTGTGGTCCTAGCTGCCTGTAAAAGCCATGTTAAATCAGGCGAGCCATAATCTTTTCAGCAGTGAGGCTTACTCAGCATCTCAAGAGCTGGAGATACTGCTACGTGGACAAAGAACTGACTTGTGGCCTGGGTCAGACTCCCGCTGATCTAGGCTACCTACTGTTTAGGAGGGTGTAAGCTTCCCTCCACTATGAGGGTCAGGGGTCGTTTCCAGAAAGTGGAGATAAGGTACAAGGTCTCATATCCCTTAGTACTACTCCACAATGTTCCCAAGAGCAAGGTTCTGTCTCTAGCCCCAGGGACAGTGCTTGACACAGAGTAGATGCAGCATCCACCAGTTAGAAATGTCCAGAATTGCTGATTTCTGGAACCATAAAATGTATGGGAAAGAAACTGGTCCATCTTCAAGAGCAACCAGATTTGTCACACACGTGAGTTTTACACAACTGCCAGAGGAAGAAAGGGAGGTTCTCGTGGCTCTAAAATGGCCTCTCCCCTGAAGGCCTCCAACCAGCCTCATAAAGATGTTGGCTCAGACATCTTCCTCTGGGCTGTCAAAAAAGCGCAGGTGAAGGGTGGAGTCCTCATGGGCCTGATGTTTAGACTTCAAAGTATTCAGAGGAGGGCCTGAGGTTCTTACTCTGGAATCAGGAAGGTGACACATCTTACAGGTGTGTCTGGCAAGTGAGTAGTCTTTAGACTGCATAAGTCAGGGCAATTTTAAGAGGCCGGAGAACCACATAAAGGGACTTGTAGGATTTGAAAAGCCTAGGACTGACGGAAGTGGAGGAGAAGGGAGGGTCTTTCCAAGGAGCACAAGCATGGGCTGAGATGCATTAATGAGCATGGTGGATGCATGGAGAGGAGTCAGAAAAGGGGGTGTCATAGGGAAGGGTGTGTGGGAAGGGACAGCGTATGAGACAGAAGCATCAACTCACACAGGAGGTCTCGGTCCTGCACTAACAAGCTTTGAACACACTCCCTTTTGCTTTTGTTTTCCCATCAACAAACATGATCTTAAACATCTCTCCCAGTTTGAATACCTTATTATTCCATTAACCCAGAGGTCACAAACTTTTTATGTAAAGGACCAGAGGGCATACATTTAGGCTTTGAGGCCCATGCAGTCTCTTTTGCAGGGACTCAATTCTGCCGTGGTAGCAAAGGAGCAGCTGTGGACAACACACGAATGAATGAATGTAGTTGTGTTAATAAAAATCTATTTATGGGCACCAGATTTTGGCTTTCACCAAATTTTCATGTCTCGCAAATATCCTTCTTTTTTTCAACCACTTAAAAATCCTGAAACCACACTTTTTTTTTTTTTTTTTTTTTTTGAGACAGAGCCTTACTCTGTCGCCCAGGCTGGAGTGCAGTGGCGTGATCTCGGCTCACTGCAAGCTCCGCCTCCCGGGTTCATGCCATTGTCCTGCCTCAGCCTCCAGCTGGGACTACAGGTGCCTGCCATCATGCCTGGCTAATTTTTTTTTTTTTTTTTTTTTTTTTTGGGAGACGGGGTTTCACCGTGTTAGCCAGGATGGTCTCGATCTCCTGACCTTGCGATCCGCCCGCCTTGGCCTCCCAAAGTGCTGGGATTATAGGCGTGAGCCACCGCACCCAGCCTTGAAACCATTCTTAGCTCATAGACTGTATATACAAAAGCAGGTGGTTGGGTGTGGGTCACAGTTCACTGATCCCTTCGCTATTTAATATGGGTACTGGGGGTGATGAAGTCTATCCTTGCTGTCTTTACGACCACAGGAGACTGAATTTGTTTACTCATCAGTCAATAGGTTTCATCTTCTTGACCAGCATTTCTCAAACTTTAATGGGCTAAGGAATCACCTGGGGACCTTGTTAAAATAATATTCTGACTGGGTCAGAGGCTGGGCTGGGCTCTGAGACTCTGCATTATTAATCAGCTCCCATACTTGGAGGTGCAAGATCTAGAGCTCAGGCTGCTCGCCACTTCCTCTTTCAGGATACCCAGGGACGTCAGAACCCTTGCGATTTACCGCTCCAGGGACAGGCAATCTTAATTCTCTGTAGGGCATGTTTTTTGGGGAAAACAACAAATAGCATTATGTTTGGTGTCACCCTTATTCTAGGTCTCTTAATTTTATTTTAGGGGGCTTTAATTTCCTCTTAGGTGCTTGAGATAGAGCCATGAAGACTTGTGCCAATGCTTAGCTGCCATGTTCATGCTAGTGCCAGTGGACATCGGCTCTGTCTTCCCTCCTTCCAGTTCCTGTAAATGAAGGGTGGCACCCTTGGTACCTGCTCATCACCTGTGGGTACCAGGGCCTGGGGACATTTGCAAAGCTGCCTCTAACATTTAATATCAGGCTTGTGTGATATTAACTAATATTTCTTCAACCAGCAACATCCACCCACAAGGCCATCCCTGTAACTACAAGACACAGGGCTTTTATGCTGTTTCAGGAATTCATTAGACAGACAACTAGAATGCATAATCTTTTTTGGTTTCCCAACAAAATTATTTCCTCGAGACAAATTAAACTGAAAGCATGCTGCCAGCACTCTAATATAAATGCATGCACCCTCCCTTACAGACTCATGAGAAATTCTGTACAGTTGCTTTCAGAGGCTGTCTTGCTTCCTTTGGGTCTGCTCAGCTGCATGCCAGGTTAACCTCTGTTGACAGTGATCTAATGAGTGTTTGAAAATGATTTCTACTACTAACCTGTCTCCTATATCAGTTTAAGACTTTGCTTCTAAGACAAAGCTGAAGGATAAACCTTAAAATATCTCTTTCAACTGCTGTGCATTTTATAGATTTTTTTCCCCCTTAACATCACACAGTTAAGAAAGTAATTAAGTAAGCTATTTAGGGACAAAAAAGCAGAGAGCATATTGGGGCACATAGATTTTTTTGTTTTGTGTCTAAAAGGTCACCTGAAAGTACTCTGGTTTCCATAGTAACCATGGCAGGGCTGATCAGATCAACAAATAGCTACAATTTATCTGAGGGTCTCTAGTGAACTGTGTTTTGTGGTTTTATTTTTCCCCAACTGGAAAAGAGCATTCTGAACTAGATAAAGTCTTCAAAGACAATGGAAGCTTTGGGAAAATCTAATTCTGATAAAAGAGAAAAATGCTTGCTTGCTCTTTCCACATATAATCTAGCAACAGAGTCTCATCTTTGTTGATTTAAGTACCTTAATTATAGTTTAATTGGATCATATTAATTTATTAATTAGTAAGAAGGATAATCTCAAAATATTTCTCTTGAATAAGTAAAAACAGATACACATTTAATTTTTCAGGCAATCTGAATCCAGGGTGATACTTCCTGTATTATCTGGACTTATAATCCTCACAAAACAGCTCATTCAAGATCACCAATTTTCTTTTGGCTTATATCTTCATATAGTTCTGAATGGTCACAAATATAAGAACTGTGAAGACACACATATTTCTCTGCATGAGACTTCAGTCATCCCAATATTACTGGGGGTCTAGTTTGGACAGAAGCCATTGTTAAGCTAGCTTGAGATTATTTTTTTGCTCCATGTGTTAACAAATTTTATTATAGAGTTAGAATATGTATGTACAGATAACTATAAGCCTTAATATATGTACTAGTACACTAACAACTCTAAAGCTATAATAAAGATACAAATTAAAATTGAGCGAAGTGTTATAGACACATTTCCAAATAACAGCACTAATTTATGGGACAGAAGATGATGTTTAAGTGAAACCAAATCAATAGTGGTGGTGTTAATAGTGGGGATTTTAAATTCAAGCCCAGTTCTGAACTTAACCTATTCCTGTTTTTTTTTTTTTTAACTTTGCTGAGATTATAAATGTAGAAAAAGGTTTTATAGTCAGGCACTACACAATGACATTTTGGTCAACGATGGACTGCATAAATGATGGTGGTCCCATAAGATTATCATGGAGATGAAAATTTCCTATTACCCAGTGATGTCTACATCACAGACACTAACATTGCTGCACAACACATTACATGTTTGTGGTGATGCTGGTGTAAACAAAGGTACTATACTGCCAGTCACACAACAATACAGCACAATTATGTATAGTACATCATAGTCGATAATAAATGACTATATAACTGGTTTATGTATTCACTATACTATATTTTTATTGTTATCTTAAGAGTATATTTTTTCTATTTTTTTTTTTTTTTCTTGAGATAGAGTCTCGGTCTGTCACCCAGGCTGGAATGCAATGGCACGATCTCAGCTCACTGCAACCTCCAACTCCTGGGTTCAAGTGATTCTACTGCCTCAGCCTCCCAAGTAGCTGGGATTACAAGCTCTCACCACCATGCCTGGCTAATTTTTGTATTTTTAGTAGAGATGCGGTTTCACTATGTTGGCCCAGCTGGTCTTGAACTCCTAACCTCAGGTGATCCACCCACCTTGGCCTGGCAAACTTGCTGGGATTACAGGCATGAGCCACCACATCAGGTCTTACTTTTTTCTACTTATTAAAACAAAAGTTAACTGTAGAACAGCCTTAGGCAGAGCCTTCAGGAGGTATTCCAGAAGGCATTGTTATCAGGGGTGATGACAGCTCCATGTGTGTTACTGCCCCTGAAGACCTTCCAGTGGGACAAGATGCAGAGGTGAAGGACAGCCATATGGATGATCCTGACCCTGTGTAGGGTCAAAAAAAATTTTTTTTAACAGAAAAAAATTTTAAATTTTTAAATTAATTTAAAAAATTTTAAATAGAAAGACATAGAATAAGGAGATAAAAATATTTTTGTACAGCTATACAATGTATTTGTGTTTTAAATGTTATTTAAGTGTTATTATGAGTCAAAACTTTTTTAAAAGTTTATAAATAAAATAGTTACTGTAGGCTAAGGTTATTACTGAAGAAAGAAGATTTTAAAAATAAATTGAGTGTAGCCTAAGTGTTGCGGTGGCTTACAGTATTGTTCTAGCACATTCCCTCACCACTCACTCACTTACCCAGAGTAACTTCCAGTCCTGCAACCTCCATTCAGGGTAAGTGCCCTATACTAGTGTACCACTTTTTTTCTTTTATATTGTATTTTTACTGTACCTTTTCTATGTTTAGATACACAAATACTTAGCATTGTGTTACAGTTGCCTACAGCAGTCAGCATCTGTACAGGTTTATAGCATAGAAGCAATAGGTTACACCCTATAGCCTAGGTGTGGAATAGGTTATACCATCTATGCTTGTGTAAATACACTCTATGATGTTTGCATGATGAAATCTCTTAGTGATACATTTTCAGAAAGCATCCCTGTATAGAGGCATGACTAACAAAATGGTATTAGTCATTGTTTAAGGTATACAATGTGATGTTTTGTGTACATATCCACTGTGAAATGATTACTACAATCAAACTAGTTAACATATCCATCACCTTACAGTTACCATTGTGTGTGTGTGGTGGGAATCTTTAAGATCTACTCAGCAAATTTCTAGTATAAAAACACATTATTATTATTGGTCACCATGCTGTACATTAGCTCTCCAGAACTTACTCATCTTAAAGCTGAAAGTTTGTATTTAACCAACATCTCCTCATTCCTCCAACACCCTGCTCAACCCATGGTAACCACACTTCTATTCTGTTTCTGTGAGTTTGACTTTCTTAAGATTCCACATATAAGTGAAAACATGCACTATTTGTGTTTCTGTGTCTGGTTTATTTCACTTAGATGATAATATGATAATGTCCTCCAGGTTCATCCATGCATTACAAATGTTTCTTCTTTTTAAAGGCTCAATTATATATAGATATACACACACATACACACATATACATATATGTGTATATATAATTGAGCCTTTATATGTATATATGTGTGTGTATATATATATATGAATATACACACACATAAATGAGATATGTATGTGACAGACATTTTCTTTATGCATTCATCTATTAATGAACATGCTGTTTCCATATCTTGGCTATTGTGAATAATGCTGCAAGGAACTTGAGAGTACAGATATCTCTTCTGGGACAGTGATTTTTATTTCCTTTGGATATATACCCAGAATCAGGACTGCTGGATCATATGGTAGCTTTATTTTCAAGTATTTAGGAGACATCCATACTGTCTTTCCATAACTGATATGCCAATTTACATTCCCACCAACAGTGTATACCATTTTCTCCACATCCTCAATAACACTTATCTTTTGACTTTTTGATAACTGCCATTCTAACAGGTCTGCAGGGATACCTCATTATAATTTTGACAATTTTGACTTAAATTTCCCTGATAAGCAACATTAAGCACCTTTTCCTTTACCTGTTGGCCATTTGTATGTCTTATTTTGAAAAATGTCTATTCAGGTCTTTTGCCCATTTTAAAATCTGTGGGTTTTCTTTTTTCTTTTTGCCTTTGAGTTGTATTATATGAGTTCCTTATGCATTTTGGATATTAAACCCTTATTGGATATACGGTTTGCAAATATTTTCTCCTATTCCACAGGTTGCCTTTTAATTTTGTTGCTTGTTTCCTTTGCTGTGCAGAAGCTTTTTAGTTTGATGTAGTACCACTTCTTTATTTTTGCTTTTGTTGCCAGTGCTTTTGGTGTCATATCCAAAAAACCATTGTCAAGACCAATGTCATGAAGCTTTCCCCCCAAGTATGTTTTCTTCTAGTTCTATGGTTTCAGGTTTTACATATTTAAGTCTTCAGTCCATTTTGAGTTGACATTTGTATATGCTACGAAATGCATCTATCCAATTTCATTTTTTGGTATGTGGATATCCAGTTTTCCCAACACCTTTTATTCAAGAGACTATCCTTGCTCCATTCTGTATCCTTGATGCCTTTGTCAAAGATAGTTGACCACGTATGTGTGGGGTTTATTTCTGGGTTTTCTATTCTGTCCTACTGGTTTGTATGTCAGTTTGTATGCCAGTACCATACTGTGTTGATTATTATAGATGTGTAATATAATTTGGATCAGAAAGTGTGATACCTCCGTCCTTCTTGCTCCATATTACTTTAGCTATTCAGGGTCTTTTGTGGCTTCATACGAATTTTGGGATTATTTTTTCCTCTATGGAAACAAATTATACTAATAATTGGCATTTTGATAAGGATTACATATAATCTGTAGATCACTTCGGGTAGTACAAACATTTTGACAATATTAATTCTTCCAATCCAGGAACAGGCGATATCTTCCCATTTATTTAGGTATTATTATTTCTTTCATCAGTGTTTCCTATTTTTCAGTGTACAGATATTTCACCTCCTCAGTTAAATTTATTCTTAAGTATTTCGTTCTTTTTGATGAAAACACAATTGTTTTCTTATATTGTTTTGTAGTCTTATATTCAAAACTATTGTTTTGAATAGTTCATTGTTAGCATAGAGAAACACAACTGATTTTTGTATTTTGATTTTGTATCCTGCAACTTTCTGAATTTGTTCATTAGTTCTAACAAGTTCTTTGGTGGTGTCTTTAAGGTCTTCTATATATATATGATCATGTCATCTGCAGACAGAGACTATTTTACTTCTTCCTTTCTGATTTGGATGCCTTTTCTTTTTCTTGTCTAGGTGCATTGGTAGAACTTCCAGCACTATGTTGAATAGAAGTGGAGAGAATGGGCATCCTCATTTTGTTCATGATCTGAAAGGAAGAACTTTCAGCTTTCTACCATAGAGTAGGATGTTAGCGGTGGGCTTGTCATAAATGGCTATTACTGTGTTGAGGTACATTCCTTTATACCTAATTTGTTGAGAGTTTTTATTTTGAAAGGGCATTAAATTTTGTCAAATCCTTTTTCTGCATCTATTAAAATAATCATACAATTTTTATCCTTCGTTCTGTTAATGTTGTGTATCACATTGATTGATTAGTTTATGTTAAACCATCCTTGTATCACAGGAATAAATCCCACCTGATCACAGCATATCATCCTTTTAATGTGATGGTGAATTTGGTTTGATAGTATTTTGTTGAGAATTTTTGCATCTCTGTTCATTGGAAATATTGGCCTTTAATTTTATTTTCTTGTCATGTCCTTGCCTGGATTTGGTATCAGGGCCATGCTGGCCCCATAAAATGAACTCAGGCATGTTCTTTCCCTTTCAGTGTTTTGGAAGAGTTTGAGAAGGATTGGTATTAATTCTTATTTAAATGTTTGGTAGAGTCTGGGCACAGTGGCCCAGCAAAGGGAGGACAAGCCTTGAGGCTAGGAATTCAGTTGAGGCCAGGAGTTTGAGACCAGCCTGGGCAACACGTCAAGACCTTATTCCTACAAATTAGCTGGGTGTGGTGGTGCATGCCTGTAGTCCCAGCTATTCAGGAGGCTGAGGCAGGAGGATTGCTTGAGCCCAGGAGTTTGAGCTGCAGTGAGCTATGATTGTGCTACAGCACTCTAGCCTGGGCAACAGAGCGAGACCTTGTCTCTTAAAAATTGTTTGGTAGCAATCGCCAGTGAAGCCAGTAGGCATTGGGCTTTTCTTACCTGGGAAATCTTTGATAACTGGTTCCACCTCCTTACTCATTATTGGCCTACTCAGATTTTCTATTTCTTTATGATTCAGTCTTGGTAGGTTGTATGTTTCTAGAAATTTATTCATATCTTCTGGGTTATCCAATTTGTTGGTGTGTAACAGTTCAGAGTAGTCTCCTATGATCTTATGTATTTCTGTAGTATCAGTTGCAATGTCTCCATTTCTGATTTTATTCATTGGTCTTCTCTCTTTTTTCTTAGTCTAGCTAAAGGTTTACCAATTTTGTTTATGTTTTCAAAAAAATCAACTCTTAGTTTTGTTAATCTTTTTTTTTTTTTTTTTGAGAGAGAGTCTAGTTACGTTGCCCACGCTGCAGTGCACTGGCTATTCACAGGCACAATCGAAGCTGCTCCACAGCCTCAAATTCCTGAGCTCAAGCCATCCTCCTGCCTCAGCCCTCTAAGTAGCTGGGACTACAGGCACATGCTACTGTGCTTGGCTTGCTTACCTTTTCTACTGTCCATATCTTTCTCCAAACTTGGGAAGTTTGCAGCCATTTTTTTTTTAAGACAGTCTCGCTCTGTCACCCAGGCTAGAGTGCAGTGGCAAAATCTCAGCTCACTGCAATCTCTGCCTCCCAGGTTCAAGTGATTCCTGTGCCTCAGCCTCCCGAGTACTGGCACTACAGGCATGCACCACTACACCTACTTTTTTTTTTTTTTTTTTTTTTTTTTGTATTTTTAGTAGACACAGGGTTTTGCTACGTTGGCCAGGCTGGTCTCGAATTCCTGGCCTCAAGTGATCCACCTGCCTCAGTCTCCCCAAAGTGCTGGGATTAGAAGCATGAACCACCACACCTGGGCCATCATTTCTTTATATAAGCTTTCTTCCCCTTTCTCTTTTTCCCTTCTAGAATTTCCACAATGCAAATGTTAGCCCTTTTAATGTTGTCCCATAAACCCCACAGGCTTTCTTCATTCCTTTTCATTTGTTTCTGTTTTCTTCTGACTTGGTAATTATAAATGAGCTGTCTTTAAGTTCACGGATTCTTTCTTCTACTTGATCAAATCTGCTGTTGTCACTCTCTATTGAATTTTTCATTTCATTCACTGTATTCTTCACCTCCAAAATTTCTGTTTGGTTCTTTTTAAAAATGATTTATAATCTTTTTATTGAGCTCTTGTTTTTCTGATTTTGTTGTCTGTATCCTCTTGTAGCTCTCTGAGCTTCCTTAAAACAATTAAATTGTCAGGTCATTTTTAGATCTCCATTTTTTAGTAGTTGCTTACTGGAATATTGTGTTCCTTTGTGATGTCATGGCTCCTTAACTTTTCATGTTCCTTGAAGTGCTGTCCTTTGAAGTCTTGTTCCTTCAAATGCTGTCTTCACATTTGAAGAAGGAGGCAGTCATCTCCTCCTCCAATCCTTATTGACTGGCATCAGGAGAGAAATGCCTTCACCAGTCATCCTGTCTATGGATAATGAGACTTTCTTAATCCTTTTCTATGGATGTACCTGCTCTACATTTCTTTTTCCCTCTTGAGGGCTAATTCTTGACTTTGCATGCCTTCTTTCAATCCTGCAAAGCTAGGTTAGGTGCTAAGAGCCTCCTGTTTGTTTTCCCTAGGATGGTGTCCTGAAATACTCAAGTTTGTGTACCTTCTCCCAATCCCACAGAGTTGAGCTGGCTGTCTACATAATACGCTTGCATTCACTGTCCATGGGGGCACATTTAGGGACTCAGTCTGGGGGTGGGGGGTGTAGAGTTTGGGAACAGTAGATGAGGTGTCTCAAGCAGCTCGTGGATGGGCTTCCTGATGGAGTCTGTAGAACACTTCAGAGGGCCAGCAGCTTCTCTTTCCTGCTCTCAGCCTCTACCAATCTCTCAGCCATGCTGATTATCTCAGCAATCTGGGTGAGGTGAGAAAGAAGTGGGGCTCTTGGGCAGTGTTGTGGATGGCTGGGGGAGCTGGGTGCTTACTTACTATGCTCTCGCTTTCCCCCTTAGAAGGAATTACAGGTGAGAGAGTCTCTCTTGGCTCTGAGCAGTGCTGCTTTGAGGGAGGGGTAATACAGATAAAGTAAAACTAGTTCTTCCTGCCCTCTTCAATGTGTTTATTTGTGGATGTTTTTCCTCCAACAGTGTGCTGAAACTTCTCTGCTGGCCTCCTAGACTCCTACAAAGATACTCTTGTCCATAGGTAGTTGTCAAAATTGATGCGTCTACAGGGGAATGATGGTGAAAGCTCCTATTCCACCACTGTGCTGACATCTAGCTTTAGATTCTATTGGGATAGTGTGGCTCTAGAGGATTTTCAAGATAAGGCGAAATGTAGCTATTTACTTTTTAGAATTTATGATTATGTGATTATTTAGCTGACAATGTGCTTCAAATCACAAGAGGTAGACAGACTGGGTTCCTCTGGGCTGACTTGTCTAATGGGTCGAAGAATTTCCAAGGCTTTCTCGACTCTCTGAGGAGACAGGCGAGGTGTGATGACGATGGTCTATGACTGGGGAAAATCAGATTAATTATGAGGGGGTTGACTTGAGGTTCTAAGGCAGAGCACAGATGCTTACGGCGGAGTCAGGCCAAGGTGGCATTAGCAACCTGGGAGCAGGGACAAAAGGCAGGTCTCTCAGATGCCAAAGCTCTCGATCACGTATGCACTCAAGTTCAAACAACTTTCACCAGCCTCCTGGGTGCCAGGTGTCAGGAGAAAGTGGGTGAAAGCAGAGATGAACTGGGAAGCCTGTCTGCTGAAAATGTCATCAAGATAGCAGAATTTGGGTTTAGCTTCAGGTTCTAAGAAACCATAAATGTTGGAACAACCAATCCACTGGTCTGTTCTCAGAAATAAGTCCTTGATAACAATTTCTAATGCTCAAAACAGAGTTCTAAGAATGCTCTTACCTCTTGGTAGCACCTCATTTGCACAGATAAATAACTTTTCATAAATATAAATCAAAACCAAACTTGGGCAAATCATGTCTATTTCATATAATTAGCAAACATTTATTGGGCACTTACTCTATGCCAGGTACTAGTCTAAGCAACTTACATAAGTGAACTGAGTGAATCCTCCCAGCAGTCCTATGCAGCAGGCTCTATTATTATCTCCACTTCGTAAACAAGGAAAACAAAGGTCAGAGAGTTTAAGGAACTTATCCAAGATCATCAGCTGGGAAGTGGTAGAGCAGGGATATGAAACTATGGCTATTTTAAATTGCATATTCCTTCTAGAAAAATACCATGCTCAAACATTGAGTAATCTGTCCCAGGTCATACAACTGGGATATAAAAGGGGCAGGATTTGAACCTAGAAGTCTGGGTCCAACACTGAGGCTTCTAACCACTGTGCAATACCACTTCTCAAATGAAAGGAATATACCATGCCCAGCACAGAAACTGCCTAGCATCTAATCATCACACAGCAGGTGTTTGCCATGATTCCCCCTGCTTTCATCACTGCTCCATCAACGTCACACCTCTTGCTCCCCAGGAAGGGACAGGATGGGAACTGGTCCTCAAAACTGCACTTCATTTTTCACACTTGGCTATAAATTTCTCTCTTTATAAGAACTTTAAAAGTATTTCCCTTTAGAGAGCTCATACAAGCTTCAAGGGACACTGCAATTTTAAATAAATTCATCTTGTTTTCTTGGGTCCTGATACTCAAAAGAGTAATATGTGATATATTATCCATCAGCTTTCTAATGGGACATCATTTTTCGTTACATTCTGACAACAGAAATATCCCATCGCAGACAAAGCCCCAGGTGTGCTGCCTCTTAGCTGTCTTTGTTCTGCTACAAGTTTCTTTTTGGCTTTTTAAATATTAGATGTTTAACTTGCTCTGGAATAGAGCAATGGTGTGCAGCAAAAGTTACGGTTACAGTAAGAGGAGGAAAACGCCAAGGCGCTTTTAGCTTCTTAATTTGCTCTGTTTTTTAAATGATGAACGAAATAATAAATGACAAAAACAATAAAAAGCCTGGACAATTGAGCAAAATTGAATGGTGTAGGCTCATTTAAGGAAAGCTGCTTGACTTTTTAATATTAGAATCTCCATTAACTGTTAACAGCACATGGAGTAGATAAGCAACCCTACAGGTAGAAATGAGTTCGTTGAAAGTCCATTCCCAGCTAAAAGCCATCAAAATGCAAATTAAAAGTAGTCATTGTGATACTGGAGCAAAATGAGCAAACGTATGTTTTGTTTTGTGAAATCTGAAGCTTGGAGAAGGGAGACGTGGTCTTCACCACTTGTCCTGAAGTGCCCTCAGCCCCAGGGAGCCAGGTCCATGGCTGGGGTTATTTGCCCTTCTGGCTTGATTTCTCTTGAGGTTGCAGGATTGGGGAAGAAGGTCTTGGACAGAGTAAACAGCCCTAGGGAAGAGGGGCCAAGCTTAGGAGAAAGGCTCTGCACAAGAGGAAGGGGTGCTGAGGAAAGGAAGGAATGTAACTCTGGGGATAGGAAGTGGCTGGATCCCAGGCAGGCCTAGAAACTGGTCCCAGAACTCCCTTCCCCTCACCTTTCCCCTTCCCCTACCTCTCAGCCCATTTTCTTGATTCTAGGACAACTCCAAGGCTCTGAAGGTAGATGTAGCCCAAGTAGGCTCAGGGAAAGAATCAACTGACGGATAAACATGAAACAAAAATACTAAGCTTACTAAAAGCCATGGAAATGAAATGCAAATGACAATAAGAACTTCAGGAACTGTCTTAAAAGAGGGAAAGATGTGGCTAGAAGATACCTTTTTTTTTTTTTTAACCATTGGAAATGTGAATGTAGCATGTAACTCCCTGGGTACAGCTCAAGATGTGAATGATTCAGATCCCAGATTTTGTAAAAGATCAGAGGGCAATATTACACCAACAAAAGTACTGGACCTTCATGTGAATGCAATCAGTAGTCAATCAACTGTGATGTTTCTGTTGTTAACATAATCACTTCTCTAATGAATTATTAGCTGCAACAATCATTATGATTATACTTGTGTTGATTCTTGGTGTGGTTTACATCAAATCCTTTTTTTTTTTTTGAGACGGAGTCTCGCTCTGTCGCCCAAGCTGGAGTGGTGCAGTGGCACGATCTCAGCTCACTGCAACCTCCACCTCCCGGGTTCCAGCAATTCTCTGCTTCAGTCTCCCGAGTAGCTGGGATTACAGGCGCCTGCCACTATGCCCGGCTAATTTTTTGTATTTTTAGTAGAGACAGGGTTTCACCATCTTGGCCGGGCTTGTCTTGAACTCTTGACCTCGTGATCCACCACCCTGGCCTCCCAAAGTGCTAGGATTACAGGCATGAGCCACCGCGCCCAGCCAAATCATCTTTCATATGTGCTCACTTTTCAGTTTGTAATCGGGACCCAACATCAAACCATTGAATCAAGAAGGATCAGTGCAAGCTGACTTCTCACTGTGGTATTATATTTACTTCCCTGACAACAACTAATATCCTATCGTATCAGGATATTAGTTCTATTTATAACTAATAGAAAAACAGAACTAGTTATCCTGACCTATTTTTTCCATTTATAGTTAAGCATGCCAATGCACAGAAAGGTCACATAGTAAATAAGTGACTAAACTAGGACTTGATTCTAGAGCCTACGGGCTAAACCAGAAGTTGGCAAACTGGCCCTTGGGCCAAGTCTGGTCTGCCACCTGTTTTTGTAAGTAACGTGTTATTGGAATACACCAACACTCATTTGTTTACGTATTTGTGGCTGCTTTTGAGCTGCAACGGCAGACTTGAATGTTATACCAGACACCGCATGGCCCATAAAGCCTAAAATATTTATTATCTGACTAGGTACAGAAAAAGTTTGCTGAGCAGAGCTAACCCATCCTCTGCACTGCCTCTAACGCAAGGTGGACCTTTTCCCAACTCTGGCCGTGAGCCTCATCACAGGGAGCAGAGACCAAGCAGTGAGAGGGAAGAACAGGAATCTCAGTTGTCCTCAATAGTGCCTGGAGATTCAGGGGAATCACTGGCCAGCACAGGGGATATGATAAGCTCCCTGCTTTGTTCCCAAAGATTTTTGCAGCAGGGCCCATAGATACAGAACGTAAGCTCCAAAGAAAGCAGGAACTGTCTGCTTAGCCCACTGCTGGCACCTTACTTTTTTTAACAAATGGAAAAATGCATCATTTATGTTTGTGAATCAGGGACCACGTGTACTTTACTTGATGACAAACGTGGAACAGATTAAAGGCCCACAGACACACTGTCCATGAATATCGCAATCAAGGTTCTGGTTTGTTTTGTCTTGTAGTAGGATGAACTGCTCTAGCAGGATCTCTACCAGCGAGGAAGGTCATCTCCAGCTACCCTGGAATATTCCTTGGCTCCTAAGAGCTCCAGTCACTGATCATTCTGTTTGCCAAGATTTGAGAACCAACCATTTAAGTTGCAAAAACTTTCCACCTAATTATCGAATGAATACTAATGCAGTGGCAGAGTTGTAAATGCTCGTTTGGTTTCCCTTTCATCCAACTGAATGACTTTTGATTTTTGGAGAAGGATTCGAAAACTGCATGGAAGGAACCCTTTTTAGAAAACAGGGCTGGACATGGAAGGATAAGGACAGACTGGACACTGTGTGATCCCACTCAGCGATGCCTGTTCCCAACAGAACGAACCCTCATGTGTGTTTCAACCAATATAGATTCATCGTTGAACTTAACAAAAAAATCTTACTCAGCTGAATCAAACTGTTACTGGAGGGTGGCAAAGTATCTATGAAAGAGTGGGTAGGGAAGAAAAGACTAATGTGATGGAAAGCAAGTTAGAATGGCAGTTAGTTGGCGAGAAAGGGCCCAGAGAGGGGAGCCTGGAGACACTGGGAAGCACTCATGCTACAGACCGAGGAGGAAATGGGGTGGGGGCTCAAAGAGGTGCCTCAAATTGGACCTGATGCCAACTGATGGCACCCTGTTTGCAAAGCCTGGCTGCTACCCAGAACTGCTCAAATGTGGATGCCAGCCATTCTGCCCTGGTGCATCCCTTCCCAGTAACTTGGCACTGGGGAAGTCTTGCAACTCTCACATTTATAGACCTCAACAAAACACCATTACGTGATTGAACCCCTGCCTAAAATCAGATCTGAATATGTATTTAAAATGAAGCATGGCAGCTGTCGTAAAATTCTCAGCATCTTTTTGACGCCATCCTCTAGTGGCTTTCTGCCCAGTCTCTCGCAGTTGTGTTTTTTAAAATGCTCTAAGCAAATGAGCTAATGTAATTCGAGTAAAATCTAGGTACTATAAGCTGAAAGGTATTTAAAGCAAAGGCTAGAATGCAGTTCATGTAGATGCTCCAAACACAGACCTCATTAGGCTGAAGAGCAGAGCCTCCACCCCATGCAACTCTGCTGATGCCACCTCTCCCCAGGATGCTCACAGCCTTGGGCTGGCGCTCCTGCCAAGTCCACAGCCCTCCCAGGAGGAGGAATAGTAAGCAGCAACAGCCCTGCGGCCTCTGACCAGCCTCCCAAGAGAAATGCTTCGTTTTGCTCAGGTCCTCTGGCCTGTATTTTGTTTGTTTGTTTAGAACTCTGACCTTTATAAAAAGCTGAACTCACTGCCCAGAAAAACAGGAAGTTTACTCACCAGGAAGCCATGACAATGAAGCACAAAGAGTGGGTCAATATTTCTCCAGCAGCAAAGCTAAGTCTCAGACATTACTGCGAGGAACCCCGTGGGGAACGCCCGTGCTGTTCCTCCCTCGAATGCATTCTTTCTGCGTCAATAGCCCCTGACCCAGTGACTGCTCGTGATCAACACCATGGCATAACATTCGGTAAGGAAGGTTCTTTCTGGCTCCTCAGGTTCCTCCCCTGCCTGAGACAGCTGAAGAATGCTGGCACTCAGTCCTGAAACTCTCTCTAGAAGGATCCATCCGTCACAGAGGTGGTGTGACATCAGGGATGGGGCTCAAGAAGGTGGTCCTGTCCAGTACCCCAGGTCTGCATCCTCAGCTGCAGGGTAGGGGTGGAAACAGATAATGAAGCAAGGGAAGAAATACAAATTGAAAAGGAGCTATGCCTGGCATAGACATTTGAACCTGCCCCAAACCCTGACTTTCATCTTTGTACTTGAATTCCTCTAAATATTATAAAGCATCTTTGAAAAGAATCTCATTCTTTTCTCTCTATTGATAGACAGACAAATAGTAGTTACACAGATACACGCACCTTTTTATTTATACATATTGTAATATATATAACTATACAAATAATTTTTTTAAATTATTTTTTCTCTATTTTTGAAGAGCAGAGACTGCAAGCTGGTTCTTACTGGTTGAATCCTACTGGTGTCTAAAGCAATAGATGCATATTTGACCTACACAGAGTTCTAAGTTTTTTGTTTGTTTTCTTGAGTCAGGGTCTCACTCTGTTGCCCAGGCTGGAGTGCACTGGCGTGATCTTGGCTCACTGTAACCTCTGCCTCCCAGGTTCAAGTGATTCTCGTGCCCAGGTTCAAGTGATTCTGGTAGCTAGGATTACGGGTGCATGCCACCACACCCTGCTATTTTTTGTAGAGGCTGGGTTTCACCATGTTGCCCAGGCTGATTTCAAACTTGTGAGCTTAAGCACCCTGCCTGCCTTGGCCTCTTAAAGTGCTGAGACCACAGGTGTGAGCTACCACATCCGGACAGCTCTAAAATTTTTTTTTTTTTTTTGAGACAGAGTCTTGCTCTATTGCCCAGGCTGGAGTGCAGTGGCACAAACTCGGCTCACTGCAGCTTCCGCCTCCCAGGTTTAAGTGATTCTCGTGTCTCAGCCTCTGGAGTAGCTGGGAGTACAGGCGCATGCCACCAAACCCGGCTAATTTTTGTATTTTTAGTAGAGATCGGGTTTCGCCATGTTGGCCAGTCTTGAACTCCTGACCTCAAGTGATCTGCCTGCCTCATCCTCCCAAAGTACTGGGATTACAGAAGTGAGCCACTGCACCGGGCCTGGTTCTAAGTTTTAACATTAGAACTCTGCCAACGTGAAGATAAATCAGAATGTATCATATAAAAACCTGGATTTCTGGCTTCTCTGGAAGAAGGAAGATCTGGCAATACAGGGCCTGGACTCGCGTGTGAGAAACATCGAGTGGGGCAGGGTAGAGGTAGCTGCCACCTGCAGACAGGGCTGAAGCTTACCAGCTCACCCCAGTCTCCACCACTCCTTCCTGCTTCAATCCCGAGGCCTGCCGTTCATTGCCATTTATTATCTGTGAATCATTTCACTCGTCTGTGCTCCCAAGGACATCTAACCAAAGAGCCCCTGCCATTTAGTATTTGCCACAACATCAACTTTAACCAAACATCAGCTTAACAAAGTAATTTGAACAACTGCATGTTTTACATCCTTTGGGATTCATTCTCTCTGGATAAGACCTATATGTTTCTTTTGTGGGGGGCATGAAGGAGGTTTATTATCCCCCCAAGACCACTCTTCCCCACCCCCCAGATCTGTATGTTTCTTGGAGAACAACAGAAGAAAAGAGGAGCATCAGCATCCCATTAGTGTCAACATTTCAGTAGCAGTTCAGCATCTACACACGTGTGCATGTGCATGTGTATCGCTCTAGAGCGGGGAAATTCCGGGGAATTCTAACAAATCTGAAGAAGAGAAAGATTCACAAAGGAATTAACCAGTTACACAGACTGAAAAGGCTACTCTAGGAGTCCCTCGAACAGCCAAAATGAAGGGCGATTAGATAAACAGAAAAATATTAGAAGTTGTGACTTTAAAACATAAGGAAGGTGCTTAGAGAAAAGAACTGTTTCCTAAAAGCTGAGATGTCGGTAAATGAAGAGGAGAAGGGAGAGAGAGGAGAAGAAAAAGAGGAGTAAGGAGCAGAGGAGAAGAAGAAAAAAGACCAGTGAATCCGGGACAGAGGCAAACACAAATACCAAGAGGAAGAAGAGAAGGAGGTGGCCCTTGCTAAACATCTGGAGCATAAATAAAAAGGGATCACACACAAAGGCATATTTGTTTAAGCTGCTCTTTCAGAACAAAATTAGGAACCTTGTACTTTCTGTAGAAAAAAAAAAAGTCTCAGATGATAGCCTGATTACACACAAATGAGCTCCCAAGGAAAGGCCAAAATGACTTCCTCCTTTTCAGAAGAGCACAAGTCCTCCTTTGTAAGAACAATCCTGCCCTCACAGCCTGCTTCTCTCCCCAGTGATGTGCAAATAGATCTCTTATGCAGAAATCAACCATGCTCTCAGTTCTGGGATATTTCCAGTTTCCATTTTCTAAGTGATAAGAGTCATAAAAAGTCAACAGGTTGCAAAGGAAAGGGAACGAACAACATTTATGTTTTTAAATAAAGAAAAAGATCATTAACATTGAGATTACTTTTTTGCTTTTCAAAAATGGGACCACAACATCTCGGCCCTTCCTGAAGTCAGGCTTTCTAAAGGAAAGGTGTTTCCAGGCATTTCGTTATCCTCACCTCGAATTTCTGCCTGAGTTCCATGTTTCCTTCTTCGTCCCCTTCCGGAATGGGTACATTGTAGTACTCACCTTCTTCTTGGTTAAGCAACTTGTACCTTTCAAAGACAGGAGAAAAAGAGTTACCATCGCAAGTTTAGCAAGCCTTTTCCTGCAACCTCTAGTCAAGCTGTTTTGTGAAATGCATCCTATGGAGAGGCTACAGCCAGATCAGTAGACATTTGACTTTTTTAAAATTTTTATATTTTTGAGACAGGGTAGCTCTGTTGTGCAGGCTGGGGGACGGTGGTGGAATCAAAGCTCACTGCAGCCTCAGCCTCCTGGGCTCAAGTGATCCTCATGCCTCAGCCTCCTGGGTAGCTGGGACTACAGGTGTACACCATCACGCCTGGCTAATTTTTGTATTTTCTGTAGAGGTGGGGTTTCTCCATGTTGCCCAGGCTGGTCTCAAACTTCAGAGCTCAAGCAATCCACCTGCCTCGGCCTCTTGAAGTGCTGGGATTACAAGCATGAGGCACCATGTCCGGCCTCAACTGACATTTGAGAGACTGAAACCTAACTGTCTAAATGGTCTGATGCTTTGAGACATACTCAACCTAAGCGGCTTCCATACCATCCACTGGCCGGCATCTTCATCAGCTCCGAAACTCCAAAGGAAAGGGATCCCATGAAGTCATTCCTTGTTGTTCGATCCCAGTCCCAGATTTCTACAGACAGTCGTCGGTCTTTGTCTGAAGGTTTCAATTTGCTACAAGACACACACACATGCAAACACTAGGTTATCTTGATCATGGTTTCTTGGGAGATACCACATGTATATGACTTGAGCCTGAAATAGAGAAATAGTATATTTCTCTTCCTGGTCCAGTAAAATACCAACCCCTTATGCTGGCAAGCAAAGTGCTACAGGAGGAGTTAACAAACTATGACCCATGGGCCAAATCTAGCCCACTGTCTATTTTTATAAATAAAGTTCTATTAGAACCCAGACATGGCTATCTGTTTACATATTGCCTATGGCTCCTTTGGCACTAGAAAGTTATACCAGTGCAACAGAGGCTATATGACCCACAAGGCCTAAAATATATACTATCTGATCCTTTATAGAGCAGAGCTTGCTGGTCCCTCTAGAATAGACAGCTACCTTTCTGGTTGTCCACTGCTTCCTGTATACTACTCTACAAAGGGGAACTCTTGCTTTCCCTCAGCTGCACTCAGTCCTCCTGATTTATTTATTCCCTCCTTCCTTCTTCCCCTTCTCTACCTCTGAAATCCTGGCAACCCTCCCAGGCTGGCTTTAAATGTCACCTTTTCCAGGAAGTCTTCTCTCTTTGAAGGCAAGAATGATCTTCCCATTTCAGTGGCAATAACACTTTCTATGTTACTCACTCATTCTGTGGTCTAAAAATTATTTAAATTCTTGCCTTATGCCCTCCCCTAACTCCCAAAAGAACCTAAGTCCATCAAGAGGTGGACACACCTGACACATTTTTAGCTTAAATTCTATTTACCTTAATTCTATTTCCTTAAATAGAATTGTTTATCCAGATTAGATAATAATAATCTGAGGCCTGAATTATGCAACTCTTGATAAATCAAATTACTATCTATCAAACAGGTGCTAATAGCTACTTCCCTAATGGCAGCCTGAGGGGGTCTTAGGACTGAAGACATGTTTAAAGACGTTTATAATGAACCTACTTCATTACCTCAAATAATGAGGTGGGCAACTGCATGGTGTATAGGAACGAAATTTGATCAAGGAGAGACCACTTACAATGTAAAGGACTCATTCCACTGTGGATTTAGTGTGGAGCGGATGGTTTTGGTTTTTTGCTTGCTTTCATTCTTGGGATCAGGAATAAGTTTCAGCTTCACATAAGGATCTGAAAGCCCGTTTGGATCCATAGGGATTAGATTTTTTGCATCTCGTACTGTGAAGAGAGAAGGAAGAAAATATTACAAAAAGAGAACAGACCTATATTACCCGCTGTCTTGTGTCAATACCAAGCTGAATAAAAGAGACGTCAGAATGGCGTTTAAGGAGACAGATGATGGAAGCCAAAAGCCTCTAACGCTCGACATGAGAAAAGCTACCCGCTGCCACCACCGGCAGAGATAATGGGCATCGTGTGGGCCCTTGTGGGCGGGTCTTGGGACTTAGCACCAGCCTGGACTGGCAGCATCAGCAACACTAAGATATCTATTAGAAATGCAGAAACCCAGGTCCCACCCCAAACCTGCCAAAGCAGAATCTGTAATTTAACAAGATTCCCAGGTGACCTTTGCAGCTCCCCAGGAGTAATGGTGCACCCTCCCTGCATGGAAGCGACCAGCCCAACCTGGTCTATGGTGCCACACACGCACCTGGGCTCCCAGAAGGTGTTATCCCTTTTTGTGGGTAAAGGCCAATGGCTTCCAACTCTGACTGTACATTGGAATCACATGGGGGTTGGGGAATGGGGGAGTTAAAAATTCTAATCCCCAGAATTAAACTAGAATCTCCAAGGAATGTGGCTCAAGTATTTGTTTTTAAAAGCTCCTTGGGTGATTCTACTGGGCAGCAGGGGCAAGCACCACTGCTGTATACAGTTGTAACTCAGAATTGCTGGTCCATGGACCGGCAGCATCTACATCACCTGGGAGCTCATTAGACATGCAGAACCTTGGGTCCCACCTCAGACTTAATAACTCAGAATCCTCACTTTAACAAGACCTCCAGGTGCTTCCAATGCAATCTTAGCTTGAGAAACCTGATATGGGAATCAAAAATAATTAGAAGGAAAGGCCATTTCATCCACAGAGGAAAACAGGCTCAAAGATTTAAGAGCTGGCAGAGGCTCACAACCATGAGAAGCTGTCTAAAGCCACTGCACGTCAACGTAAAAGATAATTATCTACCGCTACGATGAAGGGACAAAAGCCTGAGCCTCCTATCCCAAATGCCTTCCTATCTTCCCATGGCATCTTTCCCAGTAAGGCTGAATTATCAGATACCCAACTGGTCAGACACCATCAACACACGTATAACTGGGACCAGGCTCCCTGATTCAGTGGTTCCCACAGTGTGGTCCCTGGACCAGCGGCACTGGCATCACCTCCTGAATCAGAACTCTGGGGTGAGGTCCAATGATCTGTGTTTACCAAGCCTCCAGGTGATTCTGATGTCCATAAAGTTGCAGAACCACAGATCTAGGCAATTAGCATAGTTTATCAGCATAGTTCGATTATTAAATTAAGAATTACAGAAGAACTTGAGAAGAAGGCACTGGAGTTGTCAGTGGGCAGGGTTAGATGGGGAGGAGGCAGGGGGAGAATCCTAAAGATGTTGGGTCTTTGGACACAAATGAGGGAGGTACAGCCCTAAGATCAGAAGTCAGAGACAGGCATTGCCTTTACTAGTCTGTGGATCTACTGTGTGCTGCCTCCTGCCAGCCAACAGCTTTACATCCTCCTTACCTGGAAGCCTTACATAGGTGGGTAACAGATGGGACTATATTCAAATACACAAGGGGAGGGGGCTGGCTCAGGTCTGCTAGCCACAGAGAAGCTGAACATAATTTGTCATACCCCATTTGTGCCTTCCAGGTATTTCTTCTCCTAAGAAAATATCTAACCTCATTCATCTCAGGGAGCAGATAGCACACAAATAAAACACATAGGCATGGTCCCCGTGGCTCAGCAGGTGTACATGCAAACTCTGCCTCCTTCACCATGTAACCCTGAGCACTGGGAAGCTTAGTCTCTGAGCCTCTGTCTCTTCATCTAGAAAAATGAAGACGGACATAATTCCAGTGGTATAGAATTGTTGGGAGAATCAAATAAAATAATGTTTATAAAATACCTTACATGGTTGGGGACTTGGAAAATGAAAAAAAAAATCCATGGTGTGAGTGCTCACTATACCCCAGGCATGATGTTCCGGACTCCTTTCCACTCTTATCATGCTGGAATCTATAGGGTTGGAGGCCCCCAGGGGACTTGGTCACTGGAGAATTCACCACGCTCATGTGAAAGGTTTTAATCCAATGCAGAAGGTCTAGCCCACTAAAACATCAACGCTGAGTATCACCAAAGATGAAAAATGTGAGCACAAAAATGGAGCTCTCCCATGAGGAATGGAAAGAGGCCAACGGTCTCTCTCTGATTAAACACCAGAATGAGAATCAGATGCTTTTTAAAAGGCAGAAAATGCCCTGGAATGTCTAATACTGGAGGCTGCAGAAGGTCACATCCTGGATAAGCCAAAGAAGACCCTTATTAAGGTCACCAAGAGGTCCTGGGTTGCCTCCTACCAGTTGCAGAATTATTGCGGGTGCTGGCTTTTATATCTTCAATTTATATTCCTGACAGAAAACACACACAAAAAAAATCATTTAAGTAAGATCTCTTCGGAATGGTGATGAGTTAAAATCTTGATGGGATTTAAAGCTGTGAGCATCCTAAAGTTGAAAATAAAAAGTTATCAATTCCAAATGTCATTGAAGCAAATAGTGGGTCCAAATTTCAATTTCTTATCACAGCAGAGAACAGCCTGTGTGACGTGTGACTCATGGCATGCCAGGACACCTGAATCAGGATTACGAGCAACTAACTTAGGGTCCCATCTGCTCAGAGTGTAGGATCTGGGGCAAGGCTGCCTGCATTTGAATTCTGGCTCTGCCACTCTGTGGTTGTGGACAAGCTATTTTATCTTCCTAAGTTTCCTCATCTGGAAAATTATATCTCCTTCAAGCAAGGATTATGTAGGCTCATCCATGTAAAGTGCTTACAGCAGTGATAGGCACTCAGTGAGAGCACAATAGTGATGATCATAATTGCTCTTAATACAAGTTACTGGTGGAGAACAATCTTAGATGTGCAGAAACTGCACCAACAGCTTACGGAGTGGTAAGCAAATGCCGGGGAAAACAGTACAGTGTGGTAATGTTCTAACAGGGTTGCAACTGTATGGTTTCAAGAATGTCAGGCTAAGAGGCAATGCTAGGGGGCATTACTCATAGGAATAGTTGTAAGGAAGATGGAAGAGGGGAAGCTAGGAAAGAGAAAATAAGAGGAAAATTGAAGTGGGGAAGCGGATGAGAACAAGGGCTAGAAACAGAAGAGAGAAACAAGGGAAAGATGTGATCAAGATGTGGAGTCAAATCCCAACACTTTGGGAGGCTGAGGCAGGTGGATCACATGATGTTGGGAGTTTGAGACCAGTCTGGCCAACATGGTGAAACCCCGTTTCTACTAAAAATACAAAAAGAAGCCGGGCGTGCTGGTGGGCACCTGTAATCCCAGATACTCAGGAGACTGAGGCACGAGAATCGCTTGAACCCAGGAAGCGGAGGCTGCAGTGAGCTGAGATCGTGCCACTGCACTCCAGCCTGGGCGACACAGTGAGACTCTATCCCCCCGACCCCCCAAAAAAAGATAAGGAGTCAGAGGGTGAGGACGCTGCCCCAGGATAGGTGGGCAGACGTTCTCAACCTCAGCTACACCCTGGAAACACCTGGGATGTTTTAGTCAAACACTGATCCCTGGGCCCCACCCTCAGAGAGTCAGATCTACTTGGTCCAGGTTGACACCCAGGCACCAGGATCTTTAAGCTCCCCAGGTGAGTCTCAGGTGAAGCCAGGTCCAGGCACTGTTCACTGCACCCAGCACTTGCTCTCTAAGTGTGCTCCCTGGCCTAGCACACTGACATCATTTGAAGACTTCGACTATTATTCACATTTTTCTTTAAATTGGCTTGCTTTTTAATATCCATCATTTAAAAAGGAAACATATCACTATAGGAAACAGAAAACCAAGATTGTTTGCCATAAATGGAAGGTAACCATAAAAGTAAACGCAATGAAAATCGATGTTATTCATTTCTAGCTGGATCCAGTTGCCTGAGATCTTCTGTCTCTTAGCTACAAAGGGGAAATTAACAAGCGCTAGTGTGTTAAGGATATTCCAGCCCCAGAAGTCTTTGCTGCTTCAACTGAGATTGAAAGAAAATTGAGAATAACTAACTCATCATGTAATTTAATGTTTTTTAACATCCGTACAGTACCTTCAGAAATCACCTCAAGTGCAACCAAAAGTCACACCCATCAGTGGTCCCATCCCACATTTGGGAAGCACAGTTGGAGGGAATGCCAATTCCCAGTTACTAAGCAAGTGGAATATTCCACAGCCTAAGAGCAATACTGGGTCCAAGAAGAACAGACCCGGCACAGGTCCCACGGCTCATTTCTTGTCTTTCACTTTCTGCAAGAACCAAATTGTTTTGACCCACAGAATTAAGATAAGGAAACAACAACAACAACAACAACAACAAAATCACACTACTTAGATACATACACTATTGAAAATGAGTTTTTTTTTTAAAAGATCTATCATGCCAACTCAACTTTCAAAAGACAGGTAGTCTCTAAACACAACAGTATAGAAACAACACACTTCCCTTGCTCCTTCAGCTGCAGAAGCAGTGACTGCTCCCCGAGGTCTGCCCAAATGGGCCCAGGGCCCTGGCAGGGAACGCGGGAAGAATGCTTTTCTATTGCAGCTCATTAGCAGTTCTGCAGCCTTTATGAGGAGGAGACATCTGCTGAGGAAATACATCTGTGCCACGGCACTGGCCATTTCAGAATAGAAAGTCTGTTCTGTAATTCCAGAACTTTAATAGAAATACAGAATACTAATTATATTCTCATTTTTTTGGCTTCAGATGGCTGCTCTGAAATTATCAGCTGTCAAGCCCGGCACTGTGAAAAACCAGCCTGGGTTAGAAGGTTATATAATTTCCTGATCATGTAACCTGTCATTTCTGGATAAAGCCCATTCAAATAAGATGATGAAGATGGAGAACCACCTACCCAGTGATCCCCGATGCAGGTGGCTCGGGAGCCCAGGACATGAGAGTTTTAGAGTTTTAAGTAAATGTTCAGGAATGGAGTGGGGATACAGGCAGATGGGCTGCTCCTCAGCTCGGAGGACTGGGCCGCCCTAGCCGGATTGGAGAATCTAAGCCACAGGTGCACCACAGTAGATGGCACAGTGCAGGCTAGGCAATGAAGCCAGTGATTTTGCCAAGAGCCTGCTTGATGAAAAGTGGAGATGTGGACCCAGACAGGAAGCCAGGCGGGAGTGACCGCTATGCTTTCCCTGAGAGAAGCAAGGTGCGCTCACAAAGGCTTGCAGGCACCCGAGTGAGGGATACACATCTGATGGCGCACAGGGGAAAGTCAGGCCATCTCTACGTGAATGGGTGCTGCAGGTGGTGGGTGACTTCTCAGGGGCAGCATCACCTAGGGGCAAAGAGCGTGGGCAGCTAGGGCCAAATCTCTGCCCTGCCACTTATTAGCTGTATGGCTTTGGATAAATTACCCAACTTCGCAGTTTATTCATCTGTAAAACAGGGAAAATAACAGTGCCTAACCCATAGGGCTGCTGTGAAACCAAGTGAATTGATATATGCAAAGCACTAGAAGAGAACCCAGGACAAAGTAAGTCTTATATATTTGCTATTATTACTAATGGTAGTGTTAAAGAAGCATTTGCTATCTTTATCATCATCGCCGTCACCACCACTACTCCCACCATCATTCAGATCTCTCTGACCCCAGAAGCAGGGCTGTTTCCTCAGGGTAACAGACCCCATTAGGCTACAGTGAAACAGTCAGCAACTAGGTGTTCCAAAGTAATTTGCAATTAAAAAAAAAATAACTCAATGCAATCCACTGATCCAACAGATCAATGCAATCCGTTCAGAGAACGGTCCAGATGCTTTCCTTCTGTTTTTTGAGATGGAGTCTCCCTCTGTCACCCAGGCTGGAGTGCAGTGGCGCAATCTTGGCTCACTGCAACTTCCGCCTCCCGGGTTCAAGTGAGTCTCCTGCGTCAGCCTCCTGAGTAGCTGGAACTACAAGCACCCACCATCACGCCTGGCTAATTTTTGTATTTTTAGTAGAGACGGGGTTTCACCACGTTGGCCAGGCTGGTCTCAAACCCCTGACCTCAAGTGATCCACCCACCTTGGCCTCCCAAAGTGCTCGGATTACAGGCCTGAGCCACTGCACCCAGTCCCTCCAGGTGGTTTCTTAATCCAGAGAATATATGTAGCATAAATGGTGGGGTGGAATGATAAACACCTGTGACTCATTGCCTTGCATAAAAGCTAAATCGGTGGCAACACTGCTGAACCTACCCAGCGTGTGCCCCTTTCCCACCTCCCCCACCCCCAATGTGGATTTTTAATTTCACTCTGAGGGTGCTCTAGCTGGGCAATGGGTCAAAGTAAGGTCATGCAGAGGTTCTGAAGGATTCATCCACGGGCACATACACCAAAAGCTTTGTTGAAGACACAGCTGTATCCCTGTTGCCTGAGGACCAGACTTGTCAGCACTGACCCACAGTGACTCTGCCCATCAAAGGGTTCATGTCTATACAGAGACACTGTTTAGTAATGCACAAAAGTCAAGTGTCTCCATATTTAAGGACAACATGGCCCTCCAAATGATCTGTTTTGCTTTAGGAAATAATTCTCTGTTTTTATTACTTTTTCTCCCCCCCTCTAAGAGCACCCCTGCTCCTGGCTTCTGCTTAAAAGCCAAAAACAAGGACAAAGGCTCAAAACAGAATTACTGCAAAAGTCAGGATTGTTCAGTCTGTGCTGACCCCGTGACACCTCCCACCTCCACCTCTGCCTGACAGCAAAAGCGAGAGTAAACAAAATTCTCGAATCCTACTCCACACCAGGCATGAGCAAAAATGTTCTCTGACACTGCAGAAAAAACAAACAAACAAACTCTTCTTTGTTTGAAGTTACCCACAGCAAAAGAAATGTGAATGCAAAAATATTGGTGGAAGGGCAGGTAAGTGCTGGAAACAGGCGAGATTTAGTGTCTGTGGTCAAAAGAACTTCATGTCATTCAACACCAGGCCACAGAGTGAAGGACGCTTCCCCAACCCATGAGCCTTGTCTTTGAGGAATAAAAAATGACTTCAAACCCAGAGAATTCATTATTTTGATAATTATCAGATATCCAGAATGTTCTCTCAAAGGACTTTAGATCCATAAATTAATTTCACGTAAAAAGATGCTATTATCAAGCCCATTTGCAGATAGGGCCTTCAGGCAGAGAGAGGTGAAATGACCTGTCCACCACACAAAGCTAATGAGTAGCTGAGCTCGGGCGAGCTTCTGACTGTACAAAACTCCACTTTCACTTGCTGTTGTATAGAAATGACTTGAGCAAGACAAAGTCCCAGAGAAGAGGTGGTGAAGTCAGCCTCAGCTAGGAGGGGATGGAGGAAAACGCTGCTCAGGAGAACGAGGAGGAAAGGAAACACTCTTCCACTAGAAAGATGGGTGGCCAAAGAGCACAGAGGGAAAAGTGAACACACACCTTGCAGTGCTGTATTGAGCCCTGGGTGGGCCTAGAGGAGTGGTGGGAAGGCAGGCAAAGCCTGCACAGCTATGTCTGTGCTTTGGTGCCTTGAACTTAGTGAAGGGGTTTAAAGGTGCTGCACCTGATTTAAAGGTGTGAGTGTAGGCCGGGCACGGTGGCTCAAGCCTGTAATCCCAGCACTCTGGGAGGCCAAGGCGGGTGGATCACAAGGCCAGGAGATTGAGACCATCCTGGCTAACACGGTGAAACCCCATCTCCACTAAAAATACAAAAAAATTAGCCGGGCGTGGTGGCAGACGCCTGTAGTCACAGCTACTCGGGAGGCTGAGGCAGGAGAATGGCGTGAACCCGGGCGGCAGAGCTTGCAGTGAGCCCAGATTGCGCCACTGCACTCCAGCCTGGGTGACAGAGCAAGACTCTGTCTCAAAGGAAAAAAAAAGGTGTGAGTGTAGTAGCTTCAGGGATGCAATTCTAAAACCAATAAACCTCTTAGTACACTGGGGTGCTCCAGTCACTACAGCTGGAATGTGCTGACATCTGCCTAAGAACCAACAGGCCAGGGACTGAATCAATGAAGACCATGATGTACCCAGTGACCACGTAGCCAGTGAGTACCCAGCAACCATGCCACCAAAGAGGAAATGGTGCTTTGTGGGTTCTCTCTCTCTCTGCTGCAGTTACCAATTCTAGGACAAACAGCACATGGAAAGCATAGAGGGAAAAGAAGATTGCAGTGGGTGTGAAAATGAGCTGGGTAAATCTGCACCGATGTAGAGATTTTTAAGGCCACAAAACAAATATTGAAACCAAGGAAAAACGACACTCCACAAAATAGCATAAATGTATCTAAAACAGTGTTCATTTCCCTACAGTCATGTTCCCAATGACAGTGGTGTGCATACTACGAGAAGCCTGTTGGGTGGCTGGGACTGTCCTTTTTTTTTTTCAGTCAACAAGGACTGTTTAGTCCTATGCAGGAGGAAACAAAAAAGTAAGTGGTGTGGGGAAAAGGTGTGGGGTCCCTGCCAGATGAATGCCTGTTGGCTTAAGTAGGCTTCTCCACCACTAAGTGGAGTATGCTAAAGCTCACACTGCCCCAGTTCAGATCCTAGGACTTAATCTAGCTCTGGCCTACCTTCTGCTAGCAGGATGAAATCAATAGTAATCTTAGCAATAGGTATCCTCAGTTTCCTGTGGCTGCTGGAACAAAGTATACACAAACTTCCCAGTTAAGACAACAGAAATGTATTCTCTTGCAGTTCTGGAGGCCAAGAGTCCAACATCCACATCACCAGGCCAAAATCAGGGGCTCTGCAGGGCCATGTTCCTTCTGGAGGCTCTAGAGGAAAATCCACTCCAGGCCTCTTCCACCTTCCAGTGGTGGCAGGCATGACTTGGCTTGTGGCCACATCACCTTCTTCTCTGTGCCTGTAATTTCTCTCTATGCCTCTCTAAGAATACACATGTGATCACATTTAGGGCCCAGCCAGATCATCCAGAAGAATTTCCCCACCTCAAGATGCTTAACTTTATCACATTTGCAAAGACCCTTTTTCCAAATTAAGGGCACATTTACAGATTCCAGGGATTAAGATCTGATGTCTTTGGGTGGTGGTTATTCATCCTACTACAAGTACTACTGAGGAATTTCTTCTTGAAGTGATGACAATGTTCCGAGTTAGACAGTGGTGGTGTATATTACACAATCTTGTGAATATACTGAAAACCACTACACTGTACATTTTTAAGGGGTGAATATTATGACCTGTGAGTTATATCTGAATTAACAAAGAGGCCTTTACTGACAGGTTTCCACGTGCTTTACTACACCCACTCACTTAATACTCACAATACTCCTGTGAAATAATGACTCAGATGCCCGTTTTCCAGATGACAAAACCAAGGCAGAGAGATGTTAACAAACCTGCTCAAGGTTGAACATTTAGTAAGGGATGGAGTCAGGAGTGCAACTCAGTCCTGCCTCAGGGGCCTGGGCATTAACCTCTGTGTGGTCCTCACAAGGTGACCTCTGCATTCAGGTTCACCTATTAGTGTGGAATAGGAGATAGCAAACCTTTTCTAAAAAGAGCCAGATCACCAGTCATTTAGGCTTTGCAGGTCACAAAGTCTCTACTGCCACTATTCAGGTCTATTGCATAGTGAAAGCAGACGCGGACGATATGTGAACGAACGCAGCTGTGTTCCAATAAAACTTTATTTAAAAAATAGGCCAGGCACGGTGGCTCACGCCTGTAATCTTAGCACTTTGGGAGGCCAAGGTGGGTGCACTGCCTGAGCTCAGGAGCTTGAGACCAGCCTGGGCAACACGGTGAAAACTCGTCTCTATTAAAATACAAATAATTAGCCGGGTGTAGCAGTGTGCGCCTGTAGTCCCAGCTACTCAGGGGTCTGAGGCAGGAGAATTGCTTCAACCCAGGAGCCAGAGGTTTCAGTGAGCCGAGATTGTGCCACTGTGCTCCAGCCTGGGCGACAGAGCGAGACTCAGTCTCAATAAATAAATAAATAAATAAATAAATAAATAAATAAATAAATAAAAGCTGTGGGCCAGATTTGGACCTTGGGCCGTAGTTTGCTGACCCCCAGCATAGAACAAACACTACGCCACCAACACAGTGAGTTGTTTGAGGAGAAAGTGACACAAAAGAGGAAGCTCTACTTCCCTTAGGTTCCTTCTGCTTTGAGCTGAGCCTCTGAACTTTCACCTTGTGCTATAAAGCAAGGAAGGGGTTCTGGGCTGGGGGTCGGGGGAGAGGGTGTGTCTCCTGACAGGAACTATGATCCATCTTCTCCTGTCTTAACAGAACCTTCAGAAACCAGCACCTCTCATGTGCACCTTACGCTTGCTTCTTTTCTCCCGGCTTTTCTGGTGCAGCAGTTGGCACTTCTGGACAAACATGACTCACAGCCTCCTCCTCAGGGTATCTGATCTGGCTGTGACCTGTTGCAATTGGCCAACCCCACCTTGTTCAGGCTTCCCCGGCCGGTCCCACACCTTAGCCCCACCCAGAAGCAAGTGCAAACAGTGAGCACCGTAGGATATCCACAGGGCCATTCTTTAATTATGCAACGGCTGCCTTAGAAATAGGGATCTTAAAGGAACATGTGCGCAGTAGCGCTGGGCCACAAGCAAGCTGACCTGTCGGGGCAAGCCTGGTGTGGGAGAGGTCCCTCTGCTTCCTCGTTATTCTAGCTGCGTTTTTCCAGAGCTCAGGGCTTGTCCTGCTGAGAAAGTACCCTCCGAACAGCTTTGTTACTCAGTTCAGGAGCATCTCAAGTGGCCGATGGGCTGGACCAGATAGAAAAAGGGAAAAAACCCTCACCCCACCAGCTCAGCCACACTACGGAGCTCTCAAGTTTCCTCTGGCTCACATTTTCCTGGTCACGTTACTGGGAAGAACACGCTGTTCTCAGGGTTTGTTTGCGTCTCTACTTTGGGCCTCTTCTGACGATGCTGCGAGGGAGAACTTGGGTCTAAGAAGCTGCCAGTTCCCTCACGTCGCCACAAGTCAGTTCTGCACCGGGAGCCAGAACTCCTCGGCAAATGCTGATTGGGAAACTGGTGGAGTGACAGATTGCCTCCGGAACAGGATTTACCGAGCGCCCTTCCCACGTGATGTTCCGGGGGCGGTCAAGCTGTCTAGCAATAAGGCAAGGGGTTTAGGGGCTCTGACTTGGAACCTCTAAAACCATGCAGGCACACAAACCCTGGCAAGGGTGGGACACGTTACAGGTACTGCTGGGTCAGCTGGCATGGGACCCTGCAGAGGAACCAGAACTGGCATCGCTAGGGGCTATTATGTGGGCACAGAAGGCCGTTTCAGGAGAAGGGGCCCAGGCAGGCTCCGGTGGCCGCAGGAGAGGGGGTTGGGAAGTGTAGCTCCCAAGTGTCACTCCTGACGCACACAGGCTTTAACTTTGGGTAACAGGCACATCCTAAAACACTCTGGGCCTCCGGGCTGGGCATTCTCCATTCTCTCTAAGCCATGCACCCCTTTAATACAACACTGCAGTTTTGATGACATTCTAGGGTAGGCCCTGGGTAGAGAACCTCTGCTATATGCTTCAAGAGCCTGGTTCTGCAGGGACCGAGGGATCGTCCTCTCCCCACGCACTTTCAGAACCTGTGTGCAAAGGGACAGCAGCCTTCCTCTGGGTCATTCCTACTTCGGCTGAGGATGGGAAGAGCTCTGTGCTGTGGTCTGAATGTTTGTGCCTCCTGCCCCCAATTTGTGTTTGAAATCCTAACCCCCAAGGCGATGACATTAAGAGGAGGGGCCTTTGGGAGGTGATTAGGCCAGGAGGGCAGAGCCTCCATGGAGAGGATCAGTGCCCTTATAAGAGAAGCCCAAGGGAGCTGGTTTGCCCTTCCACCGTGTGAGGATGTGGGGCTGTCGGCAAATGGGCCCTCTCTAGCCACTGAGTCTTCCTGTGCCCTGATCTTGGAGTCTCCAGCCTCCATAACTGTGAGAAGTAAACTTCTGTTGTTTATGAGCCACCCAGTTAAAAAGATATATTAATAGATCAGACTAAGGCGGTTTTGGAGCTGGGAGAAGTCCCGGCAACAGAGAGCAAGTGCTTGCTGGGATCTGCCTTTGGATAGGAGGCACTGGGTGGTTGGTCCATGATGGTGGTGGCATATCTTGCCACTGGTGTGGGCACGACTTCCCACTGGTGGGCGTGCACTGCAGTCAGGCCTTCCATGGCATAAGGAGGTAACTGATTTCTCAAGCATGAACAATGAAGAGTCGACAGGACAGGTGAGAGTTGGTTGTGGGTGGCAGCCCAGGCACTGCCACTCATCAGACTGATTCACTGGAATCATTTGGCCAGAAGCAACAACAAAATCATATTCTTCTCCCATTAACAAGTTAGAACTGAGAGATTCTCTACCATAGCTTGAGTGGCACTTGGTTACCGTATCTTCTAGGTTCCCAACATGGAAAACAGGCCTCTAATCTGTTTCCTACCATTTACTTGAACACCTCTATCTAAATGTCAGTGACGCTCCGTCTTCTGGCCCACATTCCCCTAGCAGATGCTGGTATGACTTAGGAGCTGGCATTGGTTCTGATGGGTTGGTTCTATATGCTAAATATTTAACTGCATGCAACCTATCACATTTAGTATTTATATAACCCTAAAGAACCACTCCACACCAACAAGGTTAGTCTCTTTTAGTTATTTTGAACCCCTACTGCCCAGCACAGCACCATGCGTGAACTGAGTAACTGCTGAACACGTGTATCTCTGTGCCCACCTTGCTCTGTGCTTCTGGGTCCACACTGCCCCATTGCTGGGGACACTCCTCCATCCATCTCAGTGCTGTCAGCCCTTAGCCTTGCACAAGACCCATTTCCTCTGCCCTTCCACTCTCCTGCCAGCCTAGCCCAGCCCAAAGGTGTTCCATGTCTACAGACTGACAGCACCTTGAGGGCAAGGGCCACACCCCCTTGCACCCCCAGGGATCACTCCCCCAGGGCAACACAGGACAGACAAGATAAAATCTGCGCTCATTGGATTCCTGCTGAATGACCGGAATGCTAACGCAGACAGGAAAGCTTGGAAACTTCTCAGCTCTTGGTTGCAGTACATAAAGCGTCCATTTGGAGGGACTCTTGGACAAGTAAAAACCACCCAGGCCTTTTCACGGGCGAAGAAAGCCAGGCCAAAAGGAGTGGCACGCTTTTTTGAAAATGTTAAATGCTTTGAAGAAAGAATCTCTGTACCCACAAAGACAAAAGAGCACAGGATGTATCTCCACTTACAGGAAAAATGGGTCAGAAAGGGACTTTTGCTCTTGGTTAAATAGTGATCACGTGGAACTTCTCTAGATTTCAGGAAATAAAATGCACAGGTGTCATCAACCACGATGAACAATTTTTGACTGGGTAATTATAGACTGAGATTCTGTGTACAAACTGGGTCTGGGTGCTGTCTAGTTCACTGCATTTGTTCTATTTATGCTGTATCAAGTCTGCTGACACCATCTGTGTTTATGAATGTTGCAGAATTTCTGATGTGATCTCTTTCATGTTTAGAAATACCCCTAAATTTTGTGATATTTGTTTCCTTATTACCAGAGACAAAGGCAAGAATAATGAGATACACTAAAAATACACCTGATCAGACATCGCCTCACAGCTTCATATGGCCCTGTACACAAACCTGGACTGAGGGACATTAACCATTTTCTTATTTGGAACCTATTTAGTGAATATTCTATTTTGCTGGTGAGGCTGGCTGCTTGGTGATAAGAGTGAATTTCTGTCCCATTCACGTACCAGAAAACACAGGTTGGCAACTCATCAACCAAAATTCTACTGGAACAAAACTTACATAAGAGAATTCAGAGGACTGTGGTGTAAGATGAGAAACGGCAATGTTTAGTCCTTGGAAAAAGATCATAAATATTTCATTACTTTCCCTTTTACAATTAGTGGGACATAAAATTTTACATTAAAGTTCTATAATTCTGATGTTTCAAAAGAAAATGAAACCTAGTTGTGAGAGAAATATTTCCCAGGTTATGAGAGACTGAAACGATTCTGCATAAACAACGTAGGAAGATATTTAAGAAAAATTTTTTCTTATTATAGGAGTAATGGGTACACCCATCATACAAGAAATTTAAAGACATAAAAGTATAAAGAAGAAAACTAAAACAACTATACTTCTGTATGGGAGAACCAACATTGGCACATTAGCATGTTTATGGCCAGTATCTTCCACATCTATCTACATTGAAATATTTATTTTTATAGAATTCACATCACACTAGGAATAAAGTTTTAGAAACTGCCTTTATAACAAAGTATGCTTTGAAAACATTTTAAATGTCTAACATCTCATTTTATGGCTAATCAGAATTTATTTAATCAATTCCCTGTTTGGGGGCATCTACAAAGTTTATCATTTTTCACCTTTACAAATAACATAGCAACTGATCATCTTCATGCATAAATATTCATTGAAATTTCTGATACTTTTTTTCTTGTTCTATTTATGCTGTGCATGTCTGATCATACCCTGTGTGTTTAAGAACGCCACAGATTTTCTGATGCAAAGAAGAATAAGAATACATTCTTGGAAGTAGATTAAAGGATGGAAATTATTCAAGATTCTTGGCATACATTGCCAAATTACTCCTCTAAAAGTTTACCGCAATCCTACCAAAACCATATCAAGAAGTGGTGAGAAAAGTAAAGAATAACACTGTAATTTTGACTTTCTTATTTTTGAGGTTAAATTTTTTTTCCATGGTTATTTGCCCATTTGTATTTATTTTTGCCTGACTTAACTCCTTATTCAAGTTTTCTAGAAGGTAGTAACAAGTTTTCTTACTGTGTTAGAAGAGTTGTTGAGATATAAATGATAAAAGCCTTTTGTCATAGTTGCTGCAAACTGTGTTACATGTCACCATTCTTCTAGAAACAGAGAAGCTTAACTTATTATGTAGTTAAATCTGTCAAACATTTCCTTTTATTTTTTCCATTTCTTTTAGGCTTACAAAAACCTTGCCCTTTCTGAGATTAGCTTAATATTCACCTAAGTTTTAATTATTTTGTTTCTTTTTTATATTTAACTTTTAAGACCATTTGAAATTTATTTTGGTGTACAGTGTGAAAGAAGATCTCATTTATTTTCCTCCAAATGTTTAGACAACTTCTCAACATTATTAGTGGAATAAGCCCTATCTTTCCCATTGGTCTGTGTGGCTTCTGTTTGTTAATGTTCGCTCTGTTTTCAGGGCCATGTATTTTATCTTCTTCAACTTTCTGCTAATTTGTGCAACAAGCTTAGACTTTAAATTGTTCTAGATTTCCAATGCATGTTAGTGGTACAAGCCCCCGACTCGGCTTTCTCCATTCAGGTACATAGAGTTTCCTCACTTGGGGCAATTCTACTTCCATTGCTTTCTTTCTTTCATCTCATAAATCACTGCCCATCCTTTTTCTCAGTGTTTATGGGTCATTTTACTTTATGTGTAGGTCTCATTCATAGGATATCGCTGAATTTTAGCAAAACATCCCATCTGAAAATGGTGGGCAGTTTAATCTGTTACCTTATCCTCAATATTCGTACCCACAAGTACGTACCTGATAAGGTACTCAGCACCTTGGACATATTAACTAACCTCCGCAATAACCCTACTTGGTATCCACATTTTATAGATGAGGAAAGCTGAGGCTTGGAGAGATTAAGCAGTACCTAGGACAAGGTCACCCAGCTAGCAAGGGGAGGGGCTGAAAACACAGGCAGCCCCATTCCAGTACATTCTTAAACCCCCCCCCCCCCACTTCTTGGCTGCCTCTGTCGTGTGGGGCTTCACTTGTTGTTGTCCCTCTGTCTCCTAGTTACTTGCTTTGTTTTCAGTCTTTTTTTTTTTTTTTTTGAGATGAGTCTCCCACTGTCTCCTGGGCTGGTGTGCAATGGTGCAATCTCGGCTCACTGCAACCTCTGCCTCCCGGGTTCAGGCCATTCTCCTACCTCAGCCTCCCAAGTAGCTGGGATTACAGGCGCACACCACCACACCAGGCTAATTTTTTGTATTTTTAGTAGAGATGGAGTTTCGCTATGTTGGCCAGACTGGTCTCGAACTCCTGACCTTGTGATCTGCCCACCTCGGCCTCCCAAAGTGCTGGGATTACAGGCATGAGGCATTGCACCCAGACTTCACTCTTTTACTATACTCTGTTTTCTTTGCATTTATTTTTTCTATAATTTTTTTAAATTTATTTTTGAGATAGAGTCTCACTCTGCCACCCAGGCTGGAGTGTAGTAGTGTGATCATGGCTCACTACAGCCTTGACCTCCTGTGCTCAAGCAATCCTCCTACCTCAGCCTCCCGAGTAGCTGGGACTACAGACACACGCCATCACACCGGTCATTTCTGTGTTTTTTTTGGTAGAGATGGCGATTTCACCATGTCCAGGCCCGTCTTCAATTCCTGGGTTCAAGCAATCCTCCCACCTCAGCTTCCCAAAGTGATGGAATTACAAGTGTGAGCCACAATGCCCGGCCAAAATTTTTAAAATGTTGTTTAAATTCTACTGCTGACTATCTCAAGATTCACCCCAAAACATTTTTTATCCTACATTTCTCCGATCACACAAGGAAAGAATGAGATAGCATCTTCTGACCCCTCTCCCCAAGGGTATGAAGCATTGCGCATGCTCTGTTCTTACTCCCTGTGAGCTCCCACCCTACTTCCTCTTTTTGTTACTGTAAAATTATCTGGAGTATGGGATCTCTAATGCTTGTCATAATTTTTATATGAGTTACAGTTTTGATAGCTGTTTTCCACATTAACAGGTTCAACTGATTTTAGTGCTTACTGCTTATCCTTATATGACTTCCCATCCCTGAACTTTTAATTTTACTTCATCTTGCCGTCCTCTTTAGCTCGCCTTTAAATAATTTTCAAGAAAGTGTGGGTGATGTATATTCTGAGCTCTTGCATCTCTGAGAATATGCCACGACTGGCAACTTGGCTGGGTGAGAAATTTGGGGCCAATTCACTTTGTTCTTCCAAACTCTGTAAGTGATGTTTTCTTATCTCTTAAAATTTAGTAGTGCATACGATTAGAGGTCTAGTGACAACCTGGTTTTTGTTCTCCTGTAGGTCACCTATATATTCTGAAGAAAAGACATTTGTTTTCTTTCTTTGTAATTAAAAGTTTTCCAGAATGTTTCTTTTCTGAGACAGAGTCTCGCTCTGTCACCCAGGCTGGGGTGCAGTGGTGCAATCTCAGCTCACTGCAACCTCCGCCTCCTGGGTTCAAGCGATTCTTGTGCCTCAGCCTCCAGAGTAGCTGGGACTACAGGCGCCCACCACCATGCCCAGCTAATTTTTTGTATTTTTAGTAGAGATGGGGTTTCACCATGTTGCCCAGGCTGGTCTTGAACTCCTGAGTTCAAGTGATCTGCCCAACTTCGGCCTCCCAAAGTGCTGCAATTACAGGTGTGAGCCACCGCACCCAGCCCAGAATGCTTCTAAATGCAGACTTCTTTCGGTTAATTTTGTAGGAACAGAGTGCATTCCTTTTCATTTGAATGCTCCATAAATCTGGTCCCATCATATTGAATTAGTGCTTCTTTGTCAATTTTTTCTTCTTTTATCTTTGGGACAAAGCTATTATTCTCAATTTATATCCTGTTCCCAGTCTTCCATTTTTCATTATTCTCTCTTTCATCACCATCGTTTTGTCCTTTTGCCTGCATTCTAGAAGAGCTTCCCAGGATTCTTGCACAGTGCTGATTTGATTTTCTGCAATGCCAATTCTGCTGTTTGTTGCACCACAAAGATTTTAATTATGTACTATAAATTTCCTTACTGGAAACTGGCATTTACTTGTCCACTTCCTTTCATCTTTTCTGTCTCTTTATATAGCCCACTATCATTTTAAAAAATCTCATTCTGCTTGCTTTTCCTCTCAACCTGTTTGTTCAAATGGCATTATGTTCCTGTTTTACAGAGATTGTGCATTTTTTTTTTTTTTAAAGAGAGGGTCTCACTATGTCACTCAGGCTGGAGTGCAGTGATGAGATCATAGCTCACTGCAGCCTTGAACTCATGGGCTCCACAATCCTCCTGCCTCAATCTCCTGAGTAGCTGGGACTACAGGTGTGTGCCACCATGCCTGGATAATTTTTAAATTTTTTTGTAGAGGGAGAACTTGCTATGTTGCCCAGGCTGGTCTCAAACTTCTGGCCTCAAGTGATCCTTTTGCCTTGGCCTCCCAGAGTGCTGGGATTACAGGTGTAAGCCACTGTGCCCAGCCTCCTGCACCCTATTATAATGTGTATGGAGTTTTCTCAAATACTCTTCTGTAATTTCTTTTCCTCCAATAATCTATATTCAAATATGTTCTCCATGATACTATCCCTTTATCTCCCATGTTTTAAAAATGGGCCCCATATTTTGGGTTTGTTTTCTTTCTTTACTTGTCCTCAAAGACAAGTACATCTAGATGTGTTATTTGCCCAAAGATACTGTTTGTATGCCACATTGGCTCTATCCACTGTCTACTGGGACACTAGAGAACTTGCTTCCCTCTTCCAGGGCACTCAAGTTGATGTTCATGGCTCTTAGTCCAATGACGAGTGTGTTTTTGCTGGAGCCAGGTAGGATCATATCCAATTCACAGTGCTTGGTAATTCCAATTCACAGTGCTTGGTAATTACACATCTTGAATCTGTGAAGTCCGTTTAAAGTTAGAATCCCCTGACCCTGAAGTTCTTCTCACCTCCACACCTGTGTCCACTATACTTCGCTTGCAGAGCTGCTAACCCTCAGGACATAACTCACCAACAACAGCCCTTTTCTTTTTCCTTTGGAAGTTACAGTCTATTTGTAGACTGTATGGAAAGATGAGAGAAGACACTATTTTGGTCCTCTGAAATGAGAGAAACTCCATAGCAAAGGAGTGCCTCTCAGGTTTTTTGGCTGGTCGAAGACCCTGTTTATCTGAGCAAAAGGGGAGGCCTAAAAAATCTTCTTGCTTTCTTTCAGGTGTGCAGGACTTTGGTTTTTTCATGCATCCAGTATGGCCAGACCACTGATAATTGTTTCTTAACACATGACCACTGGGCTAATGGGCAACAGAAATTTCTCCAAGGTGGCAGTAAGTGGTTTGCCAGTCTTGATAGTGGGTTTCTGTCACCTCCTGAATCTTCTTAACATTTCAGAGGGACATAAGAGAGATTGCATTTCAGAGGTTACCAGCTGGTTACCGCAATTCAATCCAGAAATGCAAGGATATCTCGATTTCTTAAGTAGCTCTTGGAATTCCACTGTTTCTAGAAAGTCTGGTTAATTGGAAGAGGAATAAATTACTCTTGGCCACTCACTTCACATCTAAGCTGCCTACCATGAGTTCTCATGGCAGACACTCTTACCTTTGCTTTCACGTTGTTAACTTGTCACTGTGTGGGTGGCTTTTGAATGTGGTTCCTTGATGTGGTTTGGCCCTGTGTCTGCACCCAAATCTCATCTTGTAGTTCCCCTAATCCCCATGTGTTGTGGGAGAGACCTGGTGGGAGGTAATTGAGTCATGGGGGCAGTTACCTCCATGCTGTTCTTGTGATAGTGAGTGAGTTCTCACAAGATCTGATGGTTTTATAAGGGGCTTTTCCCCGCTTTACTCTGCACTTCTCCTTGCTGCCGCCATGTGAAGATTCCACCATGATTGTAAGTTTCCTGAGGCCTCCCTAGACATGCTGAACTCTGAGCCAATTAAACCTTTATCCTTGATAAATTACCCAGTCTCAGGTATGTCTTTATTAGCAGTGTAAGAACGGATGAATACATATGCCTCCAGTGTGGTCTGTTCTTTAAAGGCCAAGGCTGTATCTGTTTAACTCGATTTGACATCATCCTGGTGGCCATTTTACCTCCTAGATCCCTAACCTCCAACTGAACTAAACACGCAGACATTCGAGATGGGATTTAAAAGGTGGCAGAGGTGGGGGAAGGGACTGAGCAGGGACCTTCGGCTTGCTCTGTCCTGCTGCTCACTTTCTTGGGCAATCTTTAGTGAGTTTTTATATTCAGTCTGGAAAACAAAGGAGTTGGCTGGACGGGGAAATCTCTAAGATTCTTTCTACTGTGAACAGAAGCTGCTTCCTAATCCATTTTCATAGCACATGATTATGCCTTCGTTTTCATGGTATCACCAAAGTCTACGTTACTAGTCTGGGTACTAGATAGTTAAGGGTCCTTCGTATAGTCCTTTGTCCTGGAAATAATCTCTAAATTTGTGTGTGGGGGGGGGGATTCAAAGGGTGCCCTGGAGAGGCATGGAGAGTTATGACCACTCTTTCTCCTAGAAGGTAAGATACAAAATTCTACATATCATTTATCTGACAGACAAAGAGTCAGATTTTGGGGAAGGCATTTTTGCAAAGAATGAAGATAGAGGAATACTTATATAGCCCTTTATATAACATCTGTTGAAATTTGGAGCCATAATGAGGTGATTCTCCCTTCCTTGGGTAGTAGGAAATGAGGAAAGCAAGATCTTTCTTTGGAAATCAACAAACTACTGGATTCATCAATATTGGATCAGAGCAGAGCTTCTCAAAGTCCCCTGAAGGAGAGAGGGTTCTGAGAGGTACTAGGCTTGTAGGACCAGCTTGTGTCCAGTATGGATACGTTCAAATGAGCAGCGAGAAAGCAGAGGCTCCAAGCAAATGTCAGCAGAGCCTATGACGCAGGTCCAAGGAGCGGCATCTAAGCATTTGACTTCAAGTGCTTCTGGCCCCAGCAGCACAGCAGCTGCCTCTAACTTGAGATGAATGTTAAACCTTAGTCTGCTGCCATCCAACATTTATCACATCCCCTTGTTATAATTCTATGTTTGCTAGGCAGCATTCTGAGTCCCCTCAGGTTTGTCTGTAGGGGGAGAAGGCACTCCCAAAGTGGATTTCTGCTCTATGTAGTCTATGTGATGGTGCTTAATTTGACAAATCAATAAAATGGGTTCATTATGCCTTGCCTGGTATCTTCTCTACACTGATTGCTCTCATCAAGTCACATGGTCAACTTTATTGCTCTCTGTAAATTCATAAACTGGCATCCTGATGGACTGCCCAGTCAGGACTACATTGGAATTGGTCTCTAGGGGCCTGGTCATCCCAAGAGTGAACCTGGGGGCCTTCAACAGGAAAGGCCAAAATGAGCTACATGCCACTCCTCTATCTTCAGATGCTATTGCCTTTCCTAATGTGTGTGCTGTTCTGGATAAAGAAGAACTCTAGTTTTAATAAATTCCCTCCAACACCATCCCAAACATATAGACACTTGTATGTTTTTAAGTAAATCTAACATACTGCAAGGCTAGGAGCAAAAATACCCATAGCTGCAGGTCTCAAATGTTAGGTGCCTAAGAACCACCTTGGAGAACTCACTAACAATAGAATTTACTTGCAGGCTCTGCGCTTGTTCTTAGAGAATCTGATTCAGGAAGCCTGGGGTGGGGAAGTACTCTACCCCACTCCAGGTAGACCAGCAGCACACTTTGAGAAACCCGGCATGGAGGAGTGAGTGCTTAGCAGGTCTACTCAGGTGACTTTAATGAGCCATGGGAGGTACTTGGACCTGAGACCCCCTCTTGCCACTCCTACACTCAGCCCCAAGCCCAGCGATGTTCCCTTCTCAGGGCATCTCCACTGTGCAGGGTGTTGGGAGGATGGTTCTGAATGAACACTCATGCAGGTGACTCAGCGTATACCAGAAAACCTTTTGGTCATGTTCTCATGGAAACTCTCAGGACACAGATAAAAATGTTCTGCCTAGATTCAAGTTCTAGCTCCACCTTGTCACCTGGCAAGTTCCTGAAATCCTCTATGCCTCCATTTAAATGGAGGTAAGAGTTTCATGCAATAGGAACCGTTTAAGTATTAAAAAAGATTATGCAAGTAAAACCCTTGGCATAGTGCTTGGCACAAAATAAGCACTTAATAACTCTTAACTTCTGTAATTATCAGTATCATCCAGAAAAAACCCTCCAGTGTTATTCGGACACACACTGAGAACATGCTGGGTCCCAGGCACCATGAGTTCGGGGATTCTGCAATGAATAAGACCCATAAAAATCCTGGGTTCATGGAACCAGCACTTCAGTGGGGATACAATTTTCTGCTTTCAGGGTTGGCATATAAAACTGCAATGAGCCGGGCACAGTGGCTCACACCTGTAATCCCATCACTTTGGTAGACTGAGGTGGGAAGATTGCTTGAGGCCAGGAGTTTCAGACCAGCCTGGTAATGTGGTCAGACCCTATCTGTACAAACATTTAAAAAATTAGCCGGGTGTGGTAGTCCCAGATACAGGGGCTGAGGCAGAAGAATCACTTGAGCCCGGCAGCTCATCATGGCTGCGGTGAGCTATGATCGCAACACTGCCCTCCAGCCTGAGTGAAACAGCAAGACATTGCCAAAAAAAAAAAAAAAAAACCAAAGCAAAACAAAAACCCCAAAGAAACAAGAAATTGAGATGAATCTCTCTTCATCATGAGATGATGAATCTCTCTTCTTTGATGATGTCAAGGCTAAGAGATTTTCACCTGGCAATACCTCTTATCATCTCAATCACTGTTTAAAACAAAAAAACCCTCTGGACATTCTCATTACCTTTGGGTTCTCTGACTGGGCCCATGAATTTCTCTTGTTCTTGATGATTCCTGGTACTAAACCAAATGCACAGCCTCACAGGCCCTGGGGGCAGGAAATGATGGGGTGGCCTTGGGACGCAGCTCCTGGGCTCAGGGCAGGCAGGGCAGCCCAGGCCACAGGACTTGGTGGTCTTTGGGCCTTGGGCTTCGCTGAGTGGGCCTCTGAACCACATATTCACTCAGAAGAAACTGCTCAAAGCGGAGGCTCTGCCATCCTGCCTCCCAAACCACCAATCCCAGGGCATCAAAACACTCCAAAGACGGTTGGGTGCGGTGGCTCACACCTAGAAACCCGGCACTTTGGGAGCCCGAGGCGGGTGGATCACTTGAGGCCAGGAGTTTGAGACCTGCCCGGCCAACATGGTGAAACCCTATCTCTACTAAAAATACAAAAATTAGCAGGGCGTGGTGGCATGTGCCTGTAGTTCCAGCTACTCAGGAGGCTGAGCCACGAGAATCACTTGAACCTGGGAGGCAGAGGTTGCAGTGAGTCAAGATCACGCCACTGAACTCCAGCCTGGGTGACTGAGTGAGACCCTGTCTCAAAAAAAAAACCCCCAAAATCAAACAAACCAAACAACAACAACAAAAAACACTCCAAAGAGAAAGAGCTACCACAACACAGTGATCAGTGAGTTTGCTAAAAGGACAAAGGGAGGGCCGGGGAAGGTGTCACTATTCAGTCCTGCCTGGCACAAGAAAATTGCTCCATTTGTATTTCTAGTGGCATAATTAATATCCCCCATCCTCCCTCCCCCAACAAAGCTGATATCATGCTTCTTTTCTTAGAGAACAAGGTGATGATACCAGAGACAAAACACAGTGAGAGCTAGAACTTCGTCTGGCTAACCTGCCTCCATGAAGTCATTCCCTTTATATCAAGACAAGTTAAGCCTGAGGAACTAGCGAGGGCAGCGGATGGCCCCTCCAGCCCCTCCCTCATCTTCCCCCTCGGTCTGATTATTTCCTCTTCATCTGTGCTTAAAATAGACTAAGCCGAACTGAAATAACCCAGGAGATTAAATTAAATTAAGTCAGGCCTGGCTCCCAGGCAGCTGCTAATAAAATTATAAGCATTCACATCAGTGTGGCAAACAAAGTCAAAAATATTTATTGGTTCCTCCCAACCCCTCGCCTGAAGTAGCTGAATCACCCTAAGAGACGACGTCCAGTGACACCAACCTTCTTTCTACCACCTTTATCTGAGGGACAAGGCACATGAACCTTTGAGGCTGGAGAGGAGCAGGAAGCTGTTCTTGTTTGTGCCCTAGGGAGCCCTGTCTTCCAGTGGGCTTTGCTCGGCTTCCTTGCCTGGAAGGCCCTGGCTGAGCATGAGGCATAATTCCTGATTAGGAGGCAACTGTCCACCGGCAAGGGTATCCTTCCTCCATCCGCCAGCAGAAGAGGGATCTGCCATCCCATTACAGAACTGTTCCCAACACCTGCAGAATCGACGACTTGCCCATACACTTGTTCCCCACAAATGGGCTCAGAGCTGATTCTCTGAGAAATGTACTTATCAGGAGCTACTAGGAGTTCATGAGCACAAGAGACTATCAGTATCTGTGTCTCTGGAACACTACGGTGTTTGGAGAGAGAGATAAAACAGGAGTAAACTTTATTCTTTCCAGCCTTGCTGTTATACCATTGCTGTCTTTAATCTGAGAGTATAAAGCTGAAGATAAACATTAATTACAGGTATGATGTCAGGCCTACGAGATTTTCACCTGGAAAAGCCTCTTATCTCGACCACAATCAAAATCAAACCAAAACAAAATCAAACAAGAACCTGGACACATTCTCACTAGCTTTGAGATCTCTCTCTGGGCCAGTCCATCAACACCTTAGACTACCACAAGTCAACCACATGCACCAAAACTAAAGAGAGACTAAATTGATACAGAAAAGAAATGACTGGGGGCTGAGTATCTTGGATGTAAAACTTTTCATTCCATGAAATAACTAAGATGACCCCCAAACCACGGATGTCTCAAACTGCTTGGGTGCCGCTGAGCCATGGCGCTAAAGCCATCACTGAATTGGCAAAACTGTCAGTAGAAAGGGAAATTAAACAGGAAGACAGCCAATGTTGTAGAGCCCATGAGTCAAGGCCTGTGCACAGGATGAGGATCCCAAATCCCATGAGGACTTACAAGGTGGGCATGTGACATCTAAGTGCTTTCGTTTGGACGGAAGAGAGAGAGAGGACCTGATATTCTGGGTATCATCCACATGGTTTACAAACCAAGCAGGAGACACATCATTTTCCTGACCTGAGAGGGCCTTGTGGCGATGATTCAGGGATAAAAGGTACCTTGCTTTTCTCTTCCCTTGCTGAATGAAAGCCAGGTTGCCTGGCTGGCTCTTCTCAGGACAGAGGCTAAGAACCTGGAGGCGTTGTTAGCATGCTGCCAACTACCTTTGTTTATTCTCGCAGTAGGAATTCCTCGTGAAAGAAAAGCTCCAGGGGTAAGGGGTGAGGGTCTGCCAAGGCAGCAACGCGGCCTGCAGAAAAAGCTGCCGCAGGGGAAGGTTGTTTAAGGCCAATGGCTCAAAATGCATTCTGGAGGGCCTTGTCTAGTTCCTAGGCCCTCATCAAACAGCTCCACCTTCCTGAGCCACTTGTTCCACAATCTCCCCGTGAGCCCATTCAAAGGACTTGCTTCCTGTGGGTACCACCATCACTCAATCTCTTCCACATCAACACCATTTACGCCTGGAACCTGTTGTGCTGTTTTACAGCTTCTAAATAAAAAGGGTGATTAATGCACTGGGTGGCTGAATTGGACAAATGTCACTCAATCAAATTTTTTTCTTTACCCTTGGCTGTTTTTGGAGACGGGCCAGGCCAGGAGCACGTTGATGTGTTCAAAAGGAACTGATGAGTCATATCCAACTTTTGGACATAAGCTCAGCCACTGTCCCTCTTGAGTAATTTCACGGATGTGCAACGTGGTTGAAGGAAAGGAGCATTGAAGTAGAAGGCAGGAGCCTGGCTGCATCCTCCTCCTGAACACACTTCCTGCACAACCCTGGCTCATGTTTCATGGCAGTGTTGCGTTACCTACGGTTTTGTCTGCTTCTCACTACTCCTTGTTCCTGAAAATGTCTCCCACCCCCCACCCCACCCCATATCTGCCCTCCAGTCACAGTCCATTGGTCCAGGGTGGCATGTGACCCACACTGAGTCGATGAATCCCTTTCCCAGAATTTTTGGATTTGTGACTGACACAGTAGAAGACATGAAGCTGCAAGAGGCGAAGCTGTAGAATCGTCTAGGGCCATGTTTTCTGCAATGCAAAGAAAGTCTAACGTGTTGTGGAAAAGAAACAAATGAAGGCAGTATGGAGAAAGAAGAGGTGAGATACAGAAAGAGAATCTTGGGTTCTCAGTATTCTTATGGCTCCAAGGCATTCCCACCCTTGCGTTTCACGATACTCTAGATTTCTTTTGCTAATTCCCCCTTCTACCTGAGTGGGTTGGTTTTATCCTTTAATTAATTAATTAATTTATTTATTTTTAAGACAGCGTCTTGCTCTGTTGCCCAGGCTGGAGTGCAGTGGCGCGATCTCGGCTCACTGCAAGTTCTGCCTCCCGGGTTCATGCCATTCTTCTGCTTCAGCCTCCCGAGTAGCTGGGACTACAGGCGCCCGCCACCACACCCGGCTAATTTTTTGTATTGTTATTATATATATATATTTTTAGTAGAGACAGGTTTTCACCGTGTTAGCCAGGATGTCTTGATCTCCTGACCTCGTGATCCGCCCGCCTCGGCTTCCCAAAGTGCTGGGATTACAGGCGTGAGCCATCGCGCCCGGCCGGTTTTATCCTTTATAACCCCAAAGACCCTACATAGTAGCCATATTCCCTGAGCCTTGGTTTTTATGCATGAAAATGAAGGGGATGGACCATGGGACAGAATTTCCAGAGGGTCCCCGGGCAGGAGCACCCCCTAACACGGAAATAAAGGAAAATCTTGAGTTCCTTCAAGGAAAATTCCAGGCACCTAGGTAGCCTTGAGAATTAAATGAGCAACTTGACAAGGAAGAAGGTAACAGTAAGTTAAAACAACAGCAAGGAAGTTAGGAGATGTTTTGCTTTCTGTAGAAATTAAAGATAACATCTAAACACATGCCCTTGAGTTGTTTCAGAAAACTGGACCCCCACCAAACGGACCCACTGGCACACAGCCCTTGGATGGGGGGAGCAGAAGACAGCACTCTGACTGCTGTTCTTTGTTCTACATTCTTCCACCTCCCTTCGATGCTTTTGTACCCAAAAGCCAGAGCTAACATTGTTTTTTTTGGTTGATCCCTAATTCTTAGACAAAGCTTCGCCTCCTTAACTAATCACAAATCAGAAGATCTTTGAATCCGGCCATGACTGTGGCACACCGCCTCCCCAGCTTTGGGATGTCCTACCTGTTTGGGTCAAAGCAACATGTGGCCCCCAGGTACTGAATGACTTTGACTGTAACCTCCACCTTCCCGCCTTTAAATAATGGATAGCTGTAAGCTATCTGCCAGTTCAAGTCATCAGCACGAGCTGCTCAATTCTCCTTGTTTGGCAATAAACGCCTCAGTTTCTCCTGCTGTTAACCCAACATCAGCATTTGACTTTGCTGCATGGGGTGCACGGACCCCAGCACAGTGTGATAACAATCACATTAGTGACTTCTTTTTTTTGTGACGGAGTCTCACTCTGCTACCCAGGCTGGAGTGCAGTGGTGCAATCTTGGCTCACTGCAGCCTCAAACTCCTGGGCTCAGGTAATCCTCCCACATCAGCCTCCTGAGTAGTTGGGACCAAAGTGCAGCACGTGTGCCACCATGCCCGGCTAATTTTTATTTTTAATTTTTAAATTATATTTATTTTTACTCTTTATAGAGACAAGGTCTTGTTCTGTTGCCCAGGATGGTCTTGAACTTCTGGCCTCAAGGGATCTTCTGCTTCCGCCTCTCAAAGTACTGGGACACAGGTGTGAGGCCCTACACCCAGCCTACATCCGTGACTTTCAAACTCTGCTCCACAGAGTCTCCTCATGGCTGGTGGAGGAGGAGGAAGAAGGTGAGTACCCTATTTTCTTCCCTTCAATCAGAGTAACTCTGGTGAAATATCATTTGAATATCATCTCAAACAAGATGTGATGTTCCAACTTGTTTGAAAATCACCGGACCAGCAGCCTCTCAGGCCTCATCCATTTGCAGAGTCCCTAGAGTCTCCAATCTACCATCAGTTCCTCAGGAAGGGGCACACTTATTGGCACCACCGATTAGCTCTCTCTGAAACAGCTCTCAACAAAATGCCAGAGCTGAAGGGAACGTCAGGGTTCATGTAGTTCAAGTGCCTTAATCTGAATTTGCAGAGGAGAGGGAAACAAAGAGAGGTTAAGCCATGAGGTCAAGGTTCACAGCCAGTTAAAATCTTTAAGGTTAATATCCTCAGCTTAATATGCAACTGTTCTACTCATACAGAGGCCTTCCAATTTTGAAAGTGATTTCACAGTGTGTTCCTGTGTCTTGCTTGGTGGGCATAGTGAAGAAAAAACAAATGAGGTCTGGGGTTAGATTTTCTTGGTTGGGGCTGCTGGAGTCCCACTGTGGTTATAGCTACACCATGAAAGAGTCAGGACTGAAAGAGTTAATTTGTCAATAAAGTGACATGCTTCAGTCCATTGAACTACATGACTTAACGTGACTGGAGTAAAACTCCATTAATAGAGTAACAACCCCTAATACGTATTCAACATTAATTAGTGCTATAGTTGGGATTCAAATCCAGTCTACCTGACTTCAAAGCCAACGCCATATGATATGGTTTGGCTGTGTCCCCACCCAAATCTCACCTTGAATTGTAGTTCTCATAATCCCCACGGGTTGTAGGAAGGACGAGGTGAAGATAATGAGATCTGTTGTTGTTGTTGTTGTTGTTTTTAAAGACAGAGTTTTGCTCTTGTTGTCCAGGCTGGAGTGCAATGGCGCCATCTCAGCTCACTGCAACCTCTGCCTCCTGGGTTCAAGCAATTCTCCTGCCTCTGCCTCAGCCTCCCAAGTAGCTGGGATTACAGGTGTCTGCCACCATGCCCAGCTAATTTCTTGTATTTTTAGTAGAGAGGGGGTTTCACCATGTTGGCCAGGCTGGTCTTGAACTCTTGACCTCAGGTGATCTGCCCACCTTGACCTCCCAAAGTGCTGGGATTACAGGCATGAGCCACTGTGCCCGGCTGAGATCTGATGGTTTTACAAGGGGCTTTCCCCTTTACTGGGCTCTCATTCTTCTCCTCCTTCCTGCCGCCATGTGAAGAAGGACGTGTTTGCTTCTTCTTCTGCCATGATCATAAGTTTCCTGAGGCCTCCCCAGCCCTGCAGAACTGGGAGTCAATTAAACCTCTTTCCTCTATAAATTACCAGTCTCGGGTATTTCTTCATAGCAGCATGAGAATAGACTAATGCACCATAGTATCCTCTAAATGCAAGTCACTTCTATTATTTTATAAACACAAGCCTGCTGTATTCTTTCTTTATGGAGTGTTGGTCATGTAAAGTATGCTGGGATTTTTTTGTTTTTCAAATATATACTAGCATCCTTCAGAAGCCAGAAGTTTTAAGGATAACAGAGTCCCTGCCATATTGGGGTGGGAGGGATTGAAACAGACTTCAGGGTCTTTCAGAGAGGTTGGGTATTAGTAAAGAGTAAGGAGGGCTCTGGTGCTATTTCTAACATTCACTGCACATACACTTGCTCTTTTGGGCAGATGTTCACCTGTGAGAGTTCTTCCACGAGAGTTCTTCCACCTGTGCAGGCCATAAGATGACAGCAGCAATATATCCCAGAGAAATGTGTCTCTCCTGCACTGTACCCCCACTCCCAGCAGAGTGACTTAACAAAGGGAAAGGGAGGTCAGTGCGGCATTTCCCAGAAAAAGAGCCATGTCCCTGCTGGGTGTTCAGTGAGGAAGGTGTCTCTTTTGATTACATTCCCTACCTCAAGTGAGTCGAAGTTGATGAAACAACACTTCCTTCAGGCCACATTCCCCAAATTCACCACCCCCACTGCAAAAACTTTTATAGGAAGTTTGCCTTGCTTCTATTCTCTCTTCTTTATTCTAGGAAAAAGTGCCTGCTTTGGTTTGAAAAGGGACCCTGACTATCTTTAATTAACCACAAACCTTGCATTAATTAAAAAGGAAAATGCATGTAAAGGCAGCTACCATTCTCAGTATAAAAAGTCTCCCATGGGGATGCTCTGTGCAGAGCTTCCAGTGGGTGGCCATGGCCCCCTATTCAAATGGGGATATTTTAGAACAAGCTCAGGAGCTAACTTATCTCATATTTTCTCAGGAAATCTGAATCTTTCCAATTGGAAATGCCTACAAGCTAAGATGCACATAGTCTGATGTTTCTCTGTACCATTTTGATGCCAATAATCAGAGCAGGTGTATACATGTTAATTGGAGATTCCTTTACAACACATCTGAAAATATATGTATACATATTTTTTGCTAAGATATCAGAGCAGCTTGGTGTTGAAAAGGACCATAGGACAGCACCTGCCTATTCTAGCTTCCTACTGAGCCATTCCTACCCACCCACCGTTGAAGATGACATGGATCAAGAGAGGAAAAAAAATTCTGCATTTATTTTAGGACATTTCCATTGGTGAACATAACCATTCCCAAACACTTCAAGTTTTCCACCCTTTTGATGGAGAACCGGGAAACAAAAGGAGCATTTATCTGTTATTTATTTCGTCTTCCCTCCTGATCCCCCAAGATCTCTCTCTCATTCCCCAAGCATTAGAAGAAAGTTTCAATGGAAAGTGATTGAAAAGACATCATTTGCAAGCTTCTAAGAGATTTCTCACTTGGCTAACACATTTACTTTCCAGAAGAAGATAAAGTTCCTTGCAATAATTTCACAGCAATTAATCTTGTGCTTAAATGATAATCCTATAATTAGAAGCAATTAAAATCCTGCACAAGAATGACCTGCTCAGTCAATATCAATGTCTCTGTATGCTAATGGGGTAATCTTGAAAGAGGCCCCAGAAATAATTTGTTTCTCCTCTTCCAGGGATGTAAGCATTCAAAGCCTATCTTTAAGAGTGCTTCCTCCTGTCAGCAGTCACTGAAATCAAAGACGACAGATGACTGATGACCCTATAAAGAATCTGGGGACTTGGGGTATCTTAAGCAGGAGAAAGAGAAACTATGTCACCATGAGCATGGATACCAGGGTGCTTTACAACAAAGACAAATGCTGCATGAAGGAAATGACACTGGCAACTCTTTGCCCCTTGTTCCAATCTTGCTGCCTCCCACGCACATCTAGTGACTAAGCACCCAGAGTGAAAAGCTCTGTTGGAGTCGCCGCACAGAGAACCAAGCATGAATAACAATCTGTGGGATGGCATGCTGCAAGTCTGTACATATCTGACATTAAGATGAGCCACAGATCAGTCAGGACGAGGTACCACAGTCGGAATGTAAATAATCATGTGTCTCTGAGAAGATGCAACCTTTTTCTTAGCTGATAGATGTTTCTCTAAAGGATCCCAGAAGCCACGTGGCTTTATGAATTGGGTTAAAACAGGATCATTTTAACTTGATCCAGATGTAGGGCTAAAATGGGGAGAGTCACCTGGATTTGGGGTGAGGAGTGCAGTAAAAGCCTGAGTCAGTTTCTATGCTGTATTGTGTACTTCCATCATCATCATCATCGGCTCAACAGACACATATTTGGTACAAATTTGAGGCACTGGGCTGGGTACAGGAGATAAGACACTATCTGACCTCAAAGGACTTATGACATAGTGGAAGGAGATCAACATGTAAATAAACACACAGGTGAAATCTCATAATACATGCTATAAAGGGCATGGAGAGAAAGTGATTGGTTTCAGGCATGGCATAAAATGTGAGGAGAGGCTTCCTAAAGGTAACTGCAGCTGAATGTTAAAAAGACGTTCTCTGGGGAGCAGGGAAAATGGCACAAGCAAAAGTGAGGAGGGAAGAAACACTGGTGGGCTGTTGCCTGCCACAGTGGGGAAGCTGTGCATGGCTTGGAAATCTGAGTGCAAACGTGTAGGGGACATAAGGGATAAATATGGGGAGATGGGCAAAGTACTGGCTACAGAAGGGGTCATGTGGACATAAGACACTGATATTTAGGAATGCCCAATCAAGGAAGAAGATAGAGTAGATAAATCCACTGAACACATGCCAGTCATGACCCAAAAGCATACGCATTTGAATGGGATAATGTGCAGGCTTTCTTCCGGTACAAGCACACCGCTGTATGTTTTAGCTAAGACGCACTTTCCTGTTTTCTTGTGCCAAGGATGTACCTGGATGTTAAGCACCAGTGAACTCAAGGCAGGTGACTGCTAGATTTGGTTTCTTTGAAGACTGTGAGAAAGTGAGAGCAGGATGAGTCTCCAATGGGGAAGAACTGGGGCCACTAAGAAAAAGCCAGACGGATGCCAAGAAAGGGCTGGTCCAGTCACATGCCCACGCAACTCACATGCTGTCAAAACACGTCCTGTAGCGGCTTGTTTCCATCCTTCTGCCCATTTTAATTCTTCATTTTCCAGCACAGAAGACTTCACCCAGATTTCCTGCTGCCATTTGTATTTCCAGCCATTATGGAAACCCTGGAAAATGCAGGGTCTGCGGAAGTGAGGACAGACCCTCACCCCCAGTGGTGCCAACAGAACAGTAATCACAGGAGCTGCGGAGCCATCCCAGAGTAGCCTCCACAATTAATTGCAGGATAGAAATGTGAAATTGCAAGCACTTGAAGCAACAGTGTAGGCTGTGTCTGTGCTCAAGGGAAACAGCTGTGAGTAATCACAGGATCTTCCCTCAGCCAGAGCCAATGGTCAGCTGCTTACAATAGTGGGAAGGGCATGCGTGTGTGCTAGAGGCAGCTGGGCAGGCTGCGGGAGCTCTACAAGCCTCAGTTTCCTCTCTTACAAAAGGATAATGATGCTGCTGCTGCTGCTGATAGCATTTTTCCCAAAAGGTGGTTGTGATGAAATACATAGGAAAGCATCCAGTTGGGGCCTGGTACACGAAGTGTTCAATCAATGTCGGTTTCTCTTCTCACAGGATCTAAGCATTCAAGAAACACCCGGAGCTTCTCTGGTTTGCCCTTCATGTCCCCTTTCTAGGCAGCTGCTACTGCTGTGACTGGCTGGATCTCGTTAGCATTTCCATTTGCAAGAGGCCAGGCACAGAGAGATCATCGGATAATAAGGGTCCCCTGGCTAGATGGTGCGACCACTTACTGAGCTAAACGGACCCACCAATCCTCTCTGCAAGAACACTGAACGCCCCACTCATTCTTACTTCTCCATCTACAAAAGAGAGGACCCAGTCTTGCTGTGCCTCTCCCCAGGGAAAATTAATGCAACAATGCCTATCACTTTCAGAATTAGCTGATGTTAGTGGATTCATGAAACTTCTACAAAGCCATGGAGATAAAGTGTGCTTTGTCATGAAGAGTAGTTACCCCTCTTATTACGGACTTTTCTCTACCAGTATTTAAAGACAAACTAAAGGAAGTAGTTTCTCATATGTGAGCATCATAAAGCTTGTTGGTTTTTTTTTTTTTTTTTTTTTTTTTTTTTTAAGAGCTGGAAACTTGCAGGAAATAGAAGCTGGTGTCTTTAAAGTAGGCATGGAACCCCCAGATCGAGGAGAGTGGTATCCAAGGGGAGGGGAGATGCAGAATGCAAACCGCCCACTCAGCCATTCCCCAACTACTTGATGTTTATTTATACAATAAGCAACAGCTTTGCCAATACTGTGCCCACAACTACTATTTTTTTGGAGATGGGGTTTTGCTCTGTCACCTAGGCTGGCATGCAGTGGCGCCATCATAGATCCCTGTTACCTCGAACTCCTGGGTTCAAGCGATCCTTCTGCCTCAGCCTCCTGAGTAGCTGGGACTACAGGTGCACACCACCACATCTGGTTATTTTTTCTTTTTGTGTAGACGAGGTCTTGCCATGTTGCCCAGACTTGTCTCAAACTCCTGGGCTCAAGATATCCTCCTGCCTCAGCTTCCTGAGTAGCTGGGACTACAGGAATGAGTTACCATGCCCAGCCTACTTCTTACACATATGTACACATACCTACATATGACTCCTTTAGCTGTTTAACTCACATTTTCTTTTCTGCCTGAGCTATTTGGAAAATGGGGGTCATACACAAGCTCTTGGGGACATAGACCACTAGTGGCTCCCAATCCCAGGCAGCCCCTGCCCATCCATGTAAGTGTACAGTTCCCAGAACCTGCCTGTGGCAGTCTGGCCGGCTGTGTCATGGCAAGTCCCATGCAGCCAGTCCCAGGTGGCTCTAAGGAAATGGTCAGTGACTCATCTGTTTAACGGGGGCCAGGGGCCAGGGGCCAGGTGAGTGCTCTTCATGAACCAGGCTTCTGGGCCCAGCCTCAGTACAGAACCACAAGGAAACACAGCGTTGGGTTGAGGCAGAATAATTGTCTCCTTTGGTCTGCCATCCACAAAAGGAAAGGTGTTCGTGGCCATGGACAGAGGCAGGGGAGGGTCATAGAGTAAGAGGGTGGAGGCAGGGAAGCTTAACTGCTGAGGCGCTCTGATGGCTGCTTCAGCAGGGGCTTCCTTCTAGCCAAGAATGACCTCTACAGAGTACATTTAAGTACAACCAACTGAAACAAAGCTCCAGACATAGATATCATTGCCCAAGTTTTTGGGAGTGAAGTTGAAAGAACAGTACAGTGAACACCTATATCACTTTCTAGAGTCACTATTATTCCGCCACAGGTGCTCTTGCCTGCACACACCCTCTCTTCTTGGCCCCAACCCCCGCCTGGTCCTATTTTCAGATTTCTGTCTGTTTTTTTGCTTTTGTTGAACCATTTGGAAGTAGGTTGTAGACATTAGGAAAAAATGACCCCTAAAATATTTCAGCATTCCCCTCCAAAATCACATGACCATTACCACCCAGAAATTTCACACTGGTACAAAAACATTCTCTAAAATACAGTCCAGATTCAACTGTCCCCACTGTCCCCAAAATGTTCTTTACAGCTGTTTTTTTCTTGGATCCAGGATCCAACCAAGTGTTACAGATTGCATTTGGTAATCATGTCTCCTCATTCTCTTTTAATCAAGAATGGCTGGCCAGGCATGGTGGCTCACGCCTGTAATCCCAACACTTTGGGAGGTCAAGGCAGGTGGATCACTTCAAGTCAGGAGTTCGAGATCAGCCTAGCTAACATCGTGGAACCTTGTCTCTACCAAAAAAACAAAAATTAGCCGGGCATGGTGGCACACACCTATAATCCCAACTACTCGAGAGGCTGAGGCAGAAGAATCGCTTGAATCCAGGAGGCGGAGGTTGCAATGAGCCAAGATTGCACCATTGCACTCCAGGCTGGGTGACAGAGTGAGACTGTGTCTCAAAAAAATAAATAAACAAATAAATAAAAAATAAAATAATTAAGGTTAAAACCATTAGGTGGGAGGTTGCTGTTCATCAAGTATGACATCCAGATTCCTTATTAATTACAAACAACAACAACAACAAAAATAGCTTTGCAGTTGGAGGGATCTGCTGAGAACGCTGAACCAGGTGGTCAAATGCAGCATCACCAACAGTGGACACTCTGGGTGCCCCCGAGGATAAGCAGCTTCTCGCCAGCACCCTCTCCCTCTCCATCCCAAACCAAAGGAGCAGATACATCTGCTGCGTCACCATCTACATTCCTGATCTGGATCCAAATCCCATAACCAACATTTATTGAACAGAAATGACTTCCAACTAATACCTTTTCCTTTAAATAAGGAGCTTGGTGCATCTCCTTGCTGGCAGCCTCCAACAAGTTATTATATTCCACAGCCTGCCTGTCACTGCAAAAGGTACCTGTGCAAAGCTTTTAGGCAAAGGTTGGGCTACCTGCTGCGTCTCCTTACCCAGCAATGATAGAGAAGGTCTCTGCTCACTGTGAATCTCAGGGTGATGTGTAGAGTTCAGGCTAGGAGACTGATGCTCTGTTCTTGTTGAAAACGTAGCTACCTGGAACTTAAAATCTTCCTGTTTTAAAAAGAAATATTTAACTCAGAGCCTGTGCGCATGGCTCCTAAGGATTGTGCAACTGGTAAACTGATGATTGCAGCTCTCATACTTTGAAAATGGAAAGAAACAAACTTCCCTCCAGCTCTCTCCAACTCTCACTTGAACTTCCTGACATCCTGGATGGTGCTGAGCTTCCTGAACACACTCTGCATCTTTGCCTGGAATGCCCTCTTCTTCCTTCCCTGTCCTCCTGGCTCCACTGCACTTCCGATGTGAAGCTGTCACCTGCTGCCTCCCCAGGGCCACTGAGGCTCCCCTTCTCCCAAACTCCCACTGCAGGTACAGCACCCGCCAATTCTTTTTCATGCCTGAAGTCTCCCCCAAAGACCACACAGTCTGTGACACGGTCTAGGTCTTAATCATCTTAGCATCTCTGGTGCCAGGAAGAGAGCAGGACACACGCTCAATAATGTATGATCAATGGGTGAGGCAAAAAAAATGAACGATTATCATACAAAGCTGAGGCTCATTTCCTTCATTCTGTAACAAATACACCATGATAAGGTGGAAGAACACACAGAGGGAATATTATTGTTTTAATTACAATAAGATGAGGGTGAGTCTCCATATCTGCAGGGGTGACAGACATCAAATCGCGCAGGGCCCTAGGTAGGCAGGAGGAGTCTCTGGGTCGTAAGAGCTGGGAGAAAGTCTTCCCCTCCCCGACCAGAGTTCAGTTTAAAACTTCAATCTCCACACCAAATTAACAAACTCAAGTTGTTGAGAAACTTAGACTCTTCTTCAGAATAATCTATCTGTGGGAGAGACGTGCTCCTGAAACAGCTCTAAAGCACCCGATATTTTTTCCATTTACTTACAAGATTAAATTGAAAATTGGTTCCCATGAGGGATTTTTTTTTTTACTACTCCTATCAACCGAATTTACAAAACACACTAGAGTGTAGAAAACCTATTACAATCTCCTATCAGAAGAAGAAAAAAAAACCCCGACACCATTCTGATAATATCAGCACCACCGCCCAAAGGCAAAAAATAAAAATACACCACCAAAGCTCGGCGCTTTCCCATAAATACCCCACCAAGCTAGAAAGAAAACTCATCTCTGACTGCAAACGGAGGTTTCCATCCTGAAGCAGAGCTCCTGTCGGGAGTTTCTACGTTACTTTGGGAATTATCTTCAACCTGAGTGATTCTACATAGGTAAGACACAGTTTGAACTAACCTAGCAATTAACACAGCTGCTCAGGGTTCAGGTTTAAGTGCATTTTCTGAGAAATCACTCGCATTTGGACCATAAACTCTGCATGTGATGGCTTATGGTTTATATTTGTGTTCTCATGAAAGCCACCACCAGGCTAATTCCCACAGCCCTCTGACTCTCTCAATCGGAGCTCTCTTCCCTCTCTGCCTCTCAAATACCTACAGTATTCAGTCGGCTGCTTCTCCACGGGGTCCTTCCCTCTCTGTCCCCTTCCCCACCCTCAGCACCTCCCAAGGGTGTGCTATTTCATCACCATGTACTTGGTATTTAATTTTACTTGGATATGGGTTGTTCTTTATTCTCTTCTTGTGTTACTCTTTTCTCCCCTGGTTTTAAGTCCCATGTTTGGACCTTCCGTGACCTCAAAAAACTTTGTGGGGTGCTGATTGTGGGTTCAGCAAATATTTATGGGTTAATTGTTTGTTCCAAAGGAGACTCTAATTAATAAGAGAGACTTGGAACATTCATAGCCTATGCACTGAAAGCAAGAGTGTGGAAGCCAGGCCCGGGCTGCGGCCCCAACTACATCACTTTCCACCTTGTAACTTGGAGCCATTTCCTTCCTTTCTCTCAGCTCCTTTGCTCATTTCAAGAAGGAGGATAATAATAGTATTTACTTCATGGGATTGGTTGGGGAGTCAATGAAGCAATGAATATAAAATGCTGAGCATAAAGGTCCAGTCCTATGAACAATAAATATAGAGCAAGCACTCAATAAATGGTAGCTATTGGTATGAAAACATTTCTCAAGACAAACTCATGCCTGAACTATTTGGTTGGGAGAAGGTGCAGGCAGATAATGGGCATGGGGGTGCCACCCATCATTGGCAAGCACTGCCCCAAGGGGGCTCTGCTTAGTACCACTTGTGGTCCTTTTATACTGAAATAAGATGAGACTGATGTCTTCTATTTGGCTCTTTAAAAAAATTCCTAGTAACTAATGCGGGTACCTATTTTTTCTTTCTTTCTTTTTTTTTTTTTTGAGATGGACTCTCGCTCTGTCGCCCAGGCTGGAACGCAGTGGCACAATCTCGGGCTCATTGCAACCTCCACCTCCTGCGTTCAACCGATTATCCTGCCTCAGCCTCCTCCTGAGTACCTGGGACTACATGCGCATGCCACCATACTTGGCTAATTTTTTGTATTTTTAGTAGAGATGGGGTTTTACCATGTTGGCCAGGCTGGTCTCAAGCTCCTGACCTCAAGCGATCCACCCGCCTCGGCCTCCCAAAGTGCTGGGATTACAGGTGTGAGACACCGCACCTGGCTGTAAGTACTTATTTTTCATAAATTTATCAGGTACTATAGTTATACAAGGGCATTAACATCGGGGGTTGCTGGGTGAAGGGTGTAAGAGAACTCTGTACTGTGTGTGCAACTTTTCTGAAAATCTTAAATTACTTTAAATTAAAAATGTTAAAGATGTAATTACTAATTAGTTATTTCCTTGAGCCTGACTTTCCATACTTAACATTGGATTCCCTTCACACACACAACTGTACTTTAAAAATAGATTCGAATTCTTATGGAAACTGTCATCAAAATATCTTCTCTCCGCATGTGCCATTTAAATATTTAGCCATCCAATTTACCATCTGTGTGACTCTGGGTGAGTCACTTCATTTCCTTGTATCTCCGTTTCTTCATCTATAACGTAAGGATAATAAAGTCAACTTCTTCACAGATTTGAATAAAAGTTAGTACATAAAGTACTTAGAAAGTGGTCCTGTGGAGGAAGCACTGAATAGCTGTGAGCTGCTGCTACTATTTGCTGTGGTCTGAATTCATATCTTCAGATTGGATTCCTGGTGTGACAGTATTAAGAGGTAGGGCCTTTGGGAAGTAATCCTTTCGGGATAACCTTCATCCAAACACAGAGCCTTATAAAAGAGATGACAGGGAGCAAGTTCGCTCCTTGCACCATGTGAGGACACAGCCTGCCTTCCTTCTGCCATGTGAGGACACAGTGAGAAGTGCCATCTATGAAGCAGAGACGGAACCTTCACCAGACACTGAATCTGCTGGGGCCTCGATCTTGTACTTCCCAGCTTCCAGAATTGTGATACATAAATTCCCATTATTTATAAATAACCCAGTCTAAGGTATTTTGTGATAGCAGCCTGAATGGAATAAGACATTATTATTATTATTATTAATTAAACTTGCTGAATTCACATTCCTAGAGTGGAGCTATAGCTCTACAAAAATTTTTAAACTAATTCTCAAGGGACTTAGCCCAGATAGTTGGCATAAGCAATACTGGCTGGCTTTCACATGCAAAAAGTCGACATCCAACCCAGTGAAAGGTCTTGTTCCTTAAGCTGACTCTACAATTATGAGTCAAGTTCAACTTTTGGCAATGGTAAAGGAATTAGCCTGATGTAAGCTCTAGCACGATAAGGCCTGACCTTTGTCTTCCACCTGTGTACCTGTGCCACCCCAGCCAGAGCATCTGTGCTCTCTATGCAGTTTTAGATCTGCAAGGCTCTTGAGGTTTATAGGAGATACTGGAAGGTTCCGGCAGTACCATATGGTTGCTGCTTTTATTACAGAAGACGGCACGGGGCGTGTCCAGCATCCATAGCACATGTTTTGCTTTATCTAGAAACACAAAGAATGCCAGCTAAACATTTCAGGCATTCTTGCCTTACAGCGAGCCATAAGGTAGCCACATGTAAACCCATAATTAAACTCTGAATATTCACCTGTGATGTCTATTCTACTGCCAACAGCAGTAGCTTTGGAAATAAAGGAAAAGGTAAGAAACACATGGAAATGTTTAGCCCATAGGCATTCTACTTTATGCTCCTTGATCCCTTACCACCTACGGAGACTAGGTTTTATGGTAATTTTCCCCTCGACTGCAAAATCTGCTCCCCCCATACATGGTTTTGACAATGTGGAAGCCTTAGTAGGAAAGAGAAACAAGAGCAAAGCTGTGATGTTGCAGAGGGGTCTCATGGCCTAGCTCATGGCCCCCGAGGAACACCATCTTCCTCTGGGCAGAGAGCATCAGTGCCCAGTCAGAGGGGCCCTGGCTGTCAGATAAGGGCAGGGATTCCAAGGACAGCATCAGCCCATTAAAAAGAAATGCAGGTGACAATCACAGCCCCAAAGGCAATGGCACAATAGGGATGGTCTTGAGAAAATAAAAGCATTTCTCTAAAAACTACAAAAAGTCAGAAGGGATTCTGTATCTATGATAGGGATTTCATTCCCAGTTCCATTTTGACCATTAGCTATAGCTGGTTTCAAGGTTATCCAGAGGCAAACTGTTACCCTCTCCCAGCGATACCTTGGAATCCTTTGTTCTTCTCTGAGTTCTTACCTGAGGGGACAGCCCTGGTTAGAACATTTGCTTATCTTTCAAAGGAAAAACCTGAGGATGTTTCCAAAGGTAAGCTTTTCTTTGGAAGTTCCCACCTTCCCCTTTTTTTCTTAAAACAGATCCTCCTAAACCCTTCTTCTATGATGTTTTCTGTTATCTAAACGTAATAGATTAGCATCAGTCTTTCCATGTTTATGATAGCTTCAAATTCCTAGATACAGAAGGAAGATACCTTTGCTGATCAAATGAAAATGAATGCCCTTGTCAACAAGGGTAATGTATACAGTTGGTCCCTCAGGGACCCCCAAGTGCAAGGAAATAGGCTGATGCCTGAGAGCTGAACCATACACCAACATGGAGTGGGTCATGGTACCGAGAACTCAAGTCATCTTGAGGACACGGGATGGGTCCTAGGCCAATAAGACTCCAGGATAACTTGACTGAGTGTGCCGATGAACCGAAAGTGGATTTGGTGGGAAAACCACAGGAAAAAGCCATGCTGTGGCAGAGCCCACCCAGAAACAGCCCCGAGGAGGGAATAACCAGGCCCGTGGATAGGGAATTCCGGTCCCATAGCCAGGCTGTTTGTAGGAGGTGTGGTAATTACAAGCACAGTATCTGGAGTCAAATGCCTCCATTCCTATCCCAGCTCCTCACTAACTGTAACACTGCAAGTTATTGATCTCTCTGTGCCTCAGTTTCCTTTTCTGGAAAATGAGGCTAATAACCAGCTAGGTGTCAGGTCTAAATAATTAACCTATGTGAAGTTCCTAGCACCATACCTAACACAGAGGAAGCAAAAGCACTCAACGGCTGTTGCTATTGCTGAGGTGGATTTATTGGGCCATCACAGCCCAATGCCACAAAACACCTGGGTCATCCATCCATTCGCCTCCCCTTGTTCTAGTTCCATTCCCTCCAACAGCATTTTGATTAATTGGCTCCCCTGACCCCCTGTCACCGGGAGGAGAGTACACGGGCCATGCTGTCAGAATAGCCCAATCCACACAGTGCTTGTGACTTTGTGTGACATTGAGTATTTGGGAATTTGGGTGTACAGACCCATCTCCTGGGAGGTGTATTAACCCGAGGGCTCAGAGGGCTGGAGGGCTCTGAGACAGTGATGGCTCCACCAGGGCGACTGCCTCTCCAGAGGCCTCAGGGCATCCAGCCCAGCCCCCACCCTGCCTTAATATCAGTGTAACCTTCATCCAAATGCCTGCCCACGATGCTGCTCCGGGATGAGCAAGCCTTACCTGTGACATGGAGCTTTTCATCAGCAACCTCAGCCTTTAGGTAAATCCGCCCCCTCTTCTCAGTGTGATCCATTCCGCAGAGGCTGGGGACATTGATGACGCATTGCTTGTGAACGTTCATATCGCAGGCTGTGAATCAAGAAAGGAGAGGGTGAGCTGGGCATATGGACTCCAACCACCGCTCCTCAGTGTTTTGGTGCATGAGCACAAGTGAAAATGAGTTACCCCCAACTCGATACTTTGCTATAATGTTTTTGGTGACATAAAGAACTGTTAGCAGATGTCCTGTACAGCACAGGCTTCATGTGAGTGACAATATCCTTAAAATACTCATACCATATTTGCTCAGTCTTCACTGAAGCAAAATATCCCAGCTTGGGCTTCTGTGATTGTTTCAAGTATTTAACAGTATACAAAATTCACACAGGTAAATATGTACAAAGCTCAGCCTAATTCATATTTTATGTACACAGAGGCAAAATAATATGAAAATGTTAAACAGAGGATTTTTTTTTTTTTTCTTCAGACAGGGTCTCCTTTTGTCTCTCAGGCTAGAGTGCAGTGGCATAATCCTAGCTCACTGCAGCCTTGAACTCCTGGGCTCAAGTGGTCCTCCCACCTAGGCCTCCTAAAGTACTGGGACTATGGATGTGAACCACTGCACCCAGCTTGAACATAAGACTTTTTGCTAATGAATTCTTTATGCCATTCTGGGCTTACCACTGAGAAAGAGTGAAAATCTGTGGATTGAGTATAGAAAATTCATTAAATTTTCCTTTCCTCAGCTAACCTTGTATTTTCAACAAGGTTTAAGTACATTGCCTGTGTTTTTCTCCCCAAAGAACCTGTATTTGATATTTTAAACCTATCTTCAAATATTTAAATACCATTCCAAGTAAAACAAATACCCGCCTAGCATGATCAGCCATTCCTTACAGCTGACATTATGTGGGTGAGACAGGGGGAGGATAAAAAAAGATCAGTATTATTGCAATGAACCAAAGAAACCCTGAAAAGAATCCTGTGTGCCAGAAACAAACAGAAGACTGTGTGTGGGTGTTCCAGCTCGATCACCCTTGTACCTTTAGGCTTCCAGAAGGAGGGAAGGCCACTGGAATCCTTGCAAATCCTTGCCAGGATGCTAATAAGGTTATTCTGTAATCATCAAGGTGGAGTCTTCGTCTCCGTTTCACTTTGAGTGTTTAATTTTAACATGACAAAGTAAATTGGAAAAAGCATCATGAATAATGTATACTGCTCCGATTAAACACTGACAGCAGAATGATGGACATACTGAGGAAAGAACAATTAGCTAATTCACAAATGTGGATGCTATTAGGCTTCTATTTCCAAGGCTAACTGTTCAAAATTCTACACCTCGAATTTAGCCAATATAAAGGCTCTTGAAAAGCTGTGTTATGCATATTGCTTGTGTTAACCACGTCATGTCTTTAAGTGTCTGGGCAAAATTTGCAATGTGAAGGCAGTAAATGCGAGAGCCTCTGGAAAGCACAGAGGCAACGGGGAGGGGACGGGAGGTGAAAGTGCACTGGGCCGTGTTGCAGTCTCCGCTGTATATCTTGGGAAGCTGATTTGCTCTAATTTCATTTCCAACTCTACAAAATGAGAGGTCGGCCCACTCAAGTTGTTGTTGCTAACTGCCCCCTGACGTCCTGCCCCATCCCAAGTGGAACTCTATCTAGGATTGCAATTGCACCAGGTGGAAGGGCACAGGAAGAGGCTTCTTCTCTGCAGAAGTTAAGGTCAGTAGGGGTTGCAGTCCTGGTGCTCATCGGCTTGCTCTCCTCCTGTCTCCAGAAAGGAGCACAGGCGGCAGCCACAGAAGCCTTATGATTCCCAAGAAAAAGAGTTTAAAACAAAACCAAACAAAAAAGCATTGGTCCAGGTCAGCGGTTTTCAAAAATTTTTAGTAAGGAAACCATTTTGCAAACAAAGTCTAAAGCAGAATCTAATGATGTAAATCACATGTTATTTTATTAGCATAAACTCAGCTAACAAACACAAATTTATACCACTTATTTATTATAAAGACATTCAAGGATCACCAATAAAGCCCTCTGATACAAACACAACTTTGAAACCAGTTGATGTCTCAGACCAGCCTCCACATCTCATTTATTTTTGCATTTTGTTAAAGTGGTACAGCATCCAAAAATCCTGATTCATACAGAAAACTGACTACAAACAGGAACAGTGTCTAACGGTATGCTTCCCCATCCCAGCTGACTCTTCAGTGAAGAGGATGCTGTAGGAGAAACCTGATTGCAAGTTCTGCCCAAGGAGTGAAGGTTGAGTATGTAACACATTCAAATATTTATTTTGTTCCCAGTTTCAAAGTAGTTAAAATATATTTACAAATGCACTTAAGTTGTAAGCCCTTGCAGAACCCCTGAAAACCATGTCTTTGGAATCCTAGGGTTTCTTTTTTTTATTTTTCTAGTTTTTTGAGACCGAGTTTCACTCTTGTTTGCCCAGGCTGGAGTGCGATGGCACAATCTTGGCTCATCGCAACCGCCGCCTCCTGGATTCAAGCAATTCTCCTGCCTCAGCCTCCTGAGTAGCTGGGATTACAGGAGACCACCACCACCAGACTAATTTTGTATTTTTAGTAGAGACGGGGTTTTGCTATGTTGGTCAGGCTGGTCTTGAACTCCTAACCTCAGGTGATCCTCCCGCCTCGGCCTCCCAAAGTGCTGGGATTACAGGTGGAAATCCCAGCGTTTCTTGAAGCAAACAAACATTGCATTTGGTTGTGACACCGTACAACTCTGTAAGGTGAAGAATCCCTGTGTCCTGAGAAACTCCATCTACTCTATGATGCTCGTTTATGTTCCTTTTTCTACAGTTTGCTCCATGTAAGATACAAATATCAGCTTCTGGCCATCATAGCAAATGAAAATAGTCATTAGCAAATGGCAATAGGCTGATATTTCCACAGTGGTTCCCGATCTATTAGAAAAACAGGCTCGGCAATTAACTCTTCATGTCCTAAAGGTATCAGCTTGTATTTAAACAAACATAGCCTGAGAAATCTCATACTTTAAGAACGATCAAAGCAGGTTGGGCGCGGTGGCTCACCCCTATAATCCCAGCATTTTGGGAGGCCGAGGCGGGCGGATCACGAGGTCAGGAGATCGAGACTATCCTGGCTAACACAGTGAAACCCCATCTCTACTAAAAATACAAAAAATTAGCTGGGTGTGGTGGTGGGGGCCTGTAGTCCCAGCTACTCGGGAGGCTGAGGCAAGAGAATGGTGTGAACTCGGGAGGTGGAGCTTGCAGTGAGCCGACATCGCGCCACTGCACTCTAGCCTGGGTGACAGAGTGAGACTCCGTCTCCAAAAAAAAAAAAAAATGATCAAAGCAAAGAGTCTTCATAGTTGCTTTTCTTTCCTCCTGGTAGTTGATGGAGATACACACATAACAAAAAATAACAGAAAAGGGCTGGTGTCTTGCTTGTCAGTGGTCCTCAGTGTTTTGAGCCGGGCTGATATACATTTGATCCGTCCATAAACATGCAGGGTCAGTGAACTTCAATAAGATGCTATTCTGGTTTTTATGTTCATTTTGGTTTCAGTTTTAAGAAGAGCCTACTGGATTTTTCCACAGTCCACCCACTAATTAGAGACACAGGAAGATAATGAGTACGGTTTCTTGGCTTATTTTGAAGCTATAACCAAATGTGGACCTGGCAGTGGAAGTCTTCTTTGGGGTTTGACTAGGCTATATTTTACAGTGATTGAAGACTTCTGCCACTAAAAAAAAAAAAAAAGTGACAGCACCCACCAACCTCATTTATAAATCGAGTGCTTTTTGGGGGTTCATAATGAGGCAATCAAGTAGTTTAATAACCTGGAACTTTGACAGTGGAAGAATCTACACTTTGTCAGTCTGGTAGATATCTGAACTAATTCCCTCTACTGAAGAGTTGGTGTTGAAAAGTTACTGAGCCTTCCTTGCTCAGCAAACCCTGAGCATGAGCTACAGAGCCTCGCTATGAACTGGAAAAGAAAACTTACTTACTGTCACATTTCATCCCTTGATGGATAAGTCCATAGAGCAGTGACCCACAGTGATCGCAGAAGGTGGGGCTTCCGTAAGTGTGGATTTTGAACTTGTGCTTGCTCCTGGGGTCCTGGGAGGAGAAGAAGCACAATGCTCATTTTAGTCATGAAAGGACCACGTTTTTAGATTAAGCCAAGCTCAGGCCCCACCACTCCCCAGCCCCAAGTCAAGGTTCGATAACACCAGACTGTGCATCATTCTCTGGAGTCACACAATGGGTGGTGGTGACTTCGCCACTAAATATTTTAGATATTTACTGTTGTTTTTTGAGACAGAGTCTTGCTCGTCGCCCAGGCTGGAGTGCAGTGGCGCGATCTCAGCTCACTGCAACCTCCGCCTCCTGGGTTCAAACGATTGTCCTGCCTCAGCCTCCTGAGTAACTGGGATTACAGGCATCCACCATGACGTGGGTATTTTTGTATTTTTAGTAGAGATGGGGTTTCACCATGTTGGCCAGGCTGGTCTCGAACTCCTGACCTCAGGTGATGCACCAGCCTTGGCCTCCCAAAGTGCTGGGATTACAGGCGTGAACCACCACACCTGGCCCGCATCATGTTTTAATATAATGAATACCTATGTTTCCTCTATTTATGGGGTGAAATTTGCACATACCACGGTTTCCACCAAAGCTATTACTTCTGGAGCTATGGTCACCAAAGCCCTTGGGGACAAGCACAGTGTTTTAAACAACTTGGCTTCTCTGTCTCCCCACTGCCTAGCGCAGGCTGGGGCACGAGTAGACACAAAATCGGTGTGTTTGTGAAGTGAACGGAACAACCCTAAATGGATCATTCAGGAGATCTCCTCTTGGACAGAGTAACCAGAAATACAATACACTGCGAAACCAGATCTACATCCAAACTGACAGGTACATTTTCCTGCTTCTGCACCATCTCCAAAGTATTTTATGCTTTTTATAGGGAAACTCAGCATGGTCAGATGAAAATCGTAAAGGCACTGAAATTACGCCTCCCCATAGCCCACTGCAATTTCATTACCTTCTCTAGCGTACCACATAGAGCACCAAAGGTGCAATCAGACACCTTTTTTCTTTAGATTTTTAAGCTTTTGTTCCTCAACTCACAGATTATGGATAGGGAAGAAAAATGATATACAGAAGACCATCGTGGTTAAAGAGCGTAGATTCTGGAGTCAGTGCCTGGGTTCAGGTTCCAGCTCTGCTACTACCCAGAGGCATGGCCTTGGACGAATTACTTATCCTTTCTGCCTCATCTATAAGCTGGGAAATTAACAGCATCTGTCTTCTCTGGTTACTATAAATAAGGACAAAACGAGTCAGTCTTTGTAAAATGCTTAGGAGAGTGCCGTATCACAGGGTAGGTAGGTACCACGCAGGTAGTGCAGACAAGCGCCTCTGCTTCTGGGGCCTCTGCTTATTTATTTATTCAATTTTATTATTATTATTTTTTGAGACGGAGTCTCACTCTGTCACCCAAGCTGGAGTGCAGTGGCAGGATCTCGGCTCACTGCAACCTCTGCCTCCCAGGTTCAAGCAATTCTCCTGTCTCAGCCTCCCAAGTAGCTGGGATTACAAGTGCCTGCCACCACACCTAATTTTTTTTAATTTTTAGTAGAGATGGGGTTTCACCATGTTATTCAGGCTGGTCTCAAACTCCTGACATCAGGTGATCTACTTGCTTCGGCCTCCCAAAGTGCTGGGATTACAGGTATGTGCCACCGCGCCCGGCCTCCTCTGTTTATTAATATATAAAAGTAGGCCAGGCACAGTGGCACACACCTGTAATCTCAGCACTTTGGGAGGCTGAGGCAGTCAGATCACCTGAGATCAGGAGTTTGAGACCAGCCTGGCCAACATGGTGATACCCTGTCTCTATTAAAAATACAAAAATTACCCAGGCATGGTGGCATGTGCCTGTAATCCCAGCTACTTGAGAGGCTGAGGCAGGAGAATCGCTTGAGTCCAAGAGGTGGAGGTTGCAGTGAGCTGAGATTATGCCACTGCACGCCAGCCTGGGCAACAGAGCGAGCCTCCATCTCAAAAAATAAATAAATAAATAATAGTAGAGCTCTGAGCTTCTACTTAGATGATCTATTTGTCTCCCATCCAAGTACTAACCGGAACCAACCCTGCTTAGCTTTCCATCAGGCATGTTCAGGGTGGTATGGCCATAGACTCTACTGTTCTATTGGAACTATAAAACAATTTCATATTCAACATGTACCTATCAGGACTCATTCCTATTAAGTTCTTCCTCTTGAATCACTCTTTGTGGCCTGAGCAGCTGCAAAGGCAGAGTGGCCATCCACTGAATTAAGCAAGACTTTAGAAGATCAGGGTTTGGGGAAGGGCAGGAGATCCAGAGATCTACTGTAGACATAATAAGCTTGAATTAACCTTTCTCTCAGGGTTTCTCCAATGCAAAGTGACATAAAGTAGAACATTCTTGGCTGCTGACTTTCTGAGGGCCTTGGTGCTGGTGATTTCGGGGAATTCCAAAGGTGATTCTGACTGTAAGATAATTCATCTTTTGGTTGACTATGGAACCTAAACCCTAAGCCACATATATGCCAAAGGCTTGTTATGACTTTTTTTTTTTTTGAGACAGTCTTGCTCTGTTGCCCAGGCTAGAGTGCAGCGGCACGATCTCTGCTCACTGCAAGCTCTGCCTCCCAGGTTCACGCCATTCTCCTGCCTCAACCTCCCGAGTAGCTGGGACTACAGGCACCCACTACCACGCCTGGCTAATTTTTTGTATTTTTAGTGGAGACGGGGTTTCACCTTGTTAGCCAGGATGGTCTTGATCTCCTGACCTCGTGATCCACCTGCCTTGGCCTCCCAAAGTGCTGGGATTACAGGCGTGAGCCACCGCATCCGGCCTATGACTACTTTTTAAAGACACAGATTTGAGAATTCTGAAATAGTTCAATCATACAGAGAAGTATAAAGAATAGTAAACCCCTCGTGTCTGCACCACCTAGAACTTATAAAAGTGAGCATTTTCCCCTAGATTTTACTGCGTAATTATCCTTGTTTTACAGAGATGTTAATGACCTTCCCCAAATCACATGGTTGATGAACATCAAACCTCAGATTTTTTTTAATATGAAACAGTTCACACATTTGCACGTGATCCTTGCACAGGAACAACGCTCATCTCTGTTTCACTCCAAGTTTTGTATTTGTGCTGCTTCAGAGAGCACAGACCTACGATGTGACCAACATTGGATTCCCATCACAAGAGCTTTTGGAGATCTACCCAGAATGAGGATCTGGCTCTCAATATATTTACAATGCATTTTTATATTTGCAACATATATATATATATATATATATATATATTTTTTTTTTTTTTTGGAAACAAGTCCACCACCTGTTTTTGTAAATAAAATTTTATTGGAAAACAGACATGCTCCTTTATTTACATATTTTCTTTGGCTACAATGGCAGAGTTGAGTAATTATGACAGAGACTGTGTGGGCCACAAAATCTAAAATATTTACTATTTGGGTCCTTTTAGGAAAAGTTTGCCAAGCCCTGCTTTAGGACAAGGGTTTTCAGAGCATGGTTCCCGCACAGCATCACATCACCTGGAACTTGTTAGAAAGGCATAGTATTTAGTCCCTTCCCAGACCAACCGAGTCAGAAACTCTGGGGGTGGGGCCTCACAGTCTGTGTTTGAGCAGATCCTGCCAGTGATCCCTGTGTCAGCGGACACACTAAAGACTGGAATACCACTGCTCTAGGAGGTCATTCAACAAATATTTAGTAAGTGTGTCACTGGTGCAAGGTGAGTACCTAGCACCTCTATGTGTAGATAATTAATGATATCCTTGAGGCAGGTCAGTGGTTTACCTCCTAAATGTTTCTCTCAGGGTGTGAAACATCAACATCTTCCTTGACAGGTTATTTCTTCTAGAAAGCAGTAGTTGGGTCCACGGTCTGAAGTATGGCCTAGACTTCCACCATTGGGGAAGCCCACCACTTTTCCCAGGATCCCAGGACATCAAGAAGAATGTTCAGGGAGTAGGTTGGTGCCAGCACCAATTAAAAATACCTGTGTTGACAGGAAAGGTTGCGTCCTACAGTGCGGAGGGCACAGAATATGCCAGGGGAAATGAAGGAACCAGTTTTCCCTGCAGAAACGAGGCATCAACAAATGGCACTAAATTAATAAAGAATGGCAGCTCGCACGGAGCCCTCAGGAGTATGTGCATGCCAGGCAGCCCCAGGGTGGTTGTCATACCAGTTGGTTGTCACATAGATCTCCATTAATGTGGCACACAGGCAACTCACTTTTCAGGAAAACCTAAGGCTTACTCATGCAACAGCCATATGGCGCCTTCAGGTTCTCACCGCTTGGAGGTGTAGGAAGAGAGGAAACCATCGCTTCCACCTCCTGCCTAAGTCTGGAGAACCAGCAAGTCTTGGAGTTGTCACACCCCAAAATTACATGTGGCCAAAGATCCTGCCTATGAATTACAACGACAGTAATAATAATAGCACCAGCTGTTTGTTGATCAGCAAGTGTGCACAGGTGCTTCACAATAACCAAGATCTTTGTTTAGAACAAGAGAGTCTCCTATGAGAAGAGCACTTAGCAGGACTGTGGAGACCTGTGTTCTGACCCCAGTCCCGGCACAAACTCTTACCTTGGAAAAGTCACGTCATTTATTTATAAAGCAGAAATAAAACCAATCTGCCCGTGTCATGGGCAAGGGGTGACACTCAGCTTAGGGAATATAAGAGAAAGACTTTGCAACCTGAAAATCCTTAGACAAATATAAGCAATTATTATGACATTATCCTTAGGAGCAAACTTCAAGGTGCCCAGGGTTTCCCCAAAATACTTTAGTGACTTGGGCCTGGATGGGGAGGAAACAGGACTCCCTATCCTCTGGGCTAATCACCCTCAGGCTTCATAGGTGGTCAGAGTGAAGGCCAAGCTGGCAGAAGTCAAGGGACTTCCTCCTAGGTCCCGCATTCCCGACTTCTGCACCCCATGCCTGGACTTTCAAGCCAGTCCTCTTGGCAAATGCCCTGAGTGGTGTTTTGTGAAACTGTCTGCTAACCCAAACCACCTCTTGCACTGTCTCAATTATATGGATGATGCCATTTCTTGCACTGCAGCAATGGGATGCAGGAGCATGGAAACTCTTTTCCAGTCGAATTAATCTCACCTAGTCTGACAAAAGAAACCACAGTGTTAGCGACAGAGCTGTGAGTCATGAAGATCTGCAGAGAGCAACTCGTCCTAAAAACTCCCCAGGCTCACTGTGTTTCTATCAATAGCCTCTAAATAGTGATGCATTTTACTTCTGTGGGCCCTGATTTCCTCATCTGGAGCCTAAATGTATTGGGTGGGATCAGCATTTTTAAAACGTCAGGTGGAGCCTAAGGATGCTGAGGATGGAGGCAGGAGAAGGCAGAAGAGGGAGACCACTGCTAAAATTAAAGTTGAAAACAACTGGACTAGAGCATCTCTTTAATTCTTTTTTTTAAAGCTATTTAATTTGAAATAATTTAAGACTCAGAAGAATTTGCAAAAATAGTACAGACTGTTCCTTCATACCCTTCATCCAGCTTCCCCAGTGATAACATCTTACATAACCACGGCACATTTGCAGACCCAGGACAATGCTACAATACCATTAACTAAACTACAGAGTTTAGGGTTTCATCAGATTTTACATGCATAATTCCAATGCAAGAGCATTTACTGTACTACATATGCATTAAATATACTGTTTACTGAATAGGGAATACAGTAGTATTGGCTGGTGAAATACATTAACTCAAGTAGAACAGCACCAAAGGAACATCTGTTACTTCTTCATTAAATATATAACCCGCTGATCTCATGTTAAGGAGTCGTGGGAGGATGAGTCTAAAGATTTATCTGAAAAGCAGAATTAGGACGCTTTTCTCTAAGTAAAGGAAACACACTGCTGTTTCCAAACCTTTCTGACCCGTTTTTCAAAACAAAATCATCTCAAGGCACAGGCTGAATGAGAGCTCAGACAAAATGTGGCGCCAGCCTGGGCCATGAGGGATTGAAAGGTGGGTAAGGCTTGCGGCTTCCAGGTGATGCCTGTGACCTGGATGGACAGATAAGGTGAACACCACAATACCAGGGCACAAGCTGCCCCCACTGGCCCAAGAGTAGGTCTCCTGATAGCTACCAAATTCATCAAATTCATCAAATTCATCATGGAAATGATCAGAGCAGCCTCAGGATCCTTTCCTACATCTATAAACCTGGACATCTGATCTTTCTCTTTGGTGAGTCCCAGATGGCAGGCACCTTGGTGTCTCTCATCTGTGTCTTCATTTCGGCTGCTGCCTCCACCTGCCAGGACTCCACCTGCTGAAACACCTGAAAAGTCATTATCAAAGTCTCCTTCCTCCTCCAGGAAGTCTCTCCAGATGTCAATACCAGTTACAATTTCTCTCCTTCATCTGACCTTCCAGAGAATTTTATTTCTGTCTTTTGCATGCCACTTAACATATTCTGCAACTTATGATAATTATGATTCTGTCTACCTCCTCTTTAATTTTTCATCATTTATCTCTCACCTCCCACACACAGAGGACTGACATGACAGTCTAACAGGGAGGAAAGAGAGGTCCTAAAGGATGCTGCCGAACTGAGGATTAAGTATTAACTTTATCTCTGAGCTTCCTGGAAACCAAGGTAAAAAGAGGAAAGTGACATTAATAGGTTCCTCTTGAACTGCAAAACTACCTGAATGCAGAAGTCTGTCTTTGTATCCTCTGAAATCATTTTATCTCCTACATGGTAGACCTTCATTAAATGTGTATGAAAGCAACTACTAAATCCTTAACAAAGCACACTTTTATCACTGTGCACCAAAGGGCTGTAGATAAAGTCATCCCACAGATAAGTTACAGCAAGTCTGGCTAGACTTAGGGCCACAAAGAAATATCTCGTGCACACCAAGTCTTCACTATTACCAAGTTAATAACATTTTCCTTTTTAGTCAAATACATGTTAATCTTCCTTTTTAGTTCTCCAGGAACTGGCAGCCTGTCATTAAGTGGAGTGTGAAACCTGCTGTCATATGTCACAAGCCTGACATTATAACGAAAGAGGGAAAAATACAGCTCAGACACTTCTGTCATATATGTGGTTGGGAGAAAAAAATGAAGGCTTTGAGCTAATCACTTTTCATAGGCACGAATAAAGTCTAACCTACCAATCTAAATCTAAACCTCTTAGGAAAAAAATGACAAGTGAAAAATTCAAATTCTATTGAAAGCATCCGCTGGCCTGTGTCTCATTTCTTAGTTTTATAATATAGCAACTTAATTAGTCTTCCTTGGAAACATTTCTCAACATTTCTACCAAGATTTTCCAAAGTTTCTCTTCATCACCATCATCATTACCACTATCATTTGCAATTTGTTAAAATAAACACATGGATCTACACTGTGCAGAATTCGGATGCTGACCGGGCATCACATTTCCTAGATGCATTCTTGTCGTGTCTACAGCCACCTGGAAGTCATATTCTAGGTAAGTCTGCAAACGCAGTAGTCGAGGCTGGAGACTAATCTAGCTATGTGCAGTGTGAAATCTCTAGAGGAGTTAAGGCTCCCTTCACACCAGGAGGCAGGCAACCAATGATGTTTTTTGATAAGGATGTTCATATTTGAACTGACATCACTGCACATGTGCTTTTAATGCAATGAGTAAAATAATGGCAGGGTTTTGGTTAGAGGTCATCCTGGCTTGAATTTTCCACCCATATTTGAATGCCTCCAAAATGCCCCATAGGTTTCTCTTGAAGGACCAAACTGTCTGTCATTGAGGGCTGGGGGTTCAGGCTTTAAGGGTTTCTGGAAAAGACTGTTTTTAACCAACAGAAGCTCTGCGGTGCAACTTCCTCCAGCAGTCAGAGCAGTATGGCTCCTTGAAGCTGCTCCCCTCTAAGTACCAAGGGAAATTCTCTGCTGTCACCATCTGATGTGTTCTCATGAATCATGCTTGTAAGCCAAGCTTGGGTCTAAATGTCACCCACATGCTGACTATATGAGAAACACCCAAAACACTGCTTCAAGGGCAAATCTGGCAACATTACTGCGATCTTAAATTTCTTAAGAAATTTAGGGAAGTAGGAAGCAGTTTTTTTTTTTAACTCTATGATATAAAAAAAGACCTATTTAAAATTTTTTTGGTTAACATGAGAGGATTACCAAAACCAGGTCATATGATCAGGGTGGTTGCATGTAACTTGGGGACCACTGTAATTATTACATTGTGTATCATGTACTCAGCAAGGCTGCCATGCCCCTTCTCAGGTGGCTGGGTCTGCCTGGCCCACTCTCCATTTGGGCTTAGGATCGCACTTGGCCTCTGACCATACTGGTCTTGTTGGATGTTTCCTTTTCTAAGAAAGAACGAAAGAAATTCCGTTTTTGGTGATGCTCATTAATTTCTGATCTGCAATGTAACACTTCAGTTTATTCTGGTGAATAACACTCATCTATACAGTTGGATGAACCTGTCAAACCAGGTTTTGCTAGTAGGTTTCTTATGAGTCCTTTGCCCAGCTATGCAAGATGCTGTAATCATTCAATGGGAAGCAATAAATTATTTTAAAAATTCTAGATAGATCTGTATCAGCAAGGCAATGGCTAAATAAACTGTAATATATTTATACTATGGAATACTCCATGGCAGTTAAATCGAATGAGCTAGATCTTTCTGTAAAATCATGGACAGATCTCTAAGATATATTGTCTAATGAAAACAGCAAGCCACAACACAAGACATAAAATATAATGACTTTTATGTAAAAAACAGAAACAAGCACTTTGGGAGGATCGTTTGAGCTCCGGAGTTCAAGACTAGCTGGGGCAACATAACGAGACCTCATCTCTACTTAAAAAAAAAAAATTAGCTGGGGGTGGTGGCCTATGCCTTTAGTCCCAGCTACTCAGGAGGCTGAGGTGGGAGGACTGCTTGAGCCCAGGAGGTCAAGGTTGCAGTAAGCCCTGATCATGCCACTGCACTCCAGCCTGGGTAACAGAGCAAGACCCTGACTCAAAAAACAAAAAACAAACAACAAAAAACAAAAAGCCCCCTCCTCTGAACAGTAAGAGAGTTTTTTTCTAGATTGATAAATAAGTAAATGACTCTGGGAAAGTGTGAGGACAGATTAGGTTCAGACATGAAAGTAAAATGAGACTTTTAACATTATCTGAAAAGATTTAAGTTAAAAAACAAATCCATACATTATCTATGTAACTCAAATTACCATGAAGTCCAGCTGAATACACTGGCTATATTCCGGCTGCTTCATGAGACACCACTGGGGGAAAAGCCTAGCATGCTGGAGGAACTGGGGCACAACCACCTCATCTCACTACACAGGGGCTTTGTTGGCAGTTTCTCTACCAATCTGCAGAGGAAGGTATCTATGTGAAGGTACTATTAAGATATTTAATACCACAAGCCACCAATACAACTCTTAATGAAAAGCTATTATTAAGACCATCTTCCTATTTCATAATATATCTTATTCATTAACATCTCAAGACATTGTTTTATGTCAAGTTTTTGCTCCATCATCAATCAACTTTAAACAAATTTATTTTTAACTTTTGTGAGTACATAGGTGTATATATTTACGGGGTACATGTCATGTTTTGATACAGGCATGCAATGTGAAATAAGCACATCATGGAGAATGGAGTATCCATCCCCTCAGACATTTATCCATTGAGTTACAATCCAATTATGCTCCTTAAGTTATTTTAAAATGTGTAGTTATTATTGATTATAGTCACCCTGCACAACTTTTAAATTTCAAAAACCTCTGATGGTTTAATATGGAATTCTGATATTAAAAAAAGATAAGCTAGGTGCAGTGGCACATGCTTGTGGTCCCAGCTATTTGGGAGGCTGAGGCAGGAGGATTGCTTAAGCCCAGGTGTTCGAGGCTATAATGTGCCATGATCATGCCTGTGAATAGCCACTGCACTTCAGCCTGGGCAACATAGTGAAACCCTGTCTCTAAAGTAATAGTAATAAAAATAAGATGTTTAAAATGTGTAAGTATTCAAATCACAAACCCTAAACATAACTCATTTAAAAATAAGGTTATTTCCTAGGTACCTATCAATTTCTTCATTTTGCCTAAAAAAATTATTTACTGTACACCTACTATGTGCCAGGTGGTGTGCCCACCATGTGAAGACTCCAGGTGTGGCTCAGGTCCTATCTAACTTGGAATGAAGAGACTAGCTTATACTGTTAACAAATCACTTCTAACTTTCAGTGGCTTCCCACAACAAAAATTTATCTCACTTTTCACTTAGGGACTTTAGCAGTCACTATCTAGGACATATGCAATCTCATAGCAGAGGAAAAAAAGAAATGGCAGAGTACTCAATGGCTCATATATCTCCTGCTTGGAAATGGTGTCATCATTTCTGTTTGCATGTCACTGGCCAAAGCAAGGCACATGGCCAATCTGGAAGTCAACAGGGCAGGGTGTAATATCCTCCCCAGAAGGGGACAGCAAATATTTTAAACAATAACACAATCTACAATGGCCCTCAGAAAGCTTAGTATCTACTGCCATTTTATATTATTCGGTAAAGAACCACAGGATGGGTTAGGACTTCAAATTTTGAAAGCTTGTAGGTTTGAGTTCAACTGAAAGTAGTTTCAAGTTGGTGATGCCCAATGAAACCGTCCACCTTGTAGATGTAATTTTAGCTCAGCAACAAAGCAGTACCAAACAACCTCAAAATCTCATTGGCCTAGGTTTATTTCTCACTCATGTTATATATTAGGAGCTTCAGAGAAGGAGCACCTGTCTACTTATTCCAGGACCTAGAGATGAAGGAACAACTGCTATTTGGGACACGCCATTCTCATGGCAGAGGAAAGGAAAAGCAAGAGGTGAAACTGAACGACAGTCTGTCAATGCTTCTTGAAGCAGCTAAACTTCACTCCCTTTGGCCAAGACTGACCCTAGGTTGGGGATGCTCTGCATCCAGGGAGGGGCTACAAGTCACGTAGCAATGGGTAGGACTTATGATCATTAGAGAGGTAAGGGAACAATTAGTGGGGGGCAATAATACAATATTCCACAGATATTCCTGTATGCCTTTCTCTACCCTATCTACTTAGTATTTAAGTACATACTTACACATATACTTAAATCATGTTTTTGTTCCAGTTTTTGTTTCAAGGATAAATCATTATTTTTCTTTTTCCTATTGTCATACTGATTCCTCTAAGGAAAAAGTCATTCAAATATTGTATTTCTTTGCCCATTCAATTGGGGGTACTTACTACTTTAACTAGCCTTATGGTAACTCTGAGAATAGTAATCTTTTGAGGAATAGCTCACGTTTTAAAAAAATGTTATTTAAAACATTTATTTTGAAATAATTTTAGACTCACAAGCTGTAAAAATAGCACAGAGAGTTCCCATGGACCTTTCACCAGCTTACTCAAATAACAGCATTATACATAACCATAGCACATGATCAAAACCCAGAAATGGACACTGGCCCAATGCTATGAACAGACTGTATAAGGATTTCACATGTGCTCATTGTATAGGAGGGTATGTGTGTGTAGTTCCGTGAAATTTTATCACATTCATATTCATGATACGGAACTTCCCAATCTCCACAAAGAAGCTCCCCCATGCCACCCTCTTTATAGTCATGCCCTCCCCTCCTCTAACTCCTGACAACCACTGATCTATCCTCTATTAAAATGTGATACCATTTTTTTAGCACCAAATAATGTTTATGCTAATTACAGACTTGGTTAGTTCCAATACCATAGTTGGAAAGGAACGTAAAATAGGAATACAAGAAGCATCTAAATTATGCAAACCTCTGCCAGCCCTGTACAAAGTGATAAGTCTCCTATAAGAATTCATGGCCAAGTCTGTACGACTGACAACAAATCAGAGATAAACAAAAACACATTTATTCAGAGTCTGCAAGATCCCATCATTTTAATTTAGTAAAAACAGGATCAGGTCATTGTGTGAGGTACCCTGTCTGCTATTCTGTGATGATGTGGGTCAAATTTTGAAGTCTACTCTTTGGTAGTAGGGAGCTAACATGACTGGGATTCTGCACTCATTTTTCTCATGAACTTCGAATAGTATAACATTATTTGCAAGAGGGCTGATTTTTATGCCTCACTATAATGTCATAAGATTCCCCAGCAGCTGGTATTTGTTCATCTATTAAACACACAGAGGAGGCAGAAGGTGTAATCATGTCTTTTTCTCGACTGCCAAGTCCAAATCGGCAGGACTGTCTCTTTAGGTACCTCCGAACTTCACCCTGACTCCTCATTACTTCCAGTAGATATTTCCCAAGCAGCAACCCCTCTTACCCACGTTAAGAGAAATTTTATTTTCTTTTTTTGTTTTTGAGACGGAGTTTCACTCTTGTTGCCCAGGCTGGAGTGCAATGGCGCAATCTTGGCTCACTGCAACCTCTGTCTCCCAGGTTTAAGTGATTCTCCTGCCTCAGCCTCCCGAGTAGCTGGGATTACAGGCATGCGCCAACATGCCTGGCTAATTTTTTTGTATTTTTAGTAGAGACGGGGTTTCTCCATGTGGTCAGGCTGGTCTCAAACTCCTGACCTAAGGTGATCCGCCCACGTCGGCCTCCCAAAGTGCTGGGATTACAGGTGTGAGCCACAGCGCCCAGCCAATTTTATTTATTGATGTTTAGTGATCTTTTTGGTTATAACCTCACTTTAAAAAACGAAATGTGCAGTTTATGGTAAAATAGTATTCTAGTAATTTGTTACTAATTTTCTATTGTTTAGGTCACGTGTTCTTTTAAGTGGGTAAAACCATACTTGCTGTAAAAAATTAGAAAAGGTAGTTAAGTAGAAAGAAGTACATACACATTAACATTTTGGTAGATTTCATTCAAGAAAGATGAGAGAGAAAAAAGAGAGAGAGAGAGGCTGGTAGGTAGCTTTTAAAAAAATCTAACAGTTTATGTTAAACATTTTTCCATGTCATTAAATATAAATCAGTGTCACATCTTACTGTATGATATTTCATCATACATTCACACTATGATGGATTTAATCAACCCCCAATTCCTAAACATTCAGGTGATTTTGTTTTTCACTGTTATGAATAACACTACCATGAGCATCTATAAGCACACACTGTGCAAGTGTCTTATCAGTTTCCAAGGATAAAAGCCAGAAGTGGAAATCTTGAGCCAAAGAGGTGAACATAAAATATTAAAAGCAAAAGCTATCCACCGAGAGGCAGAGGTCTGTTTTTGATCAAGCTGCTTGTGGTTGTGCTGGACGCTTGCTGAGCCTGCTGGAATAAGTTTGCCAGTAACCAGTTTTATATCTTAGCTAAAAAGTGATATGTTAATCCTTGGTTTTTCTCTGCTTTTGTTAGGCTTGGGCATTTGGCCGTGCATGAGTTAGGTACCCCCACCAACCCTATCTGCTCAGTGACTGCTCAAAGCCTCCACAAATTGATGGTTGAGGTTTTCTTCTCTTCGATTGTAGCAAGCCATTCTCTCCTCAAAGATGCACTTGATCTTTAATTGATACCCCTTCATTCCTTTTCTAAAACCAGGAATTGGGAAACTATGAAGGTTCAATTTTTTGGGGAGGATACTGAATTTCCAACCATGCGTTAGTTAAGGATGGCTGGTAGGAAGCCGTAAAACAGGAGAACCTGCCAGAAGAAACACTCACACACACTCACACGTAGTTCTAGACTGCTATTGGCCTCTTTGGCACTTAGTTTTACGTTGATCCACTGGATTCGGTTTTATAGCTGTGACTGGGTAAAAGACACTTACACCTTGGCCTTCACTCGTGAAAAGCACCATCACAAGTATAGCTGCATTGTCTGTTAGCACCTGCCCTTCCACGTCTCTTTGCACTTCTCAGCATCTCTGCATTTGTTTGTGTGCTGGCGGTCACAGAGCATGCAAAAGTATCACATGCATGTATTCCTTCCTCCCTCTCTCCCTCCTTTTCTTTAAACAACAGAAGGCAACACTAATGCACTTTCCCTTGTGGCGTTAAATGTGTCCTAAGCAATGCCTCCCAGAACTCAACCTGAAGAATAATGACCAAAATAGTACTCATTGATACATCCCCCCAACCCCCATGCCCCAGGACAGCATCAGAGACTTCCAATCCTACATCTTAACCCACTGGCATGGTTTGCTTAGCTGTTAAAAAATTTTGAAGTTTGCCTTTAGGATGGCAGAAACCTACTGTGCACATTTGAAATTCACCTTTCTGGGTTGTTTTTTAAAGCAAAACAAATACCTAATAAAAATATCTCTGCAAATATGCTAATATTTCTACATGTAGCAGACAGTTGTGTTAAAATAAAGGCAGAAATTCAGCACTGTTTGCCACAACAAATATCTAGTCTTTAGAGCTTACGTCTCTGCTCTGCAGAGGGAGGTTATGACATGGTGGCTGGAATAAAGGGGAGAGGGAAGGATGTGGCATTTAAGTGCATTTCTGTGGATACTTCTAGTGAGAATGCTCTTTTTGAGACTAGAGAAATACTGTAACTGCTACTGTTCCAAATTATTGTTTTTCCTATTAGCCACTTTAAACTTAGAATAACTCAACATTTAAAAGAAAAAATGGCGGGGCGCGATGGCTCATGCCTGTAATCCCAGAATTTTGGGAGGCCCAGGCAGGTGGATTACTTGAATCCAGGAGTTTGAGACCAGCCTGGCCAACATAGCAAAAACCCTGTCTCTACCAAAAATACAAAAACTAGGCTGGGCGCGGTGGCTCACGCCTGTAATCCCAGCACTTTGGGAGGCCAAGGCGGGCGGATCACGAGGTCAGCAGATCGAGACCAGCCTGGCTAACACGGTGAAACCCTGTCTCCACTAAAAATACAAAAAAAAAAAATTTTTTTTTTGTGGTGGTGGGTGCCTGTAGTCCCAGCTACTCGGGAGGCTGAGGCAGGAGAATGGCATGAACCCAGGAGGCGGAGGTTGCAGTGAGTCAAGACTGCGCCACTACACTCCAGCCTGGGTGGCAGAGTGAGACTCTGTCTCAAAAAAAAAAAAAAAAAAAATACAAAAACTAGCCGGGCATGGTGGTGTGCGCCTATGGTCCCAGCTACTTGGGAGGCTGAGGTGGGAAGATTGCTTGAGTCTGGGAGGCAGAGGTTCCAGTTAGCCAAGATCATGCCACTGCTGGATGACAGAGTGAGACTCTGTCTCAAAAAAAAAAGAAAAAGAGAAAGACAAAAGAAAAAAGGAAATATAACCAAACCAAATGGTAGCCTTTGGGCTCTTGCAACCAACTTAAAGGTAGCCCCAGCCCCACCATGCTTCACCTGTACGCAGAGGGTTCGGAAACATATTTCTAGTTTACCTGTTTATCCATCTTTCCTAAAAGGATGCTGCTGGGGCAGAGTGGTGGTGGTGGGGAATGAGGCCACATAAATGTGCAGAGTCCACCTTAACTTTCAATGAGCTTTCATTATTTCCTTTTATCTTGTGATACGACCATGGAGAGTCAAAGGACAGTCTCCAGTTTAAAGATGAAGAGACGGAGGTTCAGGAAAGTAAATGATTGAATTTGAAGCCATGGATAGTTAAGTGGTAAAATCGGGACTTCAACCCATGCCTCTAACTCAATTAATGGGCCTGACCCTGTGCTAGACGCTGAATCAATGGCACATCCTAGTAACATATGGGGCAATAAGGCTTCTTCTGGTATGAGGATAAATAGTGATACATAGGATAGATACCTAAACTTTTTTTCTCCAAGTAGCTCAAAGAGACAGAGAACAGAAGGCTATTTTCCCTTGAGAACAGGAAAAAGGGTAAAATGTAAAGCTGCAGCCTAGCATGATATGAAAATAAGCGATAATGCTATCTTCTATCTTTATTATCTCTAGATTTCTATTCCTACTACTGCAAATGTGTCCAAGCTGGAGTAGAAAGACAGATACCTTTTAATTCCACTAGAGGGGAATAGAATGACATCAAGAGATACAAGTCAATAGAGTTTTAAAGTTTGTCACCAGCAGAGTAGAGAGGAACCCTGTTGTCATTGCACTTCTGATGAATTTGTGTTTTACAGTGTTCATATCCCTCTCCTTTAAGAAGTCTACTCCAAAGATGTTAAATCAGGCTGAAATTTTTACTCAGTTTCTACGATACATGCAATTCAAACATTCTGTTCTGGAAAAGTGATTTTTCTATTATTCTTTGTTAAGCACACAACATTTGACAGCCAAACCAATGTAATATCACAAAGAACTTAATTGGTATCCGTAAGAGGAAACGTTCTGTACAAACAGAAGTTTCAACAGCAAAGTAGTTTGTGATATAAAACACCATGGGAGACTTTCTCGTGATCTATAGAAAGATGAAGGGTTTGTTCATCGGAAAATTCGTGATCCAGCCCAATGCTGTCCAACAGAATCTTCTGCAATGAGGGAAGTATTTTATCCACACTGTTCAATATAGTAACCATTAGCTTTCTATGACTACTGAGCCTTTGAAATGTGGTGACTCCTAATGAATTCTTTAAATTTCTTTTAATTCATTTATAATTTTTTTCTAATGATGCAATTATTTGCAAATAATTCTTTTATTTATTTATTTATTTATTTATTTATTTATTTGAGATGGAGTCTCACTCTGTCACCTAGGCACAATCTTGGCTCACTGCAACCTCCGCCTCCTGGGTTCAAGAGATTCTCCTCCCTCAGTCTCCAGAGTAGCTGGGATTACAGGCACCTGCCACCACACCTGGCTAATTTTTTGTATTTTTAGTAGAGAGGGGGTTTCACCACGTTGGCCACGCTGGTCTCAAACTCTTGACCTCAAGTGATCCACCCACCTTGGCCTCCCAAAGTGCTGGGATTACAGGTGTGAGCCACCACGCCTGGCCAAATAATTCATTTAAATTTAAATCGTCACAGGTGACTAGTGGCTACTGTGTTGGAGAGTGCAAATTTAGAACCCTCTGCCCAGTGACACCTGATTTGTTCAAGTCTATGATCTTTTTCTCCCTACTCCTTCCCCAAAGTACTACAATAGTAGAAACAGACTGAGAGAGAGTTTCAGAGTCTGGAGATAACTGGCCAAGATGAACTGTCCATGTGGCTGGCAATGTCTCTTGAACTGGCCCTTTCATGCTAACCCCACTTTACCAGACTAAGCCAGGCCTTACAGCCCCATATCTAGCCTCTTGGTGGCTTCCTTCCCCATGCCACACTCTACCCCAGTCAGATTAACTCTTCAGGATTCACTGACCAGCATGCATCACTCCTTTGCTCAAAAACCTCTAGTCGCTCCCCATTGCCTACGTAGTCCGGCTACCATTTGACCCAATGTAATTGTTCAGTCTCTTTTCCCACCACAGGACTCTCTGTCAACTTGATGACACCCTACAAGTTTTCCTCAGTGTCTTTGGGTACAGCCCCCTACTCCCTGCCCTGGTCGGGAAAGTCTCTCTCTCCCCTCTCTTCACCTCTTCTCAGCATAGGTTTTAAACATTTCCTTGCCTCAGGGCCTTTGCACTTGCTGTCCATCAGCCTGGAGCCAGGCACCCCAGCTCTTCAGGAGGATGCCTCACTTGTCATTCAGGGCTCAACTCAACTGTGCCTGCCTCCTACTCCTCCAGGTTTTCCTTGACTCTCTCGGTTAAAGGGGCCCTCCAGAGCTTTTGTTCTGTTATCTTATTTCTTATTTAGCTTTATCTTTCTTATTCCATTTTTGTTTAAATTCAACTTTTTCTTTAAAATGTAAATTCTACAAGTAGCGGGGACCTGATCTGCCTTGCTCATGGTTGAGCTTCCAGCACCCAAAAGAGGGCCACTCCATCAAGCAGGTTCTTTGTGAACATCTGTCAAACGAATGAATCCTGCATTCCCTCCCAAGGCACGGCACACTCTTGGAGATCAGAGACCATGTTGCATATCTCCTGGGAGCTCAATACATGTTTGCTGAAGATAATGACAATGGTGACATTTAACCCAAGCTGCAGCTTTCCACCCATTCCTTCGTGGGTGACACACCATTACATGAAGTTACTTTGCAAATCAGGCTTCCAAGGTCTCTAAACAAATCTATTGCCCGCTGATGTGTACCTGTCTCTTTAAAAGCCTACATCAAGTTCAGGCAAAAAAAAATCTGGCTGAGGTCAGTAATTAAGGATGGAATAATCAAGTGATACTTACATTGTTATCCACTGAGGAAAATTCTAGACCTTTCATCTGATTACATTTGTGAATTTCTATTGCTACAAGTGATAACACAGGCATTCTGGTGCAAAGAAGGAGCAATTCAACTTCTTTTACCAAAGAAATGACCAGTGGAAGACAGAGAAGAAAAACTGTCCTAATGTCTGTCCTCCAGGAAATGGGAGAAAAAACTAAATAAGCAGCAGAGCCTATATTCAACTCACAAATCAACGGTTTCCTGGGAAGAGTCATGATATGGTTTGGCTCTGTGTCCCCACCCAAATCTCATCTTGAATTGTACTCCCATAATTCCCACATGTCGTGGGAAGGACCTGGTGGTAGATGATTGAATCATGGGGGCGGTTCCCCCATACTGTTCTTGTAGTAGTAAGTCTCACAAGATCTGATGGTTTTATAAGGGGTTTCCACTTTTGATTCTTTCTCATCTCTCTTGCCACCACCGTGTAAGAAGTGCCTTTCACCTTCCGCCATGATTGTGAGGCCTCCCCAGCCACATGGAACTGTGAGTCCATTAGACCTACTTTTCTTCCCAGTCTTGGGTATGTCTTTATCAGCAGCGTGAAAATGGACTAATACAAGTCAGTTCCCTTGTTTATTGAGTTAATTACCCAACAAGTATTACTCTAATATCTACTTTTCCAGGGGATGTCAGTTTTCCACATTAAAATGAAAACCATGGTCCTAAGAAAAGGTAACCACCATGGGTCAATTCTCTCATTACAATTAATTTTTAAATTCTTTGTTATATGGTCACTGCATTCTTAAGCACAGATTAAAAGAAGTGAGCCATCTGGGGCTTCTGATCTGCCCTGTTGGGCTAAAATTTTGATGGTAAACGTATCTGTTTGTAATCGGCTTTCCTCTGTTATTGTTAATCTCATTTCTCAGGTTACAGAAAGAGAAGGCCATTGCTTGCAAACAATTAATTATAAACAACTCAGTATTTACGAAGAGTCTGCAGGAAGGCTGCTGGTTATTATGACTGTTAGTCAACCTATTTTATTTTTCTTTGACAGACAAGGTCTCTCTCTGGCACCCAGGCTGAAGTGCAGTGGTACGATTACAACTCTCTATAACCTTGAACTCCTGGGCTCAAGCAATCCTCCTGCCTCAGCTTCCTGAATAGCTACTGCCATGGCTAGCTGTTTGTTGTTGTTGTTGTTTTTAAATGGATGGAGTTTCACTATGTTGCCCAGGCTGATCCTGAACTCCTGGCCTCAAGCAATCCTCCCGCCGTGGCCGCCCAAATTGCTGGGATTAGAGGTAGGAGCCACTGCAACCAGCCTCAACTTATTTTTAAAGACCCTTTTCTTCTTGCTGACTCTCTGAATTTAGCTGCAAAATCCTGCTGTGGCTTAACAGAGGAAATGCATTAGAGGATCAGATTATTTTGACATATGCAAATACATTGCTTCAAATGAGCTCTTTCTGATCACACCTGGGACGTATGCACCTAGAGGAGGTACTATTTATTACTTTTGCTTGCCATTCTTGGAGGTTCCTGTGACATTTTCAAAGAAAACACCAGATCAGTAACAGGGATCTGTCCTGAAAAGTGCATCTACTCCATGAACGAAGCAGACATTTTTAATGCTTCCTCTTAACTCCCACTACAAGAACCACAGACTTCGCAAAGAAATCTGGTTCTAATGAAGATATGGAGATTTCTAATTCCTAAATGGAGCAAATAATCCTCTGAACACTAAGTGGTCAAAACGGGTGGTATGATTGAATTGATTATAACAGGTTTCACAATAGTAAACTTAAAGCAAAGTATGTTTTTAAACACAAAGAATACGAGGAAATAGGGTTTCTAGATCCCTGGAGAAGAAATAATCACATTTTTAAATGCTTCAATGGATAAAATCATGATTTTGATTAGCTTCTAGTGGAAATATTTAAAGACACACTTGAATTCCAAGAATTACAGTGTTGACAAGTAAATGCCATTTAATGAAAATCAAACACCTAGCCCTTATGTTGGGTTGGCTCTGTTAGGTTCCTGAAGCCCCAAGTTTTCATTGACTGGGACAGCTCATTTAATCCAGAATCTTGAGAACAAAAAAGAGCCTCTCATCTTGATGAACATCAAAGTCAACCAGAGTCTTCTCTACAGAACTTTGATTTCCTCTTTAGGGAGACTATTAGGAGTTAATATTGTTTTAGGAGCAGATGCATAAGCTAGAACTAAGTCATTGAAAGAGCCTAGCTAAACTTGTGCTGATGAATGGATAAAGACTTATTTTTACCCCATTGCCAGGGGACAACTTCATCATGGAACTTCAGAGCTGAGTTATTTTCAGATGCTCCATGATAAAATGTACTCTAAGACTCAAGGCTATTTTGTTAGCTGCAAGACAGATTTATTTCCCCTTAAAAAACATGCACAGAATAATTAGGCAAGATGTTTGGCTGAAATTTTGGCCCTCCAGGTACAGTCAATGTACACTTTCTGTGGACTGCCGATAGTGAGCTATCTGTATGGGATGCAAACTATTCACTGTGTTCACTTTGATTTCTTAGATAGAATCACTCAGTTTTCACTTCCTGGGCCTGAATTCCCTTCCAGTAGCAGACACTGCTAGGCCTCTGACCAAAAGCCATTCATTTTTTTTCCCCTTAGCTTTGTTGAAATGACATGTTTAGCTAACAAAATACATTTCCCCGATTCTCTTGCAGCTATCTGTAGCCACAGGCCATAGCTCTGGCCAGTCAGATCTCAACACAAGTCTCCTAGACACTTCTAGAAAAGTTGCATTTTCCTGTTATAGGTGCTTCCCTCCCACTTATTGCTTCCCCTTTTCTTCTGCCTACCTGGAGGTGAAATCGCCATTTACTGACCAGAAGCAATCCTACTCCCTTTGTGGAAATGGAGGTTTTTGGTGACTATTGTAAAGAGGGAACTGGATTTTTCATAATCTCAGGAAAATAGGCACCAGCCAAAATAGGCTGCTCAATGAAGGGCTGAACAGCTTTGTGGATTTTATCTATTTCATCAAGTTTTCACTGCGTTAGAAAGAAGCGGCATGGATAATTTCTTTGATGAGTATTCACGTAACACAGCTCCTTGAGGAAGGGCTGCTCTTTGAAAGCTGCATGACCCATTCTGTATGGAGCATGTGCTTATGGGTCTATGTTATCAATGACCCCACTGTGTCTATTTAAGGGAACACGTGATGGTGTGGCTGACTTAAATTTTTTTTCATTACCCCCCAGAAACCTGTTTTTATAAATGTTTTGGGCTGTTTTAAAGTAACAACTACCAAATCTAGTCTCCTTCATGACTTTATAACCTCAACGAGGTGATTAAGAAAGCAAAGAAAGGTAAAAAAGACTTCCAGATAGTCTTCTGGACATGACACAGGCAGCTTCACTCTCACATCCCTCCTTTTCTTCCCTCCCTTTCGGAGGTTTAAAGGGAAGATAATACACTTCTTAAGGTGTCTGCTTAATGAGGTTTTTCCTTGAGACACTGAGACGGGGAGAGAGAAGAGATCGGTTTCCACATAGTTGAGCTCTGCCAAAAGCTGTGGCTTTGTGGAATTTGCACAGCATTGCCATCCCTCAAACGCTTTTAGTTCATGGATGGAGATAATGATATTCATTTGAGGGGCATATTATGCCCTTCTGTTGCATATACAAACCAGCCTTAATGGATATTTTTATAAAACTTCCCATGGGGAAAATAGGCCATGTGAAAGTGCCAGGCATCCAACTGTCACTTCCTTCCAGAGGAAAAAACCCAACAGCCCCACGTAGATGGCATCAGCTGTTGCTCTCATGGCTAGAAGCTCTTAATGCTTTCATCATCTACGCATTTGGCTTTAGGGCAACCCCAAACCTACAGCCACTTGGAGCGGTTGACACCTGCCAGAGTCACAGACCAATTTTAAACAATTTACCTAGATGATACGAAAGAGAGAGAGGAGAGGGACTCCAATTTGTTTCCTTTTGGAAATAGCTCTGATGCCCATAATCTAACAGTTTATGAGAGAGACTCAATTGAGCCATCTTAGTAAAGAACCACTACTTCTGCCAGTTTGCAAAACTAGTTTCCCGACCCTAGCTTCTCCAGCTGACTTGGATTGCCAGAAAAAAACTGCCAAGACTATGAGATTTTTTAAAATCTATAAAGCCCTACATTCTCAGTTCTTGAGGGAAGAGTATATAATATTTGAGCTAATTATGCCCAATGAGATCAACTTTACTTATATGGGTTCCCCCTCCTTATCTATTTCCTGGGGAAAGTCTCAAGATTCTAAAAGTTGATAGAATTATGATAATCAATGGGTAGGTGAATAAATGAGCAAATGGAAGGAAGGAAGGGAGGGAGGGAGGGAAGATTTATACCTGAGGATATGGGACACAGTTGCCTTAGCAATTCTCTTCAGATTCTCAGTAAAGGTCTATGTTCCCAGCCTAACCCTGCAGAATGTAGGCATGTAGTACAGAATTTGAACATTTCCCAGAATATGAAATCGCTTGAGTCACACAGCCTTTTATTAAAATTCATGAGTAAGGTCTCAAATACTATAATCCCTTGTTATTGTGATGTCTACGACTTATCTGTGGGAGCCACAGAGCTATTCAATGCCCCAGAGCTTTCTCAAAACTGTACCTGGTAGTAAAGTTTTTTAAAATCATAATTCTAAAATTGTGATGTTTTAAAAATTCATTATAATGGGCCCCAAAACAGTTAATGTTTTCTTCTAATAAATGAAATACTTATACTTTGTGTAGAGACTATAGACAGAGTAAAGACTGTATGTATACACTTAGGAAAAAATGAGAGTCAACGAAGAAATGAATGACTATGTTCTTTTTTTTTTTTTGCAATAGAGTTTCACTCATCGGCCAGGCTGGACTGCAATGGCACGATCTCAGCTCACTGCAACCTCTGCCTCCTGGGTTCAAGCAATTCTCCCACCTCAGCCTCCCCAGCAGCTGGAATTACAGGCGCCCACCACCATACCCAGCTAATTTTTGTATTTTTAGTAGAGACGGGGTTTTGCCATGTTGGTCAGGCTGGTCTCGAACTCCTGACCTCAGGTGATCCACCCACCTCGGCCTCCGAAAGTGTTGGGATTACAGGTGTGAGCCACTGTATTCGGCCTGAATGACTATGTTTAATGAAGGCAATCTTAACACCTCCAGGACAAGATTCTTCCAACAGTGTACCAAAAGAATGAAGTTGCCCTTGACTTAAAAATCAACAGGGCACCACGTTGGGGCAACTAAATTTGCATGACACAATGTGTTTCTAGCACCTGAAAGGTTGAGAAATTAGCCTGCTGCCTCTTGGCCTGACAAAACTCTCAATCTTGGTTCAAAACAATAAGAATGGCTCTCTCATTGTAACATAAGAAGTTTCTAGTTCCTACTCTACTAGATAGTCATATAAGTGCTTCATTTCCCAAAAGTTCATGTTCTTCATGAGAACTTTACAAAGGAAGGCCTGGTGGTCATCAAGCAGTTCTAGGGAGTGCTGACTCAATTTTAATATGGTTTTCAAAAAGTGAAGGTAAACTATGTGCCCATTTGTGGCCACAGTCAGTGGCTGCCTTGTGGTTTCTTCCATATTTGGATCTGGGTTTGGCAGGTGGAGGCAGATCTACCTGCTTCTTCTGGCAGCTCCAAGCCAGCCCATGCATAATTTACTCAAATGGATGGAACAAGCCCATTAGGGACACATCTTGGCCTGTTTCCTCTGGTTCATCATCAAATTTGCTCTGTTTTGATCTCAATGGCCCTGTAATCCTCCCCCTTTGATATCCACGAAGCTGGTATGTGTCAGATAACACATGAGACATCTGGTGGTGGACAGACCAAGGCCCTTCTGAAGAATAAAGTGAGGCTTCAAACCAGCCAATGAGCCAGGATGGGAAAAAGTTCCTAAACTAGATTATAAACATGAGGAAAACAGCCCGTACCGAGGTAGGTCAAAAGACATGAAACTGACCAGGTAGTCCATTTTTAAAACCCAGTCCATCATCCTGTCCCCATCAAGCTCTGAGATGAAACAGTTCCCTGAACATGTGCCTCCTTTGATCTTGGGCGTCTCACATTTTTCATTATTAAAAGATTGAGAATGACATATTGTAATGCATTTTGTGTCACTTTTCCAGAGGCTGTATTTTATAAATGTTCTGTGTTAATCAGAATTATAAACGAGGAACTTATTTATTTTTAACAATGTGAACTGTTCAGCCCTATGCCCCGTTCGTACCCAACCTTCAGCTGAGCCACAGGAAAGCTGGAGCTCCTGCTCCCACCAAGAAACTGACCACAGCCCCACCCCTGCTAGCTTCCCACTGCCCATGAGAGCAGCTCCCTGGCCCCAGCCCCCTCTCCCTCCTCTGTGCCTCCTCACCACCTAACCTTCCAGCCATTCTGCTCTTTTTCTCCCACTTGGATTCCTCTGGAACAAAGGCTTATGGCACTTAACACAGTGGAAGCTAATTAATAGTGTGACGATGGCTGAGAGCAAATCTGTCTCCCTGCAGTGTAGACTCCACTAAGTGGTTTCCACCATCTTGGAAATGGGCTCTGGTAGCTGGGGGCAGATAACCCTGTGCACGCAGCTCCAACCTCAGTCTGCATGGCTGTTAGAGATGGATGGAACTTGCCCTCGTGCCTTATTCACTCTGTGTGCCCCCAGTGCCTAGCACGGTGCCTGGGCACAGCAGATACTCAACAGACATCTGCAACATGAATGGAATCAATAAATAATCAAGTAAACAAATCACAAAGCCACAGAGGGCCTTCACCATTGCACCTCACTCATCATCTACGTGAGGAAAGATGAGCTCAAAGACATTCAGCTACCAGGTGTCACGGCACAGCCAGAATCCAAGTCTTAGGGTTGAATGGACAATGTTCTTTCTATATTTATTATAAGGTGAGAGTGGGGGACAAGGACCCCTAGAGCCACTGGAATGTGCTAAGCTAATTCCACATGACATGTTGATTTCTACAAATTTTTACTATTTCATTCTTCCTAGAACTGGCATTCATGTACATTTGGCAAGGAATGATTTGCTAGCGCCCAGTCAGACTTTCTGATTGGGCCCTTAGGAAGGGGCATCAATGATTAAAAAGGTGTCTGTTTGTCCTGCAATCTGAAACTGGGATTCAGAGTAGTGACGAGTAACATTGCATAAAACCTCACTTGGCGAAATGGCTGAGCAAGGCATTGAGCAAAGCTGCCTTAGTTCTGGGTCTAGAGAAAAGCAATGAATGTTCCAATTCCAAGCAGTTTCAAGAGGTCCCAGAGATCCACCTCCTGTCCTGACAGCAAGGGAGCTGGGGGGATTCCTTGAAGCTGCTTGGATTTGAACATTCAACATTTCAGTGAAATCCCTTCCCTTATGTTCAATGCCAGCAGAACATAAGGAAAGGGATTTCACTGAAACCCTGACCAGGCCCAAGGTGGTGACTGCCGACAGAATGCCCTTTTCACCGCACAGGGATGTGCTGGTTTCAACATTTACTATCTGTGGGTTTGCTTTACAGTGGAGGCACCTCTGGCAAAGCTTTGTTTCACCCTCCCAGGGCACACGCAGGCCTGGAAGGACCAATGCTACAGTGGCAGGTGATCAAAATGGAGAGGTAAATTATTCATTTTCTCTCAGGCTTGAAGGATAGACAGTTCTCTGCCTGTGAATGAGTTGTTTCAAAAATCACTTACAAGGCTGTAGTTCTAAAGCAGGATGTTTAGAACCCTAGATCCAGAGCTACATACAAGGTTCACTTCCCAGACCAGACTCCTCAATCCCCAAGTGCTATCTTCAGAGCCCTACAGAATACAATCCCATTACAGCACAGAATGCTGGCTACCCACCCCGACATCCACTCCCCTCCATCCTTCATAAGAGAACCCTCATTTGAGCTGGACACACCGAGGCCTGAAACAGAAGAAAACATTTTTCCCCTTCTTTGCAGCTAAACATGGTCACTGAACAAATGAGATATTAGTGGAAGTGTTATGTGGAAACTTCCTGAAAAGCTGCCTAGAGGGAGGCCACTCAGCTGGGAGAGGCATCCTGGTTGTCCTTTTACATGTTGGTAGCATGCATCACAAACGCGAGGGCTGGAGCTACACAGCCATTTGGGGTCAGAGGGGACTGTGCATGGAAGCCCTGGGCTTGGATGGTACAACAGAGACACAGAAGCCTGGTTCCTGATGACTGTGGAACTGCTCTGAAGCCCTGGCCCACCCCCTCCCTACTCCTTTCACATGAGGGAAAAATAAACATTCTCATTCAGTCTGCTGTTATTTGGAATTTTTGTACTGTATACAGCTGCATCCAATTCTTAACTGATATGCCCATGAATTACAATGTCTCTACTGGAAAATGGGATGGTACGACACATGTATCCCTAAACCCTTCTTGGCAGTAAGCACAAAAAGAGTAAGAATTTGTGCACACCTCCAAAAGAGCTTTAAGAAAAGCATAACGAGGAACTGCCACTTGTGGAACACTTCCTGTTTGACATGGTATTTGCCAGCCACCACAATGTCACAAGGTTAATGATGAATTGCTGGCCCCCTTTTACAGATGAGGAAACTGAGGCTCATGTAGTTTCAGAATCTCTCCCAAATTTAGCTGTTAAGTGGCTGAGGAAGAGTTATTTATATATTGGCATGAGATAAACACAGATATGGTAACAGGTAGGAAACGGTAACATTTTTAAGAACTCACCAACAAATTCGGCAAATTGCAATTATATGAGGAACCAGAATAAATAGAAAGTAACTTCACAGAATTAAAGGAGATAATTGACGCAAAACTGCCTCACGTGTGGTAGATGCCTCAGAAATATCAATTTCCATCTGGATTTTTAGAGTCCTTCCGGAAATATACAAACATACGCCCCCAAATCTGTGAGATGTCGTTATCTTGTTTGATAGGTAGCATACACGAAAATCTACAATCATTAAAAATGTACCTCAAAAATGGAGTGGCCAGGTTTCTGTGTCCCATCCTCCCAACCCCCTGCCCCTCCACTTCACGTCCAGCTGGAATCAGAGAGTGTGATATTATTTGGAAATAGGGTCTCTGCAGGTGCAATTTAGTTAAGTTAAGATGAGGTCAGCTGGGCATGGTGGCTCACGCCTGTAATCCCAGCACTCAGGGAGGCCAAGGCACACAGATCACTTGAAGCCAGGAGTTCAAGACAAGCCTGGCCATCATGGTGAAACCCCATCTCTACTGAAAATACAAAAATACAAAAATTAGCTGGGTGTGATGGTGCACACCTGTAGTCCTAGCTACTAGGGAGGCTGAGGCACAAGAATCCCTTCAATCTGGGAGGTGAAGGTTACAGTGAGCAGAGATCGTGCCACTACAGCTTGGGTGACAGAGCAAGACTCTGTCCCAAAAAAAAAAAAAAAAAAGGATGAAGTCATACTGGGTTAAGGTGGGCCCTAAATCCAATGACTGGTGTCCTTACAAGAAGGAAAAGGACACACACACAAAGATACACAGAGAGGAGATGGCCATGTGAATCGGAGGCAGAGATTGGAGTGATGTAGCAGCAAGCTGGGGAACACAGGGGTTGCTGGGAGGCCCCAGAAGCCAGGAAGAGGCAAGGAAGGATTCTTCCCTAGAGCCTCACACAAAGCATGGCCTGGAGACACCTTGATGGGTGTCTTTTGGACTTCTAGCCTCAGAATTGTAAGGGAATAAATTTCCGTTGTTTTAAGAAAACGAGTTTGGTAATTGGCTGCAGCAGCTTTAGGAAACTAGTGGAGTCTGGAAACAGATTTAAAGTAGCAAAGAGCACTGATTAATAAAAGTATTTATAATGCTGAGATCCACTTCTGTGCATCTAAAAAAATAATCATCTCTCTTGTGTAGACAGCTATGCATTTAACCTCTAATTTTCCTTCCTCCAAAAACCACTGCTGGGATGTCCTTGACTCAACTCTTCACAGAGCCTACATCAGGCTCTAGGATTCTGGCAGAGAACTCTAATTAGCGGTCAAGGCTCCGCTGCATCTGTTGATGATGTAGTGGTTATTGAGGTGAGAAAAGTCGGCTGCTGTATGTCAAATACACCAATGAACAGCTGCTAATTAGATTTGGGGATAAAATTCGATTTTATCCTGGAAATATAAGCAATCCCTGTACACAATTGCAACTTGTATATATTTGCCTAATTCTAAGCTTAATGTTCTATTCTTCTGAATTAACATAATCAAGTTTAGAATACTTATGTTGAGAATATCAAATGAATAAACATGACTTTATACATACTCTATAGTTTGACAAATCTGTGATGGAGAAACCCAATTATGATAATTTAAAAACAGAAAAGATAATTTTCTTCAACTGTTTGTAAGAGAAAAAAGGTTTTCTTCCCCTGGAAAAATTCACAATACCACAAATGAGATACTTATCTCTTGAGTTTCCATACAACTTAGCTAAAGACAAAAAAAAAAAAAAACCTCCAACAGAATCAGTGAAATATTCTCAATTGCACATATGAATCTCTAATTTATATAGCATGAGAAAATCACAAATATCAGAATGTTCTCCATGTAAATCAGTTATCTCCACTAACTCAGTATTCTCCCAGCAGGCTTAGCACCCATCCTAATAGGCATTAAAAGGATTCAGGATTCTGTGTGTGCACTCTATTTATATATTACCAATGTCAGGTTTCTTCCACTATCAGAATGAGCCCTAAAATTAGGTTACATGGAACTATAAGTCAATCAAACTGTTAATAATGTCTCTTGTGTGTTTAAAATATTTGTTATTTTTTCCAGTCTTTTTTTTTTTTTTTTTTTTTTTTTTGAGACAGATTTTCGCTCTTGTTGCCCAGGCTGGAGCGCAATGGTGTGGTCTTGGCTCACTGCAACCTCCATCTCTTGGGTTCAAGTGATTCTCCTGCCTCAGCCTCCCAAGTAGCTGGGATTACAGGCGCCTGCCACCATGCCCAGCTAATTTTTGTATTTTTAGTAGAGACGGGGTTTTACCATGTTGACTAGGCTGGTTTCAAACTCTTGACCTCAGGTGATCTGCCCACTTTGGCCTCTCAAAGTGCTGGGATTACGGGCATGAGCCACTGCATCTGGCCTCCAATCTTTTTTTTTTTTTTTACTCACAAAGTGAGATATGTGTAAAATAAAACAAGTGTTTTTCCCATCAATGGTAAGATAAATAATTCCATTATAAAAATGCACCAAGGATTTGAATACATGCTCTCCAAAGAAGATATATAATGACCAATAAACACATAAAAACATGTTCAACATCATTAGCCATAGGGAAACGCAAATCAAAACCACAATGAGGTACCACTTCGCATCCATGAGGATGGCTAGAATCAAGAAGATCTGTAACTATGAATGTTGGCAACGATGTGGAGAAATCAGAACCATCAACTCATTGCTGGAGGAACCATAAAATGGTGTAACCACTTCAGAAAACTGTCAGTTCTTCAAAATGCTTAATACATGTGACCCTGCAATTCTACTCCTAGGTACAGACCCAAGAAAACACAAAACATGTGTCCACATGAAACCTGTAATGTTCATGGCAGAATTATTCACAATAGCCAAAATGTGGAGACAACCTAAATGTCCATCAACTGATGATGGATAACCAAAATGTGGTACACCCATACAATGGAGTATTATTAGGCCATTAAAACAATGAAGCACTATGACATGCTACAACATGGATGAACCCTGAAAACCCAATACAATAAGCCAGTTACAAAAGGCCATTTACAGTATTATTCCATTTATGTGAAGTGTCCAGAATAGACAAATCCATAGAGACAAAAAGTAGATTAGTGGTTGCCAAGGGTTGAGATAACGGGGAAAAGGGAGATGACTACTAGTAAGTATAGAGTTTCTTTTAGGGGTGATGAATATATCCTAAAATCAGATTATGGTAGCATTTGTACAACTCTAGGCATACACAAAAAATCACTAAGCTATACACTTTAAATGGGTGAAGCTTATGGGTACACGAATTGTGTCTTGATAAATCTATAACAAAAATAAAGCAATACTGGGATATAATAAGAAATATTCACTTGGTCTCCTCCCCCAGTTCGTGGCCCAGAGATTCTAAAATCTTTGTAATTCCTGAGCAACAGGGATGTTAGGAGACTTTTTTGTTCTAATATTTGGTCTTTGACCCCAGTTCCTTGTCAGGGATGATAAAATTCCTCTTCAAAGGGTTTAACTTGTAATGTCCTTGTTCTTTGTTCTGAAGCCCAACTTCCTTGTACTCTCGTTTCTAGTATTTAAACCACCCTTCCTGCTCTTGCCGCACCCTGACATGCCTTGTACTGTAACGGACAGTCTCTCCTTTCCCACCCAACTAGCCCTCCGCAATTTCAAACAGTAGCCAATCGGGTCAGCTTAGATCTTAGGTTGTGCAGTCCAACCCCAATCAATAGGGGAAGGACACAGAGACAGGAACTGAGTTAGGGTTAAAAACCCCTTCCTTCCCTTGTTCGGTGTGCTCTTGCGATCGTGACTGAAACAGGAAGCACCCTTCTGCAGAAGTAAATTTGCTTTGCTGAGATATTTTCTGTTCGAGTGTTATTTCCTTTGCGACTCAAGCACTCATTTCCAACATCCTGAAACACAGCTAATCCCTTGGAATTTCCTGGGTGATGGGAGTGTCTTTTGTTATCATGGGGTGACTCTGGGTGGGTTCCTGGATACAGGCTGGTCACTGGAAAGACCAAGCCATGACTAGAAGCTTGAAACTTTTAGCTCTACTGCTCCCCAGTCTCCAGGAAGGGGTGAGGGTCTGGAGATGGAGTGAATCATCAGTCATGCCTGTGTGAGAAGGCCTCCATAAAAGTCTCTGGACTTCAGGGTTCAGAAAGCATCTGGTTGATAGTGGGTCCGGGGAGGCCATGGAAGCTCTGGGCCCCTCCTCACATCCCTTGCCCTGTGCATCTCCTCCACCTGGCTGTGCATTTGTATCCTTTGTAATATCCTTGATAATAAACTGGTAAATGTAAGTAACGTGCATTCCTGAGTTCTGCGAGCTGTCCTAGCAAACAAGAGAACCCTAAAAGGGGGTCAATTTGTAGCTAAATTGGACAGCAGCTATGGGTAACCTGTACTTATGAGTAGTGTCTGAAGCAGGGGTGGTGGGGGGCAGTGTTGTGGGACTGAACCCTTATCCTGTCGGACCTGATGCTATCTCCAGGTAGATAATCTCAGAATTACACTGAACTATAGGACACCCGGTTGGTGTCTGCTGGAGAGTTGCTTTGTGTGTGGATGGGGGGCAACATCTCTCCACATTTTGGTGACCAGAAGCGCTTTGTGTTGAGAGTACAGTAGGAAAAAACATTTGTTAGTTTGTTTTTCCTGCAATACAAATTCTTGTTCTGACAGTAAAAAAAAAATAAAATAAAGCCTTGCCAAAACCAAACAAAAGCCATGGTAGCCCCAGTGATCATTCCTTTAGTCTCAATTAGGTGGTATTTGTCTTTTTCCTTCCCTTTTTTTCCCCCTTCCCTTCCTCTTTCTTTCCTCCTCACGCTGACTCTTGGGGTTTCTGGTCAAATCATTCAGACAATTTGACACATTTTTAACGAAACTGGCCAGCTGCCTGACAAAATCAATAAGATGTATTTACATGACAGGCAACTTATCTATACACTGTGGTAAAGAGCTTTAGAAGGTTAAGTCAGACCGACAGGACTGATCAATGATTGGCAATAGGCAAAGTCACAGTACCATTGTTTTAATTTTCCAGGATGGAGCTGGTCTCTCTGGTTTGCTCAATAGACACTGCTTCATATAGACACGCATTACACTTTTCAGCACCTTTACTGCTCATTCATTCATTCATTTATCAGTGGCCTCACACACTAACTAGCGGCAAAGTAGTAGCCCCGTAACCTATGTTTGAAAAGCCAATAGCTACCTTGAAGTCCAATGGAATGGGTTTAAAAGGATCTTAGAGAGAAAAATGTGTGAAGAAAGAAAAACATCTCAAAAACACTCAACACTCCTCTGTGTTTAAAAAAAAGTAAGTGAATCATACAAGTCAGATTTATTAATTCTCTTTTAAAATGCTAAGAAGGTCAGCAAAATGATTAGTCTGAGGAGGCCGTGAGGAGTTAAGGGCTTAGGCCTATGGGGCAGAAACAGGAGTTCTAGATCCTATATGAGTTCTTCATTCACACAAACTGCATGGCCTCGTTCGCCTTCATGTTCTCACCTGTTAAGGGGGAGAGGCAGATTGATTGTGCTGCCCAAACCTGGCTGATTTTCAGGATCACCTGGGAAGCTTTTATTTAATCTTTTTTAAAAGTCTTTTCATTATGGAGAATTTCAAATACATGCAAAGGGCAGAGAGAATAACGGATCCCTAAGTACCCATTACCAGCTAACACAACAATCAACTCTTGGCCTATTTCTTTTCAGGGAGAATATCTCTACGCTCTTCCCTCCTCCTTCCCAACCTTCCTGGAGACCTTTATGAGAACAGATTCCTGGGCCATACTCCGTGGGTGTCTCATTCATCACGTCCATAATGAAACTGGAGGATTTTTGTTTGTTTTCTTCCTAAAGAGTCAGGTTTGGAAACCACTGGTCTGGAGGACCCCTGAATTCCTTTTCAGCAACAAATTTCTATCGTATAGGGTATACAAAACAACAAACGCCATTAAGTCCAGTTTGTGAAAAAATAAGAATGAATTTAATGTGCAGCATATATAATTTATAGTGCGTTAGGCCACTGATGGGAAAATATTACTCATTAAAATTTAAGTAAAATTTAAGTATGGATCTGGACCTTCAAGAAAGAAAAAATTCTGTTTAATGCAGGCTTTGGAGAAACCCCAAGTTTTCCTGATTTTAGAACTGCAAATTGTAGATCATTCTAATGACTTGCTTGGAACCAGAGTGAGGCCCCCCACTCCACCACCAACAAAGTGATGATTAAGTAAGTGGGAACACTGCACAATAACCAAGCTCCAAAAGCAAAAGCCAATCTGTGTGCTCCAATCAGTGTGCTCCAATTGGTGTGCTCCAATCAGTGTGCTCCAATCAGTGTGCTTCAGTCGGTGTGCTCCAATCGGTGTGCTCCAATCAGTGTGCTTCAATGTGTTCCAAGACCAGCCGACGACAGAAGTCAGCACCAACCTCTGGATGCAATAATCAGCACCACCAAAACCCTAATGCGTATCACCCGCTCAGAAAGTTCCAAACCTGTAAAAACTGTCTTTGGCAATTTTATCTTAAAATGGAAGAGACTTCAGAGACCATGTAGCTACCCAAACAGATAATCCACCACCTCATTTTAGAATACTTTTAACCTCTTTTTACTGAAGGGTATGTGCCATCAAAATGACAACATACATCCAGAGGTGAAACCTGGTTGATCCTACAGGCGTCTCAAACAAACCCTGCACGCTGGAATCTGACTTCATGAGCCCCCGGCCCCCCACACTCTACCAAATACCGTACTGCCTGTGAGAAGCTAACAGAGGGTGGAATCTAGAAACAGCAGCAAAAGCTCTGAGAAGCACTCAAGAGTCCCCTGAATTGGCTAAGGAACCAGATGTTGCTACATGAAAATTAACTTTCTTAGTTTGACGCACATTCTTTGGGATCAATATCAAGACATAAGGGAGGAGAAAATGAGGTGGTATTTTCTAAACTGGACCAAAACAATAACTTTAAAAATTAAGTATGTTTTTATCTTTAAATATGCAAGACTCAGATTTTTGTTTAACTGAGGGGATGAAGTGGAGAATCCATGTCTCTTCCCCTCAAAATGATAAGCTTTTAAAAGGCAGTTCATGGCTTGCTTGCAACAATTCTCCACTTAACTCACTGTATGTCCGATTTTTTCCCACAGAACTATGTAAATTGTGAAAGAAAGAGAATCATTTAACTCTAGAGTGGTTTGGCAAAAGTACAATTAATGAAAGGTGTTTTAAGCATATTTTTCTCTTATGGTAATAAATGCTTCATTAGTATTTTAATTTAAAGGTCAGCCAAGAGAGCCGGCATCTTTTGATTTTTACCGATTGAAATAATCTGCAAAAACTTAATATTCTAGGAAGCATAACTCTTAGAAATATAAGGTCTATTTATAAAAATGTTTTAAAACTTAAAAGTAACTGCATTACAAAATAAGAAATGAAAAAATTTCCCAGAACTCCACCACAACTCCATCGCTGGGTCATTTTAATTATTTCCTTTCAGTAATTTTAAACATGCCTGTTTTTTACTGTAAGTTATGCTTACAGTACATATAACTTTAAAATCTTAGTAACTGAATTTTTATTTTTCTAATTTTTAAATGACCACAGAAATGAGTCATAATTTGCATCATTAGTCTTTCATTTTTATATTTTTGTATGTTTTAGAAGAGATTTCTAAAAATAGAATAGCCACAAATGTTTTACAACTCTTGATATATATGGCCACTGATTTCTAAGAGTAGTATCAATTTACGATATAACCTGAAACATAGAAAAAGACTGCTCTCTTTCCCAGCAATTGATAATCATTTTTAAAATGCTTTGCTAATTAAATATGTGAGAAATATTACAGTACTTTATTTTTCTAATTTTAATATCTTTGTTAAAGAACCAGAATGTTTTCCATTTCTCTGTGTGGTAATTATATTCCCTCTACTGTAAGCTGTCTTTTAGAATTATTTTGCCAGTTTATCTACTGGGGTCCTTATACATTCGTATGAGCTCTTTCAGACTTCTTTAATGTTATTGTCTCCTGGTATTTCTTTGGTTTAACTTCATTTTATTATTTTTTTTGAGACGGAGTCTCACTCTGTTACCAGACTGAAGTGCAGTGGTGCAATTTTAGCTCACTGCATGCAATCTCTGCTTCACGGGTTCAAGCGATTCTCCTGCCTCAGCCTCCCGAGTAGCTGGGATTACAGGCACGTGCCACCACACCCGGCTAATTTTTGTATTTTTAGTAAAGATGGGGTTTCACCATGTTGGCCAGGATGGTCTGGATCTCCTGACCTCGTGATCCGCCCACCTCAGCCTCCCAAAGTGCTGGGATTACAGGCATGAGCAGCCACATCTGGCCTCATTAATTATTTTTTATATACAGCTTTGAGATACAATTCACATACCAGACAATTCATCTACTTAAAGTATACAGTTCGATGGTTTTTAATACAGTGTGCTCCCATTATCACAATTTGTCATCTCAAAAAGGAACCTCAAAGTCATTAGCAGTTCCTCCTCAATCCCCTTCAAATGCTCCCCATCCCCAGCCCTAGGTAACCACTAACCTACTTTCTGTCTATACAGATTTGCTTATTCTGGATGTTTCACATAAATGGAATCATACAATATGTGACTTTCTGCGTCTGGCTCCTTTTACGGAGCAGGATGTCTCTGAGGTCCATCTATGTTGCAGCATGTGTTGTATTTCATTCCTTTTTGTTGCCTAATCATGTTCAACTGCATGAATATATCACACTTACTTAGCCATTCATCAGCTGAGGGACATTTGGCTACTATGAATGATGCTGCTATGACCCTTCTTGTATTAATTTTTGTAAGAACATATGTTTTCATTCTCTTCGGTATATACCTAGAAGAGGAATTGTTGGGTCTTATGGCAACTTTAACTTTTTGAGTGACTGCCAAATACTCTTCCAAAGGAGCTGTACCAACGTACATTCTAGAAGTTACAAGGTTTTCAATTTTTCCACATCCTCATCAACACTTACTATTATCTTTTTTGATCATGGCCATCCCAGTGAGTGTGAAGAATGTCATTGTGATTTTGATCATTAACTCTTTCATGAGACATATGGTGTCTTCCCACCAACATGGAAATCATGTTCTAATGAGAAAAGCACCAGCTTTGGAGTCCCACAGGTCTCATGGGTCCACTTATGAGTTGAGTGACCAGAGGGAATTCTAAATTACTTGGTCCTCAGTTGTGAAATGGTGATAATGCCTTTCTCACTGTGATCAGTAGCCATCTAATAAAAGGTTGTCCTTGTTACTGCAATACATTGGCCCCATGCTTGGAATAAAACAATGCAGTCTGTGCCCTTTACATACACACGTGTGTACATGAAACCCCATGTACACATGAAAATTCCACCATGACGTGACAAGTGCTCTAATGTGGTATTATTCACAAGGAGCCTTGGGGTCATGGAGGAAGGGATGCTTATGTCTTCCAGGGGACTCAGGGATAGCTTCAGAGTAGCTGACACAGACAAAGTCACTCTTTACCATCCTAGTTTAACAATCTCCATGTTTCTGCCAAGAAACAACTTGGCATCCTATCACAGGCAACGCACCCCCAAGTCCAGTCTCTTGGTGGTTAAAGGTTTACTAAATCCTAGAAGTGCAATCATAATTGTAAAAATTTTACTTTGCACATTTTATGTTTCAAGCTGATTCTAGGTTGTCATTCCCTCAAAGAACACAGAAGATAAATTTGGACTTTCTTTTAAAGAAGTGGGCCTATGCATCTGGCTAAATCAAGTCATACTCAAAATCAAGACTAATCTTTTTGCAGCACTACTTCTGAGCAGATGCTATTGGCATGTCTTCAGAGAATCCTAATTAAGTAGTGTGGTTGTACACTGGTGCTTTGTCCTCAGTGTATGCTGCCAAAATGAATTCAGCAAACCATGTCTTTATTCAGCATCCAGACACAATTTCATCCAGCACTTGGTTTCCACCTACCAAACGGACAAGAGAAAACCTTGGCTGTGGCAAACATTCTCTATTCCACTGTTTTCCTCTTACAAACAAAACACATGGAGAAACAGAATAACTGTGCATGGCCTTCGGAAATCAAGTTTTCTTTTAGAAACTGACTCCCGCAATATCTACTAATCTGGGATTTGGATAAAGGTTTAAGAAAATGTTGATTATGCCAGGAACCCTCCCTGTTTCCCAGGCCACTTTTTTTTTCTTGCAGATGTCACCAAAGCTTACCCAAAGCAAGTTCTTATTTAGAGCTATTATCCATTTGCTTTTTCTTTTAACACACTCTGGGAAATCCTGTTGACAGGAGTGGCTCCTAACAGCAAAATTCTGTTCCAGAGGCGATCACCAAGGAGAGGCAGGGAGCGACAGCCGGGAACTGATGGAGAGGAAGGCTTCAGTGGGAAGCGGGGGAAGGTGCAAACAACTCAAGTGTCCATTGATGAGTGAATCGACAAAGGGCGGTATATCCATACAGCGAGATACTATTCAGTCTTAAAACTGAATAAAATTCTGACACATGTGACTACATGAATGAACCCTGAGGACTTCATACTAAGTGAAATAATAAGCCAGTCACAAAATGACAAATGCTGAATGATTCTGCTCATGTGAGGTGTCTAGAGCAGTCAGATTCATAGAGACAGAAGGTAGAATGGTGGTTACCAGGGGCTGGAGGGGAGGGAAAATGAGGAGCTGGTGTTTCATGAGTACAGAGCTTCATTCAGGGAGGACAAGGAACCTCTGGAGATGGATGGTGGTGATGAGTACATGACATTATGAAGGTGCTAACCTGACTACACTGTACATTCCACAGTTAAAAGTGGTAAATTTTATGCTATGGATATTTCACCACAATAAAAACAACTACTTGAAAGAGAAAAAGGCATAGAAGGGACCTTCACCTCTCTGTCTACCAAAGCCCACAACAGAAGCATCTCCGAGTGCTCGCTTTGCTGTTCATTTTAAGATCTAAAGATGCTCTATTTAGACAAACGTTTGTATATAAAAAGGACCCGTTTTGAAAATTCTTTACTTCTCCACAACCAAAAGAAACACAAATGAGATTTATTTTTAAGGCCAACTGTCGTCCTTTGTCTTAAAAATGGAACAATTCACATGAAGCGTCTGCGACGACAGTGTTCTCTGGCTCCTTTTACCCTCAAGGAGATGACGCGTTCAGGAAAGGGCTGGGGGCCAGAATTCCAAGGAAGCACAGCAGAGAGAGAGCACTGGCCCTGGGCCTCCAGTGATCCATTTATGCCATCACAGAAAACACCTTCTGGAGAGAGTTTCCAGTCATTTCTAAAGAATCCAGGGCAGGAAGGAGGAGGACGCTGGATGGTAGTGCCGTAAGGCTTTCTCTTTAGTTCAGCTAAAAGCCGGGCTCTTGTCACATGACCATGAAAGATTAGGCTCACAGACACTTTGAAGGGTGAGAAGGACAGGGTTTATTGGGTGAAGAAGAAAGAAGGGAAAGAGGGACTCAGCAAAGTGAGAGTCCTCCTAGTGGGCTTCCCGCCTCACAGACTGAATCCCCGGTTACCGCCCCGGAAGAGGAGAGGCCAAGCTCCTTCCCACTGCAGACAGCACAAAATTCCATGGCTCCCCCACAGCGCACACTCCTCCCAGTGCACAGGCCAGGCTGGAGGTTCTCAGGGACCCCTTTATACTTGGCTGTCTCTGTAGCATCAGAGCCAGAACCTCCAAGGCCACCCATGAAACCTGAGCGCTCCACGCCTGCTACATGTTCAGATCTGTATAATATTTTCTCTCATTCTACAGTGGCTATACTACAACATCCCTCATAATACATATTTTAAAAGAAGAAATTGTTTTAAGTTTAATATTTTTTCAATTTCCTACAAAGATTCTGAACATCTGATATGAACTAAAATCTTCCCCTTTCCATCATGCACTGAAGAAGATACTGATCACCCCAGAAAGGATGGGGATGTGGGGGGTGTAATGTCACTGGGATGGGGATGAAGTGGAGCAGAGCCTGGCTCTGAACAGCCCAGCGGTGAAGGCAGGGGGGCAAAGGAAAAACGCATCCAATTGAACCTTACATGACTAAATTACAGTTCTGACTTTTCCTGCCCTGTTCTTGCTTGCTTTTTCTTATCTTGCTTTTATTGGGCTCCAAGGAATCACAATAAACAGCAAAGGTACAAAGTGGTAAATACGCCAGAAGGTACCCATCAAGAAGTATAATAACATTTATCAAGCCCTGGGAGATGAATGACAGGCACCACACCCACCCGCTAGTTACAGAGACTAAGGGAGCAAGCACATGGAAAGAAGTGTTGCTGACAACGTGCTAGCCGGCTCCACACGCAGCTGTGCAAACGGGGTCCCTGGGAATGAAAGGAGGGCCTGAGGCGACCCACCACCCATCCCTACAGGATGAACCAGCTCTCTTTCTAGCACTTCTGATTTTCCAACTGCGAAAAATGGGCCTGTTACATTTCCAAGGCTTGATGCCGTACGCCTTTGCAGTCAACACAACATGGGATCGGTGGTAATGGATTTAACCTTTTTGATGCACGTTTGCTATGATATTGTAGTGGGTGGAATTGCATCCCTTGAAAAGACATGCCCAAGTCCGAATCCCTGGTATCTGTGAATGTGACTTTATTTGAAAATAAATAAATTTGGCCGGGCGTGGTGGCTCACGCCTATAATCCAGGAGGCCGAGGCCGGCGGAACACGAGGTCAGGAGATTGAAACCATCCTAGCTAACATGGTGAAACCCTGTCTCTACTGAAGATACAAAAAAAATTGGCTGGGCTTGATGGCGGGCACCTGTAGTCCCAGCTACTTGGGAGGCTGAGGCAGGAGAATAGCGTGAACCCGGGAGGCGGAGCTTGCAGTGAGCCAAGATTGCGCCACTGCACTCCAGCCTGGGTGACAGAGCGAGACTCTGTCTCAAGAAAAAAAAAAGAAAGAAAGAAAGAAAAGAAAAGAAAATAGAGTTTTTGCAAATATACCTAAGTTGAGGATCTTGAGATAAGGTGATCTAGAATTTAGGGTGGGCCCTAAATTCAACGACTGATGTACTTGCGAAAGAAAAGTGAGGGAAGGCCAGGCGCAGTGGCTCACACCTGTAATCCTAGCACTTTGGGGGGCCAAGGTGAAAGGCTCGCTTGAGCCCAGGAGTTTGAGGATACAGCGAGCTAAGATCACACCACCGTACACCAGCCTGGGCAACAGAGTGAGATCTTATCTATAATTTTTTAAAAAAGAAGAAGGAGATTTGAAAATTGGAGGAACAGGGAAGAGGGTCATGTGAAGACAGGGGCAGACATTAGAATAATGCATCGTCAAAGCAAAGACTGGCAAAGACTGCTGAACACCAGCAGAAACTAGGAGGGAGTCATGGGATGCAAGGAACCACCTTGTTTTCTGCCAGTCTCTTGATTTTGGACTTCTGGTTCCCTGAACTGTGAGAGAATACATGTCTATTGTTTTCAGCCACCGAAATGTGGCAATTTGTTATGGCAGCCCTAGGAAACTAACACAGACATTAATTAATTCCCTCAGTGAGAGTATATATAAAGGTTTCTATCTTGGTCCTTAACTGAGGAATGTGGATCAGTGAGGCACCTGCAGTTCTGTGGCCAACCTGATCTATGCAGTTTTGCAGCAGAGAACACAATGTTCTGGGCCCCATGTGGTAGAGAGGAGCTGGGTTCCATTTCCATTCGTAATTTATTTTCCCCAGGAACCGGGAAGTCATTTTCTTGGATCTGGGGAATTTAACTGTAAATGTACCAAAAACAAACAAATAAATTTAAAAAAAACCCCACATGTTGCACATGAAGATGATTTTCCTGTGATTTCCCAGAACGTGTCAGGCAATAACAAGCTGAGTAATGTATCTTTCCTAGAGTGCCTGAGTTTGCCCTTCATTGAAGTCATCATTCAGACCATCATGGTGAAGAAATAAAGAAACGCTGGAAACTGATCACCAATCTAAAAATAAAGAGGCCATCTGGACAAGTAATCTACAGCTTTGTTCGTTCTGTTGAGCATCATCAAGCAGGGGCCGAAAGTTGGTAAATTTAGGCTCTAAAACATCCTGCAGTCCTTAGACCATCCCACCCAACCAACACATGCCAGGAAGAGCTGTCATCACTAACACTGGGCAACGCGATCAGATTTGGGCTTTGGGGATCCAAGGTCTTCTTCCCACAGTGTCCTTGGATCTCCCTGTGAAATACTCCAGTGGAAGAGCCATGGTTGGGAAAAAGAGAAAGGCTTGGAATCCTCCATTGTACCAGACCTTCAGGGAAACCACCAATGTGGGATAGATTTACTTTTTTTTTGAGACGGAGTTTCATTCTTGTTGCCTAGGCTGGAGTGCAATGGTGCGATCTCAGCTCACTGCAACATCTGCTTCCCAGGTTCAAGTGATTCTCCTACCTCAGCCTCCCAAGCAGCTGGGATTACAGGCAGCCGCCACCATGCCTGGCTAATTTTTTGTATTTTTAGTAGAGATGGGGTTTTTCCATGTTGGCCAGGCTGGTCATGAACTCCTGACCTCAGGTGATCCATCTGCCTCGGCCTCCCGAAGTGCTGGGATTACAGGCGTTGGCCCCCACACCCAGCCAGACAAATTTACTTTTACACCAAGAGATGTCTGCCTGAATCTTTGCCCTCCAAATATAGGGAGAGTCTGGCAAGATGGGCAGAACATTGGAACAGTTCTAGAAGCAGGGGTTTCCTTTTCCCATTCTGCTAGACAGAAAAACAGAATGGATTAAAAACATCTTCATGTCCATGACAAAGAATCTGCTCTTTGTCCCCAAGTAGTCATTCTCCTCTTCTTTTAGTGACAGGAACCCCTCCTCCCTCCACCCCCAAGTTTCAGCTGTGCATGTGGCCTCCAGCTGGGGACTCCATTTGCCTGCCTCTCTTGCAGTTATATGCAACTGCTTTACTGGGCTTGGGCTAGTGGGCTGTGCACAGAGTGCTGTGATGCTTATGGGTCTTGGCCTCAAGACACAGAGCTTTGGTGCCTCATCCTCTTCCTCCACTTCCATGCACACACAGTTAGCAATCCAGCTTCCACCAAGCAAACCAGGAAAGCACTCAGGAAAAACAACAGAGCATCAGGATGGAAGCAGCTCAGGTCCCTGAATGACCACATGGAGCCAAGCCACCCCACCAAGGACTGCTACATGGGAGGAAACACCAACTTCTCTCTTTCCTTAGCCACTAATTCCATATGTCTTTATTACAGCAGCTTAGTCTTCACCCTGACGCAACCTCAAGATCAGACATTTAAACTCTAAATAAATGTTTCTTTATTTAATAAAATGAATTGGGCCGGGCGCGGTGGCTCATGCCTATAATCTCAGCACTTTGGTAGGCTGACGCAGGCGGATCATGAGGTCGGGAGTTCGAGACCAGCCTGACCAATGTGGTGAAACCCTGTCTCTACTAAAAATACAAAATTATCTGAGTGTGGTGGCACATGCCTGTAATCCCAGCTACTCGGGAGGCTGAGGCAGGAGAATCGCTTGAACCCAGGAGACGGAAGTTGCAGTGAGCCGAGATTGTGCCACTGCACTCCAGCCTGGGCGACAGAGCGAGACTTTGTCTCAAAAAATAAAAAATAAATAAATAAAAAAAAATGAATCGATGTTTTTTGGTTATGAACAATTTAGAAAACAAATCACATAATTCAACTGCATCACAGTTTGCATCTGCACAACAAAAGGATTGGAGTCAGTTTAAACAACTCACTGACTAGCAGCCTAGAAGGAATTTTCAGGAGAACCGTTCATGCTCCAGTCTTGCCTGAGTGTGATCTACCACGCCACTCAGAGCAAGTCATCTTATCTCCTTTTCTTTGCGTACATGAAGTCTGTGATTCCTTGGACGCACCGGCGAAAAACAAGAACAAAGGAGGAAGTTTTACATGAAATTAATTTATATCGTCTTTGGAAATGTACCAGGCTTATGTCTTTGCTTCCTTTCTTTTTCTATTTTTTGAGGAGGGTGGGTTTAAAAATAAACTTTTCTTTGATAAAATGGTGGTTTGGCCAATGGTAACTTTTTTTTTTTTTTTTTTGAGACGGATCACCCAGACTGGAGTGCAGTGGTGCAATCTTGGCTCATGGCAACCTCCACCTCTTGGGTTCAAGCGATTCTCCTGCCTCAGCCTCCCAAGTAGCTGGGACTACAGGCATGTAGCACCATGCCCGGCTAATTTTTGTATTTGTAGTAGAGATGGGGTTTTGCCATGTTAGCCAGGCTGGTCTCAAACTCCTGACCTCAGGTGATCTGCCTGCCTCGGCCTCTCAAAGTACTGGAATTACGGGCATGAACCACAGTGCCCAGCTGGTAACTTTTAATAATGTCTTTATTTAGAAAAATTAAAATTTACTCTGATGTTGATCCTATCCATTAAAATATTGCATCCTAGGCCAAGAAACCCCCAAAGCTAGGACCAGACACTCTTGGGTCTAACGTTCTAGGACCCCTGGGTGCACAAAGATCATCTCAGAGCAAAGGCAACTGGTTTCAGTGATAATTTTAAAAACAGGTTCGGCAGGGATGACTGCTCTCTCAACATGGTTATGTTTAGGTTTTTATAAAAGCACCCTCTCTGCATGGGAGTCGGCCATAGTGCAGCAATAGGATGACCTGGGAGACAGCTCTGGACATAGGCTTCCAGGACAACTCCACAAGGCTGTCGAGGGCAACAGAGTTTCTACTCATTTCCTGTAGCAGCAAACCAACTTTTTCTTCCAACCTTACACGGAAAAAGCAAATCCTCATGGCCTATAATTAAACCACCAAAGTGGGGCACTTTTACTGGGAAGAAACTATTTAGGAAGTACCAGAACAATGAATGAAAACTATCTTAAAACAAGAACTTGATTTTAGGATGCTTTTAAATGGCTGAGGGAATGATTCTTTTTCTGTTCTAACAGTTTCCTTGTAAGTATTAACAAGCTGCAAATATGGCCAGGCACAGTGGCTCACACCTGTAATCCCAACACCCTGGGAGACCAAAGTGGGAGGATCATTTGAGCCCGGGAGTTCAAGACCAGCCTGGGCAACACGGCAAGACCTCATCCCTACTAAAATAAAAAAAAAAAAAAATTAGCTGGGCATGGTGGTGCACGCCTGTAGTCCTAGGTACTTGTGGGGCTGAGGAAGGACAATTGCTTGAGGCTGGGAAGTCAAGGCTACAGCGAGCCCTGATCATGCCACTACATTCCAGCCTGGGTAACAGGGCAAGACCCTGTCTTTAAAACAACACCAACAAAAAGTTGTAAATAACAACAACAATAATAAAAGCTTACATGTATTGAGCATTGACCACACCAAGTCACAGATGTCACAGATGTGGAAAATGCGGTACAGGGGGTTGAGTCACTTGTCTGAGGTTACAGAGCTGGAAATGGCAGGCCTGGGATTTGAACCCAGGCCATAAGCAAGCAGAGCCCATGTGCTCCCCCAGTGATGTTCAGCTGAGGATTTTAAGCTGCGGCGGTGGGTTCCTGGGCTGTCCACACTCCAGTTCAGAAGGGAGGTCTCATTTCAGGACCGGCATCCACTTTTTTTTTTTTTGAGACGGAGTCTTGCTCCGTTGCCCAGGCTGGAGTGCAGTAGTGTGATCTCGGCTCACTGCAATCTCCGCCTCCCGGGTTCAAGTGATTCTCCTGCCTCAGCCTCCCACATAGCTGGGATTACAGGCACCCGCCATCATGTCCAGCTAATTTTTGTATTTTTAGTAGAGACGGAGTTTCACCATGTTGGCCAGTCTGGTCTCGGAACTCCTGACCTCAGGTGATCCACACACCTTGGCCTCCCAAAGTGCTGGGATTACAGGCGTGAGCCACTACGCCCAGACCAGCATCCTCTTTAACATCTTCTGAGAGCTGGTATTCATCAGATGCCCTCGTGCACGCTCTGAGGACGGCATTGGGGGTACTGTGTATACAACATTTACACAGAGCTTCACAGTGGCCGAGCACTCTTCCATCCATTATGTGCCTTGCATCTCATGGCTGTGAAGCAGAGCAAGCTACAGGTATTATTCTCCACAACTAACAGGGGTGGAGACTGAAGTGCAAGAGGTTTTGTGGCTCACCTCAGATACAGCAAGGGCTGTGCTTTTAGTCAAGGGAATCATGTTATATCATTCAGACAGAGGGCTGATGTGTGGAGAGGGGAGCCGGGGGTATTGTCTCCAGAGAATTTCAGGCAGTTGACATCTACCTCCTGAAACTGGAGACCAACCTCCTCCCTCCTAGGGTCAGTTTCCTCAAGTCCTGAGCCTGCTGCCTCCTGCCCAGCTGCCAGTGTATGGCCCCCAACCCCCAGGCCATGGACCGGTGCCTGTCCATGGCCTGTTAGGAACTGGGGTGCACAGCAGGAGGTGAGCGGCGGGCAAGCAAGCATTACCGCCTGAGCTCTGCCTACCGTCAGATCAGCAGTGGCATGAGATTCTCATAGGAGCACAAACCCTATTGTGAACTGCACATTGAGAGATCTAGGCTATGCCCTCCTTCTGAGAATCTAATGCCAATGATCTGAGGTGGAAAGTTTCATCCTGAAACCACCCCACAACCAGGTCCATGGAAAAATTGTCTTCCATGAAACCAGTCCCTGCACCAAAAAGTTTGAAGACTGCTGCCCTAGACCATGAGCCCCTGACACAAGGGAGTGAGATCATCTTATCATCTTCGTATCCCCAATTCATGCTCAGTAAGTTTCCTCCAAATGAGAGCCCCAGACAACTGCCCCTCCCCATTATGCTAAACACCTGTAGGGTATACAACAAAAGTCGTAGAGATCAGTGTAACTTTCACCCTGCAATTCCAGGTCTTAGATTTTAGATGTTCACAAACATCCATGTACAAGAAGGTTCACTTAAAGATTGCTCCTTATAGTAAAAAAATGGAAATCAGCCACATATCCAACAAAAAAGATCTTTTAAAATCTTCAAGATAACAATGGAATACTATACAGCCATTAAAGCTGCCACTGTAGGAATGTATGCATCAACCTAGGAAGACTTCTGAGACACGTATTGTGCAAAAAAACCTACAGTCTAAAATAAGTATTTTATGATCACTTTAGTTATATGATATTCATATACTCATATGTATTAGAAAAAGTTTAACAGGATATATTTCAGGGTACTAACAGCTGTTATCTCTTGGTGGACAGAATTATGCTTTTTGGTGGGTTTGTAATGAAATGAATTGCTTCTAGTTTGGGAGGATGGGAGCTACTCACCCATGAGCTGGTAGGTGTCAAGAAGCTAGTCTAAGTCTTTTATGGGTCATAAGAACTTAAGATACCATGACCTGGAAGTGGGCAGACTTCACGGTCATCTGGGACTTAGGTAATTGTAAGTATCATTACCTAAGGTATCAGCAACTTGTTACTAAAGTCTCAAACAAGTGACCCTGGAGAACCATCAAGAACAAAGGCAAGTCCCTAAAGGTGATGCCTTAAAAAGGCAAAGCAAGACCGGTGCAGTGGCTCATGTCTGTAATCCTAGCACTTTGGGAGACTGAGACAGGTGGATTACCTGAGATAAGTAGTTCGAGATCAGCCTGGGCAACATGGTGATATCCCGTCTCTATAAAAATGCAAAAAACCAGCCGAGCATGGTGGTGGGTGCCTGTAATCCCAGCTACTCAGGAGGCTCGGGCACTAGAATTGCTTGAACCTGGGAGGCAGAGGTTGCAGTGAGCTGACATGGTGCCACTGCACTCCAGCCTGGGCAACAAAGCGAAACTCTCAAAAAAAAAAAAAAAAAAAAAGCAAAGCAAAATAAAACCTCAGAAAGAAATAAAAAAGGCTCATGTAATGATAACTGCATATATGGGAACTGTAATAATTCATTAGTTTAACACACCACCAACTTGTCTCAGGAGCAGAATAAATAGACCCTTTTACAGATGCTTCTATTAAAGCTTGAATGCTCTTCCCTATTTCTCATTTTTCTTTCATCAAAATATTTTATGAAAATGTCAAATCCCAGCAGAAGATAATTTGCAACTTATATCAACAAAAAATTAGTATCCAGAATATGTAAAGAATTTCTACTAATCAGTGAGTAAAGCATCACCTCTCTTTCTCATGCCCCAAAACAGGAAGGAGGGAAAAGGTGCTAGAGATATAAACAAACAATTCACAGAAGCAGCAACACTGATGGCTAATCAACCTATGAAAAGGTGTTTAACCTTCCCAGCAATCACAGAGAGGCAAACACCTGCTCTTTCACCCCAGCCACATGGAATCTTTTTGGTCAACCTGATAAAAGCATTTACTGGTAAGAATTTGAGGAAGTAGAATCCTCCAACACTGATGGTGGAATGTAAATTGGTTCAGACACTTTGCAGAGCAAGTTGCCAAAGCTAGTAAAGTTAAAGATACATATGACTGGCAGTTCCCCTTCTGAGTACACCCCAGACCTAGGGGAATTCTCACATAGGAGAATCTCACAAGAAGAGCTACTGCAGGATATATATATATATACACACACACACACATACATACATACGTATATGTGTGTATATATACACACATATACGTGTATATGTATATGTAGATACACACATATACCTATATATGTGTATATATACACACACATATATGTTATATATATCTATATATCTAATCTATCTATCTATCTATCCATCTATATATATATCTGTTTAAAAGAGCAGAAATGTGGAAGCAATCTAGCTGTCCTCCATTAGGAAAATGAACCAATTACTGTCATCATATATAACAAGTAAAATGAATGAACTAGATCTACATAAATCAATATGGATAAATCTCAAATCTATCAGGTTGGACAGAAAACAAGTTTCAAACGAATCTGTAGAGTGTAATACAATTTATATAAAATGTAAAACAACACAAAATGATGCTAGATTATAAGCTAGACAGATTTGCACATGCTGAAAAAGTGTACAGTAACACTGCACATCAACTTTGGGATACCTTGGAAGGAGAAGGATATAAAGGGATGATAGTCCCCAAAAAATAACTTAAAATTAGCCCCAAGAAAACACTGTGTTAGAAAGAAGTGTTCATAGAACTGTAGGAAAACGGGAAGAGATCAGACCTTAGTGATACCAGGAAACATACTATCACGTTCAACATCCATGGCCCCAGACCTGGATTCTGTTCATATTCTATCCCAGGAGGACAGACATTGTGAAGTTTCTGAGTAGACACTAACCACTGCCTGGACTCACAGAGACCATTCATAATGGCATCATAGGAGCAACATGGCGGCAATAAAAGTTAAAAATAGGCCCGTCACCATCGACTCTGCCTTTGCTCCACAGCCTCACCTATGTCTGTGCAGCCATCTAGAGTTCTAATGGCCCTCAGACCCACAACCCCAGCGCAGGTACAGGGTCTTCTTTATGTATCCCGACTGAGTCTGACATGTTATGGATATTCAGCCCATATTAACTGGTGATAGTGGATGATGACCATGAAGAAACTCAAGCTTCACTGGAGTATATACAACTTCAGACAGCAGCAAAACACTGAGCCACCTAGGGAGCAAGCTGTTGAAGGAGCTTAGTAGAAGTTATTTTGAGCTCAAAGCAGTGTTCTGTTACTGAGCATCAATAAAGCACCAGCTTCCCATTAAGGGTCTGACTTCAGGCTGGCTAAGGCATGCATAGCTTTTCTTAAACTAACTCCTAAAGGGACCAATTACTGGTCCAAGGTTGAAAGGATGGAGAAGCTCTTCCTTCTGATAAAAGGAGAGAGGATTTTGCATGCTCTGTGTCTTTTGCAGTGGCCCCTGGTAGAACTCTACTCTTATCACATCAGTTGAAGATATTATTAGCAGAAAGTCACGCTAATTCTGCTCATTCCCTGAACACCTGGAATAAGATCTTTCAGTTAATAGTTAATCCTATTTTTTGAGGGCCCACTGTGTACTGAGTCCTGGGCTGAAGGATGTCACAAGTTAGGTAAAGGAAAGAAGGCAGCCACTTTCACAACATATCTGGGGGTGGGCTTAGGGCTCCTCAGCTGTGATCTCCAGGGGCCACCTCAAAGCCTCATCTCTACTGGTTCAGATCAACAGGGTTATGGTGCCATAGCAATGGCAACCACAGCAACGACAATGACAACCACAGATATAGGTCCCTTTGCCGCACCAGGCACTGCCAAGACTCTTTATATTAACTTATTGAATATGTTAACCCACGGTCAACAACCTGTGTCATCCAGAAAGGTCAACTCCCCATTTATCTGGATTCACCCAACAGATTTGTTAATCTTCAAACATCATCCACCTGAGAGCAAGGTAGTTAATACTGAGGACCCTGAGTGACTGCATTCAGACTCAAGGACACATATTGAGTCCCTGCTGTAACTTGTGCACCCTGTCAGCTACTTTCCCATATTCTCCCACATGCTTCTTGTGACCCAGAGGGGTAGACACCGTCACCTTCACTTTACACAAGACAGGAACCAAGGCTGGGAGACATTTAATAATGCCCTCCAGGTTCCAGTCTCAAGAACAGGGAGCTGGATTTCAAACTTAAGCTGCTGGCTCCCTGCTCCGCGGCTCCCCACTCCACATTGCTGGTGCCATGGGGAATGGGGAAGTGCGTCCTTGGGTGGAAACACCTGCCTGGTGGTCAGCTGAGACATCTGTGAGGTCAGCTACAGTGGCTTAAGGAGTGGTCCCAAGTCTTAATCCCCAATACCTGAGAATGTAACCTTATTTGTGCTACAGGAACTAGAAAGAAATTATTTAGGCAGTTAGCGAGGGTAAGAGAGTCCTCAGCAAGGTTTCTGTTTTAACAAAAAGCAGCCCCCAGATCATTTCTTTTCTAGCAGAGCAGCCTGTAAAATCAAGCTGCAGATACGGATAAGCAAGCTGGAAGCTTGCACGGGTGAATGCTGGCAGCTCTGCGGATAGGAAATGGCTACCTGGGGGCCAGGCGTGTTCAACATGGAGGGTCCATCTTCCCTTTTTCAACCAGGTGTGCAATAAAGAAGCAGGCAACATGGCGCTGGCCAGGTAGAGAACCCACCTGCCTAACAAAAGATTAGGGTGGGGCAGCCATCTTCTTCCTACACTATGTAAATGGCACACTATCTAACCAATCATTTGGGCCCTATGTAAATCAGACACCGCCTCTCCACGCTCATCTATTAAACCCCCACCCCACCCCCCATGCATTTCACCATGGAACTGGAAGACTCACTCAGGAGCCCCTCTCTCTCTGCAGGAGAGAGAGAGCTTTCCTCTTTCTCTTGCCTATTAAACTCCTGCTCTTAAACTCACTCCTTGTGTGTCAGTGTCCTTGATTTCCTTGGCATGAGGCAATGAACCTCAGGTATTAACCCAGATGAACAATGCCACTTCATGTAGAAGTAAGGTTTTTGCAGGTGTAATTAAATAAAGACCTCGAGATGAGATCATCTTGGATTTAGGGTAGGCCTCAAGTCCAATGACTGGTGTCCTTAGAAAGACGAAGGGGATTTGACAGAGCCAAAGGGAAGAAGGCCGTGTGAAGACATTGGCAGAGAATGGAGTAATGCAGTCACAGGGTGAGGAACAACAGAAGCCACCAGGAGTGGGAAGAGGCCACGAAGGATCTTCCCCTGAGACTTTGGAGGGAGTGTGGCCCTCCTGACATGTTGATTTGGGACTTCTGGGCTCCTGAACTGTAATATAATAAATTTCTTTTGTTTTAAAACTACCAGATTGGCCGGGCACGGTGGCTCATGCCTGTAATCCCAGCACTTTGGGAGGCCAAGGCAGGCAGATCACCTGAGGTCTGGAGGTCAAAACCAGCCTGATCAATATGGTGAAACCCTGTCTCTACTAAAAAAAAATACAAAAATTAGCTGGGCATGGTGGCGGGCACCTCTAGTCCCAGCTACTTGGGAGGCTGAGGCAGGAGAACTGCTTGAAACCAGGAAGCGGAGGTTGCAGTGAGCCGAGATCAAGCCACTGCACTCCAGCCTGGGCGACAGAGCGAGATTCCATCGAAAAAACAAAAAACAAAAGCAAAAAACAAACAAACAAAAACCAAAACAATAAAAACTACCAGATGGTGATAATTTGTTACAGAAGCCCTAGGAAGCTAAGCTACCAACCTTTACCTCACAGACTTGCTTGAAGCCGAGCCAGGACGATGTGGGGGAAGGAAGAATGCAAAGGACAGACAGGACTCGGACTTGTGTCCCAACGTGATGATTCTTCCTTTCTGCCTACCCAACAGACTTCTGCTGTGAACTCAAACCAAAATCAACCCAGGAAACTAACAGCACAAAACGCCAGCACTTTTCAGAGACGTGTTACCAGTGTCTTAGAGTAGTCTTACCTATTAGAGGGTTTAGGCTGTGGGTCTTAATTTTATGATACTTAGCTGCACAATGTTGGATTGCAGTGAAGATAATTTAGTTTAGAGACAGACTGTAACAGCTTCAGGCTTTTTTCCCCTTTCCTTTTAAAAGGCAAATCCATCTTCAAAAAAAGAAAAATACTTATCCAACTTCAAAAAAAGAAAAATACTTATCATCTGTAATCCCACCACCGTAACATAATTATTTCTCATTTTCAAACATTTCTCCATTCGAATAATTAATATTTTCCTCTGCTTCTAACTAAGCAAAGTGATACTTTTTTTTTTTTTTTTTTTTTTTTTTGGTTCATTTACCTAAACATTAACCCAGGAGTTGTTTGGTTTCCATCAAAGATATGTGAGAGCAGCACTCTAATTCTTCAAGAATATTTCCCTAAAGGAAACTAACCATTAACTGTGACTTCCTTCAGGACATCACTTTAATTCTCAAAGGAATAAATTCATTTTGCAAAGCACTTAAGACTTGATTGTCTATTCTTAACCCCTGCATTTCAGAATTTTTATGAGTAACAGAACAGTAAAACACTAGCTCAGGATTAGATGTCTACAGCTATTAAAAAGACGACAATGAGATACAACAGAAAATAATCAAATCCTAAAAAAAATACCCATGAGATTCCTCCCAACACCAAATCTGTCACTTAATATGTAACTTCTCTAATCTGGAGATCATATACCCGGGAACCTCAACTATCTCTAGCAAGCATCAGAACCAAGTAATGTGTTTTGAGTGAAAACAAAAAAAATAATGATAGCTAATATTTACATAGTGCTTCCTGGACTGTTTGAAATGTTCTCACATACTAATTCACCTAATCCTCACAGCAACTATGCAGTAGGTGCTATTTCTCCCCATTTCACAGAGGAGAAAACTGAAGAACAGAGAGGGTAAGTAACACGTCCCAGGATGTACATAACATCAATGGCAGGGGCTGGGGTTCCACCAGACTGTCTGGCCCCAAAGTCCGTGCTGCTGACTTCCTAGGTCACACAGGGCTCACACTCAGCTGAGGGTGGAATGCAGGCCTCCTCTGGCTTTAGAGAGTTTTAATCAGCCTACCAATCTGAAACAGCAAGGTAGAGTTGGTAGAGGAGCTGACTTAAAGGTAGGCTAGGTGAAGGTACAGCTGACATCCTGGTGGCCACTAGGGGAATAGAAAACTATACAAACTACAGGTCTAGAATCCTGTGTTAGTCTGTTCTCACGCTGCTAATAAAGACATACCCAAGATGGGGCAATTTATAAAGGAAAGAGGTTTAATGGACTCACAGTTCCACAAGGCTGGGGAGGCCTCACAATCATGGTGGAAGGCAAATGAGGAGCAAAGTCACATCTTACATGGCGGCAGGCAAGAGAGCTTGTGCAGGGGAACTCCCATTTATAAAACCATCAGTTCTCATGAGACTTATCCACTACCATGAGAACAGTATGGGGGGAACCGCCCCCATGATTCCATTATCTCCACCTGGCACCACCCTTGACACATGGGGATTATTACAATTCAAGGTGAGATTTGGGTGGGGACACAGCCAAACTATATCAAATCCCAAATCCAAAAATCTGAATCTAAAACACATCTGGTTCCAGGCATTTTGGATAAGGATATTCCACCTGTAGCACAGAAGTCCTTGAGTTGCGGTAGTTAATACAGAAGTATCCCTCTTAGCCAAGAATGCCTACAGCCATTTCCATGGGAAGAGGAGAAACAGCAATTACTATACACGACGCAAATGCTGGCCATAGTGTATACAAGACCTCAGTAGAGAGGATGTCATGACAAAGAGTGATATTCAAAATATTTAACAACTGCCACAGCCTGGACACTGACCAACTAGGATCCTCTGTGACTCTTCAGATGGGGTTCTGTTCACAAATAACTAGCATGGCTCTCCTGGGGCTAATGGCTAAATGTCCTTCCTTTTATCCCCATCCCATAGAAGATGAAACAGACCCAGAGAAGTTAAAACTTGCCCAAAGAGACATGGCAAAAGGACAGTGCCAGGGTTTCCATGTTTTATTAAACCATGTTGCCCATATTTACTAAGAAAATGTTCTCAGCTCATCCTGAGAATTTAGATCAGTGTTTAAAAACTTCAGAAGGATGGCCGGGCACGGTGGCTCATGCCTGTAATCCCAGCACTTTGGGAGGCTGAGGCGGGCAGATCACGAGGTCAGGAGATTGAGACCATCCTGGCTAACACGGTGAAACCCTATCTCTATTAAAAATACAAAAAATTAGCTAGGCGTGGTGGCGGGTGCCTGTAGTCCCAGCTACATGGGAGGCTGAGGCAGGAGAATGGCATGAACCCAGGAGGCAGAGGGTGCAGTGAGCCAAGATTGTGCCACTGCACTCCAGCCTGGGGGACAGAGAGAGACTCTGTCTCAAAAACAAAAAACAAAAAACAAAACACTTCAGAAAGATTCCCTCTCAAATATGGTTCAAGTTTTAAAAGTTGGAAGAATAATATTTTGTGACAAGTGAAAATTATGTGAACTTCCTATTTGAATGTCCACAAATGGAGCTTTTTTGGAGCACAGCCAGCCTCATTTGTGCATATATTGTCCAAGACAGCTTTTGCATCCCAAGAGCAGAATTGAGTGGTTGCAACAAAGACCATGTGCGCCTGCAAAGCCAAAAATATTTACTAGCTGGCCCTTGGCTGAGAAAGTTTGCTTTCTCAACTGATCTAGAACATTTACTTAGGAGGATCACTCTTTCTCTGGTGATAAAAAATAAACAAGGCACTAATGCACTCATAAAACAATTTATAAACAACACAGTCATTTTAATTACTGCTGAATCCTAACAAGTGGCTCTGTGCCAAGCATGGTTTGACCCCGGATGGGTAACCTTCCTGTCATGAGACTGTGAGACTGTCTTTCCACTTGTGTTATCTCTATAATTTCTAGGAACATGGGATAAATCGAGCATGGGGGGGCGGGAACAAATCTCATCTTAAACCTACATCCTCTCTACACATTGTATGATCCCATTGGTAGAAAGCCCAAAAAACAGGCAAAATTAATCCAGGCTGTTAGAAGCGATGACAAAGGTTACCTTCGTGAGGAGTGCAGTAAACAGAAGGGAAGCAAGAAGGGCGCAGGGTGGCGTCATGTTCTGTTTCCTGATCTGGGTGCAAATCCGGGCATGTTTTGATCATAAGTGTGTTTAGTTGGCGAAAACCCACTTTACCGCACATTGACAATATTGCACTTTTCATGAAGTATGCATGTTTAAATGTCAGTAAAGTTTATATAAAAACACGGACAACTTTCTTATGTTTAGCTATGGGGAAGCTGATGTGTTTGTCCTTGGATTGCTGAGATGCTAAGAATGCATGGAACCCTGGAGGCGGAGCCCAAACATGGCTCAGTGTCTCATGTGGGACCACGTGGCTCTCAGGCCTATATGGAGAGCCAAGAGGGGCAGCCTGTTCCCATCCCAGCCAGCCCCCAGTGCCAGCCCTGTCAGCTTTCCAGAGCACTGCAAAATCCCAGGGTCTCTGAGATCTGAGTAAGGAATGCTGCAGCACCAGCAGGTCGTGCACAGATTGGCCTGCTGAAAGCGACCTCTTGACTCCCTAAGAATGTGGAGCTAGGGGAGTAATGCTGGTCACTCAGGCTAATAAGGAAATGGAAATTTTAGCTTGAATAACAGATCACTGGTACTCCATAAGTAAAGTATCAGCCACAGGCAGCTTACAATGTGAAAGTCACATCAGAGTTATGAACTTGAAAAGTTAAATTACCCAATGAAACATCTTGCTTCTTAGCTTTGTAACTATTTTCCCTCCATTCCTTTCATTTATTTGTGGAAAGCCGCCTGTGCATGAGGAACCCTGAGAGATGCCAAGACATCTCCCCTGATCTTGAGGATCTCCAGCGCAGAGAAAGAGAGTGAGCCGAGGAGAGAAAGTGACACCTGCACCAGGTCTTGAAGGGCAAGGAGAAAGCACCAGGTGAAAGAAGGAGGGAAGTCCAACCCCCGATTTTTTTTTTAACCTTTGGTGTATAATTCCTCTCTCTGCCTCCTTCCCTTGCCTCTCCTTCAATCCACTGTCCTCCCAACCAAGTCTGATCACATAAAAATCCAAATTCCATCACTCACTTCCTAAACCATCTCCCTGGCCCTGCCTCTGCCTTCCAGCCTTAGCTCCCTGGTTTCAGTTCCAGTCACAAAGGCCTCTTTCAAGGTCCCAGCAAGATGCTGCAGTGACTGCAGCTTGATCCCGGGACCCAGACTACCTGGGTCCAAATCCCACCACCCTACCAGCCACGTGAGCTCAGGCATGCCCACTGGCCTCTCTGTGCCTCAGTTTTCACATGTGTGCAGTGGGGATGGTAAAAGCACCTTTCTTGCAGTGTCGTATGAGGACGTGATGAGGTAACACAGACCCGTGCCTGACACGGTAAACCCTTGGTAAGCGTGACCTCTGACCCCTACCCACTGCTACCGTTATCCTCATTTTCCCATCACGACTTTCACACATCTTGATCGCAGGTTCCGGAAACATCTTTCTTCAGACTCTTTCTCCACCTATTTCCTACCCAAATTCCAGCTTACACATCACACCACAGGAAGGCCATCCTTGACCCTGGTCTGCTTCTTTCCTGCCACTTCACAGCTCTTGTCACAAAGGGTAATTACGTAATTATGGCCGTGATGACTAGCTTGATGTCTGTCTTCCCTACTACTCTGTCTGTTCAATGGGGGGCAAAGCCACTTCTCTTGCTCTCTGCTGTGTGCCAGCGCCACAGCAGGGGCTGACTGTGTACTGACTAGGGAACGCACATGTGCACATGCTCCAGGCAGAAAGCAGCAGCCACCGCAGATGCAGGGAGCCCCAAGAGGCCACGGCCTGCACAGAAGCACAAGTAGCCTCTTGCAAGTGCAGAGGTGAGAAGCAACGGTGGGGCCGGAGAGCACACTCAGAGTCAGTTCAGAGGCCTGCCTGGCAAGCTGCGCGGGGAGCCACCCGCAGGTCGAAACAGATGAGTGTCGGCATGGGGACGTGATCCACAGTGCAAGGGGGCCCGAGGACGGCTGGGAGGAGGCACAAGACCAGAGAGACAGGTGGTCAGTTAGGACACTATCACGACAGTCACAGATCTGGATGAAGAGGACAGGAACCACAGGCCCAGGATGCAGAGGTGGGCCCTGATGCCTTCTACACTAAAGGGTGTGGAAGACAAACATGGGCATCCAAGACAGGGCTACTTCTTTAGAATGACTTGGCAGGGAGATGGGTTTACTTTCTTATTTATACATCACTCAGAGGAGGGGGTGGTTTGTGCAAACCAAACCAAACCAGCCCCAGGTACATTCATGGCCTTATACATGTTTTGCTCTTGTTGACCAGATGGTTTTAAGGCTTGCTGAGACCACCTCGTCTAGAAGGTGCACTGCTTGAACCATTGTAATTTTCGGGCAGTGAATATGAACAGAAAGACTCCCTCATGCTGCATTCCCCTTCCACTTTATCCTTCGCCGAGGACTTGAGGCTCCCTGGAGCTGAAGGGTTTCCAAGGACAAACAAACCCATGTGGACAAACCCATGGGGACATGACCATGTGCTGAAGCCTGGACCGACTTGCTGGGCTCTACCTGCCGCAGGTGAGGCGTCTTTCCAGAATGCTGGCCTAGGTGGATGCCCCGACCCTGGGACAGACGAGATGAAAGGCAAATATCAAAGGGAGACAATGAGGGTTTTTTTTTTTTTTTTTTTTTTTTTAAATTCAGTCTCTCAGCTGGCTGAGGAAGGGAAACACAGCTTCTGAATTTGGCATTTCAAAGGGGGCTGAGGAGGAGTTGCAGGAGAAAGGTTAAAGAAAGAGCTCACGGGGTGGAGGGGGCGCATGACACAAACCCTGCACTCCGGCTGGTCCATGGCACAGAGCAGGTGTGCGGCAGCTTCTGAGGGGGTGGCAGGGTGACAGGGGTCGGAAGCTAAGCACGCAGGATTGAAAACGATGACTTATGCAGCATCTGGGAACAGGCTAGGGCAGCACCCCACTCCCCACCCCCCACTACCCCATCCTCACTCCAGTGTCACTCTCTGATCTAAGGATAAATGTGGCAGGGACTTCTGGCTAAGGTGAAGTATAAGCTCATGCTGTGGACCTCTCCTTTAGCTCTAAATACATGGATGCAATAAAAAATAAAAGAAGGAAATGTATTTTTAAAAAGGTGTAGTTCACTTCCATATAAACTACGCACCTCCCTGGGCTAGAAACAGAGCAGATCTCCAAGACATAACCAGAGCCGAAGTGCAGGCTGGCTGAGCTCTAGGTCTGAAGCAGGCCAGGGGCTGAGCTATTTCATGGCCTGCAGAAAAAGAGACTAAAAGTGGACTGAGTCAGGAGAGCCAGAAGTCAGGGTGGCATCCTGGCTGCTATGGAGGACTCATCTCAAGGGACTCCCTTGCCCAGGCTGCAGTCCACATCCCACATTGCTCAGAATCACCATCTGCTTATTCTACTCTGGAAAGGGAGCTCACACCTCTCAGGCCCAAATCAGGAGTAGACATCAGGAGTAGAAATGAGGCCTTGACCAATGTGAGAGAGGGATGCAAAGATCCCCATCGCTGGACTCTCACGGAAGACCAGGTGTCCCTCCTGGATGCTCCCTAGCCCACAAGCCTAGTTATTCTGCCATCCTTTGACCAAATACCACTGTGATCAAAAGTGCATCACAGGGCCAGGCATGGTAGCTCATACCTGTAATCCCAGCACTCTGAGAGGCAGAGGCAGGCAGATCGCTTCAGCCCAGAAGTTCAAGACCAGCCTGGGCAACATGGCCAAACCCCGTCTCTACCAAAAATACAAAACTTAGCTGGTGGTGCATCGTCTGCAGTGCCAGCTACTTGGGAGGCTGGGGTGGGAGGATCACCTGAGCCCGGGAGGTGGAGGCTGCAGTGAGCCAAGATCGCACCACTGGACTCCAGCCTGGGTTAAAGAGCAAGACCCTGTCTCAAAAAAAAAAAAAAAAAAAAAAAAGTACATCACCATTTTCCACGGAGAAAACAAGCGTTTGAGAACAGAAATGAGAGACAGCGAACACATAAATCTTCCCTAAGCCCTCTCTAAGTGAAAATAACATCGTGAATGTTCCTCACTCAGGAGACAGGAACAGGCCACAGCTGCTGGCTCTGTGTGTGTTCCCTACTGAAGCCTGAACCCACTAATTTATATATGACTAGCCGAACCATCAAATAAAGTGAAATTTCAAGCCTGGTCAAGTCGTACATGGGTATCAAATTTCTCTTGTCCTGCGAACAGCAGAAATGAAATTTCAGCATGAAAAAAGTCCTCAAGCACCTTGCAAAAACCAATAGGAATCAAATTACATGCTGCAGTAAAGAGCCACTGGCTTTGGCACTTCAAAATACATTTATTTCAAATTATAGACTGGTCCAGAATTATCAAGCTCTTCCTTCATCTTAATGGTCTCTATAGCATGGGCTTAAGCCCATCTCATGCTTTAAATTAATTTCAAGAGGCCAAAACCCAAGCTTCTTCATGCTTTGCCAGGCACCATGGAAGCTGCTACTATAACTGTGGAATAAATCTCCCTTTACTTCATCTTCCTATGCACATATCCTTCGGTAGAGCAACCGCGCACATGAAATTTGGTATCCTTACAATGAACACTGTGTTGTAACCAACTGTGACAGTCTTCATAGCACAGCCTCCATCTGAAATTTATTTTGCTTTTCCTCCAGTTATTAGATGAATATTTGTTTCTAAGTTTTTGTTTGAGATGGAGTCTGGGTGTGTCGCCCAGGCTGGATTGCAGTGGCACAATCTTGGCTCACTGCAACCTCCACCTCCCAGGTTCAAGCACTTCTCCTGCCTCAGCCTCCGGAGTAGCTGGGATTACAGGCATGCATCACCACACCTGTCTAATTTTTGTATTTTTAGTAGAGATGGGGTTTCACCATGTTGGTTAGGCTGGTCTCAAACTCCTGACCTCATGATCCACCCACCTTGGCCTCCCAAAGTGCTGGGATTACAGGCGTGAGCCACGTGCCCGGTCCTGTTTCTAAGTTTTATGTACTAATACTAACACTAAGAATATCATCTAACATGGAATGCTGGTTTACTCTATCCAGACACTGCCCTCAGGTGTTACTCCATTCAAGCCTCACACCAATGCATAAGGTGGTAACAGGCAATGTTTACAAGTAATCCCTGTATGTGTGGTTTTGTTTTCCAGTTTCAATTACCTGTGGTCAGCCTCAGTCTGAATATATTAAAAGGAAAATTCCAGAAATAAACAACTTTATTTTTTTAAGACAGTTTCGCTCTTGTCACCCAGGCTGGAGTGCAAGGATGCGATCTCGGCTCACTGCAACCTCCGCCTCCCGGGTTCAAGTGATTGCCCTGCCTCAGCCTCCCGAGTAGCTGGGATTACAGGTGTGCGCCACCATGCTCAGCTAATTTTTGTATTTTTAGTAGAGATGGGGTTTCACCCATGTTGGCCATGCTGGTCTAGAACTCTTGACCTCAGGTGATCCACCCACCGTGGCCTCCCAAAATGCTGGGATCACAGGCATGAGCTACCACACCTGGCCCAATTCGTAAGTTTTAAATTACACACAATCCTGAATAGTGTGATGAAATCTCATACCATCCCACTATATCATCTGGGATGCGAATCATCCCTTTGTCCAGCAGACCCCTTCTGTAGATGCTGCTACCGCCTCTTAGTCTCTTCGTAGCCATTGGTTATAGATCAACTGTTGAGGTATCACAGGGCTTGAACTGAAGGAATCCTTATTTTACTTCATAATGGCCCTAAAGTACCAGAGTAGTGACACCGGCAATTCAGATATGTCAAAGAGAAGCTGGAAATTACTTTAAGTGAAAAGGTGAAAATTCCCGATAAGTGAAATTTCATACGCCCAGATTGCTAACATCAACAGTATGATATTTTCAGAGAGGGAGAGACCCCATTCACATAACTTTTACTACAGTATATTGTTAGAATTGTTCTATTTTATTATTGTTGTTAATCTCTTACTGTGCCTAATTTATAAATGGATCAGACATATTAATGCATAAGAAACATAGTACAGGTTGCGTATCCCTTAGCCAAAATGCTTGGGACCAGAAGTGTTTCGAATTTAGGATTTTTTTTTTTTTTTTTTTGATTTTGGAATATCTGTTTCATGCTAACTGGTTAAATGCCTCAATCTGAAAATCCAAAATGCCCCAGTGGGGATTTCCTTTCGCCGCTGAGTTTTGGATTTTAGAACATTTCAAATTTTCAGATTAGGGATAATCAACCTGCTTATACAGAGTTGACACTATTGGAGTTTTAGGCTTCCACGGGGGTCCCTGGAATGTATCCCCTGCAGAGAAGGGGTGACAACTGCGCTGTTTCTCTGTGCTAGACAGGGTTCTAAGTGCTTTGCATATTAAATTCCATTGTAATCTTCATAAAAACACTCTGAGACAGGGATTATTGTCGTCCCCATTTAAAAATGTAGAGACTGACTGAAGGCTAGAGGTTAAGTGACTTGTCCAAGGCTCGGAGCTGGCAAACAGCCATTTGAATTGAAGTCCAACTGAGGTACAGCCCATTCCGTGTAGGCCATTTCCACTGGAATGACCATTTCAACACAAACACCCTTATAAATATAGTCCTTCTTTAGGCAAATAAATATAAAAATGAAGTTCTCAGATCAAGATTATAAACAGTAAAGCTTATTGATACATATCACCAAATTCATTTCCAAATATACCATATCAACGTATAGCCCATAAGACAGAAAAAGACTGCCATTTTTGGCTCCCTTGTCAACCCTGGGTGTTGTGATTTCATTAACTTAATAAGCAGGATCTTGTTTTACATTGTTGTCTTTAATACCCTTCGGGCCATTTAAAAAAATTTTAAAATAAATTCATTTTTTAGAGATGGGGGTCTGTGTTAAACCCAGGCTGGTTTCAAACTCTTTGGCCTCAAGTGATCCTCCAGTCTCAGCCTCCCGAGGAGCTGGGACTACAGGCGTGCACCCCTGTGCCCAGGGAGGCCATTTTTCTAGGTGTTTATTTAAAGGTTGTATTTCATCTTTTGAAACATGGAATATTTTTATGAGTTCAGTGTATATTCTGGTGGGTGAATGTCGCACTTCAAAATGAAAAATAATAGGAAGCTAGATATAGCTTGTTAAAAACAACAACAAAGCATAATGTCAAAGAATAATGTTATGCTTTGTTATAAACGCCTGTCAACATTGTTATAACAATCTTTTCCCAGAATTTTGGTTAATCTTTAATTCTTCACACTTTTTGATACTCTTAGAACTTCCTGTAATGAGCATGCAGTATCTTTATAATTAGAAGAAAACAGACACTTTTCCAACTGAGGATAAAAAAGATGGTTGCGTTTAGGTACTGTTTTTCTCTTTTCTATTCTACTTAATATTAATGACCCATGTATTCCTGATTTCAGCAGAAAACGAACAGATCACAAGTTTTGGCGGTATAATTCAGTCATGGAGATTTTAAAGTTGGCCTCTATCTGTTGCTCATAGCGTGCTAGGCAAGCTAGAATTACTCAGGAAAAAACCTCCTTTATCTCTCGTTTTCACTCTTGCAATGAAAAGGCATTTTAGGAGTGTGGGCTTAGCTGCTCATTACAAGGTCCTTTTATCCACTGACAACTGCTGAACTCACCTTGAGAGAGGAGCTGCTTTCTGTTTTGGTTTGTCTATAATTTTCTTATTTCCCAGAGTGTATGTCATGGGCGCAACCCACGAACCAAGCATTTCTATATAAAATATCATAAGAGGAGGGATTCATTAACAAGTTCCTCTGTAGACAGAACGCAGCTCTTACAAACTCACAAAAACAAATACATACTTTTAAAAGTTCCCAAGAAAGCAGTTCTTGGGAAGCAGATGTAATTCTTCAGGTTTGAAAGTAAGGGCCTCCCCAGCTCCCTTATCACTGAATTACAGGACTCTGTATTTTTTAATTGAAATTTACTCAAAAGGGGACAGATATTCATCTCATACTATAGCAAAAACTAGTTTTAAAAATATATAACATTTTAAAATATTTTAATCAGAAAAGCCTCAGGGCCAGGTGGGGTGGCTCATGACCCAGCATTTTAGGAGGCCAAGGCAGGAGGACTGCTTGAGCCCAGAAGTTTGAGACCAGCCTGGGTAACGTGGCAAGAGCCCATCTCTACAAAAAAATCAAAAAGCCAGGCATGGTGTTGTGCACCTATGGTCCCAGTTAGTTGGGAGGCTGAGGTGGGAGGATCTTTCGAGCCCAGGAGATTAAGGCTGCAGTGAGCTGTGGGTTACCAGGATAATTTGACTAACTGGAACATTTCTGGAAAGGTGGTTCATCTTGGATATTTTCTCAGTTACTGATATTCTTTTTTTCTTCCTCCCCCTGAGATGGAGCCTTGCTCTGTGGCCCAGGCTGGAGTGTCATGGTGCAATCTTGGTTCACTGTAACCTCTTGCTCCCGGGTTCAAGCTATTCTCCTGCCTCAGCCTCCTGAGTAGCTGGGATTATAGGTGCCCACCACCACGCCTGGCTAATTTTTGTACTTTCAGTAGAGATGGAGTTTTGCCATGTTGGGCAGGCTGGTCTCGAACTCCTGACCTCAGGTGATCCGCCCACCTCTGTCTCCCAAAGTGCTGGGATTACAGGCGTGAGCCACCATGCCCAGCCTGATATTCTTTATAGCCTCTCAAAGTACAATATTCATTCTGGAAACTATAAATTCAATCATAGCTTAATCTATCAGCGTCTAGAGGTATTACACACTTACCATGTCTAGGATCACAGCATCACAGACACCACAGTCTCTGAATCCCACCTCTATCAGCTAAGTGAACAGACAGCATCCCAATTATATGGAGTGGCACGTCAGACGGAATTATATGGAGTGGCACACTGGATGGAATGTCAACATAACACAACCACACACAGAACGTTCCCTGCACTATCATACAGAGTAATAGTTATCTGGCTTTCCATGGCATCCAACAGGCTTCGCATTTCAAAAGCAAAACACTCAGTGGTAAGATCTACCACCCATTTTTCTACCTTCTCCACTCCTACCCCTGCTTCAGAGTGGTCTTTTATCTGCCCTACGGACTCAGGTTCCGTGGAAGGTTTTATTTGCAAAAGTATATGTCTACTGTCAAACAAAAGTTTTTAAACCACTTGCCTAGGTCAATAGTTTGTTTCCTGAGAAAAACAATTTCTAAAACATTCATTGAGGAAGGTTGTTCAATTAAAGTTCATTAAAACATGGGTTTTTTTCCCCCTCTTTCAGTTAAGTATACGGTATTTCTTCTGACCAATTAATTTGACTAAAGGTTCCACCAAATTAACTTTTTCTTCCATGAAGGAGAATGCTGCAAATTTTAGTGATAATAAGACTTAAAATGATTAAGGTGTGTCAAACTTATTCCTAATGTGGCATGTTGTAATTTGTTAAAAGGCAGATAATAAAACTTAAACATATTTGTATACACCGACAAGAATTACTTTCGAAATATGGGTTAAAAAAAACACAATTATTTCCTGAACCAGCACCTCTCCTGTATATTCAACCATCCAAAATGGTCAGTTAATAACGTGAAAACACAGAAATAAGTACACACAATGCCACAAGATGATAGGGATTAGGAATGGGAAAACACTACATGTTAGGACTTCTCCAGAATTCCTCCATTCTGTTGGTTACTTTCTCACTGAACTTTTGTTTTCACATCTTCATATCTACAGACATTTAGTACGAAATTTAAGAAGAATATGTAAACACGATTAGAACCCCTCTGGAATGTGTGGTTTATGCAAGCAGATTTATGACTCTGCAGTTGCAATTTGCAAACAGTGCTCACAGATATTACCTTCCCTTACCTTCACAGCAACCTTAGAGGTGGGTGGATGTGATTTCCATATGTAGATTTAATATTATTTTCAGGAGGAGGTACCCACGGAGGATGGCTGAGTGACATGCTCCAGGTCAGGACTAGAAGCTGTAACTAGAACCCAGGGCTCTTGGCTTTGGGCCCAGAGAACATCCCACCAGATTATGCTGCCAATCTGCTAATGGAAATTTAATTCCCACAATTTGGGTTGAGAAGTTTACAGCTATTTAAATACACAGCTCCAGACGAGCACAGTTATATCAAGACATTACATATAATTTTAATAGGAAAACTGCCAAAACTAGTAAGGCATGGCAGAAAAGCCCGAAAAAGAGCTAAAGCAGAGTCTTTCACACCCTAAGAAAGTGATTTAGCAATATCACGATCTCACTCTACTCACTGGCACCGCCTCCTCCTCTCACCCATGCCTCGCAGGCATCACAGACAGTAGCAACACGCTGCACAATAGCCTGGGTGTTTGAAGGCACTGCTTTTTAAAAATTTTTAAAGAAATTTTAAAGTGTTTTATTTTTTCTGTTGATCTATCATAGCTGTACATACTGAAGGCATTTCTAAAACAAACATGTTTTATTAGGTGTAGCATACATGTTTTACATGCACAAGTCATAATATGCAGCCTGATGGATTCTCACAACATAATCTCGCCTGTGTATCCACAAACCCGTCCGTCGTCAGAATGGAACGAGAGCCCCAGAAGTCCCCTTGTGCCTGTTCTAGTCACTCTTCTCCCCAGCAAGATGTGGTTACCTTGACCCCTAGGCACTAGAGATGAGTGTTGCCTCTTTTTGAGCTTTATATACAGAAAACAATTCTGTGCCTGGGTTCTTTCTCTCAGTGTTATGTCTGCAAGACATCACACTTTTGTTGCACATAACAGGTTTTTCATTCAGGGCTGCACAGTACCCCGTGATAGGATTATACAAAAAAATCCATTCTACATGTGAGGAACATCTGAGTTGTTTCCAGGTTAAGGCAATTATGAATAATACTTCTGTGAACATTTTGGGCATGACTTTTGGGGTACACATGCACGTTTCTTTTGGGGATCCACCTAGGAGAAGAATTGCTGTGTGACAGGAGTGTGTATTCAGCTTTAGTCAATACTGACAGTTTTCTAAAGTGGTTATAGCAATTTGCATACCAGGAGCATGTCCTCACCAACACTTAGTACTGTGGTCTTTTTCATTTTATTCTTTCTTATGACTGCTGGTGACATCCCATTGCAGTTTTAATTTGCATTCCCCTGATGATCCAGGTTGAACACTTTATGTTTATTGTCCATTTTTATATCCTCTTTCATGAAGTTTACAAATCTCCTCCCCATTTTTCTAGGGGATTGTCTTTTTCTTACTGATCTGTAGGAGGAGGTTTTCTTTTTTTTTGAGATGGAGTTTCACTCTTCTTGCTCAGGCTGGAGTGCAGTGGCATGGTCTCAGCTCACTGCAACCTCCACCTCCTGGGTTCAAGCGATTCTCCTGTCTCAGCCTCCCAGGTAGCTGGGATTACAGGTGCCTGCCACCATGCCTGGCTAATTTTTGTATTTTTAGTAGAGACAGAGTTTCACCATGTTGGCCAGGCTGGTCTTGAACGCCTGACCTCAGGCGATCCCCGCCCGCCTCGGCCTCCAAAGTGCTGGGATTACAGGTGTGAGCCACCGCGCCTGACCTTTTTTTTTTAATTCAGGACACAAGCCCTTTAATAGGTATAAGTGTAGCAAATATCTTCCCCCAATACCAGTCTACCTTTCATTCTTTAATGTTTCAATTAACAAAAATGCCTAATTAATCTTTTCCTTTAGGGTTAGTTCTATTTAGATCCTGTTTACAAAATTATTTTGTACCTCAACTTCATAAACATGTTCTCTGTCATTTTCTAGAACATTTATTGTTTTACAATTAGGTCTACTATCTATCTGTAATTGGTTTTTGTGTAGGGTGTTACTTGTGGTTGAGGTTTTTAAAATATAGATATCCTATTGACCAGCCTCATTCATTGAAAAAAACCACTGCTTGGCAACTGAAGGCTTAGCTTTAAGACTAAAAAGATGACCCAAAAAAAGTTTCCAAAGACCCTAAGTTTCCAGTCTTTGATTTACCTACATATCCCTGCCTAACTCTTTTAGGAACATGGAAGTGTAAGTCCAAAGATGAAAGGCTTTGTTCTCAATTTCATCACTTCATTGAGTCCCACAAAATTATCCTTTTTCCTGACTGGTAAGCTGTAGAACATGGAACATGAGGAAATGATTTTTAAATCATCTCAAAATTAAATGATTATAATGTCATTTTATGCCACAAGGAACTGTTTATGTACTTCTCAAACCCCATTTTTAAAATTTCATTTTAAAAACATCCCTACTTCATTAGCTCCACACCAGCTATACGAATGAGCTGTCCATGGCAACAGCAGTAAGTGCACTGAAGACAGATTTCTGCAGTGCCAGCCTTCCTGGCCTCCAGTACCCTGCTGGGCAACAAGCAGAGGACCCAGCACCCGCACTCAAGCTTCCTAACCACGAATTACTCCTCACCAGCACCCAAAAGCAGCTCCCAGAACAAGCTGGTGGAAAATGTAGTGGGGAAAACACTAACCTCTACCACAAATAAAGACTCTGCACATCTATTTTTTTGGGGTTTTTTGAGACAGAGTCTTATTCTGTCATCTAGGCTGGAGTGCAATGGTGCCATCTTAGCTCACTGCAACCTCTGCCTTTGGGGTTCAAGTGATTCTCATGCTTCAGCCTCCCTAGCAGCTGGGATTACAGGTGTGTGCCACCATGCCCAGCTAATTTTATAATTTTACTAGAGATGGGGTTTCATCGTGTTGGCCAGGCCAGTCTCGAACTACTGACCTCAAGTGATCTGCCTGCCTCAGCCTCCCAAAGTTCTGGGATTACAGGCATGAGTCACCACGCCAGACCTCTGCTGGTCTATTATTTAATGCAGTCCAATGTATTAACATTTTCCTTTACACTTAGTGCTTTTTATAATCCGTTTAAGAATTTTTCCAGGAAACACATAGAAATATTGTACATTATCTCTCTTCCCCATCCACTGGCTCACGAAGATCTTGGTTGTATCACAGTCATGGCATGAATCAGATTTTTGGACTTCTTCCCATCTGATTTTCACTTATAGGAATTTTTCAAATCGTTCTTAAATAAACCTAATAAGGATGTTTTCCCAAACGCAGGGTACCTTGGCATCAAATTTCTCAAGTGTCTGGCTCCGAGGTGGATCTGGAATTTTCAGCCTCTTTGTGATGTTAGCAGGGCTTTTTATTTCCATGAAATCTTGAGGTAACAGAGGGTAGGGAGGAGAGAGCAAACACTGACATCCCAGACTGGGAAAGGGGAGAGATGGTGGAAACTGAGACCAAAACACTAAAAACTGCTGGGTCCATTTTTCTTCCCACTGGGAATTCAGGCAACAGCATCAAGGGCTGGTACAAGGCATAGCCTCGGAGACAGACCTGCCTGTGGCCTGGCAGGATCTCCTGCTTAAGGGCCTTATGCCCTGCTTCATTAACAGCCACGGTTTAGCAACAATCCGCCAGCAGGGGTCAGTCTCGGTCGCCACACAGAAGCCAGGAGGCTCTCTCCAGCTACAAAGCCACGCTCTGGAATGTTCCAGAAGTTGTTCGGTGCCATTGCACAACACCCAGCTTGTCTTCCTATCTTGTCACCTCGGCGCCTGTTTCCTAGTTTTTCAAGATTGCATTTCATACTTAGAGGAATTAATTACCTTATATTCCTGTGGCAGAATTTCATACTGAGCTAAATAATTATACCAAGTTCCCCATATCATGTATAAAACCTCTCTTTCCCTTGATTTTTCTTACGGTAGCAGAAAGGTCGACCTTTTCCATATTTTAAAATTAAGGAAAGGATGCATTCTTACTTGCAGTGAAAAATGTACAAATATTACATAATGTGACAATTATATTTTCTAATATTCCCATTGAGGGTTTAGTTATCTATGGGATAAATTTCTTTTTCCTCTCTAAATTACAAAACATCCTTTCATTAAGCATCTTGCCCCAAACATCCCCTCTCAAAGTCCCTGGGAGGCTGGCAAGGGGCTCATGGCCTATACTGCCTAACCCCAAGCTCTCCTTGGACTTACTCGGAGGCTGTGTCCCAAACACCAAACAGTAGGGGCACCTGCACTGAGACCAGGAAAGCAAATCTGATGTCAAAAAGGTGTAGAGTGAAGAATCTATTTCTACTTTAAATTTGAGGGTGGCTCTTTTTCAAGACACACTGCTGAATTAACAAACAGTTCTGGTCTAATAAATGATTATATTTCATGCTAGAAGGATATGACTATACTTAGTAGGTTACCTTTTCCTAAAAAATAAAATAAAATTCCCCCATGGATCTAAGTTCCATCAAATACAACATTCAGGAGGGCATAAGTTCTCATTTCCCAAAGTGGGGAAAGCTGTTGCAAAAAAACAAAAAACAAAACAACAACAACAACAACAACAGTTCTTCACAATGCCTGTCTTCCAACAAGTCTGTCTTACTGGTATTTGAAAGTGTGCTCATCTAAAAGTATATTCTCTGCTTCTTTCTCCCTAAAACATATAAAATATTTCTAAAGCTAATGGCATCCATCTTCTTTCCACTTCTGAACTGATAAAACCTCAAAAGAAAAAAGTAAGGGAACTTTGAGATGGGCAACAGAGCCCATCTGCCCCTTCCCTGGGACTGGGCTGGGTCACTCTGAAAGAAGGAATCCAGGTATCATCAACAGATCTGAAAGGGGCCATAGAGGAAATGTGTTCAAGAGTGCATCTTAGCCCAAGGGTGCTGAGAGAGGGTCCAGGAAGACCAGGTATCCAAGAACTCTGGATACCCCACCTATCCATCCTACCCCTTGCAGCTACAATGATCTATCTAAAATTTAAATCCCCAACATCTTCAGGGCTCACAAACAGCTGGCAGGTGTGACCCCAGCTCCTGCATTTTAGCCCTTAATTCTAATAGGCCAGGTAACCTCATTGCAGGCAAGACACTTGAGGACTAGGGCTGTGGTAGTCAACTCTGATTTCCCGGGGTAGTCAACAGACTCAAAAACAGCATTAAAATGAATATACATAGGGGGTAGATCAATGGGCTACAGGCAAGGCCTTTATAGAAAATAGTAAACAGGTTCCAAGTGTTTCTATGTCCTGCCATGCCATCCACCAAGACAGGAGGGCACACAGGGACTTGGAACAGAAAAAGGTAACACCTGTGCATTTCATTAGTACATATCTCTCAGCATCAGCCTTCTCCAGACTTCAACATGCATAGATGTTGGAAGAAACACCACGACTGAGAAGAAAAAGGGGCCTCCTATGCCAGAAAGAGGCCATGCGTCCTGAAGCCGCTACTGATTTGTAGCCCTGGCTTTCTGCTAGAGCAACTTCATTTTATAAAGAAAGTCCCACGTTATAATTGTGGAGCTACGATTCATATTTTGCTTTCAGGCTTTTAGCCAGAGCTGGGATTAAAATTCAGAAAGAGGCTAGGTGGGTGCCTTAGAACACAGACACCCCGCTGGGGATTGCTGGATGAGAAAGCAAAAGGTCAAGAAATGTAAATGGAGAAGGTACAATGCAAATTGAACTTCAGAGCAGCTTTCCCCTGCTCAGCATGCTCTCGGCGGCTGTAAGAGCTGGGCTGGAGACAAGAATCCCAAAACTGCAGTGCTCCAGGAAAGGATGCGGGCTGAGTGGGAATCACTTCCTGAGTACTCATTCTGACCCCATGTTGCATAAGCAGCACTCTATGAGAGGAATTACTTAGTCCCATTTTACGGTTAGGAAACCAAGGCTTAACGGGTAAGGAACTGCCAAAAGTTACATCCATAATAAGTGTTGGGACCAGAATGAGAACCGGGACATATCCTAAAGCCTCCTTTGTCTTTCCTGGGCCACTGGTGTGTGTTTTTTGTTGTTGCGGTGGTGGTGGTGGTGATTGTTGTTTTGACACGGAGTCTTACTCTATCACCCAGGCTGGAGTGCAGTGGCGTGATCTTGGCTCACTGCAACCTCTGCCAACCGGGTTCAAGTGATTCTCCTGCCTCAGCCTCCTGAGTAGCTGGGACTACAGGTGCCTGCCACTGCGTCTGGCTAATTTTTGTATTTTTAGTAGAGATGGGGTTTCACCATCTTGGCCAGGCTGGTCTTGAACTCCCGACCTCGTGATCCACCCACCTCAGCCTCCCAAAGTGCTGGGATTACAGGCATGAGCCACTGTACCCGGCTGGCACTGGTCTTTTAAAAACAGTAGTGCTACTGTGGAGAAAAAGTGCCAAAATAATTTGATAATATCCAAATCTAATGTACTAAAACCCACAAAGTCATGGGTTTTGTTTCTTTCAATCACTGAATTATCTGAAGTGCTCCAACAGTGCTTGGCACATAGCAGGTACCTGAGAAACATCAGCTGAATAACATCCTTAAAGAGGCACCATGGACAAAAGCCACGCATTCCTCTTTTTCCCAGAAGCACCGCCCAACAGAAACATGTTGTGAGCTGTAGGTAATTTACAGTTTTCTAGTAGTCTCATTAAACAATTAAAAAAGAGGCTGGGCACAGTGGCTCATACCTACAATCCCAGCACTCTGGGAGTTCGAGGCAGGTGGATCACCTGAGGTCAGGAGTTTGAGACCAGCCTGACCAACATGGTGAAACCTCATCTTTACTAAAAATACAGAAATTAGCCAGGTGTGGTGGTGGGCAAATGTAATTCTAGCTACTCGGGAGGCTGAGGCAGGAGAATCCCTTGAACCCGGGAGGCAGAGGCTGCACAGAGCCGAGATGGCCCCACTGCACTCCAACCTGGGCAACAGAGCGAGACTCTGTCTCGAAAGAAAGAAAGAGAAAGAAAGAAGGAAGAAAGGAAGAAAAGGAAGAAAGGAAGAGAGGAAGAAAGAGAGAGAAAGAAAGGAGGGAGGGAGGGAGGGAGGGAGGAAGGAAGGAAGGAAGGAAAGAAGAAACAAGTACAACAATTTTTAAATGTTTTATATAATCCAAGATATAAATTATCATTTCTATACATAACTGATGTAAGAAATTAATGATACTTTACACTCTTTTGTTTATACTAAGTCTGAAATCCAACGTGCCTCTGCACAGACAGTACAAACATCTCCATTTGGACCAGCGCATTTCAACTGTTCAACAGCCTCACAGAGCCTATGGCTCCTAGACTGAACCACACAGGTCAGCACAGTCTGGAGTATTCAGACTAAGTCAACAGGAGAAAAAGAATGAGATTTTTTGTGGCCCTTCCCATCTTGTCACATCAAGGGTCAAAAACTGAAATCTTAAAAGAGCACAGGACTTGGAAGCAACCAAGATACCCTTGAATAGGTGAATGGATAAACTATGGTATATCCAGATGATGGAATATGATTTAGCACTAAAAAGAAATGAACTATCAAGTCAAGAAAAGGCATGGAGGAAACTAAAGTGCATATTACTAAGTGAAAGAAGCCAATCTGAACAGGCTACATACTGCATGACTTCAACTATATGACATTCCAGAAAAGGAAAAACTATGGAGGCAATAGAAGGATCAGGGGCTGATGGGAGGGAGGGAAGAACAAGATGGAGCACAGAGGATTTTTAGGGCAGTGAAGATCCTCTGTATGATACTATAAAGGTGGATACGGGCCATGACACATTTGTCCAAACCCACAGACTACACACCACCAAGACTGAACCCTAATGTAGACCATGGACTTTTGTTAATAATATTGCATCAGTTGTAAGAAATGTACCACACTAATTAATGCAAGATGTTAATAAGAGGGGAAACTGTTGAGGAGAGGGGCAGGTATAAGGGAACACTGTACTTTCCACTCCATTTTCCTATAACCCTAAAACAATGGCTCTAAAAAAATATTTTTTAAAAAAGAAAAAGCTAACAGGATGAAATAGCTGCTACAGTTACAGGTATATAACCAGAAATCAGGGAGAAGGGCCACTATTCCCTTCCAAATAATAATAAAATAAAACCATTCTGCATAAAAATTTATCAAGCTGGCCAGGCACAGTGGCTCATGCCTGTAATCCCAGCACTTCGGGAGGCCGAGGTGGGCAGATAATCTGAGGTCAGGAGTTTGAGACTAGCCTGGCCAACATGGTGAAACCCTGTCTCTACTAAAAATACAAAAATTAGCTGGGCGTGGTGGCGTGCACCTGTAATCCCAGCTACTCAGAAAGCTGAGGCAGGAGAATCGCTTGAACCCAGGAGATGGAGGTTGCAGTGAGCCAAGATAGTGCCAGTACACTCCAGCCTGGGTGACTCAGTGAGACTCTGCCAAAAAAAACAAAACAAAACAAAAAAAACCCCAAAACTTAGCTATTATTTTCACACACACTGGAATATCAGATAACCCCAGCTGGTAGGATGGACCACACAGAAGACTCAGGGAACCTAGAAAAATGCCTGTGTCCTTGTCAGATGAGTTTCCCCTTAGGTGTCCTCCAGGGTGCCTGAGACATACTTCCACAACTGCTGTTTCCCTTCTACAGGTCTGACCAAGAATGGACAGCACAGTGGTTGCCATGCTGGCAAAAATCCTGTAGACTTCACCAGCATTTATAGGGTGGTACTCATCTGAATTAGGGCAGAGAGCTCCTACAGATACCTCTATTCTTTTGCTATGTTTTACTTTTTTTTTTATTGTGGTGATATATATATATAATTTAATTATATATTTAATTATATATAACTCAATTATATATAATTATATATAATTTAATTATATATATTTAATTATACATATAATTAAATTGACCACTTTAACCATTTTTAAGTGTACAGTTGTATGGCAGTAAGTACATTCACACTGTTCTGCAACCATCACCACCATCCACCTCAACAACTCTTTCATCTTCCGCAACTGAAACTCTATACCCATTAACATTCCTCCTTCCCTGTAGCCTCTAGCAGCCATCATTATACTTGCCATGATTTCTGACTATTCTAAGTACCTCATATAATCGTTTAATATCTGTCCTTTTTTGAATGGCCTTTTCATTTAGCATAAAGTCTTCAGGGTTCATCCACACTGTAGCAGGTGTCAGCATTTCTTTCTTCTTGAAGACTGAACAACACTCTATCATATGTAGTTACCACATTTTGTTTATCCATTCATCTGTTCAATAGGCACGTGGGTTGCTTCTACCTCTTATCTATTGTGAATGTTGCTGCTGCTACGAACATGGGCGTACAAGTATCTCTTCAAGACCCTCTTCTGGGTCTATATCCAGAAGTGTAATTGCTGGATCATACACCTTATTTCTAAGACAGGAATTATCCCTGGGTGTGGACATGACACACGCTGAATGACAACATAAAGCCAAAAGGATTCAGACTAGAAACATACATTCTCAGTGGCATGATCAAGTCACGGGGCTAACCCGGCTTCAAGGGTAAAATGTGGCTTCCTTCTGCCTGTTCTCTTGGCAGAGTAGCATCGAGCTGCACTCTAGTTGAGTTTCACGCATGGACAAGGAAGTTAGATTTATGCACTAAAACAGGCTAATGAATTCAGAATTTTAAACTCCAGTTCCATCCGTAAACACAAGATCTTTCATTAATTTTGACTGAATTAAAAAGCATGTGAAAGCGATCATTTCGGTGCATCTACCCTGTTACCACTTTATCAGATTAATCCCATCAGTGTAATTTAACAGGCTTCAGAATCATTTAAAATGATATGTTTTGTGGAAAATTGTAGCTCTGGTTCTCCACAGGCCCACCTCCTCAGGCAGTCAACTCGCTAGTACTTCAGATCCCCGCAGGCTGCAGCTGAATTCATATTTAAATGGAAAGGTTCCAGGGAAAAACTGGGAGACAGGAAATGAGCAGGAAGGAAGATGGCGCTGACTTGGGAAGACAGCCGACAATCTCCTTGGACCACTGGCTGGCTGGTTTCCCAAAGGCAAGGGTGGACAGACCCTCCAACACCTCAGAGCCCCGTCAGCCAGGCTTGCCCAGCAGAATGACATCCAGGGCTTTGGAAAACCTCTGCTGTCCAAGAGAATGAAAAATGCCAGTGGTGGGGCTGGTAATAGTCAAGTTCCTCAGGTGATTCGAATGTACAGCCTGATTTTAGAAAACAGAGCTGGGAGGAAATAGACTTTGAATGGTGTCATAGGGCTTACAAAATGTTTGGTACATTATCTCCTTTGAGCCGCTCAACAATTCAGTGTGATCAGATGGAGGCCACCCTGACTCCCATCTTACAGAAGAGAAAACAGAGATTCCAGGAGATGCAGCGGCTGGCCTGGAGTTGGTGGTATTCTTCCCCCAACACCACACCACTGCGCAACTCGGAATAACCCCTTAGCAAAAATCAGGACTTCCCTCTAAATAATACACTGACAATGGGCTCAAAACACAGACAATTTTTTGTGCTTTCCTGACCAGCAATACTTACAGAATGTTCCTAAATGTTTCATAGAAATGGCTTTGATTTCAGTTTGTATTTTACATTTTAAATTGCATTCTCATTTGCTCTTTTCTTGATTTCCTTTGGGCCCAGCTGAAGCTCTCCCTGACATTTTCTTCATATTTTTTTTATCCCTGATTTAACCACACCACTACTCTCCTCAGCTCGTGAAATACAACTGCCCTCCTCAAGCCTCTGGGGGTGCGCCTCTCTCCGCCAAGCACACCCCAGCAGCTCTCCAATGCACAGGGATTGATCACCATTTATTTGGAAGAACACATCCTCACTTCTGAGGAATAGCCAACATCCCAACTTAAACCTTCAATTCCAAACCTGGACCAGAAGTCATTCGGCTGTGAGGCCCCCAGCACACCTACCAATGTGCTCCAGGCTCCTGGGGCCAGATCACAGCTCAGTGCTTATTAAAAGGGGAAGGTGACACTCGAAAACACTATAAATAGCAAATTCCAAAATCCATCTGCCCCAGCGGCCAGAACTCATTAGATCTGAATCTGTTTGGCTTTTCACATGAGAGACTGGGGCCCAATTACAGCCGTCCACATACAAGGAAAATTATCTTGGTTAACATTCAGATTCCACTTTTAAGCTGTTGACTTGAAACAGTTCTGGGATTTTGACTGGCTTAATCCTTAAATAAATTAGTTCTGAAAGGATTTATAAAAATTAGATCCTAGAAGGACTTAATGAAGACTTATAAGTCCATCATTCAAAATTCTTAAAAAAAAAAAAAGTTTGCCTTATTGGACAGTTTCTCTCTGTCACTCACCGGCTGCGTGTCTTTGTATGAATAACTCAAACCTCTCTGAGCCTGAGTTCCCTAAACTCTAAGATGAGGGTACTGGAGAGCTTTTTTTTTTTTTTTTTTTTGTGAGACAGAGACTCGCTCTGTTGCCCAGGCTGGAGTGCAGTGGCGTGATCTTGGCTCACTGCAACCTCTGCCTCCTGAGTTCAAGCAATTCTCTGCCTCAGCCTCCTGAGTAGCTGGGATTACAGGCGCCCACCACCACGCCCAGCTGATTTTTTTTGTATTTTTAGGACAGACAGGGTTTCACCATCTTGGCCAGGCTGGTCTTGAACTCCTGGACCTCGTGATCCATCCACCTCGGCCTCCCAAAGTGCTAGGATTACGGGCATGAGCCACTGTGCCCGGCCTGGAGGGCTTGGAGGGCTTTTAAGGTCTGTCCCTGCATTAAGAGTCTCTGATTCAAGGACTCCTTTTGCCCAAAACTTTCCCGGTCCAGTGCAAGAGCTGTCACAGATTCAAATGTGTACTGTCCAAACAGTTCCACTTGAGCCCAGAGGGAAGCCACGGCCTGTTCCAATGCATGGGGATGGCAAGCACAGGTGCTCTCAGTTCTTACCAGCACTATTTCCAGTTTGCCTGCATTAGACCATCCGTTTTGCCTTTAGTAGGGCAGCATCAGATGTTAACTGAGAAGCATGCCCGGTCCGAGGGTCATCATTCTGAACTGCATGGCAGATTACCCCTCAGGTCCACGGCCGAACCTCCATGCAGACCTTCACCGTCGGCTGCTTTCGCTGCCACCACCCCAGCTGTGGGTATCATCATCTTGGACTAAAACAACTGCAATTGCCAACCACTACTCTTCTCACATTCTCTCTTTTCCACTTACAGTCTGTCCTCCCTCCCCCCCTTACTCTCCACTCCTCCTAGGCAGTAGTCAGGGCCATCTTTATGATGATCTCACTCTTAGCCTAAAACCTTATAACTCTTCCCTTTGCAGCTGGATGAGAATCACATTCCTCACTGCACTGGGCCCTGTCTGCCTCTGTTCAGCTCACCTGCCTCAGCCTGCACCAGGTCCCCCTTTGCCCCGGGTGCTCTAGGCCCTCGGCCAAGCTCCTTTCTCCCTGGCATGCTCCCCTCTCCTCTCCCTACACTGATCCCACACATCCCCCAAGTCTCTGCTAAAGGTCCCATCCCAGCAAAGCCCTCTTCTCCTATTCCTTACCAGTACTCCTTGTTTTTCGCCTACATAGCACCTACTGTGACTTTAAACAAATAATGTATTTATTGGCATACATGTTGACTGTCTGTCTCTTCAACAAGACCAGAAGCCCCAGGAGGGGAAATGTTTATGCTTCGGTGTCTGCACAGTACCTAGCACGTAGCCATAAATAACTATCAGGTGCGTGGATAAGCCACCAATCAAACCGACCATCAGGAGCCTGGGCCTCAAGCCTAGCAGGTCAAGGCCCTGCCACATTTCACGAGCATTCCTGAATGTACAGCTATTCCCGTATTGGCTAGAGCTATAAAGTTCTTAAACATTTCAGCAATTGGGAACGGTGGGCAGTATTCAGAAGCATCACAAGGCTCCCTAGATGTCAGCAAACGAGTACATTTGCTGGCAGGTGTCTGGACTGCATGGGGATGGTGTCCTCTGCCTGTGCAGAACTGGGGCCTGGGAGAGGATACTGGGATGGGAACTTCTATCCAGAGGCACCTATTCTGTATATGAGCTCAAAACACTGCTCTCTGGCTAACACCCCCTCACAGGCCTGTAGAAAATCTGCCCAGATGGATTTTACCACTCAGAAGAAAACAGGGAAAAAGTACTGGCAAAAAATTCTAGGTTTTGGAAGTATGGAGAGAAAAGCAGCACTGATAGTATTGCTGAAGAAAACCTTTGTGGGCTCTACTATAAAGCATCCTAGAAAAGGCATTTATTTGCCTTTATTAAAATTCTTCAGAAAAGTACCCGTCCCTCCAATATAAAACACGAATCAGATTTTGGTACCTATTACATGAGAGAGCAGTTGCACCAACAATTATGTTGAATTTATTCATTCGAAAATCCTAATGAGTAATCTTTTTCTCGAGACATTTTAAGACTTGCATAATCCATTAGACTGTGTACATCTTTTTTTTTTTTTTTGCACAGGTTTCGCACCCATTCAAAGAGCAACTGTGGGATCATGAGTGATATGTCTAAGAAATGTCAAGCAGGAAATCTATTGTAAGTAGAGTGCATGAATAAAATATATTACTAACAAATTTAGAATCGTAATTTGTATCAAGTTGTCTGTCTCTGTGCAACTTGCTTCACAGAGAGAAGTCTCTGAATAATTCATTATGTCCTTCCCCAAGGCCCTTAAAAAAATCAGAAACACTGTAGATAATATTCTCTCCCTTAAATGAGAAAACAATCACATAAATTATCAAGTTAGATAGCCCTTCTGGATCCTACCTATCATTCCATTTCCAACCAGTTGAAGAAATTCCCTCTCAGTGCAAGGGGAAGGTGGTCACTTGGTCTCTGAATCTAGAGGCTCAAAACTTCATGAAACCATCTAATCCAACTATCAACAGCTCCAAACTGCTGGCAAATTTGCTCCTCCACTGACCCAAATTGGTTTCCTTATCCCCTATCCTGATGCTGTGGGGTTCTTCCCCGGGGAGTATCAGGTAGTAGTGTATCAGTCCATTCTCATGCTGTTATAAGGACATACCCGAGATGGGGTAATTTATAAGGGAAAGAGATTTAATTGACTCACAGATCCACAGGCCTGGGGAGGCCTCAGGAAACTTAAAATCATGGCGGAAGGGGACGCAAACACGTCCTTCACAAGGCGGCAGGAGAGAGAAGAATGAGAGCTGAGCAAAGGGGGAAGCCCCTTATAAAACTGTCAGATCTCTGAGAACTCACTATCATGAGAACAGCATGGGAAAAACACTGCCCCCCATGATTTAGTTGTCTCCAACTGTTCTTGCTCTTGACACAAATCAAGGTGAGATTTGGGTGGGGAAACAGAGCCAGACCATAGCAGATAGCATACCCTCTCCACATTCAACTGCCTTTCAAACGTCTCATGAAAGCTTTGAGGTCTTCAAATGTTCTCTTCTTTTGGTTAAATATTTCCATTTCTTTAGCTCCAGGAATCAACATTTTCAATAACCTCTTTAAATAATGTATTATGGACTAAAATGAAATTGCATAGCTGTTGTCACCTAATGCCCATGAAGACTATTGTCTTGACCAAAAAAAAAAAAAGAAGAAGAAGAAAGAAAAGATTATTCTCAGAGCACAGGAGGTTAACTCATTTGTTTTAAATGACTCCAGGTACAAATGCATATTTTAGTAGATGTTTTTGATGATGATGCTAAAACCTTGAATTTTTAAAGTGCCTTTCAGTGAAAGGCCCAAATGTGTTCAAAATGGAAAGCATCCAGGTGGTAAACAGAAACTTGGTGCTCGAAGGTGCAGCTCAGTCAAAAAGAGCTCCAGTCCCAGGGAGGAGTCCCCATGGCTGGCTCGCCCATCCAGAGCTCACCTGGATGGATGAATGGCTTCCTTTTCACAGAGCATCTTTCTTTAAAAAAAAAAAAAAAAAGTAGTAGAGGAAAATGCATTTGACAAAATAAATGAGAAGGCTCTATATTTAACGACAGGAACAAAAAAATAATTAGTAGCATGCATTGCCAAGGTATGACACATGAAATACCTTTTGTGACTTCTTGGATTCCACACATGTTTAATCTTAAATAGCAACTGGAAGGGAAACCCTTCACCTAAGGACAGTCTAAAATTGCTATGGAAACTAACAGTTTGTCAACTGTGGTAGTTCATAATAGAAGTCTCAGCAATAAAAAAAAAAATTTTTTTTTAAACCTGCAATCCAAAGGCTTCTTGTCCCTGTAACTCAAATAAGAACCTGGGTGGAGCTGTTTTCCAGTAGTCTAAGTGGCTCTTAAAGGATAATCTAGGCTACAAGTTGTCTAGAAATTTCTTGGATGAAGTTAGAAACTAGGATTTCTACAAGATATACTTCCAAGGAGGGACATTTGTAAAGAGCATTTATTACACTGGTGGGGAGGCAGCAATCCTGCTTCTCTGTTCAAAGGTGCCCAAGTGAAGTGGGGAAGCGTGTGGCACAAAGGAAGTTAAGGAAGAATGAGGATCCTCCACAAAGATTCTGCAATATGACAGAAAAGCATGTTCTTGGTGGTGAAGGATCTGCAGGTGGCAACTTCCATAAAAGAAGCCACATGTGTGTCGTAGCCAAGAAGTCTGGTTGCGTGGCACTCCATCTGCCACACTCAACAATCCAGAAAGAAAAACAGCCCTTCATAAGCAAGCATTGCATTTAAAATGCTGTGCTGATTGCACAGAAAGATACGATACCTGCCTTCAAAGAATTTACAATCTACTGGCTGGGCGTGGTGGCTCACGCCTGTAATCCCACCACTTTGGGAGGCCGAGGCAGGTGGATTGCCTGAGCTCAGGAGTTCGAGACCAGCCTGGGCAACAGGGTGAAACCCCATCTCTACTGAAATAAAAAACTTAGCCGGGCATGGCAGCGTGCGCCTGTAGTCTCAGCTACTCGGGAGGTTGAGGCAGGAGAATTGCCAGAACCTGAGGCGGAGGTTGCAGTGAGCTGAGATCGTGCCACTGCTCTCCAGCCTGGGCGACAGAGTGAGACCTGTCTTTAAAAAAAAAAAAAAAAAAAAAAAAGAATTTACAATCTACTTAAGGTGACAACGTGGAATCACAAGTACAATGGGATGGCATCAACACAGTACTACAAGTGTTCAGAGGCAACAGATAATCCCAACTGGCTGGTCCATTCCTGGGGCAAGGAGAGGCCTCCTCTTCAACAGAACACACAGCTTGGGAAGCCAAGAGGAAGGACAAGGCTGTTAATGGGGCAGTGGATGTCATAACCAAACTCCCTTCACATCCACAGATTTAATTTATTTGCTAGTGCCCCCCACCACAAAAAAAGTCCTTTAAAATTAACAGGTCACCTTACCTTCGGAGAGTGAGTAGGATCTCAAAAGGTAGAGGCAGGCTAGCAATACAGGGGAGAAGAGTTGTAGGTAATAGAAATGATGTGAGTAGTCACGGGAATGTTCTCTTCCAGCCCAAAGTTTGAAACACAGGCCCCAATGGGAACAAGAAACGTATCATAACGTGATTGGTAATGGAGGCTCTAAAAATCTTCTGGGTCAAGGAAGCCTTTTGCAGGCTTTCTGACACACAGCCTGGGCTCCATGGCTCCACTGGGACAAGTTCACACCTGATCCAAATTTGAACAAGTCCAAGCTATTTTTTGAGAAATAACTTTTTTTCTCTCATTTTTTTTTTTTCATAGAGACGGGGTCACACGATGTTGCCCAAGCTGGTCTAGAGCAATTCTCCCACCTTGGCCTCCCAAAGTGTTGGGATGACAGGCGTGAGCCACCATACCTGGCCAGCAAAAAGTCTTAACTCTGCCCTGGCAGGCTCACTTCTGAACACAGGTGTCTTCTTTCTCTTCATGCCAATGTCTGGTGCCCAGTTCTCCACTTACAGGTCTTGTACTTCTCAGCCCCATCATTTTAATAACCTCACGCTGTACTCCAGCCTCTGAACCACTTTAGCTGTCCATCACCCTGTCTGAATTCTACCCCAAAGTCCAAGGTTCAACACTGTACTTTCAAGGAGACTCTCTGGATCACCCCGGCCACACACTTCATCTCCTGAACAATGAGATGGCACCAGCTTTCTCTACTGCTTAAACACTAATGAGAGACCATGTCTTACATGTCTTGGTTCCCTCACAGGCCCTGGCACGGTACCTGAAAAATGAAAGGATCCACTTCCAAGATGCTTCGCTCATGTCAATGTCAGCAGGAAGACTCAGTTCCTCACCAGCAGCTCCTTCAAAGGCTGCTTGAGTGTCCTCACGGCATGGCTGCTGGGCTTCCCCAGAGCAAGTGATCCAAGAAAAACAGCAATGAGGAAGCTACGATGCCTTTTACAGCTATTCTCAGAAGTCACACACTGTCACTGCTACCATATTCTATCCATTAGAAGCAAGTCGCGAAATCTAGTCCACACTTAAGAGGATAAGAGTTAAGCTCTTTACCTCTGGCAGGGAGGAGTATTCAAGAATCTGTGAAAATATTCCAAAACGTCAGTAGGAGAGCTCAGGGAACACACAAGAGGAAGGAAACTACCTACCAAAGATCTTTCTAGCTATGGAATTATTTATTTGCTAGAGAAAACATTATTTGATCCAATCTCATTTGAGCATAGGGGAGTCACAATTTAAAAATCATTCATCAGGCCAGGTGCAGGGTGGCTCACGCTATAATCCCAGAACTTTGGGAGGCTGAGGCGGGTGGATCGCTTGAGCTCAGGAGTTTGAGACCAGCCTGGGCAACACGGCAAAACCCCACCTCTACTAAAAATGCAAAAATTAGCCAGGCATGCTGGTACACGCCTGTAGTCCCAGCTACCTGGGAGGCTGAGGCAGAAGAATTGCTTGAACCCAGGGGGCAGAGGTTGCAGTGAGCCGAGATCACACCACTGCACTCTGGCACCAGCAACAGAGTGAGACTCCGTCTCAAAAAAAAAAAAAATTATTCAGATTTTTATAAAATGTAGTTCTTCTAGCTGTCTAGATTTAGATGTTCTACTAAAAAGACATACTTGGGTTCATAAAACTGGTAGGCTCTTAAAACAGTTGTGTCTATAGTGTATTTCATCACACATGGCGGGAGGCGGCATCTGACATGGCTCTCAGTGCGTCCCCGCCTCCTGGTGCTCATGCGCTTGTGTAGTCTCTCCTTGAGTGTGGGCTGGACCTAGTGGCTCACTTCAAATGAACAGACTATGGTGAAAATGTCAGGTTGTCACTTATGTGATTAGAGTATAAAAGACCATGACTGCGATCTTGCTGGTAGTTCTCTCCTGACAGTGCAGTCTCGGCTTGGATGCTTTTAGGAAGCAAGGAGCCCATGGGGCAAGGAACTGAGGGCAAAGTCCAGCCAACAGCCATAAGGAACTAAGGGTCCAATCTAACGTCAACGAGGAACTGAATCCTGCCATCACATGAGCAGGCTTAGAAGCAGATCCTTCCCCAGTCGAGCCTCAGATGATTAGACTTCTGGGCTGCAGCCCGGGAGAAACCCTCAATCACAAGCAGGCAGCTGAACTGTGACCCACAGAAACTGCGAGAAAATAAATGGTGTTGCTTTAAGCCACGACATTTTAGGGACATTTGTTATATGCAATACATAACAAATACATCTTTTTGTTTTGTTTTGGAGACAGGGTCTTAGCTATTACCCAGACTGGAGTGCAGTGGTGCAATCATGGCTCACTGCACCCTCTAACTCCCAGGCTCTGTTGATTCTCCTGCCTCAACCTCCCGACTCATTGGGAGTATAGGCATGTACCACCATGCCCAGCTAATTTTGTATTTTTTCCTAGAGATGGGATTTTGTCATGTTGCCCAGACTGGTCTCAAACTCCTGGGCTCAAGTGATCTGCCCACCTTGGCTTCCACAAGTGCTGGGATTACGGGCATGAGTCATTGTGCCTGGCCAAATACACCTATTGTTTACATTGTACATAAATATATACACTGTAAATAAATCTATAGTATTTGGCATTTAAAGAAACCTCATGGCCCAGGGTTTTATAAAATAAAAAAATCCTACACATTTTTCAGAATTCATTAAACTATGCACTTAAGATCTATGCATTTTGTAATATGTGAATTATACTTCATTAAAGGAAAGAAGAGAAAGATAATTCCCCCCTCTCTCTCTCATATATATATAAATTAGGATTCTCATAAATATGTTTGCTTCAAGTGAAACTTACTGTTCTGCTATGGTAGGCAGCCTCTGAGTTCCCCTCTAATTTGCCCCTGTCCCCTGTCCTGGTACTTAAGTGTTCAAACAATACCCCCCCTTGAGTATGGGCTGGACCTAGTGACTCACTTCAAGTATATGGAATATAGCAAAAGTGATGGGGTGTCACTCCTGGATTAGGTTATAAGACTGATTTCGTCTGGCTCGCCCTCTCTTACTCACTCTAATGGAAGCCAGCTACCATGCTGCGAGCTGCCCTATGGCGAGAATCAAGGGAGGCTTCCTCCAACAGCTTGCAAGGAACTAAACCCTGCGAAAAGCAGGCTTGGAAATGGGTCCTCCCCTACTCAAGTCTTGAGATAGCCGCAGCCCCAGCCCATACCTTGATTGCAGCCTTATGTGAGTCCCTGAGGCAGACACCTTGCTCAGCTGGGTACCAATTTCTGACCCAAAGATGCTATGAAGCCAAGGCAACATGGCAAAACCCTGTCTCTACAGAAAAGTATAAAAAATTAGCCAGGTGTGGCGGTGCATGCCTGTGGTCCCAGCTACTCACAGGGCTAAGGTGGGAGGATCACTTGAGGCCAGGAGATCAAGGCTACAGTGAGTCATGACTGTGCCACTGCACTCCAGCCTGGGTGACAGAGTGAGACCTTGTCTCAAAAAACAACAATTAAAAAAGATGCTGTGAAATAATAAACATCAATTGTTTTAAGCCACTGTGTTTTGGGGTAATTTACTATATACCAACACAAAATTGATGTAAACGCCCATGTAACTCATGTTATATAGGCTTTAAAAGAAAAGAAGCCGTTTAATAAGAGCTATGTTTGGTAACAAAAGACATTTTCATAAATCACACACAGCTCCCCACTCTTACATGCTCAACAGAATACAGCATTGCAAGCTCTTTGCAAGAAAGACGAATGTGTCGCTTCCTTTGCACCCGCATCGCACCATGGAGGAGGCAGTGAATGAACGGACATCTAATGCTGGCAGGAAGCTTTAATCAGGGCTGTGCTTTCCTTTGCCCGCAGTGGAGAATCTTTCCCATTTCTATTCCCAGAGCCTTATTGATTGATTGATTGATTTTGAGACAGAGTCTCACTCTGTCACCCAGGCTGGAGTGCAGTGGCACGATCTCGGTTCACTGCTACCTCCGCCTCCTGGGTTCAAGCCATTCTCCTGCCTCAGCCTCCTGAGTAGCTGAGACTACAGATGTCCGCCACCACACCCAGCTAATTTTTGTATTTTTAGTAGACACGGTTTCACTATGTTGGGCAGGCTGGTCTTGAGCTCCAGAACTCAGGTGATCTACCTGCCTCGGCCTCCCAAAGTGTTGGGATTACAGACATGGACCACTGCACCCGGACCCAGAGCCTTCTTTAACCTGTCGTGGAACTTTCAATTGTCAAGAGACAAGGGACAGTCTGTGCAGAAACTTGGCATGTTTTCCCCAAGGACCTACACCCAGGAAGACCTCAAAGGGAAGCCTTTGTGAGAGAATGCTGGCTTAGAAGCAGATGAACATCATCTAACTGGTTTTAGTCTTGGGATCTCATTTTCCATCATGGTTACGTCTCTTCACCCGAGAAAAAAGAGTAAAACTCTGCACGTGTCAGAAAAGCAAGTCTGCTTGTGTGTGAGACACTGGGAAGTATATGAAATACAACAGGCCAGGGATTCTCTCAAGTTGTTCTAAATGGAGATGCAAGTACCCAGGGGTCTTAAGAGTCTAAAGAGAAACATGCAGGGAATTTCAGAGGAATTCCTTGACTGGGGGAGGAGGTAGTGGTGTGTGACGAGAGGTGACTCATGTTTCCATAAACTTCATTCATTTTAGATTTCTTAATCCCCTTCACTTCTTGTTTGGGACCAAGGTGAATTCTGTGCCATCACAATTAAGAAACACACCCCACTGACCACTAAAAAGGGGCGAATAAGAACAGCAACATAGGAGGCAATTAAGGATTTATTTCTTGCTTTAAGAAATAAAATTTCTAGAATGGAAAAATCAGTGTCTTTCTTACTCCTCTCTCTCATCAGCAAGTGGCTTGTGTTCCTACCAAATACTTTAAATAATTTGGGTTAGAACCACCACCAGAGGAGGTCCAAATGGAATTCACACAACTGCTCAATATCAGTTTATGTAAAATCTGTGGTTTCTGCCCCCTTTAAAGTGCTGATTAAAAGCAGGTGGCTACGACACAGGCAAATGCACTGTCATTCCTGTCCCGTGGCCTGGAGAGGTACCAACCTCCTCTAAGACTTCAATCTCTTTAGAGAGGCCTGGGCCACAAGTGATTCTTATTATCGCATGGCAGAAGGGAGCAACCTGCTGAGCTACACCAGACCCTGGCTGGTACCCACCCACCCTGTTATCAGTCACAGAAGCAAATTTGCATTTCCTCACTGGAAAGAAGTTGAGAGCCCAGGCTCTGGACGAAGGACTGAGCATGCATCCGAGCTCCACCCACACCCAATTTACAAACTTGAGCACCTTAATCCATCTCTCTAAGCCTCAGTTTCCCCCTCTGTAAAATGAGGCAATAATGGCACCTGCATGGACTTCCTGTGGTTATTGTAAAAAAAAAAAAAAAACTGCCATAAACTTGGTAGCTTAAAATTACAGAAAATGGCCCGGCACGGTGGCTCATGCCTGTAATCCCAGCACTCTGGGAGGTCAAGACAGGCGGGTCACTTGAGCCCAAGAGTTTGAAACCAGCCTGTCAATATGGCAAAACCCCATCTCTACCAAAAAATACAAAAATTAGCTGGGTGTGGTAGTGCACTTGTGGTCCCAGCTACTCAGGAGGCTGAGGCGGGAAGATTGCTTGAGCCCGGGAGGCGGAGGCTGCAGTGACTGAGCTGTGATTGCGCCACTACACTCCAGCCTGGGCAACAGAGAGAGAGCCTGCTTCAAAAAAAAAACTTGCCGAAACGTATTCGGTAGGTGCTAGGAGGGAATCCAGCTCCCACCTCCTCCAGCCGCCCTGCCTTGTCAGCATCACTCCCATCTCAACCTCACCTTTTCGAAAGTCCATGAGATGGCATTTAGGGCCCATGCAGATAGTCCAGGATAGGGTCACCTCAAGACCCTTTTTTTCCAAATAAGGCAATATTTACAGGTTCCAGGGATTGGGATACAGATATGCATGAGAGAGGGCCACCTCTCAGGACACCAGATCACCTATCTTAATGGGTTGTTGTAAAGATTAAGTGAGAAATACCTGTGTGGTACACACAGCTTGGTGCCTGGTAGGCCACTTGCTAAGTCCTCATTTGTTAGAGGACTTGTCCTTTAGGCATGTGTGTTGAACTTTGCTCACAGCAGATCTCTCAAACATTATAAATCATTTTCTGAGGGGAGGGAGGCGGCAGGAGATGACTTTCTGCCCCTCTCCTTCCTGCCAAAAGGAAGGAAGTGTCAAGGAGGGGCGCCCTCATAGGCACCAGCTGACTCAGCCCTGTGAGGTTTGGTGGCCTTCACCATCATCTCAGTAAATTTTTTGGTCTTTATTTTCACAGCTAAGGAGAAGTGTAAGGAGCTGTAGTTTTTGCTTTATAATGTTCTTCCACTGTCGACTTCAAGGAAGTCCCCCCGAACAAGAATCAGCGAAAAGCTCCCTCAGGCTCTAGCCCCACAATTACAGCTACAATTCGTATGGTTTCTGTAATCAGAAAACACTACAACCCTTTAAACATTTCCACATTTAAAAAATGACTTGGGATCTGTGTACAGGCCTAAGAAAAAAAGAGTGGAGCAGCATGTTTTGCAAACCTCTAAGCAGCCAGGATATGTCATGAATGTCCTTCCAACGTTTCTGGTCAAAATTATCTAAAAGATGTTTGTATGGTTTTCTTATGGTAAGTGCTTTAATGTGTCAGAATAAAAAGCCATAAGATGGTTTCTTTGCTTGCAAATAATTATTTGCCCAAGTAAATATTTGAGTTGAACTGGTGGTATCAAGGGTTATTTTCTACTTCAATGAGGAAATCATCCTATTTTTTTAAGGCATCTGGAAAATATGTCCACAGCCTTCTGTCAATATTTGAAACTGTCAAAATGACTCTTGATTCTCAAGTAACTTTCGATGAAGTTAACAATGAATAGTCAAGGAACTCACCCAGGGTAGGTAGGATTCATCACAACACCTACCAAGGGAACATCTAGTCATTTATAAACAACTCTCAGTAAACAGTAAGGACTAGTGAAACCAGCACTCAACTTACTGATTCATTGATAACTTCATTTAGTGTACATTCATGGAACAGTGATTATCAGTCTGGTGACATCCTAGATGCTAGGAGATGACTCTCACAAGGTTCCTATCCCCTTGGGAGGAAGAGGATAGACAAATTATCCAGTAAAACATAACAGGACCTGGGATTGGGACTGAGATTGTGTGTCATCCACAGCAGGGCACAGAGGGAGACCACAGCTGACTGCATTGAGTGATTCAAAGAAGGCAAGACTTGTCTTGGTTTTGAAAGGGAAATAACTGTTTGAAAGATAAGTGGAGGGGAGGGTGTTCAAGTTCAGTGTGAGCAAAGTACAGAGATGTAACATACACAGGCATATCTGGAGACATAAACACGATACCTAAGTGAGAAAGGAAGGTAGATAGGTAAGGGCAAGATCGCAAAGGTAAACTGGTGAAACTCCAGACTACTCAAGACAAAAGGCAAGATATAACAAGGAGCTCACCTTAGTCAGTAGTAGTAGGAATACAGAGGAGGGGACAGATATGGGAGATGCTACAGTAGCTTAAAGCAATAGTATTTTATGCTTGGCAAAATGAGGGGAAATACAAGTAAACTGTTGTAAGGTTCTTACACCATATGTGATGTGGTATAATATTGTTGGAAAGTAGACTGATTGATTAAAGATTTACATTACAAGCCCTAGATCAACCACAAACAAAACAAAACAAAACACGAAGAGGTAAAACTAATGCTGCGGGTCGTATTGTGTTCTCCAAAACAATATCTGAAAGCCTTTACTCCAGGTCTACGTGAATGTGACGTTATTTGGAAATAAGGTCTTTGCAAATGTAATGAAGTAACATGAGGCCAATATTGGATTAGGGTAGCCCCTAAATCCAATGATTGCTATTTTTACAAGGAAAGAAAGATTTGGAAATGGCAGGCACACACAGAGGGAAGATGGCCATGTGAACACAGAGGCGGAAATTGGAGAGATGCAGCCACAAGCCAATGAACATAGAGGATTAGCGGCAACTAACAGAACGTAGGAAAATGCAAGGAAAGATTCTTGCCAACAGCCTTCAAAGGAAGCATGACCCTGCCAAGGCCTTAATTGTGGACTTCTAGCTTTCAGAACTGTGTATGAATACATTTCTGTTGTTTTGAGACACTCTATGTTAATCTGTTATGGCAGCCTTAGAAACTAATACAGCTAATCATATTAGAAACTAATATAACCAAACATAATAAAATGAAGTAATTAAAAATACTCATCCCAACAGAAGGAAAAAGGGAACAAGAGGATGAACTGAATGCAAATAAAAGGATAGTGGTCATTAAATGTAAATTATAATCCCATGTAAATTAATGATAATTCCATTACATATAAATGGTGTAAAGACTGCAATTAAATGGCAAAGATTGTCACAGCAGATAAAAAAGGACCAGACTACATACTGATACTGTCTATATGAAACTCGTTTTAGACTTAAAGACACAGATATATGAAAAGTAAAAGGATAAAAAACGAAGTATCATGGTAACATTAATCTAAAAGAAACCTAGACTGGCCAGATTAATATCAAACAGTAAATTTCAGAGCAAAATTAACAAGTCTCAGTAAGGTTTATTCTCATACAAAATCTAATTTACTTTTTTTCCTAAAAGAAAAATGAATATGCTAAATGACTTTCCAATCACATGACACACTTCATATTTTCCACCAACATTCATTAAACACTGGGATTCTGCAGGAAACATTCTGCACTGACTATGATTTCTATAATGATCAGATTTTTTAAATGTTCTTCTCTTTTGTATTTGTAGTGATAAAATTTTGCCTGACATTTTTCCTTGAAGAAAGTAAACATAGCCTGCCACAAAAACTGATATTGACAGAGCCTCAGTGGTTAAGCCTTTTTTTCTCATTAATTCTCCCGATATTTTAGCTCTAGTAATCTAGCCCTAGACAAAAACACTGGTAGCTCACACTCAGGAATGCATGATGTGATGTAGGATTAAAAAAAATAAGTCTTACTACAAGGATACAAACATTTTTTAATGTAAAGTCATACAGTATATAGATAAATTATCTGTTTTGAGACGGAGTCTCGCTCTGTCGCCCAGGCTGGAGTGCAGTGGCACAATCTTGGCTCATTGCAAGCTCCGCCTTTCGGGTTCACGCCATTCTCCTACCTCAGCCTCCTGAGTAGCTGGGACTACAGGCACCCGCCACCACGCCTGGCTAATTTTTTGTATTTTTTAGTAGAGGCGGGGTTTCACCATGTTAGCCAGGATGGTCTTGATCTCCTGACCTCGTGATCTGCCCGCCTTGGCCTCCCAAAGTGCTGGGATTACAGGCGTGATTCACTGCGCCCAGCCTAAATTATCTGTATTAAACTCCTGCAGCACTGACAAGTAGAAATAACATTTTTGAAAGCTCAGAGAAGTATTTTCCAACATTTGCTTAAGCCTAGAAAAAAGTCTGGCAATCAATAAACATTTGATTAACTTAAATAATGTAACTTTTGGTAAGTTACTTATCATTTCGTGATCTGTAAAATAGAGAAAATAATGGTAATTTATTAACCACCTAAGGAAATCGTAATAATTTACTTTTAAAAAATGATATTGGTGGTCGGACATGGTGGCTCATGCCTGTAATCCCAGCACTTTGGGAGGCCGAGGCGGGTGGATCACCTGAGGTCAAGAGTTTGAAACCTGCCTGACCAACATGGTGAAATCCCATCTCTACTAAAAATACAAAAATTAGCTGGGCATGGTGGCGCATGCCTGTAATCCCAGCTACTTGGGAGGGTGAGACAGTAGAATGGCTTGAACCCGGGAGGTGGAGGTTGCAGTGAGCTGAGATCATGCCACAGTACTCCAGCCTGGGTGACAAAGCAAGACTCACTCCATCTTAAAAAAAAATGATATTGGTAATTCTTTCTTTGAATAAAGAAGACTAAAAGTACTGTAACAAGGCTTCATGTAACTCTCAATGTAAGGGAGTAACCTCATTTTCTGGAAAACTGAATATTTTCTTTTTATGTACTAAGGCTTGTTTTTAGTCTTTTCTTTTTTAAACCAGCATGTATACAAATATTTCTAAAACGCACTTTAAGTCCCTTGCTTTGTTAAACAAAATATGTCAATATACTTTAACATTTTCTCAATGATCACAGTGGTGACCTAGAATACTAGTGTTTATAGTATTTTGGTTCACAGCATTGGGTTCATGAACTACATGGGGGTCTTCTTCCTAAACTAAGTGGCCATGAGAAATCTTTTGTAGTTGTTGTTGTTTGAGATGGGGTCTCGCTGTGTCACCCAGGCTGCAGTGCAGTGGTCTGATCTTGTCTCACTGCAGTCTCCACCTCCCGGGTTCCAGCAATTCTCCTGCCTCAGCTCCCCCCACCACCCCAGTAGCAGGGACTACAGGTGTGCACCACCACACCTGGCTAATTTTTGTATTTTTTTAGTACAGTCAGGGTTTCACCAAGTCGGCCAGGCTGGTCTCAAACTCCTGACCTCAAGTGATCTGCCTGCCTTGGCCTCCCAAAGTGCTGGGATTACAGGCGTGAGCCACAGCACCCAGCCTAGCAATCTTGTTTCTGTACAATTGTGGGGCCTGCTGAAGTTCAGTCCTGCTCTCACTGAGTCTACTGTTTTACCATCCTCCCATTTTCTGCTTCTGACATTTGACACCAGAAAGCCAGCAAACCAGGCTTGTTCCAGAACTTTGGGGTGTAGCCTTTTCTATGGTGTAGGGTACATGGACTTCATGATGCCTCTTGGGATTGCTAAGTGTCTAACAATGTTCAATTCTGTCTTCACCACAGCACTATGTTGCTTTGTATTTCTGCATTATAAAATCTGCCTGATAAATAATCCGCTTGTTCCTCTCGTATGCTGACAGATTTCTGCATGGTCAATGGAGCTTAGAGTATATAAAATACAAGTCTGGGAGAGTTTCCCTATAGTTCAAATATATAAATTTAATGTTCAAAAGAATGTAATTGTTTCAAGCAACATACTAGTAGACAAGCTGGAACTCACTGATTTCATTTCATTAGTCTCAAATAACAAAGGGTACTTCATAGCATCAAAAGCCAGACCTCACAGTAACTTATGTTTTAGTATCTTACAGTTTCTCATTATATAAATAATAAAATGACTAGGGTTTTGGTGAGAAGGAAGAGAGAAGAGCCACATGGTATTCAAAGAATGCCAGGAAACCACAAATACTGCATTCTTTTGAACATTAAATATACTTGAACTATAATGGAAACTCTCCCAGACTTACATTTTATATAAATACACTAAGCTCCATTCACTGTGAAGAAAACTGTCGTCATACGAAGAAAATAAGTTGATTATTTATCAGGCAAAATTTATAACACAAAGTGCTAAATCAGGCACATTGCATTAAACATTATACTGACTATAAACAAGGATAGAAATTACGGAAGTGCATAGCTTTGGAAATTGAGTGAAAATAACAGCATAATTCAACTTTAATTGGATGCCTATAGATGAAACAATAATTGACTCTTAACTGTAACTCCAAGATATTTTATGACTATAACATTTTCTAAGTAATCTACTTGAAAAATACCTCAATTGACTCATCAAATCCTATCTTTAAAATGTTACCCGTTCCAAGAAAATCACATGCATACACTAGAATGAAATGACTTGTCAAATATAATTTGAATCCAGTACAACAAAAAAAAATGCATTAATCTGTACTTTCTCATTAATAGCAAGATAATTTTCCAAGTGAAACACACACAATACAATACACATTTGTTGAGACTCCCCAGTGGCTCCCACTTGTCTTTCCAACCTTCATATCCTTCCGCAGGCCTTTGCAGAGGAATCCCTTCTGACTATCCGTCTCTGAAGAATTCTCACCCTTCCTGACACCACACCTCTACTCAGGGTGCTCTGCCCTCCCTACTTGGGACTATTGTGTCTCCTCACCCAAGTCTTATTGGAACATCTTTCCAGGTCCTTCATAACTGCTCTATTTCCCAAGAAGCCTTCTTGGGGCAGAAATAATCCCTCCTTGCTCTCACCCCCATGGTACTCAGCACCTGGTACTCTCATGTGCGACTTCTGTGCTCTGGGTTTTCTCACAGCACACGTGGCTTACTAACTGCCTATCTCCCAACCACACACAGGAAGCTCTTAAGGCCAAGTAGCGCCACTGTATGTCCACAGAAACTAGCACAAAGACTGTGCACATACAAATTAATTGCAAACCACATCGTGAAAATCCTAAGCATAAAGAAAGAAAAAGGTCATATTTTAAACACCATCTCATACAGAACAGTTTCTTAAGGCCTCTCTGTAATAATTTTAAAGTTAAGGGGAAAATGCTTGGCTCAGTCCACTCCGTATAAACTCCTTAAACATTAACTAGTAATTTTAAAAGCATGAAATGACTTTTTCCCCTGGGGCTTTATATAGAACCATAATAACTGCATCATGAGCTTCAGGACTCTGTAATTGCCTGATACTAAAGTCCCACTGTGAGATTCCACGTGGTGGCTTGTTATCAGCCTTACATAGAACAAATGTGGTCAGCCAAAAATTTACTGTGGGGCTCAAAAACATTTTAGGGGCTCATACAAGCTTAGGGCCTTGACATTTAAGTGATAACTGAGAGGCAAGCACTGATAGAAAATCCTAAGAGACTCAGAAGAGTTTTAAACAATGCAGTTGTACATTTTTATAGGGCACGTTCTGAAACCTCAAAAATAGATATGTAAATGTCATATGAAGCTGTGTCATTTTTACTTAATTTCTGGCATAACCTGTTGCCTCAAAGTCTTTGTGGCTTGTGTATGGCAGGCAAACGGTGTCAGATGCACTTCCAAAGTGCCATGAGGCGTGGATTGGACGTCAGCTCTGCTTTGCACATGCAATTCCTGCCTGCAGAACTGCAGCTAGCATCTGCTGCCTCTGGCATCTGCTGCCTCTGGATGAGCCTCTATTTGGAAAGTGGGAATTATTTTTTCTTCCACATCCAAGACCAGCAGAGTAGCTTTCAATCCCAGTCAACTGCTCTTTGCTGCAGAAATCAATATAAGCAACAGAGGAAAAAAACAATAAAGGGGCTAAGCCTCCAAAATCTTGCATTTTCCCTTGGCTCGGGAAAAGGTCCCCTCATTTCTTTCAAGAACACCAGAGGCAAGAGTTTGAGGTGGGGGCCGCAGGAGCACGTACCACAAGACCTTCTTACTGAACCACAATCTGCAGCTAACTCTTGGTCAATCTGTGCAGTGGAGAAACAGCACACAACATATTAAAATCTAGTTAAAAAACAAAACAAAACCCCTCATGTTCACAACTTTGTTCAAACTATCTTACTAGAGCTCGTGCTTACAAAGAATCAGATAGACTCATTTGAGAGTCTACTCTAAATCTTGCCCTCCCCTGTAGCTGGAATGGTCCCTAAACAGCTCTGAGATGGCCAGAGAATACCAGTGGAAACAGCTAGTAACAGCCACTTCCTACCTCTGTAGGGTTCTACCAAATACTTGCACATACCTTGTCTTATTTGGTCATTTTCCGCAGTGTGGGATACCATAGGTGTGACCATTTTCTCAGCTGAGAAAAGGGAGGCTCAGGGAGTGCACAGAGAAATATACAAGGAAATAGGTCCAGGAAGTGCCAGATCTCGAGGTCAAACCATGATACTAATAATTACCCTCGACTGCCTCTGTTGTAAGCCACCATATTCAATCTTTTGATAGACAGAGAAATGGGGGACTCAAACAAGTGACAGAGACAGAACCGGGGGTTTCACACAAGGTCTCACAGAGCCTACAGCCTGAATTCCGTCTCAGCCTAGGAACCCTCTGCAAAATCCAGATGTTTTGCCTTCAGGCCCAGCTGGCCTTCGACCACAGAGCACTCACAAAGTGCAGCAGGGCCCCGCTGGGAGGCCCCACTCCACTCCGAGTGCTGCTTCTAACTGCAGCCCCCGCACGGCAGCCCGCCACCCAACTGACTGCTCTGGGCTATTTATGAGATGGTCCCTGCTCTCGGGAGACGTCCCTCTTTGGATTATTCATCCTCTCCTCACCCCCAAAGCAGCAAAACCAGCACACGCCGTCCCCCCAGCGTCAAGCCCCACTCCAGGGTTTGCGGGCAGCTGCCTCCCTCTCCGCCCCCTCTTTTAGAGACAGTCAGGGCTCCAGACTCTTCGCTGGGCTCTGTGCTGAATGTTACCCTTTGTCTCAGAACCCTGGGCTGGCTCTGACGGCTGGAAAGCCTGAACAACAATGATGAATCAGAGTATTTATTTTTGAGGTTTTCTCCAAGCTGCCTCTTCATCAGCTCTGAAATAGCAGCATTCAAGCTGCCACAGACACTTCCCGAAGTTTGCTGGCCTAGGGTTCCCAATGGGGAAAACATCACCTCCCCGGCAACAAACACAACAGCCTCCTAACACCCCTTCTGCAGGAGAGTCACCAACTGCATCTCTCCAAAAGACGGGTGGCCTACATGTTTAAATTGATTTTCGAAATTATTTTCAAATCCCTCGGGTTGCGTGAGCAAGGGTGGATTTCTATTTCTAAGTGTGGTGACCTTTTCTAAAACTGTTTTATGCTTTTCACTCTTCTGTGATTGGTGCCACCTAGGACTGCACACTGCATTCATTTGGTGCGTCTGAGTGAGCTGTTTAATCCAGAACAAGGAAACTCATCCCTTCAAATCTGAATTAAAGAAGCATCTCTCTGGGTACGATGAGGTTTTCTGATGTAAAACTCTCATCTAAAAGTTAGCCATTCTTATTAAGATTGAAACCTTAGGCCGGACACAGTGGCTTACGCCTGTAATCCCAGCACTTTGAGAGGCCAAGGCGGGCAGATCACAAGTCAGGTGATCGAGACTATCCTGGCTAACACAGTGAAACCCCATCTCTACTAAAATTAAAAAAAAATTAGCTGGGTGTGGTGGTGGGCGCCTGTAGTCCCAGCTACTCGGGAGGCTGAGGCAGGAGAATGGCGTGAACCTGGGAGGCGGAGCTTGCAGTGAGCCGAGATCACGCCACTGCACTCCAGCCTGGAGGACAGAGCAAGACTCCATCTCAAAAAAAAAAAAAAAAAAAAAAAGATTTCAAAGCTTAAATTAAATGAATTTAATGAAATAACTAGCCTTGCAAAAGGGAAACGTAAGAATAACTCACAAATTAGAAACGTATTGTTTCTTGCTGTGCTGCTTGATGGCTTGTCATAGCAGAACAATATCCTCCACCTAAAGCATTTATTTACACACATACACTCAGCCTGACGTTTAAGAGTGCAAAGGAGTTTTTTAAAAAGGCAGTTGGGGAAAAAACGAGTGAAAATCTGAGGACACCACACAGAAATACAATGATGTCTACACATGAAACTCAGTCTCCAGTAAAAAATGTTTTAGTACATTTGCCTGTGAACAGATGAGCTTTGGTAAGTGTTGAGATCAGAAGGGAGTGGACTGTTCTTTTCATCACAGTTCGGAAGATAAAAGGAGAAGTACAGACTGCTGATAAAAGTCTGGCAGCATAACTGTTAATATGCCTATGCCTTCGATGAGGGCCTCAGATACCGGGGCTCAGGAGACAGCATGTGGTCAGCAGAAATGACAATGCTGTTCTCCCTGGGATGGCCCTCCTGGGTCCTCTGGGCACATTACACTGTCAGGTAGTTTGCTAACTGGAATGCTTTCTGGCTAAAAGCAGAATTCTGTTTTGCTACGGTACTCATTCCAACCTATGAAGGTTATCCTCAAATCCCAAATGCCACTAATGCCCATCACTGGAACGGGACAGTACTGCCAACAAGGGATGAGAATAAAAATAGCTGCCATTTACTAACTGCTGGAGATCCCACCAGATGCTTCAGGTCTACTCATTACTTAATTCTCACACAGCCACCCCACTCAACCAAATAAGCTTGAGGTTTTCTCCAAGCTGCCTCTTTATCAACTCTTAAATAGCAGCATTCAAGCTGCCACAGACACTTCTCAAAGTTTGCTGGCCTAGGGTTCCCAATGGGGAAAACATCATCTCCCTGGCGACAAACGCAACAGCCTCCTAACACCCCTTCTGCAGGAGAGGCACCAACTGCATCTCTCCAACGCAGATGAGTGAGGATGAATAAGCCAAAGAGGGATGTCTCCGGAGAGCAGGGACTGTCTCATAAATAGCCCAGAGCAGTCAGTTGGGCGGCAGGTTGCTAGTCTCCCATTTTGCAGAAGAGGAAACTAAGGTTCAGAGTGGTTAAGTAACTCTGAAAGAGGCACAGCTTTAAGTGACAGAGTTGGAGTTTCAAAGCCACATTCTTTACCCTGTGACACATCTCCAGAAGGGATCAGCTCTGGGCCCTCACTACTTCCAAAATAAAGTCTTCAGTAACATCAAGAAAAAGAAAAGGAGCCAGGCGTGGTGGTGGCTCACGCCTGTAATTCTAGCAGTTTGGGAGGCAGAGGCGGGCAGATTGCCTGAGCTCAGGAGATCAGCTTAGGCAACATGGTAAAACCCTGTCTCTACTAAAAATACAAAAAATTAGCTGGGCATGGTGGCGTGAACCTGTAATCCCAGCCACTCGGGAAGCTGAGGCACGAGAACCCCTTAAACCCAGGAGGTGGAGATTGCAGTGAGCCGAGATCATGCCAATGCACTCCAGCCTGGGTCACAGAGCAAGACTCCATCTCCCAAATAAACAAACCAGTAAAAGAAAAGGCACCATGCAAAGGCTCCTGGATACAAAGCAATCTCTTACTCAAAAGAAATATAAAACGTCTAGGAGCTTCAGAAATGGGGAAGTGGAAAATACTTCTATTTTGTTCAGGGAAACGTTGGTATTTTTCTACTGCAAAGATGAGATGGGAAGATGACAAGTCTTAAACATATGCTAAAGAAAGTTCCATCAGATTTGTGTCTCATGACTTTTCTTATGACATGCTCTGAAGACCACACGGCATTCGGATGACAGAGAAAGCTGTCTATACAAAATCTTCCCAAGAATGTTAATATTTAAATGTTGCCCCACATATAGAATCTGAAGAATCCCAACTACAGTCTCAATCAAATCACAAAGAACACTTGGCGTTTAACAATGCAGTTGTGATTCTTAACACTACCTCCTAATATCCTTAGATCCTTAGAGCAACAGACTCATAAGGTTAGAGTTCATTTCAAAATTTTGTACTTTCTCAATAACACTTACCTGCAAGCTTCCACTTGACATCTGTGGCCCCAAATAATTCTCACCATAAATTATGGTAATAATTTACTTTGGTGGACCTGGCTTTGGTGAATTACAGACCTCAAAAAGAACAAAAGGACTGAAATACCGTGGTTTTCCTCCCCACCTCTGATTTTGGGTAGGCAAGAGTCCTCAATTCCTGGACGCATGCTAAATTACTATGAATAAAAACAGCTTCAGGAGCACAGTCGGGGCTTCCCTGAGAGTAAAATTCACAAGGAAGAACTAGAGCCCAGAGAGTGAATTACTGAAACAGAGGTTCTAATAACTGGGGTGATCTACACAAAGAATGCCCAGCTGTATGCACTGGATATGGTGGAGAGGATTTTACAGGTCAGCTCTGTAAGACCAAGCCCCCATCGTTCACCTCTATCTATCAAGCACTCATCTCAGGGACTGGACCCACATGGTGCTCAATCTGATGAGTACAGGAGGATAGAAGAAAGGACAGGTGGCTAAGTCTGTCCCAGGAATCCACAGGAATCTGTCACAGGATCCACTGCAGAAAACTGCAATTCCCACGGGAGAAGAGCAGTTGGAGCCTGTCTCGTTAGCTCTCCTTACTAAAAACAATGGTAATAAAAGTGATAACCACCATCATTGATAGCTTCTACTGCTGCCATTGGTGATGATGACATCAACAGCAGCATCCCCCCTTCTGCAGCTCAGAGGGGTTAAGCAAGAAGCCCAAGGTTACATGGCCAGTAAGGGAAGAAGCCAAGATTCAACCCTGGTCTTCCGGCTCTGAAGTTAACTACATTTATGCTATTCTAATATTTCAGATATTTTAATCTGCATTATCCTTCTTTTCCCAGACTGCATAATCTATGCTGTAACCTCATTAAAGCCTTTCCATGTGGGTTTTATTTTTCTAATCTTGTGTATTTTCTGTGGCTTTTCTCTGAATGATTGATCAGTGGAGGATCTATCCACAAGTCAGACATCTGCATTCAGATGGTCTGAACTGGACAGAGTAAAGTTCAGGAAAGTTCTGGAAAGTTCTGAACTTACACCAGGAAAGTTCTAGTCACACAGACAAATAGCTCATGTTTCTTACACAGCATTTTCCTATCAGGGCTTCTCAATGTCATTTGGGACTGTGATCAGAAATATGCTGAGAGGACTGCAAGAAATGTCAGAATTGGAGAGGCAGAGCATGTGCCAAAAAATAAAAATAAAAATAGAGTAATTAGTCCAAAACCAGGTAAGAAACAGAAATTATGAGTACATTAATATCAGAGGACAGAAGCCAATAGCTATCCAAAGTCAGGCAAATAATTAATAATCAGGAGAATAAGGAGGGGAAAGAAAGGAAATGCTGTCCACTCAGTATGTTCCAGGCATGATGCTGTTTTGATGTAAGTTTTCACTTTTATTTCAAAGGTAGGTATTTTCGTGAAAAGGAAACTGGAGGTCTGGCTTAGATGATACAACCCCACAACTGCGGGGGCCCCTCATTAAAAGGAGGGGAATGGACTAGAAGACTTTGTGGTCTCACAGTGCACTGATATCCTATAATTGTTTAAATCTTGTTGTGAGAACAGAGATAGTGACCAGGTAGTGAGGAGATCCCACTAGGATTAAGAAGGGAAGGACAGATCCAACAGGGAACTGACACCAGCTGCCAAGAAAAGGTCTCAGGCTCTGGTCGTCTGCAGAACCCCTCGAGAGCTGTGTTTTGTGCCCTTACTCTGGTGAGGGCCAACCCCAAGGAAGCTGGGCCAGCACAGAGCTGATGGGGACACCCACCCCATCAGTTAGAGGCCTGTTTGGTAGCAGGGGTGGGGGAATTTGGGTCCAAGATGGAGCAGGTTAAAGAAGCTGCACTGCACATTTGTGTTTTATTAACTATCCCACAAGACATCAATACATATCTTTTCTGCCATATGTTGGCTTGAGGTAAGAGCCCCTAACCTGATGGACACACAGATCAACAGATGGCCTATTTATACTCAAAAAGATCTTAAGGAAGCTTCATCCTTGGTGAGTTTTCCCATCTGGCAAAATATGAGATGTGCAAGAGGCAGTGTAGATGGGCAGTGAAGGGTGGTTAAAAGTGTGAATTCACAAATCACCACGCAGGTTCAAGTCCTGCCTGCTGCTGAGTATGCCTTGGAGGAGTTACTCAACCTCTCTAAGCTGTTTCTTTAGCTACAAAGCAAAATGGTAACAGCGCAATCTCAGAGTTTGGGGATAATTTGAGGAATAATTCACATGAAGTGCTGAGAACAGCACCTTGTAGGTAACACACACAGGGTAAATGCTAACTACTATTATTACTTATGGTGGTGGCGGTGTAAGTAAATAATTGTAACAAAGCATTCTTTATACTCTAGTCCCATTGAAATGGAAATATATTCCAATCAGAAATCTCTGGATTAATAAAATCAGCATATGACACTAGACAGCCTAAGTCTACCCCAGGCAATTCCCCTTCATGTCACTGTCAGTAAAGAATCATACAGGAGAGAGTCAAATTACCATGAGTCCTTAAAAAAGTTCACTTGTCCATCTCCCTCATGTTACAAGTTTATTACTCAAATACATTGGGCCCCAACATTCAGAAAGATCAACTTGTGATTTCTTTTTCTTTTCTTTTTTCAGACAGAGTCTTGCTCTGTCACCCAGGCTGGAGTGCAGTGGCGTGATCTCGGCTCACTGCAAGCTCCGCCTCCCAGGTTCGCGCCATTCTCCTGCCTCAGCCTCCCGAGTAGCTGGGACTACAGGCGCCCGCCACCACTCCCGGCTAATTTTTTGTATTTTTAGTAGAGATGGGGTTTCACCATGTTAGCCAGGATGGTCTTGATCTCTTGACCTCGTGATCCGCCTACCTCGGCCTCCCAAAGTGCTGGGATTACAAGCTTGAGCTACCATACCCAGCCCAATCAACATGTGATTTCTAATACTCAGACTACAAAACCCAAGAGGAAGTCAATTAAGGATAAGAAGCGACCTTCATCAGATATGAAATACCAGCAGAATACACAGAAGACAATGGAATCTCCCTCATGCCTCAGAGACCCCAATTCCGCCTGCTAGTTAGAACAATAATAACTGACCCAGTTCCTACCCGAGGGGAATATGCAAATACAAAAACTTGGCTCCCACACAGAATCGTGGTCAGCTTCACTTGGGAAGAAAGTGGTCAAGGTGAATGTAATCAAAACTAACCATTTTCTAATTTTTTTGGGGGGGGCGGGGGGCAGCAGTTCCAGAAAAGGTCATGATCTTCATATTGCCTCTAAATGACAGAAACACATAGGCTAAAAGTTGGAAGCTCCACTTCCCACTCTCCAAAAGGCAGGGCTCCATAAACACTGTGGCATTACGAACGAACAAAAGGAGGGGGCTGATGCGCTGCAGAGTCTGACAACCTCCAGACAACTTGTTTAAATGCCTGAGAAGCCGGCTTGTCTGCACTGCCCTTTCCAACAGCCTCTACAGGGGAACACATTCCTCTGCAGCAGCAAAAAGAAGCCTGAGCAACTAAAAGCCGCTCCCCCGAGTCAACAACAGCCTTGCAGGAAACTCGCAAAAGGAACGGGGTCTGCCTGGCCAGGGGGGCGGCAGCCTGGACAGTCTCCTCTGGATCTTGCCTGGTTGCTTAAAACCAACCCACTGGGTATCAAATTAAAGCCTTAGATGGGAAAAACGAACGGGCAAGATGAGTCTGTAAACCAGGAGGAGGCAGAAGGCTGACCCTACCACATTTCTCATTTGCCTAGCCAAATTCAGCATTCGTTATAAATCAAGCAGTCAACACACAGGCTAGCAGCCTTGGGTGCGACTTGTTTCAAGACACATGCCCTTAATAATTATTCTGAGGCAAACCAGGGGGGTCAGGACAGGCCAATACTGACCTCCAAAAAGGGATGCAGTAAAACAGGGGATTTGGCCAATGCCCTGTTGCCTTTAGAGGAGAAAGGCCTATCTCATCAGAATTAATGGTGAGCCCAGGAGCAGAGGAAACATTTCTTCTTTTACGCAAACCAAATGCAGATACATTGGTTAAGAGAAGACGTGATGGGAAAAAAGTAGTGAATTCATGAAATTTATAAAAAGGGGCCTATGACTTTACTGCTGTTTTAGGGCATCCCTTTAAGTATCACTTGGTGAGAGGAGAAGAAGTGTAGGAATCAAAAAGGTATTCTCTAAGAGGTACATCACAAAGAGCTCTACCGTTTGAAGTCTCCTCTTCCTTAAAATCCACTTCCAAAGGACTGAAGTGTTGCTGGCTGCCTAAGGTTACAATTGCCTTCCAGTATTTTCCAGCCGTGGATTCCCCTTCACTGAAAGAAGGGAAGCAAACGTGTCTGTTTTGTGCTAAGAAAGCACTGTTCCACTCCCCGGGATGCTGTGTGTGCAAACTAATTCCACCGACAGCAGCAGATCAGCTGCTGGGAATAAACCCCTGAAAAAAGGCCTTGTATACCTCCCATGTTCAGGAGAGGCAGCAAGGCAACTTGTCCATGGTCACAGCAATTGACAGCAAGGCCAGATCATCAGAGGGGATGTGAGTGGAAGGAATTCTAGTGAGTCCTTGCAGTAGGGTTTTACCCCATGCAAAGAGGGAAGGAGATGGGGTTGCAGTTAAACTTCAAGGATGGGCTGGGCACAGTGGCTCACACCTGTAATCCCAGCGTTTTGGGAGGCCGAGGTGGGCGGATCACCTGAGGTCAGGAGTTCAAGACCAGCCTGGCTATGAACTCTGTATCTACTAAAAATACAAAAATTAGTCGGGCATGGTGGTGCATGCTTGTAATCCCAGCTCCTCAGGAGGTGGAAGCACAAGAATTGCTCAAACCCGGGAGGTGGAAGTTGCAGTGAGCCAAGATCGCACCACTGCACTCCACCCTGGGTGACAGAGCAAGACTCTGTCTCAAAAAAAAATAAATAAATAAAAATAAAATTCAAGGATGAATAAATGCTTATGAAAAACTACAAGTCAGTGGGTGGGGGGTGGGGGGGGAGGGGGCAGGAAACAACCAGCAAAAAGATAATGAATCATCACGTGACTTTTTTAAAGCTCTGAATTGGCTCCTTAATTCCCTCTGAGCAAAGTGGGGACAGACTCAAGGGACTCAAGGTTGTTTTTTTTTTTTCTTTTTTTTTTTTAATTTTACCAGAAGTGAGTCACTTGGGAGTAAGAAAATCCATCCCTAAAGGCAAAACCATCTGCAATGTTCCCTCTTGGAAATTCACCCTGATCTGCTCAGCAGTGGAACATGGTGCTCTGTCAGCAAAGGCGCTGAATAATGCAGGAGCGAATCCACAGAGGGCTGGGAGAGGCTCGGCCGCTTAGCTCCTCAGCCTAGAAGCCGAACACAGCTCCTCTCTGGGGAAATCAAATTCCACCCCTGGAAACATGGGCTCCAGACTATGAGGTCTGGGGAAGGAAAACAGCACAAAGATAAGTTTGAGAAGAAAGTTTACTCTTCAAGTCCCTGGGCACCAACCAGGACTTGCAGATATCCACAATGTCTGGCATCCATCAGTTCCATTTGACACCCTGAGGACTGAGGCCTGCCAATAATACACGACACAGGTGTGAAAAGGAATGGGTGAGAGAGGCTTATTTAACCCTTGAAGGGAGACAGCAGTGACAGGAGGCCACCAAAAGGTGATTTGTAAAAACATCAGTCAGGTTGCTGCACCTGAAACAGGGCACTCTGTAAAAATAAGACTCCAGGGAGCCAACAACCCAGGGGATTTTCTGCCTCCTGACAACAGCCACAAAGGGAAGCGATCGCCTACATCCACAGGTGAAAATAATCGAGCTTCAGGCAGGGCCTCTCAGCCCAGGTTTCACATTAGGGTCAATGGGGGAGTTCTGGCAAAGCAAGGATGCCACCAGCTCCCACCCCGGAGATGTGGATTTAATGGACCTGCAACCTGCCCAGGCTGCCATGCTTCATTTGAAAGCTCCTCGGAGGACTCTGCAGTTCAGGCAGGGCTAAGAACCACTGATCTGAAGAGTACTTGGAAGAAACGGCGGCTCCAAGGCTGCAGAACCCTATGTGAACGTGGCTCCTCCTGCCCTCCAGCTGTCTCTGGCTGTGCAGATGAACACGCAGGAGTCCTGCTGGGGCCTCTGCCCATTTAATAGAAGGCTTTCCTGAAGCCCTGTGCTCAGGTGTTTCCTGAGTGAACAGGAGCCAGCAGAGACTACCGATGGAGCAAAGAATGTTACTGAAAAGCTCCTAATTGCCAACAAAAATCTAAGTAATCAATAGAGCAACTAAAAGTGTTGTCAGTAAGACACAACGTGGGCCCTTGTGTCCCAAAAAATCTAAGTAATCAATGGAGCAACTGGAAGTATTGTCAGGAGGCCCCCAGGGTATAAGAGAAGGAGGGTGGTGGCTGTTTAATCCATACCAGGGGCAAGGTAGGGAGCACAAAGATGATTTTTTTTTTAGATCCTCCACCACTTGCCCCAATATTACCACCTCTGAAACGCAGGGAAGGCATATATTCACATTTTAGGCAGCTTGATTGCAGGGGCACTGCGCAGAAACCTGCAAAAGAAATCCCTGGATTCTCTTGCCCAGCTTCCACTGAGAGAATGCCTTCAAGTAGGTCAGTGAGCCACCCTTTTCCCTCAGGAAACATGCAGTTGATCCCCCTAACAGCAATAAGAAAATACGGAAGGTTTGGAAGCCAACACCTGCTCTCTTCTTTGGAGCAAAGGACAGAGAATGCTGGGAAACATTCATTTTCTCCCTCTTGAAAACTGAGAGTCAAGCTGAGGGCTGAAAAGAGGCAGCAAATTGCAAAGCTCCTGTGGTGCTTTTGATATCCAGCCATCTCTATAGCTGAAAAGAAATAGGTGTTATTTGATGATATTTTCTTTCTGCCCAAGTATTTTTCAGTTTCCCTGTTTTGGGAGAACCTTAAAAACTGAGAGTACGCTGACAGGTCAGGTGAAGTTTATTATTCTGCCATCCATGTATGCATATATTAATGAGTCTTGGTGTTTCAGGGTCTCTGGGATTCAATAAAATACATTGATGTGTTTATTCCTCCTTCCGTCGCTCAAACCAAAGGATTGTCTCAATGGGCATGAATGTACTTAGGTTGTATCTCCACCATGACTGTTCAAAATCTTTGATGAACTTCAAGACGGTAAGGATTCTAGCTAGGATATGCTTTGCAGCTGCCAAAGAACACTGAACGTGGGGCAGGAACCAAATATCATTCATTTTCCAAGAACTGTTAAGGGTGCATTCTATGGACAATCCAAAGTTAACGTGGTTCCTAGCAGCAAAAGGAATCCTACTTCCTCCCTGACTCAGTTTTCCTTATTGCATGTCACAGATCTGGGATGACAGTTAAAGAACCAAGGAGGGGCAAGGAAAAGTATCTGGAGTCAGCTGAAACATCAAATGTATTTGATTAGTCTGGCCAACAGGCAGTATAATCAGCAGCTTATTTTGAGGCTTAAGAAGAGAATTTTGACTCTGATTTAGCCAGCTAAGACATGAGCCACAGTACTCAGGGACTTAGCACGAGGACTCATAAAAATGAGCAATGGCCCTAGAGTGCTTCCATAAGGACATTTTCATAATGATCTTCGTTTTGTTGCTCAAAATATGTAAGACTCGCCTTGGGACAAATACAAACAAATGAAAATTTTCCAAAATCTCATTTTACCTGTGGAGAAAACTGCAAAGACTGACTATGAGATTTTGTCATACCACCCATGGGCCACTCCCTCCCAGGTGACCCCAGGAAGAGCTCATCGGGTAATGTCAATTCCACCCACAAGTGATGGGCAGGAAGCTTGATGGCCCGTGAGCTCCATGGCCCTTACCAGTGGCTTCATGAGGCATGAGCTCCTTTCATCAATGAGAAACAAGGCTCTGCAAGGTCACACGGCCCTGCAGTGCTGGAGGTAAGATGAAGAAATGACTCTTTGAACTCAAAAGCCCATCAGGTCAGCTGCTGGTGGAAGTGAGCGGTTAGTCTTATTCACGTCTTATAACTTGGAAATCGCTGGACAAAATAGGGATGGAGAGAAAATCACTATTACCATAATGTCTATGTTACAGAATGCTATTGTCATCTTATAAAATTTGTGAAAGTTTAAAAACATGTTTTTAGCTTAAAACTTGCACTCAAACTTTTGCAAAGACCTTAACTACAAGGACACCAATAGTAATCAAAGATGATATTTAAGTTCAAACTCTACTGAAAACCAGAGAGAGGCTTAAAAACAATAAAACAACAAGAAAAAAGAAACTGGCTTCTCCATTAAGGCTGGAACCATTTGAACCCAATACATCAAAACCCAAACTGGAGAACAATTTGGCTGGACTTATTCATCATTTGTACTTGAATGTGAACTTGAAACTCTACCATTTTTCCCTCCTCTAACATTTAAAAGTCATCTGTTGCCTCTTAGTCTTAACCAACCAAAGTAAACTCACAAGCACCCAATCAAAATACACAAACTAAAATACACTGTACTTCCAACTATCATTTTAAAATATCTTCCCTTCCAGTCTTATGTGCCATATTAGTTTTTCATTGCTGCTGTAACATAATACCACAAACTTAGTGACTTAAAGCAACACAAATTTATTATCTCACAGTTTTGGGGTCAGACTTCCAAAATGAGTCTCATAAGGCTACAATGTAGGTGCTCGCAGAGTTCCGGGGGCCCCTGCTTCCTTGCCTTTTCCAGTATTAAGAGGCCACCTGTATTCCTTGGTTCATGGCCCCTTCCTCCATGTTTGAAGGGCAACCCTCCCAACTCTGCTTCCGCATCCTTTTGTGAGTTCATTCCTCACTCTTAGAAGGTCCTTTGTGATTACACTGGGCCTACCCAGATAACCCAGGGTAATCTCTCACGAGACCCTTAACTTAATCACATCTGCATTATGCTCTTTTCCATGTAGGAAAAACACTCACAGGGTCTGGATATTAGGACATGGATATCTTCAGGGGGAAGGCACATCATTCTATCTACCACATGTACATACCTATTTATTCCATGATTACAATCACATACCTGCAGCAATTATGCATCTTTTTTTTTTTTTTTTTGAGACAGAGTTTCGTTTGCTCTGTCACCCAGGCTGGAGTGCAGTGGTGCCATGTCGGCTCACTGCAACCTCTGCCTCCCGGGTTCAAGCAATTCTCCTGCCTCAGCCTCCTGAGTAGCTGGGCTTACAGATGCCTGGGCTTACAGTAGCCACCACGCCTGGCTAATTCTTGTATTTTTAGTAGAGACGGGGTCTCACCATCTCACCATGTTGGCCAGGCTAGTCTCGAACTCCAGACCTCAAGTGATCCGCCCGCCTTGGCCTCCCAAACTGCTGGGATTTCAGGCGTGAGCCACCACACCCAACCTGTATCATGTTTTTAATGGAATACTGTATTAAACATTTTCCGTATTTCCATACAGTCACCAAGATTATTGTTTTTAAACCAAATCAAGTCCCACCCAGTTAAAAAGATCATTATGAATATATTTTAAGGGGGTGGAAAAATACAATGGACAGTCTTTTCTTTTAAAATGTCTTTGTAATATTTTACAAGAAAGTGATTTTAGTCCTTAAAAAGTAGAAAGAAGAATAAACAGCAGTACAGATATATGCTGACCCATGAGGCCTGGGCAATTACTTCCATCACAATACCAGAGCTGACGGGAGGAGGTTTGAGCAGACAAAGGTCTGCGGCATTTCTCATGGGAGGCAGGCAGAGCGGATCAGTGCCTCATTCTACACAAAACACAATCAGATTGTCTTTCAGCAGAACAGAAATAATCACCCTATTGTCTAACATCACGAATGACCCGCAGAGCCACAAAACATTAATAATAAAGGCAAAAGTAGCAACTGGCTCCCTCATTTGTATGTCCTCTAATCTGCAATTTGTCGCCTTATAAACTTTAAGGATTATGACCTGTGGATGCAAATTGCATTGGTCATCAGTGCCAACAGCCAGGCACCAGGATTACTTTACCTCCTATTTTACCTATTTTATAAAAACACAGAATAATGAGAATGCAAAGCACAGTAGGAAAACCCTAAAAGGAACTGGGGCGGGTATGGGGTGGGCAGGTAGAGAGGCGGAGATTATAGCCAAATGGCTTCTATTCAGTTGCATCATATCAAACAGGAGTCAGCTAACTTTACCTGCAAAGAACCCAGTAGTCAATGTTTTCAACTCTGCAGGCCACTCAGTCTCTGCCTCAAGTATTCAACTGTATGTGGCAGGGCTGAGCAGCTGTACACAAGACACACACAAACCACTGGACATGGCTGTGTTCCAATAAAACAAGCCTTGGGCAGGATGTGGCCCAATAAGCTATAGTTTGCAACCCCTGGTATACAAGGAAAGACAGGTGTCTTCAATGTTATACGCAAACCAAAGTATCCCCAAACTGCTTCTTCACCATCTCCAAACTAATTTACCTCTCTGCTCATCTTTAACAAGTCTTGGCTCTTCTTAGGAGTCACACAGACACAGGGGTGAATATCATTACTGGCTCCAAATGTTCATCCCTGGCTGTAGTATCCATACCTTTTTTTTCATATGACTTTGAAATTCCTCCCCTAAAGATACAGTCTATTTCCCTGCTTCCTAACTTTGAGCTTAGCCATGTGACTCACTTTGGCCAACATAATGAGACAGAAGTAACAACATGCCCCTACCAAGCCTAGAATGAACCAGACTTAGTGTTTCTGCCCATCCTCCTGGGTTTGCCTTGCCCCCTTAGCCCTGGGAAGAGCACACCCAAGCTAGCTGCCCCAGGTCAGAATTGGAGAAGAGGTACATGGCACAGAGTCCATTCACAGCCTCACAATGAGAGGTCGAGGTGCCTAGCTGAGCACAGGTGAAATCAGCCAACCCTCATGTGACATGCAGATTATGTCTGCAAGTGATAACATGACTGGAAGCGATAACATGATTGTTGTTGTAAAGCCACCAACTTCTGGGGTGGATTGTTAGGTGACCACAGCAAATTAATAAATCCATTAATCATAAACCAAACCACTTATTTATTTCAAAGCCACCCAATCATCTTCACTGAAAACCATCTGCTATAATAATTTTTGGATATACATATAGGCACATATTTCAGCTATATATTTAATTACTAATAAGTGTTCTCAAGATTTCCTCATAGTTATGTGTAGCTGCTTTTATCCACTGATCAAAACAGATTTCTGTAGAGCAATATACAGTTAGCATACACAATTTCCAAAAATGTTTCAATCACAGCAGTATGTCTTTTAGACCATTTCTTTAAACATATGGTATATCATTATCATAAAGGCAATCTGGAACCATGATGACTCTTATTGTTTATTTATAGGAAGTATTATTAGCAAGGGCATTAAATAAAATATTGTTTATAAAATAATTATGTGCACAGAATGTTCCCAGACCTTCTTCTGAATTAAAAAAAAAGAGACTTTTGGAAGACAGGAAGAAGAGTATGGAGTGGCCCTGACATGCTTCTGTTTAATTCATGAAGTCAGGAGTTTATTTTCCACTTTGGTCCCACACTTCTGATATTACTGAGTCGTGACTTTCATCAACACTTCTAGGAAAGAAATAAGTGTCAGTCCCCCAGAATGAAACCACACTTGTCCAAACTCTGGTCAGGGTCATGTTAGACCCATACCTTTCCAGTACACTCCAACTATTTACATCCATCTGAAGCAGGTCCATGCGCCCTGGCGATCTTCCACCCTTCACTAACCACTGTCTCACACGTGCCAGTGCTAATCTGTCTCTCTCCACAAAACACGTGCACAGCTGGGCACCAGATTTCAAGTGGTTCTTTTCCAAAAATGTGTCTCTAAGTGGATGGTCCAAAATGTGAAAGGCATTTTCCAATGCCAACCTTCCATTTCATTCATGACAAATAGGAAATATATTAATATCTATATTAAGTTCATAAATATTTACATCTTTCAATTATTAGTAACAAAAAAATATGATGCTGATGGTGAGCATCTTGAGACTTTAAGCTGGTGAAAGCTCATGCAGCTGCAGGTGCCTGATGGCCTAACTCAATGGTGCTGGTTTGTTTTACACTCATTTCTGTTCCACGTGGTCTCTCATCCTCCAGGAAGGTAATCAGAACTTCTGTGGCTGCAGAAGTTCTGAGTGAATAAGCAGGAGTGGGATATGTGAGGTCTCTTAATACCTCAGCTCAGAACTCCCATGATGTCAACTGCACTGCATTCTACTGGTCAAAGGAAGTCACAAAGCCACTTGACTCACAGGAGTAGAGAAATAGACATCTGACTGAAAGCATGGCAAAGACATGTTATAAGAGAACATGTAACCAGGATGGGAGGATCTGTGGCTATTCTTTGCAATATACTACATATACCTAGCAGTCACATATTCTATCGTTTCTACATAAAAAGGCATTGTGGTTTTATAACTTAGTCTCCTTGCAGGGAAGAGGTGAGGGAAGTGATCTTGGATAGAGGAAGACAGACCCAGATACCTGTCACAGACTCCTCCTCACCTGGGGCAATAGGCAAGCATACCTTCCAGGCCAATGGCACTGTAACCTAAGCTCTGTGAGCACAGAGATTTGTCTGTTTAGTTCACTGTTGGATACCCAGGGCACAGAAGAGAACCTGGCCCATAAAAGGCAAGCACTGAAGATCTGTGAAATGAGAAGAATAGACATCTCCTAGGTGTTCTGATTGAAAAATTACAGAAGAGTTCTGCAGTAGGAGATGAGAACTGGATTCTGACATCTGAGATAGTACTAACTGTACATATGGGTCATCTCAAGTCAACTGTTTATAAGTCAGGGACTACCCGTATTTAAAATTAGAGCAGAGAAATGATGTGCTAAGACATTCCCACATCAGTCTCCCAAAACAACAGTAACAGCTTCTTGTGACTCAAAAACAAATGAAAGCATAATGAAGGATACTTCCTATATTATTCCAATGGAACAAAAATGCTCTTTGCTAACTTTAAAGGAATCTGAATCGCAAGCAACAAATTAGCAAAACACACAGTCTTCCAATGAACAATGCCCCTTACAGAGTATCAGGAATTGAAAATCAGGGCACACAGTAAGTTTTGGGAAAGAAGTGCAGTAAATGTTTTTGTTGAATGTTGGAGCCAGAAGACCCCAGCAGTTGTCTAATCCCCCATCTCCTCCCACTCACACACACCCTGTATATGGTGCAGAGGCTGAGGCCTGGGAGTTGCGAGGCTTGTCTGATGTCACCCAGCTAGTCAGCAGCACAGATGGGATAAAAATTGAGGAGTTCAGACTCAGCTCTGAGCTCTTTCCACTACACCCTGCTGACAGTTTTCAGCCTTACTTGCAGCATAAACAAGCTTTTGAATATAAGCAACTATAAATAGTAATTAGTCAGAGTCTTGTATTAGATATGTTGACATCATCAGAAGGCAATTCTGTTCATTACAAGCCCCTCTGACGCTAGCTCTGAAAGTTGCTGCCTTCTTCATGTCCACCAGGCACCACCCTGGACCTGCCTTAGGTCCAAAGTGCATCCTTCCAGCATCTTCCAGCAATCTGAGCTTCATTACAATGTCCCCTCCTCCTGTTGGAACTCACCAAATAGTCAGGTGCATTCGCTTTTTCTCAGCCATATTCAGGGAAGGGAGCATGATTTTTCTAATTCTTTTGCATGTTCCCACAGTACTAAGCAGGGATCTGACATACACATTTTGGTTAAACATAAGCTAATATTTACTGAATGATTACTATATGCTGGGCAAAGAGCTAGGCATTTTAAATGCATTATTTCATCTAATTCATCCCAAAACTCTATAAATAAGTAGGATTGTTTGTCTTCTGCCCACAGACAAACTGTGGTCTGGAGAGGTTAAATGCCCTGCTCAAGGTCATACAACCAATAAAAGATGTTGATGCTGAGATTCAACCCAAGTGCTATTTGACTCCAAAGTTTGTGCTTTTTAACTCCCAGTTTTTCCTAAGAATGACCTGCCTGAATTTCGGGGAGGAACTGGGGGAATGCATTTTGGAAAGTATCCCAGGTGATTCAGATGTGCAGCTGAATTTGGGAAGTCAGTGCCCCACACTCTGAAATCCTACACTGATTGACTCATCTTGCTTCTTCTTCTGCAGCCAGAATGACAGTGTGACCAGAACCTGACCCAAGCCCACCTCTACCGGGTGACTCAGGCCACACACACTTCAGAGAGTACTGTCTTCTCTCCTGTATACAAACTTTAATCCTTCCCATCCAAATCCTCCCTGGCCATCTCTGGATACTGTTGGAAACCGGAGGGCACCAAATCTTTATTCCGGGATCAGTAACAGAATTCATGATGACACCAAAGGTCTATCAAGGAAGTCCTGGTGGCACAGCCCAGGAAGAAGCAGAAATCAAGACCCCATTGGACTCATAGTAGGTTTCATTATGAATAATGCCCTCTTCCTTTGGGGCCTGGCTTTTTTTTTTTTTTTAATGAGCGACCCACACATACTACACATCAGCCAATGACAGACCCAGCTAGACAGTCTCACACTATTTTCCCAAACTTCAGAACAGACACTATGGTTTTCACTGCTATGCACATAAACTGTGTGTCTTAACCTTCCCTCCTGCAAGCATGCTTCTAGTTTGCCTTGGGCAGCTGGTTCCTCCCCTTCAACAAAGGTCGGGTTCAGCATGAACCCCCAGTACAGGAGGAATTCGGTCTCTTTATTACACAAGCACACGGCACCTGGTGCTGGACTGAGCCTCTCCGGGAGATCACAAACAGGAGCTTCCATTTCCATCCCACATTTCACTTCACTCAAGGTGCTCCTACTTCAATTACTGTCCCCTCTTCCCCCTGCCTATTCTCTCCTTTCGGTCCTGCCAACTGACAAGAGCTCCTTTCTGCCTAGCATAACTGAGATAAACTCATAAAGATACTACTAAGTGCTAACAGGAAATAAACATAGAAACTGCAAGAAGTGAAAAAAAAGTGGGCATTATAAAACACTGGTGTTCTCATCCTGCCATAGTCAGGTTCCACTGGCTTTGCCCCAGGTGGCCTGCCATTGGGGGTATCCACCAGCTCTCCCCAGGGGCACGTTCCTCCCACGGGGCTCCTGGTCCACATCCACCTGCAGGACCCGTCGCCCAGGAGCTCCCTACTGGACATGTTGAGGGATGTGTGCTCCAAACCAAGAGAAAGACCCCTGTCTCTGTCACACAGGGTGGAAGCTAAAATATGGCTAAGATGGAAATGAGAGATTGAATAGTAGCTAAGGGAACCACAGACTGAAGAAAGAATTCTTTCAGAGCTAAATTTAAGTTCATTCCTCAATTCTTTCCTTCACTCAAGTATTTTGTTATTTCAAAGAGCATTCTGTATTCTGAAGATTTATCTAACACTAGAAACCAGGTGTCCCTATTTCCCAAGCCAATGTTCTTGACTTTCAAAGAGTCAAGAAATACAACAATTCTTGACCGTATTTTCTCTTCTCACACATATGGCATAAATCCATAAACCCAAGAGGCATTTATTCTCTACAAGATATTTGAATTTGGCTGAGACTGGTCTTCTTTTTCTTGAAAACAGTCCTACTGCATAAAGTCCTTCTTTCCAATATTTACTGTAACTTAAGACACTAAAGAATCCAGCTCCAGCCAGATGACTCGATTCATCACTGCATAATTGGATGTTTACTTTTGTTGTCCTAATTAGCCAGAAAGGAAAAAAAAAGTCACAGTTTAGTCTTTCTTAGAGAAAAGATAAACCTTATTTTCTCATTTGTACCATCTTCTGGAATCCTGGGAGATAGTACTTATTAGAAAAAGTTAAGCGTGAAAAGCAATTGAGAATTAAAGAAAAAAAATCTCTGTGGCCATGCACGACCATTATCCTTACATAGGAGTTTGCCTCTGGATGCTGAAATCATGTTTAAAAACTATAAAAATGAGAACTCTTTTATGGTCATTATACTTTACACTATAGATCCCCATCACTATAATATGACATTATTACCATCTTTGGACTTCTACACTATATAAAAACATGAGTTAGCAATTGCCAAATACTTCCTTTCACTGTCTGTGAATATACTTGCAAGAGAAACTGCAGACTGCTGCAGAAATCTGGTAAATGTCAAACATTTTTAGTACTTTTTTTTTTAAGGGGGCAATTTCCAAATCAAAATTAGTTGGAGCTGCAGTTTGGTTTGTACTGAGTGGACAGATGCCCAGAGTCCTGAGGCTGCCACAAGCCACACTGTCCCCGAAGCATCTCCTACATGAAGACCTCCTGCCTCCTCATGTGCCAGTGCTGCCCTGGCATGGAGACTTTTAAATCATTGTATTTTTAAAAAACATTCTATAGCAGGCTTTTACAAAGCAATAAAATCAGGAATGACAGACCTCAGAGAATTTCACTGTCTCTAAAATAGCAGTGGCAAGTGGTACTGGAGTCATTTTACTTTTCCTGGTAAGTTTAGGAAGAAATCTTTTAGGTTTTAAAAGTCAGAAATCAGCAGTCACATTGGAATAGGAATGAAGAATATAGAGTTAGAAAAGTGTGGCCAATTGTTTCTTCAGCCCAAGGAGAAAGTATAATTCTAAATAATAAATCTGGATACCTGAAATTTAGGGGAAAAATGGTTGCTAACTGCATTACCTTTGATAAGTTGAACTTAACGTGCCTTTTGATAGCAAGACAAATACAAACTGTGCATTCAAAGTTATTCTGTTCTTTGAAGTGGCTCACACCTGTAATCCCAGCACTCTGGGAAGCTGAGGCAGGATTGCTTGAGGCCAGGAGTTTTGAGACCAGCCTGGGCAACACAGCAAGACCCTGACTCTATAAAAGATTTAAAAATTAGCACGGTGGGCTGGGCATGGTGGCTCACACCTGTAATCACAGCACTTTGGGAGGCCGAGGCGGGTGGATCACCTGAGGTCAGGAGTTTGAGACCAGCCTGGCCAACATGGCGAAACCCCAACTCTACTAAAAGTACAAAAATTAGCCGGGCATGGTGGTAGGCACCCGTAATCCCAGCTACTTGGAAGGCTGAGGCAGGAGAATTGCTTGAACCCAGGAGGTTGCAGTGAGCCGAGATCACACTATTGCACTCCAGCCTGGGTGACAGAGCAAGACTCTGTCTAAAAAAAAAAAAATTACTAGTGTGGATGGCATGTACCTGAGGCTATAATGAGCTATGAACAGATCACTGCATTTCAGCCAAAACAGACAAACAAACAAACAAACAAACAAAACAAACCAGTTATCCTGGCCTTCCAATAGCTTAGGAATCCAAAAGCCACCTTCTCCAATACCTTATTTTAACGGTGAAGTGTATGAGCTCTGGGAATTGCCAGGAATCTTACATGGTAAGGAGAACTGCACTCAACCATATCCAAGGTAATCTTGGCCCCAGAAACATAGTCTAGGGTTGTGATTCTCAAACATAGGCATTACTTGGAGAGCTTGGGAAATGCAGAATGCCAGGCCCCAGCCGCTGCCTTGCTGCTTCAGAAGATCTGCGGTGTGTGAATATCTGCTAATGAGCTCCCAGGTGATACTGATGCTGAGGTCTGGCAGGCCCCTTTGAGAACTGCTGGCATAGGAAATGTTAAAGAAAGTGGGGGCTGGAGGAATTAGTGCTTACCAAGCACCAGGCGCTTCAAGATCCTTTATCATCATCCACCCCATTTAATTCCCAGTATAACTTGTAAAAGAATCACCAATTGAAAGGTGAGGAAACTGAGGGCCAGGAAGGTTATGGAATTTGCTGATAAGTGGGCAGCAAGAGTCCACTATACCTTCCAATTGTTTCCCACCTTAAGGCCCCAATCAACACAAAATCACGTATATCATAAAATGCCTTGCATGAATATCTGACTGGACCATCTTACAAGCTACAAACTTGCTAATAAAAACATTCTAGCTAGAGGCCTCCAAGCACTCAAACACAATATGCACAGCCATTTTTCATCCCAGGAGCCAATTTCCATCTAAACTGTTGTTGGAAATTTCCAACAATCCCTGTGAACTTTCGGCTTGCTCCTTTCCTGGATTCACTCAACAATCTTCCAAATCCTCCTTTCTCAATAAGCCAGCCCTAATGGAGCACCTAACAATGGCCGGCCCCAAACCAGGACATAGCTCACTATCTGCAATAGAAATAGCATGAGCCCATTGCCTCTACTTTTTCAGGTTCTATGACTGAAGACCCTGATGTTTGTGTAGTGTTTATGGGTGTCAAGGTTAAATGTCTTCAGTGTAACCTCCAAACACAGATTTCTGTGCTTTGTAGTGTACGCATCATAGCACAACACTTGATATTAAAGCTCTGTGTTGATGATAATGACCTGCAGTAACTCTCCATATCAGGGAGTCCCTTACACGGTATTAACAAAGCAACTCCAAGATCTGTTTCCATGACAACAGCAGCATCACACAGGAAAGAGAATGAGGAGAGTACAAAAAGGCTTTTTAGAAACTGTTACCAAAATGCACACCCAGTTTAGGAGACTAAAAATTTTCTGGGCATTAGATTTTGGGTTAAAAATCTTTTCTTTTTTGAATGTATTCTCTAATGATGTGACTATTTTTAAATGTCTAATAGGGACTGATTCAGAACACTATAAATACCATCCATCTGCCAAATTTCAGGAGGTCTAAAATTAGGTTACCAGGTTCATCAATTTCCCTAAGAAGATTCTCGTAAAAATAGAACAAACCTTTCTGGTAGCATTCACAGTAAAATCCTGACAGTTCAAATGCTGTGGTAAATAAACTATACTTATTTAAAAGCTAAAAAATATTAAGCAACTCCAAAAAATCATATTTTTTCCTGAATAAAGTTAAGACAGATAATATCTTACGAAACAGGAGTTTCTTAAGAGGCCCTTCAACTTACAAAGCCACAGACTGAAAATACCTCCCATCAGAATGTGGTATAAGCAAATCACATATTATCAACCAAATACAAGGAAAAGACACATCACATTTTCCTTTCTACTGTGCTCATCATCAGCCTCTGCTTATGTTTGCTTTTCTCTGGTGGATGAGGTGGAAATTAAATGAAACACCAAACAATGCCTGTAGCCTCTCCTCGCCTAATATTTTTTTCTGCCATTATTCCTTCATTGACCATCAAAGACGACAGGGCCATCTTACTAAAAATATCCTGGAACAACAGCCAGCATTGAGATCTTTTTTTTTTTTCTCTCAGCTACTGGGAGGTAAGGTTATTTCACCTACATGTGTACCAAGTTATTTTTAAAACTTGCCTTGTTCTTCTCTGGTTATTCTATTTCAATAAGCAAAAGGGAACCTGCAGCCGTACTCACAACCACCCTTAATATCCTAGCTGTTAGATGGTCCACGTTATGGTCATCAACACAGACACAGAGTGGACTTTTCATGCATAAACTGATAAGCAGAAACTGCTTTGCAAAAACAGCTTGATGAGTAATTTTCAACCTTGTCACAAGCATGGAAGTTGCACACCTCAACTGGATGGCACTTGCGCCAAGAACTCAGTGTTAATTCTTTTTTCTCAGTAACTATCCATTATGCTAAGAGGCCACAACAGATTGGCTCAGAAAAACCTGTAAGAATGGTTTTGGCGTGAAAAAAGTTAGAACAGAAATTCTGTCTAACGTCAAGGTTAACTCAAGCAGAATCTGATCTCTATTCATTTACTTGCTAATTCAATAAATATTTGTTGAGAGCCAGATACATGCCAGATTCTGTGTAAGCACTGAGGACAGGGACGGGGAGATGAAAGATAGGTTTTGCCCTCAAGGGCCACAGTGCATGGGCAGACACAGAGGAACAATTACAACAAGTGGTATGAAAGTCTTCAAAGAGGCACGCAGGAGGTGGAAGAGAAACAACTGAATTGGGGGCGAGGAGGGGAAGAAAGGAGTCCATTGGGGGACAGGGAGTAGTCAGGAAAATCTCCTGAGATACTAATTCTGAAAATTTTTTATTTTTTGAGATGGACTCTCACTCTGTCGCCAGGCTGGAGTGCAGTGGCCCAATCTCAGCTCACTGCAACCTCTACCTCCCGGGTTCAAGTGATTCTCCTGCCTCAGCCTCCCGAGTAGCTGGGACTACAGGTGCGCACCACCACGCCCAGCTAATTTTTGTATTTTTAGCAGAGATAGGGTTTCACCATGTTGGCCAGGATGGTCTCGATTTCTTGACCTCGTGATCCGCCCGCCTCGGCCTCCCAAAGTGCTGGGATTACAGGCGTGAACCACCAGCCAATTCCGATTCTTGAAGAAAGAGTACAAATTAGCCAGGTGGCACAGGAGGAGCTGAGCTATTCCAGAGAGAAAACCCAATATCCATCCTAGCCTCACGTCAAATTCCGGCCTAGGGGAACCATCACTGTTGCTTCGGCCCAGATCAGAGCTAGCATTTCTTGTTAAGCCACCTCAGCCTCCCTGTTCTGCAGTCCTTGTTCTGTTGCTGGAAACATCTACTCACTGGAGGTTGTTCTCAGGGTTGTATAAAATGCTGTCCCTGATAACGCCTTGTCAGTGGTCTGGGTCAGCACATGGAGTTCCCAAGGTGAGTCCACCCTTCTTCCTAGAAAGGCAGGTCTCATATCAAGTCCTGCAACTTATTCTTTTTTTTTTTTTAGACAGAGTCTTGCTCTGTTGCCCAGGCTGGAGTGCAGTGGTATGATCTCAGCTCACTGCAACCTCTGCCTCCCAGGTTCAAGTGATTCTGCAGCCTCAACCTCCCAAGTAGCTGGGATTACAGGCACCCACCATCACGCCTGGCTAATTTTTGTATTTTTAGTAGAGACGGGGTCTCACCATGCTGGCCAGGCTGGTCTCGAACCCCTGACCTCAAGTGATTCACCCACCTCGGCTTTCCAAAGTGCTGGGATTGCAGGGGTGAGCCACCGCGCCCAGCCTTATTCTTTTTTTCACACTGAACATTCCTGGCTCATTTTCTGGGTCTCTATGCTATGGCTTACCTGATCCCCTATCCTCCCAAGTGCCCGTGGTAATACCAGTTTCTTGATCCCTCCTTTAATACCCGCAGCCTGTGCTGCACATTGTCCTGCAGATGAAGTCTGCTACCCACAGAGGAGCCCCGCCTCCCTCAGCCTTGGGGATGCTCTGCCGTTTCTACAGGCAACCCAAGCTGCTTTAATGAATACTGAGTTTATTAATACACATGCTTTGCTTCAATCAATCCTAATATCTACTATCAGGAACTATTATATAATAAGAATATTATGACTGAATAAACACAAGTATTGAATCTCAAAATATTTCATGATTACAACAAAATGCTCCTAACAAAATAAACAACTTAGACATAGTACAACTACCAAACAGAGAGAACCAACAAAGTGTTTAAAGATAAAAGAAAAGCCTTGTTTAAAAAAACCAAAAAACAAAAACAAAAACTCATTGCTGGGCATGGTGACTCACACCTGTAATCCCAACACTCTGCGAAGCCGAGGTGGGCAGATTGCTTCAGCCCAGGAGTTCAAGACCAGCCAGGGCAACATAGCGAGGCCCCATCTCTACAAAAAATATAAAAAATTAGCTGGGTATGGTGATGCACTCCTGCAGTCCCAGCTACTTGGGAGACTGATGGGGGGAGGATCACCTGAGCCCAGAGAATTGAGGCTGCAGTGAGCTGTGACCACCCCACTGCACTCAAGCCTGGGCAAAAGGAGTGAGACACCCTACCCCCCGCAAAAAAAGAAAAACTCACACAAGACTTCCTCATCCTTGTCTCCTTTTTCTGTCATCAGCAGATCAAGAAACTCAGTTAATTCCACTGTATCTCAAAACCTGTCATGACGTCATGTGACAGAATCCTTCCTGTACTAGAGATGAAGTCACAGCAATAGGAGAATTGAAAAGACTTACACACACGTGTGCACACATGGTGAGGCAATCCTCAGCGACTTTACGACAGAGTTCAATGTTAGTTACCTATCCAACATCCACTCCCTTCTTTTTTTTTTTTTTTTGAGACAGAGTCTTGCTCTGTCACCCAGGCTGGACTGCAGCGGCGCAATCTTGGCTCACTGCAACCTCCGCCTCCCAGGTTCAAGCGATTCTCCTGCTTCAGCCTCCCGAGTAGCTGGGACTACAGGCGCAGGCCACCATGCCCAACTAATTTTTTTGTATTTTTAGTAGAGATGGGGTTTCACCATGTTAGCCAGGATGGTCTTGATCTCCTGACCTAGTGATCCACTCGCCTCGGCCTCCCAAAGTGCTGGGATTATGCATGTGAGCCACCGCACCCGGCCACATCCCTTCTTTATCACAAAACTAAGTTAACTTTGTTCCAGGTAGAAACATGCTCAACAAAAGCAAGCAAAGAAAACCATCCAGATAAACCAGAAACCTAACATTTTCCAAATCGGAGTGGCTACATGATATGGTTCTGGCCAAGATGATGTAAATGGAAACTGCTGGAATGGAATTGTTTCTGGAGGAGTTCTTTGAATGGGAACGGCCTTAACAAGCATCTGTGATTTGAGTTCACCTTTGGCTCGCCTCCTGCTTGGAGCACGGGTAGGATGCTAATGAAGCAGGCATCTCACACCTACCGGGTAACAAAGATGAGAATGAAAGAAAGAAGCCTACAAGACAAGACAGCTAAACTAAACGCTGGAGGAGGCCGGGTCCCGCACAGAAACATGGAGCTGCTGTATCAGCTTTGGACTGCCCTGTTCTGGACATTTTGTTAAATGAGGAGAGCGAGCCTCCTATTCAGTTCAAGCCACTGCTTAGTCAGGTTTTCTATTACTCACGTTTGAATCCCAGGATGACACACTTAGCATGCAGCAGTGTAGATATCTGCAACAGACAGCTTTCTCATCACACTGTTGGGCGAAGGAGAGTTCTCAGATGGGTGGGTATGTTTCATTCATGTAGCATTCTGGGAGGTGACAGTGCTCTGTCATATTTCAAGAGAATTACATGGCCTAGACTAGAGAAAGGTACAAGTACAGTCGCCCTTTTATCTGTAGGGCCTACATCCCAAGAAACCCCAGTAAATGCCTGAAACCGTGGCTAGCACCAAACCCTATATATACTATGTTTTTCCTATATGTACATACCCATGTTAAAGATTAATTTATAAATCAGGCACAGTAAGAGATTAATAACAATAACTAATTGTAAAATAGAACAATTATACTAATATACTGTATGTAATAAAAGTTATGTGAATGTGGTCTCTCAAAATATCTTAGTGTACTATACTAAAAGTAACTGAAACCACAGATAAGTGGGGACTACTGTAAACAGAATTTTATAACTGTTCAAAATTGTATTGTTCTAACAAGATTAAATCCAAAAAGAAAATCTCCCTATGTCAAATCACCTTAAAAATCAATTAAATGATTTCCATCTTTTAGGTTCCCTTCTACTTCCTGTTCCCCTACACTAACTCTGCTGTAGTGACAATCATGGCAATAACTTTATATTAAGCTTTTGCACCTAGCATCATATAAGCATTTTTCTATGTCTTTATAAGCATCATTCTTAATGGCTGCATGTATTTTATCACACTGATGCATCAATTTACCTAACAACACCCTACTGCTCACCAAGAATATTAGCAGAAAAAAATTAATGACTGCAGAGGACAATCTAAGAGAGGACACTGATCCCAAGTCGATATGCAGCCATAATATTCAAGGTTAGGATCCTATTAGATACAAATTATTCTCAAGGTTTTAAATTCAACATCTACTTCACTTATCCAGAATGGGCAACATTCAGAATCAAGTGGTTAAGTATTCTAGTTAAATAAGATTGACTGTATGCATTTTATTTTAAAGTTAATTTTATAGGCTGCATATTCTAAACATTAAGATTAAGAAGAACACACCTTTTATTTGGAAGATGTCTGATCACATGGCAGGTCTCAGGCTTCACTGGCATGGCATCACAGTCATAGAAAGGAAAAAGTCTCTATTGATCTTAGGACATTTCCCTTTAGTTTTATTGTTAGAAGGAAACAAAAAACCCTATAAGATCTTTCATCTCCCTTGTGCAACTAAAATGCATTCACTCATCCAGCCAACAAATATTCACTGAGCACCTACCACACATCAGGCACCATTTTAGGTTAAACAGAAGAGTAAGATAACATCCTGCTCTCACGGTGCTTTCAAGTTGGTGGAAAGATACCCAATAATCAAGTAACAAATAAATTGTATGGCTTTAGATGATGACAGGGGGTTTGAAGTGCATAAAGTAATAGAAAATAATGAGGGGGACCAGGTGCGGTGGCTCACGCCAGCAATCCCAGAACTTTGGGAGGCAGAGGCAGGCAGGTCAACTGAGGCCAGGAGTTCTAGATCAGCCTGGCCAACATGGTGAAACCCTGTCTGTACTAAAAATACAAAAATTAGCCGGGCATGGTGGTGCACGCCTATAATCCCAGCCACTCAAGAGGCTGAGGCAGGAGAATTGCTCGAACCTGGGAGGTGGAAGTTGCAGTAAGCCAAGTTCGTGACACTGCACTCCAACCTGGGCCAGCTCAAAAATAATAATAACAAGGGGGGTATGATCTAAAAAGACTCTCGAAGGAGGCAGTATTTCAGCGGAGTCTGAAATCACACGAATGAGCATCATGAAGATTAGTTCTACAAAGAGGAACTGCCCAGGGCAGCAGCCCTGGGGTGCCAATGAGCTTGGGATGTTCTGGTCAGTGAGGTGTGCAGGAGCCAGATCACGATCATGATGGGCCTTGTGGACAAAGGAAAGAAAGAAATACACACACACACACACACACACTTTTTTTGTTGTTGTTGGAGACAGGGTCTCACTCTGTCATCAAGGCTGAGTGCAGTGGTGTGATCTCGGCTCACTGCAACATCCGCCTCCAAGGTTCAAGCGATTCTCCTGCCTCAGCCACCTGAGTAGCTGAGATTACAGGTGGCTGCCAACAAGCCCAGTTAATTTTTATATTTTTAGTAGAGATGGGGTTTCACCATGTTGGCCAGCCTGGGTATACATATTTTTTATTCCAGTGGTTAAGAGGAGGGCACTGAAGGGTTCAGATGGAGTGACACAATGATTTGATCTGCCTGATATTAACACTTGCAAAACATCAGACTAGCTACCGTGGAGGGTAAACTGTAGGGGATGGGAATGGAAACCAGGAGCCAAGCTAGGAAGCTATTTGGCAAGCAGTGTATTTCTTCAGAGGCGCTACTGTGCTGGACTCTCTCATTGTCTGGCTGCCGGATGGACAGAAGTTCACTATCTGACAGCTGGGTACAGTAGCTCATGCCTGTAATCCCAGCACTTTGGAAGGCTGAGGGGGGTAGATCACCCGAGATCAGGAGTTCAAGACTGCCCTGGCCAATATGGTGAAACCCTGTCTCCACTAAAAATACAAAAATAAGCCGAGTGTGGTGGTGTGCACCTGTAATCCCAGCTACTCAGGAGGCTGAGGCAGGAGAATTTCTTGAGCCTGGGAGGCAGAGGTTGCAGTGAGCCAAGATCACACCACTGCACTCCAGCCTGGGTGACAGAGCGAGACTCCATCTCAAAAAAAAAAAAAAAAGTTCACTATATGAGAGAATGACCTGATTTGAGCACACGTGTCCAAACTGACAGCGAGCAGCAAATCCGCGAGCCCAAGCCCCTTTAATACCTAGGAATGTGATTCCTTCTTAAATATTCAGCTTACCATTTTTCTTCCCCGTCTAGTTTTACACATTAAGTTATTCCCAGTTACCAATTCTTAATGGGGGAAAAACAACGATTACGATGAATTACCTAAATCCTGGTGCATCATTCAAACTTAGCAAATGCAAAAGAGAGCAGCCCTGCCTTTCTAATTTTAAGACCTGCTGTATGAACTCCCCTTCTTTTTCAAGCTTCCTTGGTCTTTTGTGATTAATTTTAGTAACTGGAGAACAACCTGTTTAAGAACAAATGAGTCATAATACAAGCTTAATATCTAGAAACCTAAAATCACCCACCTCCACAGAGAAGATCATTTTCGAGTATGAAATTCTTATGTTTTAAACGTTGATATCCCATGCTCATTCTACAAAGCTTCCTGCCTTGAAAAAGGGATGAGGAGGAACAGGCTTGGGACTTGAAAGTGCAGAAAGCTAGAATAGGCGTACTGCTTTCCTAAAGGCATTCATCACAGGCATGTTTTATGACACGAAAAAAAATGCCTCACCTATTGTAAAGCAGTTATAATCTGTATGTTTTAAAATATGTTATTTGGGAAGCAGGGGTGGGCAGATCACCTGAGTACCGGAGTTCGAGACCAGCCTGGGCAACAAGGCAAAATCCCGTCTCTACAAAAAACACGAAAATTAGCCGGGCATGGTGGTGCACGCCTGTAGTCCCAGCTACTAGGGAAGCTGAGGTAGGAGAATTACCTGAGCCCAGGGAGGTTGATGCTGCAGTGAGCCATGATCGGGCCACTGCACTCCAGCTTGGGCAACAGAGTGAGACCCCATCTCAAAAAAAAAATAATAAAATTAGTAAAATACATACTTTCCTACAGCAATCTCATAACAATTTCTCATGAACAAGAATAGTAAACTCTAAGATTTCTGAAGACAGTCTCTATCCTGGCAAAGGCAGTCTATGTAAAGTCAGGAATATACCCAGAAAGGCAGTGATCAAATGGGAAAGAAATCAAAGGCTATTGATTCCTTAAGCTGTTAGCTCTCTCCATTTCTCCCTTTTGAATTGCAATTGGTTACAAACCTCTCTACATGATAAGCCATCACTTCAAGGACGATCACTCTAAAATACGCAGGTGACAAAACAAGTTTTGCCTTTCAATAAGCAGTTTTTCCTATCAACATTTAACCAAAAAATGCTCATGAGGTTGAGATTCTGGTCACACAGCAGGCACAGTTCAGTGGGCATCTTGCATAATTTCGTTAGGCTTAAACTTCAAGCACTGAAGAGTCCCTCAACACAAAAAACCTTTTCCCCCCGAAAACAAAATTCTCTTTCTAAAGATGGTAACTTGCAATCAGGAAGTGGCTGGTATTGATTCTGAGAGAATCGCAGGAAACATTTCACAGATATTCCACTCCTAGGAGTGTCCAAGGGAGAGAATACAGTCATGGGTTCTTAGTTTCTGTTTCTTGTTGGGCCAGTAAAGCCCCTTCCTCATCCCTCTTTTCTGCTTATCACTAGAGATAGAAACTAAAAAACATGGCTTCAGGTTGCCAAAAGTCTCAAACAAAACAAAACAGAACCACCACGACAACAAAATAAGATGGGTTGGACAAGCTTGACTCAAGTCTATGAAATTATTTTCATTTTCTTTAGGGAATCAAAGACTTCATTTTTTTTTTCCATTCATTCGCTCTTTCAACAAACATTAATGATCACCTACTATAAGTCAGAGATCATACTAGGCATTGGGGATACAGAGATGAATAAGATTTACAGGAAAGAATTATAACCCAAACAAGTCTGCCTGTGGCAAATGGTTACACTAACGGCCCCAGTGACTCATACCCCCAGGTTCCACACCCTTCTGTGATAGTTAATTTTATGTGCCGACTTGACTGGGCCCCAGGTGCCCAGACATTTGGTCATACGTTATTCTGGGTGTTTATACAATGGTGTTTTTGTATGATACTAACATTTAGATCGGAAGGTTGAGCAAAGCAGACTGTCCTTCCTAGTGCAGGTGGATCTCATCCAATCTGTTGAAGGCCTGAATGGAACAAAAAGACTGCCTCTCCCTCCAAGTAAGAGAGGATTCTTCTTGCCTGAAGGCCTTGAGATTTGGTCACCAGCTTTTTCTTGCTCTTGGACTCAATCTAAAACATCAGCTCTTACTTCAGAGCTGATGTCTTAAGCTTGCCTGCCTTTGAGCTTCGACTGGAACTTACATCATCAGCTCTCCTGGCTCCTAGACCTTCAGAATCAGACTGGTGCTATCCCATTGGCTCTCCTGGGTCTCCAACTTGCCAGCTCACCCTGCAAATCTTGGGACTTGCCGGCCTCCATAATTGCATTGAGTCAACATCTTATATTAAATCTCTTTACACACACACACACACATACACACACACACACACACACACACACATTCCTTTTCTCTGGAGAACCCTGATTCATAAACCTTCACAGTGACTCTGGGCTTTGGCCAATGAAACACTGGGAAACACAGCGCCAGGGGAAGCCTGTTAAGTGTGTGTACACTGAGGTGTTCCTTCTTGGAAAACTGCCACTCCCTTGTAAAAAACCTGCACTACCCTCCCAAGCTAATGTGGGGCAGACCTTAGGACTCCCTGGCCAGCAGCCATAGCTAACAGCCAGTGAGGCCGCTGTGAGTGACTCTATACCAACCTTGGAAGATGATAAGCAAGAGAGTGCATAATCACATTAAAAAACAAAAACAAAACCAACAACAACTGGAGTACCACAGGGTGGCAATATGAAAGACAGTTCATAGAGGAGAAACAGTCCAGAGTCAGTAAGACCAACTCACAGCACACAACAAGGCCTTCACAAAGACAGTGGCTATGGAGATGGAGAGGAAAGAGAGTTGAAAGCGGAACTCGTAGCACTTGGAAACCTATTAGGTGCGTGAGACAAAAAAAAGATGGAGACAACCAAGAAAATCCCGAGACTTCTGGCTTGGGATCCTGTGTGCAGAGGACAGCTGGGTGTTACACCATGATCAATCAGGGTGACATAAGCAATGGCTTGCAGGGTGGAAGAGATGCACGGAGAATAGGCAAGAGTGCTGGAATGCTGAGGACAGTGATGTACGTGGGTGGCATGACATCCCCAACATGAGGAGCAGCGTGCTCTTTCCACACAAAGATGGTCACTGGGAAACCTTCACCAAGTCAGAACCACGGCAACGCCCAATGGCAGTGTTATCTTCGTGGCCATGACATTCTTCTTAGAACCTGACTTTTCCCCTTGGTTTATCATTCTCAAAACAAATATGTTTTGGAATGTGCTAGACTATAAGAATAAATAGAACAGACTGAATTACTAACAAAATAATTAGAATGGACCTTCCCACTGTCCATGTGACTCTTGCTAGTACAAGCCTCTACGTTTGAGGGTGCTGGATCCCAGCTTCTGGTACAACATAATAGAGGCGACTGTGAGGGGGGGTGCTCCCCACTTGCTGTTTTCTCTTAGCCACCATCAGAGGCTGAAACAGTGAGTGGGTTCATTTGATTGTTATGATTGGTTCTGGCTCATGATCCCTTTGTAAATAAATAAAATAACACAGTTATAATGACAGCTAGAATACCCACAGTAAACCAACCTTCTTTTCTTAGATCCTGGGAAATCTACTTCTCTGTTCACAGACCCTTCCTAAATCTCCTGCTGGAAATTTATTAAGCAGCAAAAACAGAAAAAAAAGCCAAGGTGAAGAAGGTACCAGCTAACTGAATGGGACTCAGCTTAGAAGTTTAGAAGTTCAGCTTCTAAAAAACATGACTCATTAGAATCCAGGAATAAGCCCCAGCATGAGCCAAAACGCTCTCTGGGCTGGCTTTCAGCTTAGGGTGTAGACACTTGAAACGGATCTTTCCAGAAACCCAATGTCCTGAAAAGTCCCACTCTGTACCCTCTTCAGAAGGACCTAAACCAAGTCTCCAAACTGCTGCCAGCTCCCACCCGGTCCCATCAGCCCTACATGCTCCTGTCTTTACTAGTTCATGTTGCTAATCTGCCTTGTGAATGTTTTTACTGTTAATGTCTCAGGATTGTATGATTCCAAATTTCTTTTACCATTTTAAGATTTCTCATAGTCACAATGACCCCAGACTCCACCCACAAAAATGGAGCCTTCACTGACAGAAAACTGCCCCTAAGTTAGCTTTGCTGTTCAGTCACGTGGTACTGTGGAAAAAGAACAGGTTTGGAAGTTGAGAGGTCTAGTTCAAAGCTTAGTGCTCCACTTACCACTGCACTCGGGAGAATCACTTAACTACCTCAAGCCTCAATTTGCACATCTGTACAATGGGAACAATAATGCATACCTAGTGCATTTATGTATGTTATCCGCTGAAGTGACTATTTGAATAGTAATATTTATTCATATACATGACTTCCCACTAAGGATAAGTTGTTTGAAGACAAGAACCGTGTTTTTTAACCTTTGCCTCCCATAATACCTCACACACAATAAATGCTCAAGAAACATTTAATGTTTACATACAATGAATAAATGCAAGAAAAACACCAGACACATAAGAGATGCTAAATACATGGTGAGTATCACAAAGATGTCACATCCTGTGCCGTGGATCTTCCAACTCTGGGCTTCCGAGAATTTGCACTCCTACAGCAGGCTCTCCAGACACCATTTCCAACAACAGTTCTCAGGGGCAGGTAATTTGGCTGTTTGTACATCACGAAATGTCTAGTATCACTGAGTCACTTGGATCGGTCAGAAAAAATAAACAAGGAATCCATCATACCAATTGTTGATCCCAACCAGTCAAAAGCTATTGCCTCACCCGCTACTTCTTAAACTAAATTCCAAATAGTGAAGACTACACTTTGAAACAGTTACTGGGAAAAACAGAAAAGCCCATCAGGTGTGTTCCCCCACACCCCCAGCATCAGCAGTAATAATGATGCTGATGAGACGGCTACTCTTGGGTATTAAGGGAGTTCAGTAAAAGTCTCACGCACAGCTGTAAATATTCAAGTAATTCAAGACCGGATAAATACGACTGGTGATCAAATTAGGTTATCAGGCCTTCACCAACTCATTCTCTTTGGTTCAACGAATACTTTTTGAGTATCTAATTTGTGCCAGGCCCTGTATCAGGCACTCGGCTTTCAAAGAGAAAACACACAGGACCCTCTCACAAAGAATTCACTGTGTAAATATGATCATTAAGTAATATGACCATTTTTTTTTAATTTAAGAAATAGGGTCTCACTATGTTGCCTAGGCCAGATCCCAAGTAAATATTTTTTTTTTTTTTTTAGACGGGGTCTCACCGTGTCGCCCAGACTGCAATGCAGCGGCACGATCTTGGCTCACTGCAACCTCTGCCTCCAGGGTTTGAGCAATTCTCCTGCCTCAGCCTCCCAAGTAACCGGGAGAACAGGCATGCACCACCATGCCTGGCTAAATTTTGTACTTTTAGTAGAGATGGAGTTTCACCATGTTGGCCAGGCTGGTCTCAAACCCCTGACCTCAGGTGATCCACCTGCCTTGACCTCCCAAAGTGCTGGGATTATAGGCATGAGCCACAGCGCCTGGCCTCCAAGTAAATAATTTTTAAAAAACCAAACATGCCCCAGGTGAAGCTGCTCACGCCTGTCTCCCCAGCTACGCAGGAGGATCACTTATGTCCAGGAGTTCAAGTCCAGCCTGGGCAACATAGCAAGTCTCATCTCTAAAATTCAAAATAAGTAAGTAAATAAATAAATAACCATATTAAATAAAAGTGCCCCGGAGACATTATGCAATGATGCAAACACACTCTCTACGGTTAATACACAAAGATCTGTTCCCAGACTTGATGTCAGAGGCATTTTATAAGTTTCACAACAAAATCACTCTAATTGATCATCTCACCTCCTTTTTTGACCAAAAACAATTCTACCCACCTCAAAAGCCTCCCTTATTCTGACTGGGTTCCACTGGCCTGTTGTCTGCCTCCCGAGACAATCTCACCACCCTCTCAGAGGCTGACAACTCGGCAAGGGTAAGGATTTTGAAAAGGATGTACAACTGCCCGTCCAGGCCATTCAAAAGCGGAGTTCCAAAGATGGGAGGTAGGAACTACAACCTAGGGATTCAGCTGAAAAGCCCCCAGGTGACTCCCTTGAAAACATGCCTTCCAAACACTGGTGAAAATGGCAGCATTTTCTTTGTAATTACATCGCGCATTTTTTCCCAGCTAATCAGGTGCAGACAACGGGGCAAATACTCATCCCTCCCTCTTCCCTGTGGCCAGAGGTTGGTGGGTCAAGAGAATGGCCATGCCACCCACTCCCCCACTGTCTCCTTTTGCTCATCAGAACTACGGATGAGGATAGAAGTCTCGGAGGCTATTTTTAACTCCCGGCTAAATTAATTTGGTCCAAGTGCAGCAGGAGTCCCTTCCCTTGTAGGAAATACTTCTGTTACTGTGAATCTGGTACATAAAATAATCCACCCACTGAAGAGCAGAATTAGCACTGGAGTTTTTTTGTTGGGTGTGTTTCCCCGAAATAACTTCTTTTTAAGGTTTCCTGTGGCATCACAGCAAGTGAAGAAGGGTATCTGCGGGCAAGTGCCGAGGGTGGTTTCAGAAATGGACTCGGGCTTCCTCAGAGGCTCATGGGAGGGGGGTCCCGACAGGACATGCAGAACATTACAGGCTTCCTTCCTTGCACTCTTAAGACAGGTCCACTGGCATATATGTCACCTGAGTGTAGGCACTGCTGGATGGCAGCATTAGGCAAGAGACATAACTCCCATGGGCCAACATGAGCAACAGGAAAACACTGACGGACTTATTTTTAAAGGAAAATGATGAAAAGAATTGAAATACATCTTGAAATGTCACCATCTTTATGAAGCTCTTCCTGCATTCTCCCATTAGATGCAGGCTGGCTCTCTCCCTGCTAAACCCAGCAGCATTTTATTTCTTCCCCACTTACGGCACCTACCCTGTGCAATCTTTTTTTTTTTTTCTTTTTTGAGGCAGAGTTTCACTCTTGTTGCCCAGGCTGGAGTGCAATGGTGCAATCTTGGCTCACTGCAACCTCTGCCTCCCAGGTTCAGGCAATTCTCCTGCCTCAGTCTCCCAAGTAGCTGGGATTACAGGTGTGTGCCACCACGCCCAGATAATTTTGTATTTTTAGTAGAGATGGGGTTTCACCATGTTGGTCAGCCTGGCTGGTCTTGAGCTCCTGACCTCAGGTGATCCACCTACCTCGGCCTCCCAGAGTGCTGGGATTACAGGCGTGAGCCACCGCTAGTGGCCTACCCTGTGCAATCTTATAGTACAACTCTTTGCCTGATTGGTTTACCCTTGCAATTAGAGGATAATCCCTGCCTTGGGAGGGCAGGAACTCTCTTTACCTTTGTAACCTTCACAGTACAGGGCTATCAACCAATGTTTAATAACAGAGGGACTATAATGAAACTTGGGGCTGAAGGCAACTTTAAAGATCTCTAAATTCAACCTCCATATTTATACGTAAGAAAACAAAGGTCTAGAAAGGGCTTCAGTAACGTGGCCCAGCAGGACTCCCAATTCCCACTGCAGGACTCTCTGCACGATATACTCTGCTGCATTTTAAATGCAACTTTTTAGCTCCAGTACCTCATGCAAATCTAACTTTACCATGTCAGCTCAGGAATATAAAAATGTTTTGGGGGTAGAACTGGCTTTGCTCACAAAATCATCTTTTTCTAAATTCAATGTTTAAAAGTACACTTCGAAAAAACAGAAAATTCACTGTTAAATTTATTTCTAGGTTTATTTTAAATGCTTTAAATTTTATTATAAATGAATCTTTGAAATGCTGAATTTTCAACATTTCAGCAGCCTTTTTTATTTGATCGGTTTCTAAGACACTGAAAAGGACTGGAGAAAGAGAGAATTCTCAAGACTGTAGTAAAGAAAAGAAAGCAATTTTGCTTTCTAGACATATAGTCCTCCACAGAGTCCAGTCTCACAGGGGATATCACTTCTGGTTTGTAGCAATTTGTGCAATAGTTTCCGTTTTTAGCTTTAAATGTTTACAGTCAGTGCTCTCAGCTTCTTCAAATAGATCAGTTTTATGATCTTCACTGACTTGAAGGTGTACCCAGGTCTGAAGCAAGCCTCCCTATCTTTTAACAAGTTAATTAATGTATTCATTTGGTCCCCTTCCAAACATTCTGGCAGGCTTCAGCGAACCTGTGACGTCACCGGTATACATGTTGGTTGTCTGCCAGGTGAGGTAGAGCAATAACCTGCGAAGTCACCTGAATTCTGTTCAACGGGACGGTTCAAACATAAAACGTGCAATATACTGTGGGAAAAGTTTCTCCCCAGAGAAGCCAGGGTCACTGGTAAAAACACATGGGGCAAATAAAAACATAATGGCTCAAAAAAAACGCGAGGAAAGCTTACTACCTCCAGACGCTTGAAGCCTTTTAACAAATCCCTCTCCCACTCTCTCCCCCACCACCCCTTACTTTCTCAAATGTCCACATATCCAATGCACAGAGTAAACACTCTGAAGATTACGTGTAAATAGTTGCTTAGCATGTGTGTTATTTTATGGACGACACATAAAAACAGCTTCTCTTCTTACAACTTTTGACGAGAAAGCTGGGGGGCACGCTGGGCGCGGTGGCTCATGCCTGTAATCCCAGCACTTTGGGAGGCCAAGGCGGGCGGATCACGAGGTCCAGAGATCGAGACCATCCTGGCTAACACGGTGAAACCCTGTCTCTACTAAAAATACAAAAAAAAAAAATTAGCCAGGCGTGGTGGAGTGCAACTGTAATCCCAGCTACTTGGGAGGCTAAGGCAGGAGAATGGCGTGAACCCAGGAGGCGGAGCTTGCAGTGAGCCGAGATCGCGCCACTGCACTCCAACCTGGGCAACAGAGCGAGACTCGTCTCAAAAAAAAAGAAAGCTGGAGGGCAGGGGGAGTTGTACATTGTGGCCCTAAGAGCAGGACTGAGCTTGGCATTATTCTCTCAAAGTGCTGCTTTGTAGCTTTCTCACTTAAGACACACAGAGAAAATGAATTTTAAAAAGGGCCAGGCACAGTGGCTCACACCTGTAATCCCAGCACTTTGGGAGGCCTAGGTGAGTGGATCACCTAAGGTCAGGAGTTCGAGACCAGCCTGACCAACACGGTGAAACTCCGTCTCTACTAAAAATACAAAAATTAGCCGAGTGTGGTGGTGCATGCCCGTAGTCCCAGCTACTCAGGAGACTGAGACAAGAGAATCGCTTGAATCCGGGAGGTGGAGGCTGCAGTGAGCCAAGATCGCGCCACTGCACTCCAGCCTGGGAAACAGAGCGAGACTCTGTCTCAAGAAAAAAAAAAAAATTAAAAAGGGCTGAATGTGCTAATAAACATACACACACAAATACATATCAATACATCCATGCACAGATGCATAATGGGAAGCCCCCAGACCCCATTCTTCCTCTTCGTAGCAGGGTGGGCTTCATGAATAGACATAATCGAAAATGAATAGAAACTCTTCTAAGAACAGGGAGCTCCGCACTGATCAAGAAGACACTGGTGAGCTAAGGTTTTAAGAAGTGAGAGGAAGAAGTCTGGAAAGAGCCAGCCCTGCAGACCCCACACCACTAGCCCTTCCTGAATCTGCCCCACCCCATCATGGCCAGAGCAGCCCACGGAGGCAGGCAATCAATGGCAGCCAAAGAAGCATGGGCACTTGCTGCCCTTCAGCAGAGCAAAGCTAGGCTCACTACTCCCACTGCCCCAAAAACCACAGCCCTACTCTCGACTTCTACCTGCCCATGTCCGAGTCTGCATCTTAATTTGGTGGAGAAGAGGGAAAAGCCATTTCTAAATACAGAGCACTTTTGTCTTATGTTGTCTGATGAAACCTCGGATGCGGGAATGGGGTACTGGGCAGAGCCCCAAGCTGCATTCTAGGGCCACACACCTGGAAACATAAATCCTGCACCAACTCAAAGTGCCTTCCCAACACCAGGTAAGAAGACAGCTGCTGCTCATTCCATGAGCCACATACTTCAGCGTCCAAGCCTGAGCCCCGGGTACAAACACAGGCAGTGCCAGGGAATGAGCTCACCGCTAACGTTGGTTCTTTTAAGTCTTCTGCTTTCATTCCTTCTCTACTCAGCATGTATGGGGACTGACTTAAAGTCTAGGAATTGCTCAGCTTTTTGCTCTAGATTTGCTGGTACAGAATGCCATCTCATCCAGAAGGGGCAGAGGACCCTTGAGAAATTGGCCTGAGGATCTCCAGGGAGGGTCCTTCTGTGAACCCAGGAGCCTTTTCTCTGCCAAGATTCCCTGCACTAATGCATACTCTCAACTACGACTGCTCCTTGAGTCTTGAAGAGCATCTCTGTTCAAAAGAACTTTGTAATGTCTTCCCATCTGGCTACTGTAACCTGGGTACCACTATTTTATTTCTCAGTACTTTTCCCATCCTTTCATCTTGAAGATGGCAGAGCAGGTACAATATTTGAGGATTTCACAAGGATTGTACCTTCTTTTTCCCCGTCTGTAAATGTGTTAGAGTCTGCCAAGCTCAATTAAGGTACTATTAAGCAGCACATGAACAGGACATCTTAACCATTCTCCATGGTATGAAAAAAAAATCCTAATTTAAAATTTTTAAATTTTTCAGGGGAAAAATGCTTAGGGCAGTTTTTTTCTCTTAAATTCTGATACCTCCCATTCTTTTCACTGGTCTTTCTCACTGAGCCTGCCAGCAGGCATTTTTTATTGGATTGATTTCTAAGACACTGAAAAGGACTGGAGGATAATTCTCAAGATGGTAAAATAAGCCTGCTAGTTTTCCAAACACCTGACCAGAATTTTCAACAAATGCACCAAGGAATAGCTGTCAATGTGCTCCACTGGCAGCACAATCCAGTCAAGCCACCAACATCTTGTTTCTCTTCATGGCCAATTGCCTTGAAAGAATCAACCACAAGCCCACTGGATACTCAAGAGATAACATATGACAGTACCCCAGATCATTTTTGCCTTAGTTGTCTCCTCATCAACAAAGTAAGGTTAACCCAGATAAATCCTTAACACCCCTTCTGGCTCAATACTTTTGGGATTTGCAGAAAAATGGTATTCAGAAAAGGATAAAATAAGAAAATTCTAGCAACTCAGCTCAGTTCTACCTCCCAATGCCTTCATGATTTTCCAACTATCTCCCTGGTACAGCACAGTTTGGCCACCTTGTACCTTCATAAGATTTGCTTGCAGATTTGCACAGTAAGTAAAATCATCCTGCATACAGGCAGTCAACACTTCTCAGGCCTTGGCTGCAGAAAGCCCTAGTCATAGGTCTCTTGCTCCAAAGACCAAAAATCAAATTTTCCCCTTTCTCTTCCAAGATCAGGGTGCCAGCAGATTCTGTATCTGGCACCAGCTGGGCTCTGCTTCCTGGATGGTGCCTTTTTGCTGTGTGCTCACATGACAGAAGGGCTAAAAGGGGAAATGGAGGTAACAGCTCTCTTGTACCTCTCTAATAAGGGAGCTGGTCCCATTCAGGAAGGCTCCACCTCATGGCTGAATCACCTCCTAAAGGGCCCACCTCTGAATACAATCACACTGGCAGTTAAGTTTCAGCATATGAATTTTCGGGGACATGGACCATTAGCAGACACATTCGGCATGAGATGTCTGACACTGGGAGTCAGTTGAGTATGGATGCAGGTGTGAATGCATGATCTTTTGGGTGAATGCATGATCTTTTGTGAACCAGGCAGGCAGGACTGCATTGAATATTTAATATACCTCTTTCTCTTTCACATTAAAAAAAAATTCATCTAATCATCATCACTTTCAAGGATATTTTAAGTGTAAGACTCAGCATCTACAGAAAGTCAACACAAAATTAGGAGCAGGACATGGCTGGGCATCAGCTCACGGGTGTGTTTCTGTTATATTTCGCACCAAGCATATCTTTTCTAAAGCTTTTTACCTGGCTCCAGGCCCTATGAGTAGGATGACCCCATAATGATCAGCCAAACAAGATAAAAAATCTGAGCATGAAAGGAGTCACCAAAAATAATTAACAGGCATCAATTGATCCATGGTGGGCATAAACAAAGACTTTCCCATGTAAATAAGATTGTCCTTTACAAACTGTATGTTACCTACTTATACGCAGTTTCAGCAACGTAGAGAATTCATAACAAACACAGAGATACGATCACAGTATTGGCCTATAGCCCCTTAGGAAATCATTCAATCAGCATCACACTCCCCTGGTTTTCTTCCTACTTTTCTGGCTGCCCCTTCTTGGTTTCCCTACCCTGATCTTCCTCTCCCATGCAACATGTTGGAGTTCCTTAGAGCTCTCTCCTGAGACCTAATCCCTTCTCTCCCCACTCTATACCCTCTCCCTAGGCAAAAATGATCCACATCCAAGGCATTAAAAAAAAATCATAGGAATCTTTATCTTCAGGACATACCCCACTTCTGACTGCCACACCTGCCTCCATACTCAACTGACTCCCAGCGTCAGGCATCTCACACTGAATATGTCTGCTAATGGTCCATGTCCTGAAAATTCATATGCTGAAACTTAACCGCCAATGTGATTGTATTAAGAGATGAGCCCTTAAGGTTAAACTCTTTCCTGGGCCCCCAATGCTCCTAAGCCTGTGCCCAAAATCCTTGCCAGACACCCAACTCCCAGCTTGCTGTTTGTTATTGATTAAACTCCTTCCCATATCTTGGCATTCTCACTTGCTCTTCCCTTTGTCTGAAACAGCCTTTTCCAGGGCCCCATACAGCCCAGCATGCATGTGTGCACACATGTGCGTACGCACGCACACACACACCCTTCCTTTTGTCTGCCTATCTCCTACCCATTCGTCAAGCTCAGTTTAAATGCAATATGTCCCTTAGAGAAACCTGCTCAGTGTACCTGTATCCTATTTGAATTAGTGATATTTTAATGTCTGCCTTCCCACAGCAGAATGTCCAGGAGGGCAAGGAGCATATCTCTGTACTTAGTGTTATACCCCAGGACTAAGCACAGACTTTGGCCCATTATGGGTTCTCAATAAAGAATACTCAACCAAAAGAATGAAAAAGTAGGAGGGGGAAGAAAAAGGAAGAGAAGGCAGTCAGACAAACTACTCACATCCTGAAGCCTGCCCATCCTCCCTCCCCATTCTTGATGGGGCAGAAATGGGAGGAGAGAGAAGAGAAGAGAGGAAAGAAAAATACAGCAAGATAAAGATGGGAATGATGAGCAAGGAAGTGAAAGGCTATGACATGAGGTTTTAGACAACTCCAAACAAGTGCAATGGGACTTGGCTTTTTGGAAAAGTTAGTACTTTACGTTCCAGCTATTTTTATCTCTAAAATGCTCCAAAGGAAGACAATATTCCAGAATATGCCAGAAGAGAAGTATGGAAAGTGGCCGGGGCAGGGGGCAGGGGGCGGGGAGGCGGGGTGGAGGGCAGGGGAATGACACTAACTAGTTTTGTTTGTATGCAGGCAAGTCACTCAGCATTCATGGACTTGGGCTTCCTTGTCCATGAAGTTATAAAACAAGGTGACGCCTGAGCTTCCTCTGGCTCCCATGTCCTGTGAGCCTTTGTGGAACCCGTGTGTATGTGTATGTGGGCTCAGAGCCCACAACAGGCACTCTATCTTGCCTCCACAAGCACCCTAACCCCATTGTGCATGTTCCCGTGCACTGAACACCAAACAGTAACTTCCTTCTTGTGTTACAACAACGCAAATCGGAATCCCTCAGAGCACACTGCAAAAATGTCATCTTTCGCAAAGGGAAGAATTTAGTCTTGCCTGCACTGAGAAAGCCACTTTCAAATTAAAGTTTCCTGATGGGAACAGGCATTAAAGATGGGAATCGCTTCAAGCACACAATTTGATTGACTAAACTGATCAAGCAAAAGCAATTCAGAACAGAAATGTCTACTCTTCTAAGCCTGCCTGACAATTTTTTTTATTCAGTTAAAATATTACTTTTCATATAACAGCTGAAGTTTCTCTCTATCCAACATATTTTAGACATTGATATTTTCCGTGACTCCTTTGTGGATCCTTTTTTTTTTTTTGAGACGGAGTTTTGCTCTTGTTGCCCAGGTTGGAGTGCAGTGGTGCGATATCAGCTCACCACAACCTCTGCCTCACGGATTCAAATGAGTCTCCTGCCTCAGCCTCCTGAGGAGCTAGGATCTCAGGATGCGCCACCACGCCCAGCTAATTTTGTATTTTTAGTAGAGACAGGGTTTCTCCATGTTGGTCAGGCTGGTCTTGAACTCTCGACCTCAGGTGATCCGCCCGCCTCAGCCTTCCAAAGTGCTGGGATTACAGGGGTGAGCCACCGTGCCCGGCCTGTGGATCCCATTTTTAAGTACACAAGAGATGCAACAGAGACCATCAGAATTGTCCACAAAGAGAGGAAATTATGTGTTCACACATGGGCAACTTCAGAGATCACTGTTCAGTGAAACAGATGCTAAATTATTTCAATCAGCAGCAGTATTTTTAACATACACCGAAAAGGCAGCAAGAATCCCCTGGAGTAAACCAGGAGCAGTTTGTTACATTGGCCCAAAGCAATGATGCTCCTATTGGTTTATTTCAGCTTAGAAGTAAACTGAAGGGTGGCAGGGCCCAGTGGCTCACACCTGTAATCCCAGCACTTTGGGAGGCCAAGACGAGTGGATTGCTTGAGGTCAGGAGTTCAAGAACAGCCTGCCAACATGATGAAACCCCATCTCTACTAAAAATACAAAAATTAGCTGTGCGTGGTGGTGCACATCTATAGTGCCAGCTACTCAAGAGGCTGAGGCAGGAAAATCGCTTGAACCTGGAAGGCGGAGGTTGCAGTGAGCTGAGATCGTGCCACTGCACTCCAGCCTGGGCAACAGAGTGAGACTCCATCGAAGAGGACGGGAGGGGTGGGGAGGGGAGGGGAGGGGATGGAAATAAACTGAAGGGTGATAAATGTTCATTGTAAAATTTGTCAACAACTGCATTGTGTTTGTGAAAGCTATTACAATAAATTTGGTGGATTTAGTCAATGCAGCTGCCCAAAGTGGAACAGTACATGCTACCAAGAAATTCTCCTCTGAGAAATTCTCTAAGATGTAGTCCAGAGCTCATATGGGCTATAAATCTGCTCATTACTACAAGCCAACGCTCTATGAGAATTGAGTCTTCCCATTAACAGTAAGTGCCAAAACTAACAGCTGCACAGGCGTTAAAAAAATTAAAGCTCAGAAATCCACATTGACATCAAATCATGATTTCAGGGCTACTTACATCAGTGTCGGGTCCCTTATCCGCACCCGGACAAGAAAAAGTAACAAATTCATGGCACCTCTTGTGGACCACAAAACAGCAAACTGGTAGAGAGAAAAGGAAACTAAAATTAGAATAGACATGATTTAACATACGAGCTTTATTTTCCAAACAGAGATACTTGCTGTTAGAAGTCAATTTAATTTCACTACAGACGGAATCTTATAAACAGCAATCAGAAGGCATTTCATTCTAGAATCAGCAACATTTGGTATTGATTAGACTCATAGATAACAGAGTCCCAAAATGCCAGCACTGACAGGGCCACAAACTGTGGCTCTTACTCTCTGAAGTTGAGGGAGAGGAGAATCAGATTGTAAGACATTTTCCCAAAGTAGAAACCGGGAAACAAAATTTAGAACATTTTGCACCATCCTAGCCGGGCACAGCGGTTCATGCCTGTAATCCAAGCACTTTGGGAGGCCGAGGCAGGTAGATCACTTGATGTCAGGGGTTCAAGAGCAGCCTGGCCAACATGGTAAAACCCCATCTCTACTAAAAATACACACACACACACACACACACACACACACACACACACAAATTAGCTGGCCATAGTGATGGGCGCCTGTAATCCCAGCTACTCAGGAGGCTGAGGCAGGATAATCGCCTGAACGTGGGAGGTGGAGGTTGCAGTGAGCCAAGATCCATGCCACTGCACTCCAGACTGGACAACAAGAGTGAAACTCCGTCTCAAAAAATTAAATTAAATTAAATTAAAATAAAATACTTTGCACCATCCTATAGCAACACACTAACACACACATATAAATGTATATAAACATTGTATTCCATGGTTGAAATAAAATATAAAGAGAATAACTGATTATAAATAATGTGAGTATCCCTAAATGTGGGTTGCAGGACTTCCTCAGCAACTTAATAAACTCATTCAGACACAAATGCAATCTACAGAAAACAAACCTTTGAAATGAATCAAAACAATCTTAGCAAACACCTTAATACCTTCCTGTATCTGTCTTTTTGCTACAGATTCTGTCACCAGTTGGGAGAGTTCCTGCAAATTCAGCAAAATCTACTACCCAGTAAATATTTTCAAAGCTTAACATGGTTTTGATAAATAGTCCTGAGGATGAATCAACAAAATAACTGTTGTACAAAGTAATCCCCTAAGAGTTTTTTTTTTTTTTTTTTTTTTTGAGACCGGGTCTCACTTTGTCACCCAGGCTGGAGTGCAGTGGGGTGATCTTGGCTCACTGCAGCCTCAACCTCCTGGGTTCAAGAAATCCTCCTGCCTCAGACTCCCAAGTAGCTGGGAATACAGGCAAGTGCCACCACACTCTGCTCATTTTTACATTTTTGTAGAGACACGGTTTCACCATGTTGTCCAGGCTAGTCTCGAACTCCTAAGCTCAAGCAATCTGTCCACCTTGGCTTCCCAAAGTGCTGGGATTATAGGCGTTGACCCACTGCACATGCCCCCCTGAAAGGTTTGTATTGATGGTAATAAGATAGAGGACGCAAAAAATAAATGACCTAGTCTCTCCTTGAAAGCTTGAAGTCTAGCTCCAAAAAGGCATCATCTACTACTCTTATCATTTGTTGAATAATAACAACATGTTAAAAAACAGTATACCCTCAGGAATACTAGGTTAGTCGTAAGTCTTTACTGCATGCTGTGGTTTGATTTCATGTCAGCTCTGAAACCCATGTTGAAATTTGGTTGCCATAGTGGCAGTTTTGGGAGATGGGACCCTTGGGGGGTAACTCCACCATGAGGGCTTTGCCCTCAGGGGTAGAATTAATGTCATTACAAAAAGGTGAGTAGAGCCCCCTTTTGTCTCTTTGCCCTTCTGTCTTCTGCCACGCGAGGACAAGGTCTTCCTCCCCCTGGGAGCATGCAGTAAACAGGCCCTTGCTCAATGCTAGCACCTTGATCTTGGACTTCCTGGCCTCTAGAACTGTAAGAAAACAAATTTATGTTCTTTACAAATTACCTAGTCTCAGGTATTCTGTTATAGCAGCAAAAATGAAGTGACACTGCACAAGGAAGGTTAGAGTTTCCCAAATGTGTGGCTCATACGCTATTTTCTCCTCTCACCAATGATAATACAGTTCCCTGCACATATAGCAGTAGATACAGAAGACCAAAGAGGGTGAGTCATTTCCGTAGGTGGAAGAGGGTGGCAGGATGGCTCAGAGCTGAAATCCCAAGAGGAGCCCAGAGTACTGAGAGGGCTGTGAGTGGCCAGTAAGAAATTCAGAATAGCCTCGGAAATCACTGAAAGGTTCTGAACCAAGAGTAACACAGACAAAAACAATGCTTTAGAAGTGCAAATGGTGGTAATAGGAAGAATTTAATAGAATAGATTGAGGCCTATAATGCCTCATTAGAAGCCTCTTGCATAGTCTAGGTATGAAAGTAATTGGCCATCATCTTGCAGTCTGCTAATAAATGGAAGTAACAGAGGCCAGGGAAATTAAACAAGAACGATGAGACTTGCTGACTGACCACACAGCACCATTTACTGAGCATCTTATCACGTGCCAGGCTGTTGCTGTTGTTGTACTGGGTCCCTTCACATGCATTAGCAAATTGAATCCTCCTAACAATGCTCCTTAATATGCTGCAATATCTATATTTTATGGATGGGAAAATGCTGCCCAGATCCCCCACATCTAGCATGCTGTACAACAGTACAGTGAATGCTTGTGAACGGGAGACAGGAAGGGAGGCAGGGAGGACAGACAGATGGATAGATGAATGAACCAACAAACAAAGGATGGTCTTTCCCAAGGCTGAGTCACCAAGTGATGGAATCAGGATTCATGCTAAGAGTTGCTGGACACCACAGCCCCCTGTCCTTTCATCATGTCATATGCACTGGCAGGATTTCCAGAGCAGAAAGGGTAAAGAGCTGATGCCACGATTTTTTACATGGGTAACAGGAAAATGGGTATATGACAAAATAGACACACACACACACACACACACAAATATACCTACATAGACATACACATATACACATATATACAACTCAGAGGATGAAGATACAGTATATTAGGGAAATAGAATCATGGATAATTCTTTTTAAAGGGTTTTCTTTTAAGGTAATCATAATATAATGTGATTGTAAAAATACACATTTTAAAGGTACTCATGATACCATGTCACTGTAAAAATATACATTTTAAAAAAGAAAATGCATGCCTGGCATTGAGCAGACAAAGAGCCAGATAACCAAACAGGAACCATCCACAGAAAGGTGACAAGTGGAGATCTCTTAAAGCAAGCATCCCTTTAGAGGGGGAGGTGCCCTGGGTGAGGGATCCTGCTGGCTGTGGAGCATGCTGGCCACACCTGTCTGCCCTGCACAGTCAGGGGCAGGAGGAGGTGAGTGTGAATAGAAGAAAACAGCCCTCTTGGCTGCCCAGGCAGCACAGAGACACTCAAAGGGCAGTGCTTAGCTCCTACAAGCCCTGAGAGAAGTGGCCTTTCTCCACTGTGTTTCTGCTAAAAGCATCTTGATTGCAAAACTCTCGAAGGATGGATAATAAAGCCGTGCTGTGATGGCACAAATTAATCTGATCTGCTCTCTCTCCCCAGGCACACAGTCATCTTTCATCCACTGGAATTAGAAAGATAAATTACCAAAGGAAAAAGGTTACAGGGGCATTACTTCCTCATCACGGTTTATTACAGATGTAGTGTTTTGGTTGGAAAATAAGCATTCCTATTCCCTACTTAATCATTCAAACATTTGGGCCTTTCATCTCTTTTTAAAAAAAAAACCATCTCCACATTCAGTGAACACTGTTAAGAAAACTCACACTTATCAAATCCCATGGAAGAATAGTTTGCTTTTTGTACCTGTTCTTTCTGTCTATGATTTACAGTTCAATGCAATTATGTATCTACAGCTGGAAGTATTTCTATTGCACACCTCAAAAAAATCTCATGCCAAATTGTATCCTAAGAAGACCCAGGCCCTCATTATCCAGTACAATTTGCAGAGGCAGCAAAAAGCTTTACCTATCCCAAAATAATTTCCTCCCAACCTGCCTTAACTACCCCCTCCCCACCTACCTTACATGAAAGCTTCCCATTTGAAGGACTGGATTCACCCTATGAGAGGCAGACAGAAAGGCCATGTGTTTCCAGACAGCCACTCATAGACACGTTATCTGAGGGATAAAGAGCCCTCTAAGCCTACTTGAAGATTCGAAATTCAGAATGGATGATCTCCAAAGGAAGAAGAAACAGAATGTGCCCAATCCTGGGTGACTAAGGAGAAAAAGTGTAGATGCCCCCTCTCCTCCCCAACACCCCCACTTACCGTGAGGGGAGCAGGAAAGAGGAGCTTGGAGGTTGGCCGACGCTGGCTGCACGCAGCATGTGCCTGGGAAAGGCTGCCCCAGAAAACTGAGCAACAGCCAGAGGTTCCAAAAATCACAGATGGCTGGCCTTGATCTTTGGGTCCAAGTTCCAAACTAAATTGGGTAATGCATATTTTGTAAGATAATCTAATGAAGACATTTGAGAAGTCTTGCTAGCATTGTTGAAAGAGGAAAAGACTGGCTCAATAAAACAAAAGGATGCATTAGGTTTGCCTGGAGATGGACATCATAGGGTTTCCCCTGGCTAAAAATCAGGAGCTATTGTTTTTTGTCTTTTTTTAATTTGGGGCTCTAAAGGAATTCATCTCACCATGGTATATGAAGCAAAGGAAATTGGAGTAAAGAGGTAATAAGGTGGTACCTGTTACATAGCAAACCTTCAACAAACATCTGCCTGACCTTGGTAGAAGGAAGGCAACTTAAAGACAACAGCCACTCAGCTGGAAGACGTGTCATGGAAGATTCCATCTGATGATTGTCGTGGGGGCCACCCTTGGCCCTTAAACAAGTCTTTGCTCAAGCAAGCATAGGCTATCCAACAAAAACTCACTCAGAGATGGTGCCTCATCTTCAAAGACTTTGGGTCACCTCTGGTTATATAACCCAATGAGAGGTTTTAAAACAGGATGCTATCCTGCAGCTTCCAGTCACAAAGTAAATCTTCATTCAATTATCTTCTAAGCACAAAATCACTTTCTCTAATCCTCTATGTGATATTTGTCTGCTCCCCAGCAGTGACGGATGACACAGGAAATGCACAAATCACACTGAGCAAATGACATGGTGGGACAAAAAAATAATAAAGACCACAGGCTTGGCCAAATAACAAATCTTGACATTGCCTGGCTTTAAAACTGACAACACCCAATCTTGTGATCCATATTCCTTGCTAATCTTGCTTATGGAAGTAAACTAGATGGAAATTAAGGAGAGTTTTCACCACTTGTCGAAAGTATATTTCAGAAACAGAATAAATAACAGTCACCTGTGTTTGGCTCAAGAATTCATACAGCCAGGAGCGGTGGGTCACACCTGTAATCCCTGCACTTTGGGAGTCTGAGGTGGGCAGATCACTTGAGGTCAGGAGTTCGAAACCACCCTGGCCAATATGGCAAAACCACGTCTCTACTAAAAATACAAAAATTAGCAAGGCATAGTGGCTTGTGCCTGTAATCCCAGCTACCTGGGAGGCTGAGGCAGGAGAATTGCTTGAATCTGGGAGGCAGAGGTTGCAGTGAGCTGAGATCACACCACTGCACTCCAGTCCAGCCTGGGTGACAGAGCAAGACTCCGTCTCAAAAAAAACAAAAAGAAAACAGGAGATCGAGATCATCCTGGCTAACACGGTGAAACCCCGTCTCTACTAAAAAATACAAAAAATTAGCCGGGCGTGGTGGTGGGCGCCTGTAATCCCAACTACTTGGGAGGCTGAGCAGAAAAATCGCTTGAACCCAGGAGGCGGAGGTTGCAGTGAGCTGAGATCCTGCCATTGCACTCCAGTGTGGGTAGCAAGAGCAAAACTCCATCTCAAAAAAAAAAAAAAAAAGAGTTCTGGAAATGGATGGTAGTGATGGTCGTCTAACACTGGGAATGTACTTAATGCCACTGACATGTACATTTAAAATGGTTAAAATGGTAAATCTTATACATAACCTACTATAAAAAATTTTAACTTATCAACCTAGAGCAATATTTATGAAATTATAAATAAGAGGAATAGGAAGAGGCAGTAAGAACCTTGCTTATATAGACTTTTAATGATTACTTGTGTTCATAATTGAGTTCATTATGACATCAAGAAAGAGTATTTGGGCTGGGTGTGGTTGCTCACACCTGTAACCCTAGCACTTTGGGAGGCCAAGACAGGCAGATCACTTGAGGTCAAGAGTTTGAGACCAGCCTGGCCAACAGGCCAGTAGAAACCCTGTCTCTACTAAAATTACAAAAATTAGCTGGGTATGGTGTTGCATGCCTGTAATCCCAGCTACTTGGGTGGCTGAGGCAGGAGGACGGCTTGAACTCAGGAGGTGGAGGTTGCAGTGAGCTGAGATCACGCCACTGTACCCCAGCCTGGGTGACAGAGTGAGACCCTGTCTCAAGAAAGAAAAAAAAAAAGGAAAGAAAGGAATTAAAGGGAAAGGGAAAGGAAGGAAGGAAAAGAAAGAAAGAAAAGAAAGGATGAAAGAAAGAATGAATTTGCTTCCATTCTATAAAATTCTAAATAAAATCAGTGCTGGCATAAAGTGGAGACAAAGGGAAAATTCAGATTTGAGAGCAAAGGACTCATATAATCTTTAAGGATTGGAGACGTGTTCCTTGCACCCTCCCTGCTCGCTTGAGCACATAGTTGTCAATAATGATGGTGGAAGTGAGGCCCCTCAGGCTGCAGGCTTGGCTTTCCTGCCAAACTACTGAGATATTTGGTCACTTAATCTATATGCAAAATGGGTTCATCCCTATTTACATCTAACACGGATTGCTATATTCATTGAGGGGGGAAATATATATATATATATATATATATATATATATATATATGCACTGCTAAGGGTCATTTTCCATTTCTCCTTTAAAAAATAATTTCCTTTCCTTTCACCCTCAAGTCCATGTCATTTCAAATTCAGGTCACAGTCATGTAAAACGGAACACAGGCATAGAAATTCCCTATTATCCAAAATTAATGAAGAAAAAGCCATTATGTAACATATTCTGAATTCTGGAAAGAACCTACCAAATATAATAGACTTTGCTTAGAAGAGAAGACTGGTAGCTGAGCTTCCTTGAATTCTTTTTTTAAATACAAAAATGGTTGCCATCACGTGATATGGTTCTAATTAAATTTTGCTTAGCTGGAAGGGATTAATGAAAGGCAACGTCACAGCAGAATATAATGAAAGGAAAATCTCTAAGGCAAGTCAACCGCTTTCAGCTTTGTAGGGAAAGTAATGAAAAAGTGAGCTTATATTATATCTGCATGTTAAAAGAAAATTATTGGTTTCAGATTTGTAACAATGAAAACAGTCTTCTCCTGGGATACACATTAAAAGTTGTATGAAAACAAATCAAATAAATGCACTCTATCACATATTATAAAGAATGTCATTCTTCAGACAGCACCTTGATTCTTCCTTTCAGCATCTGTGCACGTGCTCCCAATGAACTCTTTCAAAAATCCAGTATTCCCAATTCTAAGCAGGCAAGCCTCTTTCCCCCTTCTTTAGAAGATTCATCTTTAATTCTTCCCTTGCCTTCTTTTTCTCTAATTTCAGCAAAGACTACTGAGCATCTTTTGTGCATTCCTTCCTGGTTGGACCTGACCATATACTTTGATATACTTTGAAGACAGGGCTGAGATTGAATGTGGGATGTGAAGGAAAGGCGAGTCAAGAACGGCCCCAAGCTCCTGGCCAGAGCAACTGAGTAAATGGTGTTAGCAGTCTGCAACCAAGAGGTGAGCCTTATGATGAAACTGAGAGTACAGAACACTCAGAGGAGAAAGAAAGAAACCAGATCTTGGCGTCAGCAAGGCTATCACCTTCAGACTGTTCAGTCACACGAACCATTAAATACCCTTTAAAAATGTCATTTTCTTCATTTACATACCATATAATTTAATACACTTGAATCCACAAAGTCATATCATACACGCTTTTATTGTTCACGCCAGTTTGAATGAGTTTTCTGTACTTTCCACAGAAAGAATTCTAAATACTAAAGGGTAAATTGGCAGGTTGTAGAAAATGAACAGAGAAGACCAAGGGGCAAGTTAAGAATTAACTTGGACTTGGGGACTTGCAATCTGAGTATTATACGAGCTCAAAGAGGAGAAACTACTCTTCATGTTGTTTAAACAGGGGTTTCATGCTACAGGGCATTATGGTCTGGACAAAATTTTGGGGTAAGACCTCAAAAGCACAGACAACAAAAGCAAAAACAGACAAATGGGATTATATCAAGCTAAGAAGTTTCTGTGCAGCAAAGGAAACAAAGTGAAGAAACAACCTACAGAATTGGAAAAAATATTCTCAAACTCTTCACTCAACAATTTTAAAATGGGCAAAAGACCTGAATAGACATTTCTCAAAAGACGACAAATAAATGGCCAACAGGTAGGAGAAAAAATGTTCATCATCACTAATCATGAAGGAAATGCAAACGAAAATCACAGTAACATCCCACCACAGTTAGAATGGCTATTATCAAAAGGACGAAAAAGAACAGATGCTGGTGGGGATGCAGAGAAAAGGGAAGGCAGGGATGCTGCTGGTGGGAATGTAAAGTGGTAGAGCCACTACAGAAAGCACTATGGACTCTCCCAAACAACTAAACACAGAGCTACCATAAGATCCGCCAATCCCACTGCTGCGTATACATCAGAAAGAAGGGAAATCAGTCTACCGATGAGACATCTGTAATCCCATATTCACTGCAGCACCACTCACAATAACCAAGATACAGAATCAACCTAATGCCCATCAACAGATGAATGGATAAAGAAGATGTAGTATGTCTACAAAATGGAGTGTTATTCAACCATAAAAAAGAATGAAATCCTATCATTTGCATCAACATGAAAGGAACTGGAGGTCATTATGTGACATGACATAAGCCAGGCACAGGAAGACAAACATCATATGCTCTCACTCATATGTGGGAGCTAAAAAAGTAGATCTCACAGAGGTAATGAGTAGAATGGTGGCTACTACCAGAGGCTGGGACGAAAAAAGAGGAGAAAGGGATGAAGACCAGTTAGTTAACAGGCTCAAAAATGCAGTTAGACAGAAGGAATAAGTTCTAGTAATCGATAGCACAGCAGGGAAATTATAGTTAATAACTTACTGTATATTTCAAAATAGCTAGAAGAAAAGATCTGTAATGTTCCCAACACAAAAGATAAATGTTTGAGATGATGAATATTTCAGTTGCCCTGATTTTATCATTACACATTGTATGTAGATACATAATAGTTGTACATATTTTGGGGGTGCATCTGATATTCTGATACCTGTGCACATGCTGCCAAAGAACTCTTTGGATGGTATTTTGATATCTGCATCAAAATATCAGTTGTACCCCCAAAATATGTACAACTATTATATATCAATAAAAAATAATGAAACAATAAACAGGGGTCTCAATTTGAGAAAAGTATAATATACTGTTAGGCCACCCAGATAGATGTGTCAGACAAGCAGGTGGAGATTCAAGGTTAGAGGCCAAAAGACAACGGGGGACTGTGGACCAAGCCATGAGAGATGTCTTCATGGTGAGGGAGAACTGCAAGGCAAGTCCTGGAAACACCCAAGTGTTGTGGTTGATGGTAGAAAGGACGAGGCTGTCTGAGGGGTGGGAAGAGTCAGAAGAGAGCCTGGGGGCTGGAGAGGGTTGAGGGAAAAAAATCTCAAGAACAGTCCGGCAATCACCAGTATAAAAGACTCCTTCCAGAGCCAAGGAGAAAAGATAAGAATGGGATGTGGTCATTACTCGCCCATGATGGCCCAGAAGCCACACACTTAGAAGGATGCAGATGATGACAGCGACACGTTTGCCAACAGATAAACAGTCTCCTTCTTTTATTATTTCAACTTATTCCCATATTCAACTCAGAACTACAATGAAATAGATTTTTCTCATATCGACTAAGAATATGCATGAATGAAATCTTGAGTACCTGTAGCATTAAATGGTATCTGCTTTATGGAAACAACAACAACAACAAAACTCTTAAAGATAAGTATATGACAAATCACGCAAAAATATTTAAAGAGAAACCCAAAGGTTAGCTTTTGAAAACTCAGATCAAGCAGTGTTTGGGGGTTGATTTCAGAATCAACTGATGAGTCCAACTTTCCTTTAATCTCGTAAGGGCATAAAGCCTTCCTCACTTGGCAGTACAAGCTTCATGTCTGAACATCCAAAACCCAGTGTGCATGTCAGGTTTCCTCATTTTGACCCTAAAAAATAATTATTGCAACACGTTCTATACAAGGGTTTATCATGACTCTAATACCAAACTTCTCTCTGCAGTATTTTTAAGGTTTTTATTTTTCAGTCTGGAATTACTTAAACTGGGGTTTGAGTGTGAGTTGCAAGGAGCTAAGGAGGCTGGACTCGGCTTTGGGACTGTATGCTCTGCCTTCTCTCCTCTCTCTTGCCTTCAGTCCAAGGCCTCCTCAGTGTAGTGGAACAGGACTTGTTTCCCCTGCTTCAATGTCACTCACATCTATAAGCGTGTAGGTCTGCCGGCAGTATGGACATCTGAGACTGCAATCTCTTTCTTCAGCAAAATGTGTAGCACTTTAAGCTTCACAGCAACCCCAATCTTCTCCTAAATGGCAGGCAAAACAAAGTGTGGCTCCAGAATTCTGAGAGGATGGAAGGTAGTCAAAATACTCAGAACTCAGGCTTCGATTCTCACGTAATGCAAATGAAGAATGAGCTCTCACAGCATGGATGAAACCTCTCTCCCTCACTAAGGGCATAAGCACTCAGCACGTTAGGACAGTCCTGCTTCTTGGCAGGGTTGCAGAAATGCTACACGGGATCTAAATGTGAGAGAAAATATCCTGAAAACTGCGAGAAGCAATGTACCTTTCAGGATCTTTTTATTTCTTTTGTCTTACCTCTAGAGCTAAATGTGGTGTATTTTTCTGAGCATGTCTCTGTATCTTTCTATGCAAGGTTTTGGGGGAGCATCGTTCATTCTTTCATTCATTCAATTATTCAGCAAATGTTTACTGATGTACACTTACTATACACCAATTCCCTATAAGGTATGAAGGTAACTGGGGGACCAAGACACAGTTTCTGCCCTCGAGGAGCTCAGAGTTTAGTTAGGGAGGGAAACGTGGTAGGGAGGGAAACATGTAAAGGAGCTGGTGTCTCTCACATCCTCTCTCTTCCCAACCCCACCCTCCCCATTCCTCCTTTATCTCCTGCTTTTCCTTCTTTAAATTCATTACAATGTAAAAGCCAAGGTGTATGTCCTAATACTTATCATTAAGTAGTTTTACCTTTCTCCTCAATTTCAACAGTGAGAAAGTATGACATTACATTTCTCTAACTTAAAAAAAATTATACAGGTGAAATAACAGGATATCTGCAATTCCTTAATAAGACTCCAGCAAGAAAAATATGTGGAGAGAAGATGGATGAAACAAGATTGGTAATAGTTGACAATTATTAAAGTTGCAAGAAGAGTATATGGTTTTTATTATACTATTCTCTCTGCTTTTCCAGATATATGAAAATGTACATAATAAAAAGCTAAAACATAAATACATTAGTTAGATTGGATTTTACAAATGTGGTCAAACTCTTTTTCTCCATTAGCTGAAGAACATTGGGAAATTATTGAATCAGTATGGACAAAGAGCTGGTCAGAAAAAATAAGAAACCTGGGAAATAAGTTACTTTTATATGACATATGTCAAAAACAATCCCCCAAATTATTTCATATAATTTAGGATCTGACAACAATCACCTTTCTCAATAGTCTCTGATCATACACTCAATGCAATTTACTATTATTTCTACCCATCTCTCCTACACAGAATTGCCAAATAAAAATGTCATCTGATTATTTCAGGTATTAGCTACACTCTTAGGGGTTGAACTGTGATATGGTTTGGCTGTGTCTCCACCCAAATCTCATCTTGAATTGTAGCTCAAATAATTCCCACGTGTTGTGGGAGGGGCCCAGTGGGAGACAACTGAATCATGGGAGTGCTTTCCCCCATACTGTTCTCGTCGTAGTGAGTAAGTCTCACGAGATGCGACAGTTTTACAAGGGGTTTCCCCTTTCGCTTGGCTCTCCTTCTCTTTCTTGCCTGACACCATGTAAGGTGAGACTTTCACCTTCTGCCATGATTGTGAGGCCTCCCCAGCCATGCAGAACTAACTGTGAGCCCATTAAACTTTTTTTTTCTTAATAAATTACCTAGTCTCGGGTATCTCTTTATCAGCAGCATGAAAACGGACTAATACAAACTATCCCCATAAAATTCATGTTGATGTTCTAGCTTCTAGTACCTCAGAATGTGATCTGACTTGGAAAAAGGGCTGCTGCAGATATAATTAGAGAAGATGGGGTCACACTGGCATAAGGTAAGGCCTCTAATCCAATATGACTGGCATCCTTACAAAAAAGGGAAATTTGGGCTGGGTGCGGTGGCTCACTCCTGTAATCCCAGCACTTTGGAGGCCAAGGCGGCTGGATCACGAGGTCAGGAGATTGAGACCATCCTGGATAACACAGTGAAGCCTTGTCTCTACTAAAAATACAAAAATTAGCTGGGAAAGGTGGTGAGCACCTGTAGTCCCAGCTATTTGGGAGGCTGAGGCAGGAGAATGGTGTTAACTGGGAGGTGGAGCTTGCAGGGAGCTGAGACTGCACCACCACACTCCACAGCCTGGGCGACAGAGACTCTGTCTCGAAAAAATAAAATAAAATAAAATAAAATAAAAATAAAGGCGAGGGGAAATTTGGACATAAACACACCCTGGGAGAACTCATGTGAAGATGGAGAAAGACTGGGGTGATGCTTCTGCTTCTGCAAGCCAAGGAATGCCAAAGATTGCCGGGAAACCACCAGAAGCCAGGGGGAGTCATAGAACAGATTCTCTCTTGCAGCTCTCTGAGGGAACCCACCCTGCCAGCATCCAGCCTTTGGAACTGAGGCAACACAATTCCGTTGTTTAAGCTGCCCGGTTTGTGGTAATTTGTTATGACAGCCCTAACAAACTAATACATGCAACAAGGTGGTTTTTGGAAAGCAAATGATTCAGTAAGTGAAAATTAAGTACTATGAACAAGAGCAAGTGGTTAGGGATTCAAGGCATTCTTCCCCGACAGCTCCACGGGACAGCACATCTGTGTCTGTTAAAAATACCGAGGGTACCTTTAAGTCCAAAGCAGTAAAGAGCTATTACCAAACTAATGAATTAGGGTCCTGTGAATACTTCCACGGGGAGAAATAAAGGCATACAAAGATTACAGGTGAGCATAAGTGAAAAAGTTATTTAAACCTAAATCACAATTAGGAAATAGAAGTTGCCAAATTCAAAAACATCTGAGGCATTAGTATAGACTCATTTGCTCATGATTATAAATGAGTTTAATACAGTCAGAACTCTTGAGGGGTTAAATATATTACTTTAATCCAAAGTCCAATTTAAAATCATTGCCTTTGTATGTGTGTGTTCTGCTTAATACACCTGCTGGTACCTGCCGTTGTAATCATACAATGACCACATACAAGTGATGCTTGCTGGCTGGTGAAAGTACTTTCTTGACCTTTAGTGGTGAGATAAGAATGTGGGTTCTCACACAAATAATATACAGCCACCCAGAAAATGAACACTTGGAATCTTCACCTCGTACTCAGTGAAGTAACCTGTAGCATTCCTTTTTGTGAAGAACATTCCTAATTTAAAAGGTAGTAAAAATCACTGAGAGTCTGAGAATGAACTTCAGAAAGAATCCACTGGAAGGGTTTTGAAGCTATGATCCCTGAAGGACTCTAGGTGGGCACTGGAAGGGATGAGCAGCGAGTGAGCTCATGATTCTTCCTTACCTCTGTTCTTCTCTTTGGATCCTAAGCTACAGTTTTATTCTGAAGTCAATGATTGCATGCCCTAAGTTCCATGAGGAGCCATCATCCTTAGCACATATTTGTTTATTAAACAAGCCAGTTGATTGCAAACTCAAGGGCAAGGCCTTGCAAGACCCACATCTATCCTTCTAGTCTTTGCAATTTCATAATTCATACTCGATCCACTTTCTTTTTTTTTTTTTTCTTTTTCTTTTTTTTTTTTTTTTTTTTGAGACAGTCTTGCTCTGTCGCCCAGGCTGGAGTACAATGGCGCGATTTTGGCTCACTGCAACCTCCGCCTCCCAGGTTCAAGTGATTCTCCTGCCTCAGCCTCCCACACAGCTGGGATTACAGGTGCCCACCACCGCACCCAGCTAATTTTTGTATTTTTAGTAGAGATGGGGTTTCACCATGTTGGCCAGGCTAGTCTTGAACTCCCGACCTTGTGTTCCACCCACCTCTGCCTCCCAAAGTGCTGGGATTACAGGCATGAGCCACCGCACCCAGCCCCAATCCACTTTCAAAATAGAGTTGTACGTTTGTCCATTGGTCACTCCTTCCACAGACATGCATGAAGCCCCTAGTTGAAGGCTAGAAAGTCTGGCAGGCCTGGGAGGACTACATGAAGCCCAGTCCCTTCAGGCATCTGCCTAGAAGAGATGCTGGAGACCTCGAATGCAATTTCAAAAAAGATGGTGTGGGGAGAACCAGAATTCCTTGCTCATAGTGCTGGAGGGGTGACAAGAGGAGTTGGCCAAACCTCAGAGACAGGCCTAGGAGAGAGGCGAGCAGAGAGCAGGAGCCCCGACATCCAACAGGGGGAAACGCTTCAGGAAGGAAGAAGTATTTAATCGTGTCACTCTTACATGAAATCAGGAAGGAGCTGACTGGGGCAAGTCTATTAGGCCTGGGACTGAAGAGTCGTTGTCATATATATACAGGGGGTGGCAGGAATGTAGGCACACAGTGGATAGGGAGTACTCGGTTCACTTGCCTTCTGGTCAACAAATATTTATCGAGCAATAGCTACATCCCAGATATGGTGCTGGGCCCTGGTGGTTGTAAAGATCAACTTCGCTCAGGGGCCCCCATGGAGCTTTTAGTTTGGAAAAGAGTCACTAAGAGAACATTTCAGGATCATACAAGTGGAGGAAGGTCTTGCCATTGTAAGGTGTGAGTGCCTGGGGAATAGCCCTCAACCCAGCCTTGAGTTCAGGGAAGACTTGTGGCAGAAATGACGCTAGTGCTGAGAATGAAAAAGGACAGCAGATCCAGGGACTTCTCCCCACCAAGACAGGCAGCCATCTGGCAGCGTTCTGCGGTAACACCTATGTAAAATCATGGAAAGAGGCTTGGGCCACCTCATGCAAACTATGGAGACGGAGTAGGTCAAAGGAAAATCAAGCACTGGGGGAAGGAACGCAATTCACATTGACCAAGAAAACGTTACCTTCAGCCATGGTTCACCGAAGGAAAGTAGGAAGCTGAAGCTGTTCCAAATATTTTACTAAACACTCTCATTTAAGAATTCAGTGCTTTTTTTTTTTTTTTAAGCCATATAATTACAAAGCTCCTGTGGGTGAGGGAAAAAGCATTTCATATTTAATGTTCTGGTTTGGCTTTGGTTTCAATCAACGGTGGAATGGCCATAGAACAGTCTCAGAACAGAAAAGAGGGTGTTCAAGTTTGGTTAGAAAGGCAGGGCACGGTACAAGTAAACACAGTACATTGTTTCTTCTGAAATCTGAGGCCACCATAATGCAGTGGCAATTTTTAATTCTTAGAGACAAATACATGCGGAAACTTTCCATAAATAAAATGCTTTCATTTTCTCATGATTACAGTGAGCTTTTGCGACAAAGCCTGGTCACATTATTATGTAAATTTTTACCCATGTAACATTTCCCTCTGCTTATCTTGGGGAACAATTCAAAAAGAAGCCGTAATACACTAATTACCTCTCTTATATCAAGTATGTTGGGAACTAATAAAACGTCAGGGACGTGGAACACCACATAATTACAAAGGAATGGGGCCAGGAGCTTCCAAAAAGGAAATCTGAAGGCGTCCAAGGGATTCTAATGCCCATGGGTAACAGTGGAGAGCAACTGGGGAAAAACACGAGACAAAGGAACCAGGAAAGTCTCCATACAAAGAAGGATATGAAGGCATAGAAGCACCCACAAATTTTAAAAACTAAAGAAAAATCTTACAAAACAAATATATTACCTTTCCAAACTGCATGCCAGAAAATATAAGACAAAATGAATTTAAAAATAAATATGATAAATTGTTATTCAGAATTCTAAAACCAAAATTTTTTTTTTTTAAGTTCAGGGGTACCTCTGCAGGTTATATGGGTAAATTTGTGTCATGGGGGTTTGCTGTACAGAATGTTTCATCACCCAGATATGAAGCCATGTACCCTTGAGTTATTTTTCCTGATCCTCTCCCTCTTCTCACCCTCCACCTTCTGACAGGCCTCACTGTGTGTTGTTCCCCTCTGTGTGTCCACGTGTTCTCATTGTTTAGCTGTCACTTATAAGTGAGAACGTGCAGTATTTGGTTTTCTGTTCCTGTGTTAGTTTGGTAAGGATAATTGCCTCCAGCTCCATCCATTTCCCTGCAAAGGACATGATCTCATTCCTTTTTATGGCTGCATAGTATTCCATGGTGTATATGTACCACATTTTCTTTATCCAGTCTATCATTGATGGGCATTTAGGTTAATTCCATGTCTTTCCTATTGTGAATAGTGTTGCAGTGAACATATGTGTGCATGTGTCTTTATAACAGAACGATTTATATTCCTTTGGGTATATACCTAGCCATGGGATTGCTGGGTCAAATGGTAGTTCTGCTTTTAGCTCTTTGAAGAATGGCCATACTGTCTTCCACAATGGTTGAACTAATTTACATTTCCACCATAAGTGTAAAAGTGCTCCTTTTTCTCCACAACCTCACCAGCATCTAATATTTTTTGACTTTTTAGTAATAGCTATTCCGACTGGTGTGAGATGGTATTTTGTTTGATTTGCATTTCTCTAATGATCAGTGATGTTGAGTGTTTTTTCATGATTGTTGGTTGTATGTATGTCTTCTTTTGAAAAGTGTCTTTTCATGTCTTTGCCCACTTTTTTGGGGGGTTGTTTTTTTCTTGTAAATTTAAGTTCCTTATAGATGCTGGATATTAGATCTTTGCTGAATGCATAGCTTGCAAAAAATTTCTCCCATTCTGTAGGTTGTTTACTCGGTTGATAGTTTCTTTTGCTGTGCAGAAGCTGTTAAGTTTAATTAGATGCCATTTGTCAATTTTTGCTTTTGTCGCAATTGCTTTTGGCGTCTTCATCATGAAATCTTTGCCCATGCCTATGTCCTCAATGGTGTTGCCTAGGTTGTCTTCCAGAGTTTTTACAGTAAACCAAAATGGTTTTTAATCTACACTTATACACAGTGCTTCAAAAAACTTATATTTAACAATAATCATGATGTGGGGCTATTTACTGTTTTAAAAATACTATAAGTTGTTGTTGCAAGAGAAAAAGTCTATAAGGACACAGACCAACGTGATACAGGGGCTGTCTCTAGGGCAGTGTTTGGGAAAATTTAATTTTACTTTTATTTTTGTTCATCTATATTCTCTAATTTTTTCAACCATTAATGTATTACTTAAGAAACTAAAAATCTTAACTTTAGAGCAATGTTCATAACAATGCCATTGCAATGCAAGATCCTAAAGTGTTTTATGAATTATCATTTAAAAAATAAGTTGAATATGGGCTGGGCGCGGTGGTCCATGCCTGTAATCCCAACACTTCGGAAGGCCAAGGTGGGTGGATCACTTGAGGTCAGGAGTTCAAGACCAGCCTGACCAACATGGTGAAACCCCATCTCTACTAAAAATACAAAATTAGCCAGGTGTGGTGGCACATGGCTGTAATCTCAGCAACTCGGGAGGCTGAGGCAGGAGAATCACTTGAACCCAGAAGGCGGAGATTGCGGTGAGCTGAGATTGTGCCACTGCACTCCAGTCTGGGCAACAAGAGTGAAACTCCATCTCAAAAAAATAAAATAAAATAAACAAACAAAAAAAGCAGATTCACGGAGCTAGAGGAATGCACAAGTGACTATTCCTCTACTCCCTCTCACACGTGAACAGCTGATGAAAAACTGAAAAGAATGCAACTCTCTGCCTCTTATCTACCAACACCTTTTACAATTTCTTCCTCCTTCCCCTTTAAACATTGAAGCACTCAAAATCATCTTTGGCGAAAAGCACAGACCTGTCTCCTGGGCGCGCGTCCTTAAGCTTGGCAAAATAAACTTCTAAATTGATTGAGACACATTTCGGGTACTTTTTGGTTTAGAGAGGGAACAACTAAGTTGGTAAAGCTAGGTCAAACAAGAATTAGAGTCCACCGATAAATACATCCGAAAGAAGTCTGCCCAGTTAGAAAATGGGGAGTAACTGCTAACAGGTTTCTTTTTGGGGCAATGAGAATGTTCTAAAACGGACTGTGCCGATGGTTACACAACTCTGAAATTACTAGAAACCCCTGAAGTGTACACTTTAAATGGGTGAATTGTACATTACGTGAATTATATTACAAAGCTGTGTTTGTTTTTTGTTTTGAGACGGAGTCTCACTCTGTTGCCCAGGCTGGAGTGCAGTGGTGCAATCTCAGCTCACCACAACCTCCGTCTCCCAGGTTCAAGCAATTCTCCTGCCTCAGCCTCCCAAGTAGCTAGGACTACAGGTGCCCGCCACCACGCTCGGCTAATTTTTGTATTTTTAGTAGAGACGGGGTTTCACCGTGTTGGCCAGGCTTGTATCAAACTCCTCACTTCAGGTGATCCGCCCCGCCTCAGTCTCCCAAAGTGCTGGGATTACAGGTGTGAGCCACCGCGCTCGGCCACAAAGTTGTTATTTTTTAAAAGTTAAAAACAGGCCGGGCGCAGTGGCTCACGCCTGTAATCCCAGCACTTTGGGAGGCTGAGGCGGGCGGATCACGAGGTCAGGAGATCGAGACCATCCTGGCTAACACGGTGAAACCCCGTCTCTACTAAAAATACAAAAAATTAGCCGGGCGTGGTGGCAGGCGCCTGTAGTCCCAGCTACTCGGGAGGCTGAGGCAGGAGAATGGCGTGAACCCGGGAGGCGGAGCTTGCAGTGAGCCGAGATCGCGCCACTGCACTCCAGCCTGGGCGACAGAGCGAGACTCCGTCTCAAAAAATTAAAAACAAAGCCAGGTATGACACCCTAAACAAATAACCCTTGGGTAGGCTTGTTAAGCAACGCCCCTGGCTAACATTTGAAGAACTACATGCTGCTGTTACGTTTATGCCTTGTTTCCAAATTTTAAATAATTTTTCTTAACATTAACATGATATTTTTATTCCTTTTGAAGTTTCTGTGGGTTTCGCTTTGTGCTAAATGTTCTGGTCTAAGCATGAATCTTTGAAATGGCTGTATCCGTGGGCATTTATGTTTCCCAAGTGGTTTCTAATGGGCCAGAGTTTAGCATGAAGCCCCTCGTCCTAGTAGGGTGGGTGGGACAGTGCCCTGTGTCCTCATCTTCACACCCCTCTTCGCCAGCTGCATGACCTTGGGTATGTGAAGCTCACATTCTCAACTGTCTCTGACTCTAAAATGGAAATTAGCATCACCAGCCTTGCAGGATTGTTAAGGACAGACAGGATGATGTACGTGAAGCTTCAGCCTAGCCCTGAGACACAGGACACACTCTACAAGTAATTCCTCTTCTGTTTCTCTAGATTGAAGGGAAAGCAAATTTATAAAAAGTACAGGTCTTTTAACAGGACTCCAAAATTATTGGGAACTTGCAACAAGACTGAGGGAAAGGAAATGTGGCGTATTTTTAAACGAAGAAAAAGAGAATCCAACAAACAAGAAGGTCAATGATTAGAAGAACAGGCAAGCCTGAGCCTCAGGCAACTGTAGCCTACACAGGCCAGTGAGGGGAGAAGTTTCCCCTTTATTTACTATAAAGAGAAAACGTACAAAGAAATCCAGTGGCCACTTCTAGGCTGAGAGGTAATGGCAGAGAACCAGAGCTTGTGCCTCTCATAACCTTCTTCCCCGGCCCTCCCAGTTCCACCCAAAGGCCAGGCTCTGGCAGGGTTAGACCAGGCAGAGCCTTGGCTGGCATTCTCTCGGGGCTCCTCACGGCCTCCCTCTGAGCCCAAGCTCTTCCGTAAATCGGGAAACCCAGCTTGACCAGGACAATGGCAGGAAGTGCTGTGCAGCAGGGAGGCAACATGCCCCCAAGCACCAGGCTTGCAGAGCTTGGGCCCGCCATCCCCTCTTCAACACCAACCGAAGGCCCTCAAAGTGTGACCACGTACATCTAAAGGTAGAAAAGGTAGCAGAAACCAGAGCCTCTTCCAGTCCGAGAGTAGAAGAAAATTGGCTGGGCATGGTGACTCACACCTGTAATCCCAGCACTTTGGGAGGCCGAGGCAGGCAAATCACTTGAGGTCAGGAGTTCAAGACCAGCCTAGCCAACATAGCAAAACTCTGCCTCTACTAAAAATACAAAAAAATTAGCCAGGCCTGGTGGCAGGCACGTGTAATCCCAACTACTTGGGAGGCTGAAGCATGAGAATCGCTTGAACCTGGGAGGCGGAGGTTGCAAGTTAGCAGAGGTCGCACCACTTGTGTTCCAGCCTGGGCGACAGAGCAAGACTCCATCTCAAAAAATAAAAACTAAAAAATAAGAAGAAAATCAGGTATAATAGTATTTAAAAAGGACCCCTCACAATTAGGGAGGAAAATCTTCATTGACTGCAATCAAAATCTCTCGTTCCACAATTATGTGTGATGGCACTCAGTCCCCTGGGCATTAATCAGTTAATGTGCAATTAACTACAATGTGCAATTAGCTGTATCTGTAAGACACAGATATAAAGAAGACCTTCTGACAAGTACCCAAGATAAAAGGTATCCGCATTAAATGTGAGCTGACAGGGGGATTGGTTTAGGAGAGGTAACAGGCTGCTATGAGGCTTCATTTTCCATACCTTGATGAACTCACACAAGGCAAATGTCTCAAATGGGAAACGGGAAGCTGGGAAAGACAGTACACATCCTGCATGACTAAATTAGAAACCAACAGGAAAATCCAAAACTGGACCAAGCTAATAGCGATGAAGACTCCACTGAGTAATAAGGATCATTCAAAAATCCCCATACCTAGCTTCAAAACTACAGAAATGCAGATCGACTGCACCACAGATGAAAAGACTGAGGCATTTTAACAAACACATTAATGAGGTGCCGTGGCTGCCAAAAGAGCTACTAGGAGAAGAGACTGCATTAATAGAGGTATATTATCTAGGATGGAGGAGGTGAGAGCTCCATACAACAAATCTTTTATTCACTCCTCCTGAGACATGGTTCAGGGTTCCAAGCCCTCATTGTTGTGGTTGCAGCCTCTCTCTGGCACAAGTTTTCCAACAACAAGAGAATGAAACTGGAAACCACTTCCTAAGAGGAGTGGGGGATTCACCTGAAAGAGAAGACAGCTTGCAACTTAGCTGTCTGCAAATACCTGAAGACCTGATGTTTGCCGGAAGGATTAAGCTTGTTCTGTTTGTCCCTGAAGGATGGAAATCCTGCAGAAACAAAGCGTGGAGGTTACAGGGTATCAGATTTCAGCTCACTTTCAGAGAGAAAGATGTAAGGTCTGCCTGGAAATGGAGAAGAGAGGACTGAGTGGTCACCAGAGCTGTTGCTGCTGCAGATCCTGCATAACTGCTCCATGTGAATACTGGGGAAAGCATCCACATACTCTACACGACCGAGGTTACGCGCAACACACAAACCTTTTTCTACATCCATCCTGAATCCTAAAACTACCGAATTCAACCACATTGAGAAAAAGCTTTAGTTGTTGTTAATAATTACTTTAAGTTGAGGAAATGGGCTTCTGGTATAATAAAACACAGCCAAAGGATTCTTCAGAAGAAGAAAAGACAGAGAGCGCTTTATTTCAGGCAAGTGCAATATCTGCAGCACATTTTACAGCTGAAGGTGGAATATGGATATTGAAGCAGCAAACTTGGTCCTTTTCCATTAGATTCATCACAATGATTAAACTTTTCTGGAGCCCTAACCATACTGCCACCCTCAGCCATTTTGCAAGAGTGTAGCTTAAAAGTGTGCTTTTCCAATTTGCATAACAATAGCAGCCTTCCAGCTAGGCTGACTCCTCTTCCCAGCAAATGTATATAGATACAACATTGTCTGGGCATCAGGCAGGAGAGCTCCTTAGCCAGCAGCCCAGGGTCCCCATCAATTTTTAAAGCTCTTGTTCATGCATGCACATATACAAGAAAACAGAGACAATGTCACTGGAAAGTTCTGAGCATGTCAATAGCACCATCGGTGTTTTGGGTTCCTCCCCATCTGGGTGTGTTGCTGCAGAAGAATAGGTTAAATTGTATAATGTTAGGTCACTTGAACTTGATGGGTCCCATGAGAAAATAAGGATCAACGATAAGAGTAATAGTCTTCATAATACTGATGGTATTAATAATCTTCTTCATAAATGATTTTATTTATTAAGGATGAGAAAGAGTGATGTGGCAAGAAGTAGTAAATTGCAAAGTCACACAGTTCATATGTGTGAGACTGAGCTTGAATCCTGACGGTCTGGCTTGAGCTTTTTTGTTTTTTTTGAGATGGAGTTTCACTCTTGTTGCCCAGAACCAGACTGGAGTGCAATGGCGTGATCTCGGCTCACCGCAACCTCTGCCTTCCTGGTTCAAGCGATTCTCCTGCCTCAGCCTCCCGAGTAGCTAGGATTACAGGCATGTGCCACCATGCCCAGCTGATTTTGTATTTTTAGTAGAGACGGGGTTTCACCATGTTGGTCAGGCTGGTCTTGAACTCCTGACCTCAGGTGATTCACCCACCTCGGCCTCCCAAAGTGCTGGGATTACAGGGGTGTTGGCTTGAGTTTCTACCAAAACACTAGCTGCTAGACACCATACTCCTTAATAGTAGCTACTGTAGTTATCATTTTGGATGGTGCCGCAGTTATCATGATGCTCTCATTTTCTCTACCAACACACTTGAAGAACAGTAGAATGGGAAAGGCTGTTCTGAGGGACTCTGGTAACTGAGGGTCTAGGCTGCAAGATACCCCCTTCCTGAAGGGAGGCTGTTACAAGGGAAGGGCTGGAGTCCAGGTGTGAAGGCAGAGTCTGAAATGGGCACAGCGGCTCCAGCTGAAAGGAAGAGATGGGTAGGAGAGTGTTTCATGTGAGCAAGCCAGGGCGAGTCCGTGCAATCCACATGCGTGTGAAGGGGTAAGCAAGGTACTGGGGAAACACAGAGATTGAGGCCAATCCCAGAGACTGAGAATCCTGGCCCAGGGCAGAGGGAGCAGGTACAAGCACCAGAGCTACGAAGACCCAAAGTCTAGGTCAAAGGAGTGAGCTACCAGGGGAGGCAGCCCGCTGCAGAGTCAGGTAAAAATATGCAATACTGGAGCAGGAGAAGAAGGAGGAATGGGGGAGTGGGGGAGTGGAGGAGGAGAGGTGGCTGCAGGGCATGGGGCAATTCCTCCATAATGGTAGCTCCTGTGGTTATTATTTTTGGTGGTGCTACAGTTACGATGATGCTCTAAATTTCTCTACCATGCTCTGGACAACAAGCCATGCTTAAGGGCTCTGACTAAAGTCTGGCAGAGAACAAAGGCTGCCTCATTCACCTCCACAAATTAGGCAAGTTCAGTCGGAGGCAGAAAAAGCTACGGTCTCTTTCAAAGGCACTGATTTCTCTGAAAATGGAAAAATGACCTATAGTCATTTCCCATGGAACTCGAGATTCTCCTGCTACTTTATATGTGGGATCCTCACATAATCCCAAAAGATCTTTTCCAAAAGCCTCCTTTGCAAGAAGGTGGCTCAGCAGAGGTGGGCATTTGTGGGCTAAAGGCAGGAAAGGGATGTTACGTCTTGTTAATTTGAAGATATTTACTCCAAGTGACTTCACATCAACTCTGCTGACTCTTCACTTCTATTTTGGCAACTGAGCATTAAACCCAGGAAGGAAATATGAGGTCAATTTTGTGGAAATACCTGATGATGGATTTCTGTTCCCTTGATAAAAACAGAGAAAATGGGAGAAATGCTAATAGGATTCACAGGCTGTAAGTAATGACTGAGACAATTTCCACCACTACCATCAACGAGCCAACCCAGGGACACCTGCGCAGAGGCGGGAGGCCTGTGAGCAGACAGGACTTCCTTTTCCTAGCGATAGCAGCTCCTGGAACCAGAAGACAAAGGTCAAGATGTCTAGAAGGTACCACTCCCTCTTCTTCGTCTCCATGGAGGTTGCCTCATTGGTTATAGTAAAACTTAGGCTGTGTGTGATGGTCCACGCCTGTAATCCCAGCACTTTGGAGGCTGAAGCGAGAGAACTACTCCTGGGCAACATAGCAAGACTTCATCTTTGCAGAAATTTAAAAAATTAGCCAGGTGCAGTGGTGCAAGCCTGTAATTCTAGCTACTCTGAAGGCTGAGGCAGGAAAGGATTGCTTGAGCCCAGGAGTTCCAGGCTGCAGTGATCTATGATGGAGCCCCTGCATTTCTGCCTGGGCAACACAGCAAAACCATGTCTTTAAAAACAAAAAGAAATTAAACTTGATCAAACTGATTGGTCAAATTTTGAATCTTCTGCTTCTAAATATTTTATAGTACTTGAATATGCATTTGCCCAGCCCCACCCACATGGTTCACAGTGACCCTGAAGGCAAGTCACTTCTCACAGCCAAATACGACTTCACTGCAACTTGTCATGAAAGCAGGCAGGCATGGGATGAAGGGCAGCACAGTAATAAAGGAAACCCTCTGTGGATTTGATAAGTCAGATTCATTTCTCACTCTTCAGCCCATTTTTAAAAAGTAACTTTCACTGTTGCTTTATATCCCAGATGCAAAAAAAAAAAAATTAGAAAACAGTCCATTCAATTTTCCAAATTAGTCAGACTCACCCGTTTGAAAATGTGTTTTATATTTGCTCTCCCCTAAAATCATGGAGGGCTGCAAAATGCAGTTCTGCTCAGTGATGACTACTTTTCCTTGTGGACTATACTGTCTATAACACACTGTTGCAACTCAATTCCACTCAGGATACCTTCAGTGGTTAACTATTCTGTGCCAGACACTGGCCTCTATGAGATGAATAACCCGAGGGACTTCACAAGCTAATTAGCAGACAGACACAACGCACATCCAACAATGATAAATGCTCTCTTAGAAGTACAAGTTGTCAGTTGCAGTTACAATCTATGGCATTGCTAGAGAACACAGTTGAAAGTATATTTGATATGCAAGAGTATCCAATCTTTCTTTGTGATGTATCACTTACTGAATGCCACCAACATAAAATAAACTTTGCTCTGATGAATGCTACTTATAGAACAAAATTGAGGAAACGCAATATTAGGTCATCAAATGCTAAATTAATCTGAAGTTTCAGGAATGAGAGAATATGTCCTAAATGAAGCTAAAGCTCTTGTATATATTCTCATGCAACTTGCAGAGCACTTTGTAGAAGTACAATTAAAAAAAAAAAAACTAAACTAAAAAAAAAAAAAAGTTCCCAAATACAGGCCAAAAATAAGGAAAGGCTAAGAAAAGCACATATTTCTTTTCTCACTTGAGATATAACCTAGAGGGCTGTCTAATTATACACACTCTTAGTTGGAGATGCTAGTTGTCGTCTAATCAGCCTACAAGGGTGGAAGCCGATTTGAAGATCACTTTTCAAGTTTTAATTCACTCTGTTTCCTCTTCGACTCAAGTGGTTAAACATTTGTTTCAGAGTTGCATCTCATTGCCTCTGCTCGTCCCCCTAATAATTAAATCCTAGAATGTCAAGTCCTTCAAGACCCTTTCAAAAGGGCAATTCTTGGTATTGAAACGAAGGGCTGACTGTGCCCGTGGGGAATTACCATGTCTGCACAGATCAGGTCCCTAAAGCCAGGCGGGGCCAGGTAGCTCTAAGTGCCCTTCAGTCTCTGCCCTGTAAAAAATGCAAACTGGGGCCGGGCACGGTGACTCATGCCTGTAATCCCAGCACTTTGGGAGGCCGAGGCGGGTGAATCACCTGAGGTCAGGAGTTCAAGACCAGCCTGGCCAACATGGTGAAACCCCGTTTCTACTAAAAATACAAAAATTAGACGGGCATGGTGGCGGGGGGTGCCTGTAATCCCAGCTACGTGAGAGGCTGAGGCAGGAGAATCGCTTGAACCAGGTTGGCGGGGGTGGGGGTTGTGGGGGGGTGGCAGAGGTTACAGTGAACCGAGATTGTGCCACTTGACTCCAGCCTGGGCCAAAGAGCAAAACTCTGTCTTTTTTTTTTAAAAAAAAAAAAAAGCAAACTGGTTCAGGTCCATTAAGCATCAGCTCTGAAATATGTCAGGGGAATCTCCTTCATGTGACCCTGAGGTTTCATTTCTGTGGCCTCTTCCTGGGACATGCAGCCAAGTCATGTTGTTATTTTCCCACTAAAAAAAAAGGTAGTGAATGTACACAGCATGCCACAACGGACACATATTGGGGGTAATTACCCCTTGGAAGGGTTAACTTTCTCAATCATCTCTGACCTTCCTAATAAAACGCTAACCCAACTGTTTCTTTCGCAGTGCTCTAAGTTTGTGGATACTCACTGGATCCTAGAGGTTTATGTTCCCTCTAAGACTCTGGCCATTGGCCCTGGGTACTTCTGATTTACTTCCAAAGTTTCTCTCCTAAAAAAAACATAAATACCCCCACTTAGGGGCTGGGAGACTTAACCCAATTGATTGTGTTTGCACTTCAGAAAAAAACAACTCAAAGCTTAAGTATTTGCAGACAGCTTTTTGTCCTACTTGCAAATGTTTCCTCAATAATACAAGTGACAGAATTAGGCAATGTGCTAGGGAGGAAGATAATTTAATGTAAAATGTCCTTTACAAGGTATCACATGCTAGTAAATCCCAATCTACAAAATTAATTATAAACGCACAAAAATTACATAGAATAGTAATGAATTGCTCAGATACCTAGAAAGATGGACTTTCTTTTTTAAATTAAGACCACTTTCACCAAAGTGCTATATTGCGGTTGTCACGTGATTGAGGGGTGTTTGTTTTCAATATTATTTATTTCTATCTTATTTCCCCCAATAAGCATATGTCACTAAAAGTTTTGTTTTGTTTTGTTTTTAAGAAATACAGCGCCCCTCACATTTACTCCTACACTAAACAAATAATCACTCAGGCTACAGAGCAGCAAAAAAGAGTGGCAGGAATGTGTTCCAAGCAAGCCTTTGTAAAATGATAGCAGGGCACCTTTCTCTTTAGCAGATTTGTGGATCACAACTAAATGACAGCTCTTGCTGGGGGTAGAGGAGGGTGCCCCAGTGTTCTCGAGATGGTGAACGACTGGAATGTGGACAGAAAGAGGAAGGAAACGGTGGCCATGGAGCCTCGTTTGCATTTCGAGGGAATAAGGCATCTGTAGGGGAAGGGGAACTAAGTGGAGCCCGGCAGAGACTTTAAATGCCATTCTCAGAGTCCATGGCCTTCTTGGCTCTGACTAGAAAGTCTATAGTTGAAAGTGGTGGCCCGGAAGGGAATTGGGCTGAGCTACTTCCCTTCAACATTTCTGCTGGGAAGACAGCATTCAAAGCAGAACCTTCAGGGGAAATAGAGAGGATTGCAAAATAGAGAGGACTGATGGGTAATTTCTGGAGGTGAGAGGAAGTGGTGAATGGGAATCTGGGTTTCTCCTGCATGCCAGCCACAACTTCTGTTTCTCTTCAGTTTCATTCACGTTAGCTCTCGCCTCTCCCACTTTCCCACCCTCCACCCTCCTTCACAAGTCCTTTACCTGTGAGCTCTTGCCCTAATGCTGCCATAGTTAGCTGGTTTCAGACTACACCTTCCATTTAGAGACCTCAGACAACCCTGGGCATTTACTCCAGGTCAGCTTCCTATTGAAAAGCATACAAATATGTTGGGAACAAGAGGCAAAAACAGAAGGGTGCCCATGTTTCTCAGCCAGATAGGATCTGTCAGTCATAATAGGGCTGGACCTTAGGAAAAACATGAATTATGACTTGCCAGGAAAAAAAAAATGCATGTGCAGGAACAAGTCAGTCAGCTGACTACAAACTGCTGCACCAAGATAACAAATGGGTGCCTCCCACAGCCAGCGACCCAGTCAGCCCACACAAATGGGGACAGAGTCCTCAGTGACAGAGACACCCTGTGATGTTGCTGCAAGAGTGTGCATCTTGATTCAGACAAGTTGATTTCAAAAAATATTTTTCACCTGTATATCTTTTAAAATAGGTAAATACACAGCACAGACCCAGATAAAGGAAAAAGTCATTCTGTAGTTTTCATTTCTTTAAGCCAAAATGTCGAATGGAAAATATGTGGTTTTTGACAAATGTAGCTTTATCATTTCAGAGACATCGTATCTTCACCTTGTATTTTAGTTGCATAGAAGAAATAAAGAAGCATCAAAATGATACCCCACTGCTCCTGGAAACAGCTAAACTAAGAGTCATTTCTGTCAAACACGAGGAAAGTGGAACTATCAGCAAGGAAAGATAACTGGTTAATCATATAAATGCTCCTGGGAGCCATGAAAAGTTTTCTGTTGTTTTTTTTTTTTAATTTTTTGTTTTTGTTTTTTAAGTACAACCAAGGCCAGATGCAGTGGCTCATACCTGTAATCCTAGCACTTTGGGAGGCTGAGGCGGGGGGATCGCTTGAGCCCAGAAGTTCAAGACAAGCCTGAGCAACATAGTGAGACCCCATCTCCACAAAAAATTTAAAAATTAGCTAGGCATACTAGCATGCACCTGTGGTCCCAGCTACTCAGGAGGTTGAAGCAGGAGGATCGCTTGAGCCCAGGAGTTTGAGGCTGTGGTGAGCCAAGATGGTGCCACTGCACTCCAGCCTGGGCGACACAGTGAGACTGTCAAAAACAAACAAAAATGTACAAACAAAATTTCATTCTAATTTTTAAAAGCACTAGAGCAGGTACTATTGGTGATAGGGCTGTTTTTCTGCAAAAAAAATGTGTTTGCCCAGCTAAACAAGCATTTTGTTCACAATGAAAACTAAGCTATTATTTAGTCAAAAGCCATCATTTACAGATGAGGAAACTGAGGCATTTACTTTAAATCAGCCAGTTATAGCACATTATGTATAGTAACTGCTGAGGTTAGCTACACGACATCTGGCTACGTAGCATGAAATGAGAGTACAGCTGACATCACTCCGTTCATATACTTTGGAATTCCTGAGATTTAACCACTCATGGTATTGGAATGTACCATGCCATGGCCTAAATGAGAGCCTGTAAGCCACGATACAAACCAAAAGATCTTGCACACCACCTCCTACGCATGAGGCAACATGCACAGTCATCCCTCTCTAAGATGCTCAGAGGAAGAGGAAAATAATGTGTTGAGCAACAGCCATCTCTGTCGTGTGTGTTTGCAGGGCAACGAAGCCATCAGCAAACATCTTTTCATAGTAGGTTCAGTTTGAATATGAGCATCATTTTGCTTTCATTTTCAAATTTTCTTGCTACAAGGAAAAGTGAATCATTCCATAGTTTCAAATGCCAGTCACAAATTTAAACTGAGGGCATGAGTAATTTAAGTCTTTTTTTTTTTTTTAAATGAAGGAAGAGGTCACAAGTCAAACATCCACGTGGACTTCCCTTCTTTGACCCCAGCGTGAAGGAATTCGCAGGTTAAAGGCTTTTACTGCTAATCTTAGCACCACTGTTATTCCCACTTCTCTTTAGAAATAAAGTCAATTTTATTAAAAGCTGAAGTTTTAAGTTTTTGTGCATGACACCAAAAATTTAATAAAGAAAAGAATGATGTTTAGATTTTATGTGGAATACTTATCAATTCTTAACAGCACAGACTCCATCTTTGATTATTTTTAAATGTTCAGTGCGGCCAAATTATGTTAAATGGTATTTTGCCAAGAAGTTTCTTCCGTTTTGAGGTAAGGAGAGGAAAACGTGGAGGAAGAGAAAGTCACTTGTTGCTCAGTGGGAACCACTTTGCAGAATAACTCTGACCCCCATCTCAGCTCCACAAGCAAGTTCCCAGAAAGGGCTTCCCAAGGCCCGTGGCTTGTGAGCAGTGCAGGTGGCCTCAAACGCAGGGCTCCCTGGGTCTGGCTTCAAACTCTTCCAGCTGGGACACCTGGGACCAAGCTCTACTTCCCCCAGCTCAGTTCCCATTAGATGCTTCCTCCACCCACACACAAATTCTTTCCACACGTGCAGTTCATGTTCCAAAATTTCATTTACCGACTACAGAAAAAAGGTACAGGCGTCTAGAGTGAGGAGATCCAGACCCATCCTCGTGCTTCGACATATTTCAGTGACTTCTTAAAATTCTCAGTATTGGGCTCTGCACACAGCAGCTATGTAACAAAACAGCTGCTGGTGCACTTGGATGTAAAATGCTTCTCTGTTTCTTCTCAATATAATGGAACTAAGAATGATTTCCTATGTCAGAGAACTATATAGCCCTACAGAAGAACAGCTTTTGACTTATTGCTGAGATTACATTAGGCTATACAAACTGAGTTATCCATGTGAAGAAACTCCTTTAAAAAAAAAAGTCAAATCTTACACAATAAGAAAGAAAGTACATGCAAATAAACAACTCCAAAAAGCATTTAAAATGTTACTGGCCTCAATAAATTTCCTTGCTTGGGTGGAAAGAGGTTGTGGAATGGGGATGGTTGTCTCTTCGAATTAAAGCTACCTTTGTTCATAATACCAACTTTTCTCTCTATGCAGATCTACTGTTAGAATTAAAACATATCAGGCCAGGCACAGTGGCTCCCCCCTGTAATCTCAACACTTTTGAGGGGCCAAGGTGGGAGGACTGCTCAAGCTCAGGAGTGTGAGACCAGCTTGGACAACACAGCAAGACTTCATCTCTACTTAAAAAAAAAAAAAAAAAAATTAACTAGCCAGGCATGGTGGCACATGCCTTTAGTCCCAGCTACTCAGGAGACTGAGGTGGGAGGATCTCTTGAGCCCAGGAGTTTGAGGCTGCTGTGAACCATGATCACACCACTGCACTCCAGTCTGGGCAAGAGAGTAAGACCTATCTCAAAAATTAAAAAAAATTAAAAAATAATTATAACATATCAGTTGACAAATTCCTTCCAGATATACCATTATGATAAGTCAAATTTAAGAATTACCCGATGCTATCAGTTTCTTAGGGAAGTCTTGAAACAAAATTCCCTTTCCCACAAAACAAATCTCGTTTACAAAACAGCTCATAGGACTAAAGTTCTGGATAGACATAAAAGATAAATTAAAGGATTAGTCCTTCCTATTCTGCAAATGTTAAGTTGTGGTTATTAAGGCTATGGGGGTTGGCCTAGTCAAAGAGTTTCCTAGTCATTCATTTATCTACTTAAGTTATTGGTTATGTCACTGGTAAAGAAACAAACTATGTTTCTACCAAGAAACAAAAACCACCAATCCCTTTGTATTTAATTAAAAAAACCAAAACACAAAATTGTAAAACTCTACAAAATAACAAAGGAGAAAGATCTAGATGACCTTGGGTTTGGCAATAACGTTTTAGATACAATACCAAAGGCCAAAGGAGCAATCCATGAAAAAATAATTGGTAAGCTGGATTTCATTACAATTAAAAACTTCTGCTCTGCAAAAGACACTGTCAAAAGAATCAGAAGATATTATAGGCTGGGAGAAAATATTGCAAAAAATAAATCTGATAAAGAAGTATTATCCAAAATATACAAGTAACTCTTAAAATTCAGCAATAGGAAAACAGCCCAATTAAAAATGGGCAAAAGACCTGATATCTCACCAAAGAAGATGTACAGATGGCAAATATGCATGTGAAAAGATGCTCAATATAATATGTCATTAGGGATCTGCAAATTAAAGCAATGAGATACCACTACACACCTATTAGAATGGCCAAAATCCAAAACACTGACAACACCAAACGCTGACAAGGATGTGGACCAATGAGACCTCTCATTCATTGCTGGAGGGCAAGCAAAATGGTACAGCCACTTTGGAAGACAGTTTGGCAGTTTCTTAAAAAACTAAACATATTCTTTCCATTTTACCCCACAATTGCAGTGGGTCATATATTTACCCAAATGAGTTTAAAATGTATGAAAACCTGCACACGGATGTTTATGGCAGCCTTCTTCATAATTGCCCCAAACTTGAAAGCAACCCAGATGCCCTTCAGTAGGTGAATGGATAAACTGTGGTGCATCCAGATGATAGAATCTTATTTAGCACTAAACAGAAATGAGCCATCCAGCCACAAAAAGACATAGAAAAAACATAAATGCATATTGCTAAGTGTAAGAAGCCAATCTGAAAAGGTTACATGCTGCAGGATTCCAAATACATGACATCCTGAAAAAGGCAAAACCATGGAGACAATAGAAGGATCAATGGGTGCTAAGGGTTGGAAGAAAAAGGGATGAATAGGTGGAGCATAGAAGATCTTTAGGGCAGTGAAAATATACCCTGCATGATACTAGAATAGTAGCTGTATATCATGATACATTTGTCACAACTCACAGAAGATACACCAAGAATGAACTCTTACATAAACTGTGGACTTTGGGTGATAATAATGTCAATGCAGCTTAATCAATTGCAATGAATGGACCACTCTGGTGAGGGATGATGACAGTGGGGATGCTGTGCAGGCATAGAGAAATGAGGTACGTGGGAAATCTCTGTATCTTCTGCTCAGTTTTGCTGGGAACCTAAAACTTCTCTAAAAAATAAATTAAAAAAACAAAACAAACAAACAAACAAAAAAACTAGCTGGGCACAGTGGCTCATGCCTGCAATCCCAGCACTTTGGGAGGCCAAGGCAGGCAGATCATGAGGTCAGGAGATCGAGACCATCCTGGCTAACACGGTGAAACCCCATCTCTACTAAAAATACAAAAAATTAGCTGGGCATGGTGGCACATGCCTGTAATCTCAGCTACTTGGGAGGCTGAGGCAGGAGAATCGCTTGAGCTTGGGAGGCGGAGGTTGCAGTGAGCCGAGATCATGCCACTGCACTCCAGCTTGGGCGACAGAGCAAAACTCCGTCTCAAAAAAATAAAAAAATTTTAAAAAACCACAGAATCAAGGCCAAGAATTTCACCATATAAAATCAAATTCCTGGGTAGCTGCAAGTTTGCTCAGTTAACTCGTGTAGTTCAAGTGACTTAACTCACATAGTTCAAGTGACTCAGCTAGTCACTAGATCTTTTCTTATGGTTTCAGAGAAAAGTCAGCAAAAACTGCACATTATACGGGGCGACAGGCATGGCAGCAGTTTCTGGTGCACACGCTGCCTGTCTCCCGGTGACAGAAGATAACAGAGGACTAAGAGCGCACATATACCTCAAGAGCCCTAAGGCTGCCACAGGAGAGTAAACAACTCCACTCAGCACTGCTCCGGGCCGGGTAAGGCAACCTCTCTGGAGTCTGCAGGCTTACAATTGATTCTGGGGAAATAATTTATTATGATTGCCAGTCAGTGACTCATAAACGTGTGTGTGTGTGTGTGTGTGTGTTTGCATGTGTGCACGTGCATGTGTGTGCATGTCTTTGTAATTCTTCTTCCACATCCTTCAATTATTTTCTAAGCACCAACAGTAAACTTCTGGGCTACTTTTAATAAGAGATTCTTATTCTCTGCAGGAGGACATTTCATTCCTCTTAGCTATGACATATTCAACATTTTTATAGAAAGCAAAAACCATAGGTGGGAGGTAGGGGTGTTCGTGTTTTTGTAAATTGCCTCTAAAGAAGCTGCCACCATTGGTGGGGAAGACCTATATCATGGCTTACAAAAAAGTATCCTAAAATGGACATGAGCACTATTCATGTGCTTCAGTAGATTAAAAAAGACGGTTGGTGTCTTTTATCTATTTTGAGAAAGAAACAAATTTATATAATGAAAATGTTCACAGAAACTAGACGTAAGGTTGTAAAAATAAATAAGTACCTTGCTTTCTTATACAATAAGACATTCAAGTATTAGAAAAATGGAACTGCTACATGGGAAGTAATTATTATGTTAAGGCAAACTTTAGCTATTAGATGCCTTTTTTCTTCTCTCATTAAGCACAACCATCAACTTTTCATGAGTGGGCCCACTGGCTGCTGTCCGGAATGAAGAATCCTATGTTGCTTTCCAGCCTCACATTTCCCCTTTGTGTACTACAAAATAGGAGCTGTTTCATTAGAAACATAAAACAATGAGGAAGAAGCTGTTATTGACAAACTGGGTTTGGCCTTGTGCACTGATCTCAGAAACCGCAGAGTGCCAGCCAGCTTCCATCCACGAAGGGATTTGTCTGTCCAACTTGAGTTCAAACAGAGGGAAGCAGACCCGACGTTTAAGAGAATATATCACTCACCCTCTGCCCACAACCAAGGTCTCATCTTAGAAGTGATGAAAATAGAGGGTCAAAAAAGAAAAAACTAGACACTGTTCACGGAAACAGGAAACACCTCAATGACATCCCATAGAAGCATGCTCGGTAGTTAGGAACCCCAGTCTCCTCCTCGGTAGTTAGTTAGGAACCCCAGTCTCCTCCTCGGTAGTTAGGAACCCCAGTGCCTATACACCCATTATCTCAGGGGTCAATTATTTCAATTACTTCACACTCCAGCTGCCAATTAACTCATGGGCCACCATGAAACCCACAGAATGCTTCTATGCCAAGAAGGTTCTCAAGTATCTGCTATCATAATATAAACCTAAGTGCCCAGTGAATACTGTTTTTCTATTACAAATTGATCTTTGGATACATTTCCCCAGAAAATGTTACATCATTTTTACCACTTAGTGCCTACCTAGCATGCGAGCTCTCTGAGCTTCACTTGCTGCAACACAAAATAAGCACAGAATTAGGAGATAACTAGGGGAATTATCATAGCACTGAAATCTGAGGTCATTTCCTCATTTTCGAACACTGGAAAATGAAGGATATTTGAAACTGTTCACCACAACTCAGGTGACACGGGCACTCCACTATAGAACATCTCACTATTGCTATTAATTACATACCTGTGCTTAAATGTGCCAATGACATATGCTGGTTGAGACTGATCAAAACAAGTCTGGAAGAAGTCTGGTTAGAAGAACAGTTTTTTTTACATACAGATAACATGTTAGCAACTTGAATATTAAATTTGGCACATGAACTTTTAAAAGTATTAGGATTCGGATGTGATTTTCTTTTCTTTCTTTCTTTCTTTTTTTTGAGATGGGGTCTCATTTTTTCACCCAGCCTGGAGTGCAGTGACGCGAACATAGCTCACTGCAGCCTCGAATTCCTGGGCTCAAGCAATTCTCCTGCCTCATTCCCCTGAGTAGCTGGAACTACAGGCGTGTGCTATCACACCCGGCTAATCTTCGTATTTTTTGTAGAGACGGGGTTTTGCCTTGTCGCCCAGGCTGGTCTCCAACTCCTGGGCTCAAATGATCCACCCGCCTCAACCTCCCAAAGTGCTGGGATTACAGGCGTGAGCCATCATGCCCATCTGGGATGTGCTTTTCTAAGGAAGAAAAAGACACAACAGGACAACCTCAGAGAAGGTGGCTCCACATACTGATGTTTTATAAACCTGTGTCTGCGACCAACCTCTGGGGTAGGAGCTGGGACACCTGAAGTCTTCAGTCCCCGCTTTGCTAGCCTTACCGTTTCCTGCCTGTCAAATAATGGGGACGCAGTTCCGCTTCCACAGCAAAGGAGACACTAAGCTGCTGGTCTGCCCCATCAGCTGGCAGGTTGGCGCAAAATCCAGCAACATTCAAAGGTGCAATTCAGCTGGTTCTCCAACTAGGAGGGCAAGACAAGGTTTTATCCCACTAAAACGTAATGAGCAGCAGAGGCCAGCTATAGAGTGATTTTAGTTCTTCTCCCTGTCTGCACTGCTGCAATTCAGCAAAAATAAAAATGCACAAAACACCAAAAAAGTAGTGTGAGAAATGGGGGTAAAGGATGAAAGGGGTGGACTTGGAAGGGGTGGCACACCTTAGCTTATCAACCCTGGATATTAAGTATGCCTTTTTCCCCCCTCTATCAAATGCAAACCCTTTCACATACTTTGAGTTTTAAAACTAGTTAAAATCTGAAGAAGCTATTTTTAAAATATACATAATCATATAGTAATAGTAAGAACCACGACTTCAGCCATATGGATCATACACACACAGCCCACATACCATTCAACTCTGCTAGGCACTTCTAAGTCCACAGGCAATGACCTTCATAGATTTCATAGGTAGAATTCAATACCTTGCATAATAATTGAAGTTACAAATGCCCAGTCCGTTAGGCTTACTTAGAAAAAAACAATACAACTCTGTGGGCTTCCTATTTCAAAAGCTGTGTGGGCAAGGAACAGAAAGCAAAGGTTAATTTTGCAAAAGAAATCAACTTTGCAAGAAAGGCTTGCATCCAGTGAGAGGGATGGAAAACTGCTTTCATGAATGATTCATCCTTCGAGACTGCGGATGGATTACTCAAGGCCTGCTGATGTGGCCCTTCCTGCACATGTACCATGTAACCCTGACAAACACCAGCTGGGAGGCCACATCCCTTCTCACTTGGAAGTATTAAAAAAATAAAAATAAAAACAAAAGTAAAAAGATCAGGAAGCAGTAGAGAGTGATACTTACGCACTGAACGAAAAAGAGCAGCAATGCCCCAAAATAATTACTTACTTAAAAGCACCCCCGATGGAGTCGGGTCTATAAACACAGTAACGACAAAGAGAAAAGCCTCCCAGTGTGCAACCATGTGTCTCTCTTTGCTGCTTAATAACAACAAGGAAGAACTGGACATAGAACTTAGCACTAAAATCAAGCGGAATCTCATTTATCTGGCACTTTTAGAGAGCAAGGTGTTCCACCAGAAGAATTTTCCAGAAAACAGAAATTTGCCCCGTATTTACAAAACTTTAAAAATAATTCTAACCATTCATATTTCTGAGGGATTCTACTACATACTTTCTTACCTTCTTCAACGGAGGTAGAGAATCTAATTTGATCTTTCAGTGAGTATTCATCATGTGTTTTGTTTTGTTGTTGTTATTGTAGTTCCGTCATCCAGGCTGGAGCACAGTAACATGATCATGGCTCCCTGCAGCCTCAACTTCCCAGGCTCAATTGATCCTCCTGCCTCAGCCTCCTGAGTAGCTGGGACTACAGGTGTGTACCACCACCTCCAGCTAATTTTTTTTTTTTTTTTTTTTTTTTGAGACGGGGATTTGCCAGATGGCCCAGGCTGGACTTGAACTCCTGGGCTGAAGCAATCCAACCACCTCAATCTCCCAAAGTGTTAGGATTACAGGCGTAAGCCAGTGTGCTCAATCATTATCCCTTTTTTTTTACTTAACAATACCTGAGTGTGTTCCTTAGTGGTTCAAATCCCAACTCCATTACTTCATAGCAGGGTAAACTTAATCAAGTTACTTTACCTCCCTCAGCCTCTACGTTCCCATCTGTAAAATGGGGATAACATGCACCATGTCAAGTGGTTGGCACACAGTTAGCATTTAACAAATGTTACTTCTCTCCTTCCCCCTTTTCCCTTTGCTTTCTCCAATGACATACTGGGAAAGTCGGTAACCAAATGTGTAAGGAATATTACAATAAGACAATTCTCAGAAGATTCTGAAAGGGGCGGGGCACAGTGGCTCACGCCTGTAATCCCAGCAGTTTAGGAGGCTGAGGTGGGCGGACCACCTGAGCTCAGGAGTTCGAGACCAACCTGGCCAACATGGTGAAACCCCATCTCTACTAAAAATACAAAAATTAGCTGGGCGTGGTGGTGCATGCCTGTAGTCTCAGCTACTTGGGAGGCTGAAGCAAGAGGATTGCTTGAGCCCAGGAAGTGGAGGTTGTAGTGAGCTGAGAGTGCACCACTACACTCCAGCCTGGGCGACAGAATAGAAACCCCGTCTCAAAAAAAAAAGGAAAATAAAGAGATGAAAAAGAAGACAAACATGAAAGGATCTTCAAGGCACCCTAGCAGTGTTGCATATTCTACTGGGGGGTCTTAAGACCCCTGTGTCCACTTTTGTTTAACTCCAGCATCTAGGCTGTGTTCCAGGAAGCTGTAGACTTTTTGTACCTTACTTCAAGGTTTTAGATATAACTTTATTTCAATGGCCTAAATAGAAAGCAGATTAATTGACATAGCAACTACAAGATCCTGACAAAAGAAGGAATGCCTCACTGGCTGATTCTGCGAAATAGGCTTTCTTTCATGTTCCAATAATAACTCAACTTTAAAAAATTAAAATCAGTATACCCTCATCCACTAAGTGGTTTAGAGCTCTCACTTACACTGCCTAGTGTTGGAAACTGCTACTTACACAACATGACTTTGTGAAGGTCATACTCCTTATGTCAGGTTGCTTGCTCCAAACCAATTTGGTAGGTGGGAGATGACGGAGATTCTGATATACAAAAAGAGCCCATGAGGATATCAGGCTTCATTTTTCTACTCTGTAAAGATTGAGGTCTACAGGAGTACAGCAGGTGACCCCAGCAGCACACTCAGCTAGTGATCATGGCTGTAGTAGTCCGTTCTCACGCTGCTAAAAAAGACATACCTAAGACTGGGTCATTTATAAAAGCAGAGGTTTAATTGACTCACAGTTCCGCAGGGCTGAGGAGGCCTCAGGAAACTTACAATCATGATGGAAGGAGAAGCAAACATGTCCTTCTTCACATGCTGGCAGCAAGAAGAAGTGCAGAGCGAAGGGTGGGAAAGGCCCCTTATACAACCATCAAATCTCATGAGAACTCACTGTCACGAGAACAGCATGGAGGTAACCACCCCCATGATTCAATTACCTCCCACCAGGCCCCTTCCACATGGGGATTATGGGAACTACAGTTCGAGATGAGATTTGGGTGGGGACACAGCCAAACCATCTCAACGGCTAACCTCTCCAGAGAGCTCACAGCAAGCCAGATGCTGTGTTCTATATGCATCTCACATCTTCAACAGCCCTCTGAGGTGGCACCATTATCATCACCCCAAGAGAGGGATGCACCAAGGCTCAACAAATTAGAAGAACTGAGCCATCTAGGTCTCCCAGGCTCCACGACTATCCCCTACACTAAGAAACCCCACACATCTCTTCACCCCAAATGCCAAGGTAGCTCCTACCTTCAGTAGAGGTACAACATGCTGTTCTCCTGACCCCCACAGGCCCAAAATACTCAGTTAAGAACTCTTAAGTTCTCTTGGACAAACACTCAAAACACTGGTGAGAAAACAGGCCAAGACGACGACTCCAAGATGAGTCTATCCCTTAAATTCTTATTGAAATATTAAATCGCTCTGGCATGATCAGTGTAGGCAAAAAAGTTTTCCATCCTAATCATGCCAAGCACCCTCCCATGGCCACACAGCTGGGCCTACAACATAAAAGGTTTACATGAACCTCTCACTCCCTACTCAGACATTCATGACATTCATGTACAGAAGCAGCAGCAAGCCACTGGCCTAAGGCATACCTAGAATCACCAAGTCAGCCTAAACCACTGAAACGACTCCCATCAGCTATCCCCACTCTGTGCTTTCCTTGCAGCATCGAAAGCTGTTCCTCCAAGGCTAGTATGGGCTCCTTAGCAAAACAGCTACAGTCAGGACAGAAATATGGTGTGGCCCAGGGCTCAAGCTATTTCATCCCTTGGACACCATCTGGGAAGCCAGTAGGTGCAGCGGATTTTTTGGCCTTTGTCTTTTCTGCCATCTATTTCATTCACTTGCCTCACAGTCAGTCCCCAAATAATCTCCAACAGCAGAGACGGGAGCTGGAAGCAGCACAGAACCTGTGGCTGGAAGCCAGCACAGGGGATGACAATTTTAAAGTCTAGATGTTCGAGAGTTTTAGAGATCTATCATCCCCAAAGCCACGGCTGAGAACACCTGGGCATCATATCTGGGCAGGATCTTTGACTATTCCAAACCCTTGGTTTGGGGCAGTGGCCTCTTACAGAGCCTTGGATGGGAAGAAAACTTGGAACAGGCCACTTACGGCTCTTAAACTTGGGTTGGACAAGAGGAAATTTAGAATGAGCAGCAGTATATACCTGGTATTAAAAAGAGAACAAAGACACCTCAGAAGTACAATGAGTTTATTCATTTCCTAGGGTTGCCCCAGCAAAGTACCACAAGCTGGGTAACTCAGAACAGGAATCTATTCTCAGAATTGCTACTGGAGGACAAAAGTCTGGAATCAAGGCATTGATGGGGCTGGTTCCTTCTGGAAGCTCTGAGAAAGAATCTGTTCCTCATCTTTCACTCCTAGTTCCTGGTGGCTCCTGGCAATTCTTGGCATTCCTCGGTTTGTAGATGCATCGTTCCAATCTCTGCCTCCAGCATCTCGTGGCCTTCCTCCTGTGTGTCTCTGTGTCTTCACCTGGCCTTCTTACGAGAACAACAGTCAATGGATTTAGTGTCTACCCTAATCTACCACCACCTTAACTATTTACATCTGCAGAGACCCTATTTGCAAATAAGGTGACATTGTGAGGTTCTGGACGAGCATGAATTTTGAGGGAACATTGTTCAACCCAGTACAGAGAGAAATCAGAAAAGAGAGAGCAAATAAATGAGTGTAGCTAGGCCTACTGCACAGGCTGATATGAACGTCTCACTCCCTTCTCAGATGTTCATTTACAGATGAGGAAAAGAGCAGAAGGCAGGCAGGCACTGACGTTTCTTCCCACCCTTGTGTTCTTAGATATTAAGTGGAAAGAAAACCCCACACAGGTAAGATCCCAGTTAATCAAAATGCCACAGCAGGGCCTTTTCTCCAAGTCCACTAAGTTGATGGATGAGTAAGTTTGACTCAGCCAGACTTCCATCACCTTTAAAAGTTAATCAGTGTTTACAGAATAAAAGAGATGAAGATAATCCTTAGAAATTTGGAATGATAAATGATCATAAAGCCTATGGCTTCGCTGATGCTTCTGCATTTACCATCATTTTCCTGGCAGCTCCAGTTCAAAGTGCTTCGGGGGACCTTTTCTTCTCACAGCATCAACATAAATGGCCGTCCTCTATATGTGAGCACTCAGCACTCCTGGCAATTTCGTGGCAGCTGTGTGGCGATAAGAGGCCCTTTATTTTTTCAAGCACATTTGTGAAGTGTGTGGGGAGCCGACTAAAATTAATGAACTTTTCTTGCCAAAAAGAACTAGGCTCCAAATTCGGTCATGTATTGCCAAATAGACGGTGTGAATGAAAGTCAGTTCGTGGGGAGAATAAGAACATTTCAAAGGAGCACAAGTTGAATACAAGCAGTCCCTGACTCAATTATGTGGACTTAAAGATATTCCTCATCTGGGAAAAATAAGTCCAGACCTATAGCTGCGTTGACCACAGTTCCCTCCATCCCCAGTTTCTCTCAGCCCTCTGCATCCCCTCAACCCCCACCTTCCCTCCACTGCTGCCTGGGTCCACCATCTGCCGGCCCTTCCATCCTGTGGTCAGGCACCTGCCCTCACCTGGCTCACCCCAGGGCCCACAATTGCACAGAGTAAAAAGGAGAAAGGAAGGAATTTCCAGTAGAAGCTTCTCTGCCCTGGGGCTGGCCACCTTCCAAACCTTAAGCCTACTGATATGGTTTAGCTGTGTCTCCACCCAAATCTCATCTTGAATTGTACCTCCCGTAAATTCCTACACATTGGGGGAGGGACCCAGTGGGAGTTATTAATTGAATCATGGTGGACTGTTCTCGTGGTAGTGAAGAAGTCTCATGAGATCTGATGGTTTTAGAAAGGGAAACTTGTTTCGCTTGGCTCTTACTCTTCTCTTGTCTGCTGCCATGTGGATGTGCCTTTCACCTTCCGCCATGATTGTGAGGCCTCCCCAGACACATGGAACTGTGAGTCCATTAAACCTCTTTCTTTTGTAAATTGCCCAGTTTCCGGTATGTCTTTATCAGTAGCATGAAAACAGACTAATACACCTACCCAGATCCTGCCTTCTCCAACCCTAAACACCCAAATCTGGGTTTTCTACTAAAAAAGAAAAGAATGTTTTATCATTTATCCCAAATTCCATGACACTCACCTCCATGGTCTTTGCTGTTACCTGGCATTTTTGCAGCCCCAGGTCCAGCCTGCATTTGTCTGCAACTGAGGCATTAGGCCCCTGGGACTGTCAACCCCAAAATGCTTTCCCCAGGAAGACAGCACACTGACCAGGGAGTCCACAGGGCCTTAGCACCTACAAAGCTGCCACGTGCAAGTGACTGCCCAGAGAGGGCAGTGGGCTTGGTTCAGCCAGCAGACTGTAATTGAAGCTGAATGCAATTAATTGTATAATTCTGAGTCATTTCAGATTAATTCTGCTAAAATCACAACATGAAACTAGGGCATGAGGAGGAATTGTTTTCAGAAAGAAGCCAGACATAAATAAAGTCTACATAAGCACTGGGTTCACATCCAATTCTGACAGTTTAGCATGATAACAACTGAGGTTATCAATAAACAAATTAATTTAGCCCAAATACACAGAAATCATATCCCACAGCTTTAAAAGCCTGGATGCTCCTGCTATTGGATCTGAAAAAAACCCAAAGTATTTTGACTTGCATGTAAGCTAAATGGTCACACTTAAAACCTTAAAAAATATGTGCGTGTTTACATCAGGGAGAGAAAAGTTGAGTAAAACCCAATGTTAGTCAGAACAACCCAGAAGAGTCCCAGGAAGCCCTACTCTGATTTTTCTCCCCAGTGGATGCCCAGCTCTTAAACCAATTCGACCTACAGCAGACGAGGGCGGCGCAAAGGGAGGCAAGCAGGGCAGCTCTAAAGATCACGGGGGCTGGGCGCAGTGGCTCACGTCTATAATCCCAGCACTTTGGGGGGCTGAGGTGGGCGGATCACCTGAGGTCAGGAGTTCGAGACCAGCCTGGTCAACATGGCGAAACACGTTTCTACTAAAAACACAAAAAATTAGCTGGGCATGGTGGTGGGCGCCTGTAATCTCAGCTACTTAGGAGGCTGAGGCAGGAGAATCGCTTGAACCCAGGAGGTGGAGGTTGCAGTGAGCTGAGATCAAGCCACTGCGCTCCAGTCTGGGTGACAAAGCAAGACTTTATCTCAAAAAAAAAAAAAAAAAAAGGATCACGGGACCCAAGGAAAGGGGACTGTGGATCTGTATGAGGGCATATGGGTCCTAGTTCCCAGTCTTTTCCTGGGATTCCCTCAAGTCCCCAATGCCTGCCTTACGCCAGAGCCTCTGTTCCAAGTCAGGAGCTCCATCTTCAGTGGTTTCAAGCTTGGGATATTTCCACATCCGTGACCACCTGGCCAGTGGGAAGTGAGGGGAATGAGGGCTCCAGTTCCATTTTCCTAAGCCACTGTGGGGAAAAATATTCTTGGCCTTCCAGGCAGGACTCCTAAATGCCACCAACTGTACAAATGTGGCTGAATGTGACAGGCAGCACATCTCGATGCTACAAGCTCAATGGGGGTTCAAATAGGCACTTGCGGTTAAGACACCAGCCCTTATAAACCTCATAATTTCTAGTTATGTGTTTTGTTTGTTTTTTGTTTGTTTGTTTTTGAGATGGAGTCTCGCTCTGTCATCCAGGCTGGAGTGCAGTGGTGCCATCTCAGCTCACTGCATGCTCCGCCTCCCGGGTTCATGCCATTCTCCTGCCTCAGCCTCCCGAGTAGCTGGGACTACAGGCACCCGCCACCACACCCAGCTAATTTTTTGTCTAGTTATGTTTTGTGACCCAAACAGTCACTGTAGAAAGGAAGTTCTGGAACCCACTGGTGGGTTTCTTGGATGTTGTTTTCACCACAGGTGCAGAGGCCGCATTCCTGAAGGCTTCAGTGCAATAGGAACAAGCCGGGCCACTTCCTATCAGGCAACAAAAACACTCCTCGAGGTTCTCAGAATGCACAACATTTCAAGAGGAAATAAAAACCCCAAGATAAATTTCGGCAGATCCTTATTCTCGCTATACACAGCTGCACTTCTCCCTCCTCACCCTGCTTCTTCCCTAGTTCTGTCTTCCTGTTAAGCCTCACAAAAACAGATGATCCTTTCCCGAAGGGACCACATAGAAGGTTCTGGAAGCACCTGTGCTGCACCTGGATTCTGGGGCTCTCCATTCCTATCTGAGGTCTGGCTCCTTAGCAAATGCTACATCGGCTAAGAAAAAGATGAAGACTTCAATGAGGTCATCATAGGCACCCAAATAAAAAGAAAGGAACAGAGGTGCAGACAGTTCTCTGGAGAAAATGAAGCCACCGGCAGTATTTTCAATGAATCAAATTGGAAGGTCACCTGATGCCTTGGTTCGCTGGGTCAGCTTGGACGCGCCCTGCTGCATGGAGGGGCCATACACGGCTTCATATAAATGAGGGACGCACACTGCAAAATGAAATGTCTGCTGGAGGCTGTGGTAGAGGAAGCCCTAATCTGATTTACTTCCCGGCGGTGTCCTGCTTTCAATCCAATTTTCTGGACAGTTAGATTGAGATAGAATCAAAATGGGATTTGCCAGGAGCAAAAGAAAGATATTTCTGTCCCCTGGCCTTTGTCTTTATTAGAGATCACCCTAGAGTTAGCCAAATTGTACAGGAAATCCAAGGTTCATCATACAACTTTGCTTCAGAGCCTTTGACTCAGGAGCTGTGGCTGGTGGGCAGTGCTGTGGACAGGAAGGCAGACCTAGGGATCCTTCCTCGCCCCGGCCCCCTCCTCTCCAGCTCTCGCCCCACTCCCCCTGCTCCACCCACCCATTAGGGGGCGCTTCCTTATCCAGGCTCCTGACCAGAAAAGCAAATACAAATATGATCAAAGTACAACTACTCCTCCAAAATACCTGGTCAACCCTTAGGCATTCGCTACAACATGAAAATTAAAATCCCTCTTCTCCTGTAGATGTATTCTAATTAGAAGAAACAGATGCTCATATCATTCTGTGAAAGAGCAAAATTTCATTCATATATGGCCTGCATGTTACCAAAAACAAAAGCCCAAAATGTGATAATAATCAAAAAGCATCTTCCACTGAACTTGTCTTAGGTAATAAATAAATAAATAAATAAATAAATTCTAACTCCGTATTCTAAAAGTTTTGAAATTAAAGAATGGAATCCTATTATATTCAATCATTAGAATATCCACACGTAGATCAAATCTGAAAAAAAGGCACAGTTTAAGTTTTAAGAGGATTTAATATGTGGCTTCACTAGACCAGCATGGATACTTTGTTCCCTTCTACGATGAATAGCAATGTCTAATTTCCTAAATTTCATCATTTTAAATTAAGATATTACTTGGTTAATAGAGTCAGAGAAGAACAGAGATCCACAGAACATATTCGCTTCATCATTTCTTTATAGATCATTGGAAACACACCAAGTCTTCCTTTTCTTCCATTCACTCAACAATCTTAACAGAGAGACAGAGTGAGACCCACAGAGCAGGTCATGTTACTTTCAGCAAAATTCTAGAACTTCACTCAGCAGTAAACCCCTGCATCACAGTTCCAAACAGTGCTATTTTCATCAAAAGTTAAAAACCAAAATGTTTTACTAATCACATCAGTTAGCGGTTTTAAAAAATAATTCAGCACAGCTTATGAAGACAAATGTACTAAAGTACAGGGGCCCATGATTGCGTAACCAAAACATCAGAACAGCATGAGCTGGTACCAGCTTTTGCGGTAATTACCTTCTGTGAAAGCAGACGCCCACCCTTCCCCAAAACTGTCCCTGCAAAGAGAGTGTTAAGTGTGTGGATGAAAGTCATCCTGGTAATAACTAATCCACAAGAGAAAAAGTGCACCTGTGCTGAGGTCTTCTTCCAACCGCAGCTTTCTGTTTCCTCCCCTGCCTCCCTTTTCCTGGGACTTCTCTTTCCACCTGCATCCCACCTCACTGTGGAGGCCTTCTGTGAACTGCGCACCCTCTGACCACACACCTGTGGGACATGGCCGTCTTCAGGTACCAAAGATGGGGACCCACGTTCATTCATCAGACTCTGCGGAAGGCATTTCTAACTCGTTTTACTTAGCACTCAGTACCACCCCTCTGCGGTACCATTGCCCCTACTTCCAGACAAGGAGACTGTGACTAAGAGGGACTGTGTCTCTCTTCCACCAAGCTGTTCCAATTCTTGCAGACTGGCTGGGGCATCCCTGCTCTGTCCTGTGAACTTGGCTCTACTGGCCCCCGATGAGCATCTCTCTCTCCAGAACAGGAGGTCTTTGAGGTCCCAGCATGATTCCCAGCATGAAACAGGAACTCCACTCAGTATGAGTTAACGATCTTGTCAAAGGTCACCCAGTTAGTATGGGATAAAAATATAATTCCAAAGCCTCCACTCTTTCCAATGACATTCTGTTGTGGCTATAAACAATGCTTAAAAAAAAAACAAAAACAAAAAACACTCCCACTCCCCAAGGTATACCTCCTTGAAAATGAACATGAAGCAAAATAAGAAATCACTTCTTCAAAGTAATCAACGTGTACAATATAGGCTGCTTCCAAACTGAAGCGCATGGCAAAACAAAACAAAACAAAACAAACAAAAAAACAACAACAAAAAAGCTGCCTACACCTGAGGCCATTCGTCCAGCATCCAACCACGGTGGGAGATTTCACTCCTCCCACCACTGTCTCCACCTTTACACAGGTGCTGCAGGTGCACACCCAAAAACAATCACAGCAACAACCTCAGCCCTAGAAGCCAGCCCCCTGTCCTGGTCTGTGTAGTCCCTCTGACTTGAACACTTGATGTTTGGCTCATAGAAGGAACAGCTTCAGACACAGGGGCCTTTTCTCCAGACTAAACTGTACTTGACTCACATATAAGGACATTTTGTTTGCATTTAGTGCTGTGCTAGGGATCGTGAAGATGAGCTATCTGGGGAGAGGAAAAAAGGCTGAGGATGTACTACTGGTTGGGCAGCAAGGTTCAATTGAAAGAATATAAACAAGAGCAGTGTTATACTTATTTGCTGAAATAATTTTGCTGAAAGTAATATACACACTTTTTTTTTTAAAGGCAATATAGCTAAGGAGTTACCAAAAAATTCCTCAATCTCTCTACCTATCCATTCACTTTAAAGCTCATGCTTTTTTTGCTTTTGTTTTGTTTTGTTTTGTTTTTTTGAAATAGGGTCTTGCTGTTGCCCAGGCTGGAGTGCAGTGGTGCTATCGCTGCTCACTACCACTTCCATCTCCTGGGCTCAAGCAATCCTCCCAGCTCAGCCTCCCAAGTAGCTAGGCCTACAGGCACATGCCACCACACCCAGCTATTTTTTTAATTCATTTTTTGTACAGACAGGGACTCACTATGTTGCCCAGGCTGATCTGGAAATTGTGGGCTCAAGCAATCCTCCCACCTCAGCATTCCAAAGTGCTAGGATTACAGGCATGAGCCACCTCACCTGGCCACCATTTTTTTTTTTTTTTTTTAAGTTTAGAGTTTTTCAAAGCTGGACCTACTCTCTTCAAAATACTATGAATACTACAAAAAAAAAGTTGAGCAAGACTGACAGATTCAATAAGTTTAAAAAGCTTTTAGATTTTATTTTTTTTGCCAGAATCTCACTTATGCCTGTCCACAGAGGCATTATTTGATACCATTAGACTCACTTATCTAAAGCACATTTTGAGGGGTAAAACTGAATGAGCATTTTCATTGATTGCTTAAAGGGATATGTGATGTTGCTGAATTTTTTTTGGTTTGGTGTAAATCAAATCATATGTCAGGAGTCAGGGAAAGCCACAGTGAATTCTTCTGAAAGGAGAGACTTTCCTTATAACGTGAATTATGCACTTCTAATGTATTTTAATCACTAAACTTGGATTTTTGTGTGACTTTATTTTAATATATACTATAAAGGGTAGGCACAGCATATACACAGGTTTCTAAAGTTTAAAAGCCTTTGGAGGATGGGAGTTCACTGCAACGTGTCACCCTCATTACGCATAGCAGTTTAATGGCATCGAGCCTAATAGGGCTCAAGAAGAGCCTAACGCAGCCAAAACGACACACAAACTTCCATCAGGCGTCTCGATTTCCGAAACCAATTTTCAGCTTTCAACAAGCTCCAAGGCAGCAAAATTCATCATTCCCTTTAACAGATCTCGTTTTTCCAATACTATGTTTATTAGGGCAGACTGCAATGTGACAAAAATGACTAATGATCCACGTTTTCCTAAGGTTTAGAAGTACAAAGTCCACACTATGTTATCAACAAAACAAAATAACAGCACAATATCAACTTGTTAGCGGAAAAAGGGCACAGAATAAAAGAACACAAAGGCCATCTTTCACCACCATTGTATTCTAAAGAACCTAAGCTTTCTACTGTAATTTCAAGGATTTAATTCCATTCAATCTATTCACTTTTGAGTGCTCATAGATACCAAGGTGAATAAGGCAGTCTTACCTGTGGATACCCACTGCCCGACAGAAGCAGAAAAATAACCAAATAACTACACGACAAAAAGGGTCCACACACGATGCTCTGGAAAGGAGGCACAGGAGTCCCTAGTTCTGCCCAGGGTACCCAAGTTTGGTCTTAACCAAGCCCTCCAGTAAACAAGAAAGAGAAAGAGCATCTCAGAAGGAGGAGAGCCTAGACGTGAGGAGGTAGCCACATAGCCCCAGGTGAAACTGGAATGAGCGGAGGTGGGGACAGAGCACAAAGGGCCAGGGGGCCCTGGAGGCTGTTGGAAACCACCTTTGATGACAGACTCCTAGAAGCTCAAAGGAGCTTAGAGATGGTCACACTGAGTCCAGGTTTCCACATTCAGCAGCACAGTCCAGGTCCAGATGTCTAAATTCAGTGCTTTATGAACACCTGTCATCTATGCTACCACCCTGCTCTTTTAACAACTCACTCCCCCAGTTATGCTGCACTTTAGCAAGAAAATGCCGTCCCACATTTTACTATTCAAATTACTGAACCGATGGTCCAAGGTGGCTACTCAGAAAGCACTCAGGCCCCGTGCCTTTGGGAGTGAGGAAGGTGTCTCCAGAAGGTGTCAGCTGCACAAGAGGACTCCCCATGAGTCTCCGGCTCAGAACTCACCTGGCATCCCCGACCAGCCAAAGCCACATGCAAGAGGCTGAGGGAAGAGCTACTCAGAGGACAATGAATTGGGACTACAAAAATCACTCCCTTCTTTCAACACCCCAAGGCCTCTCTCACTCTGTCACCATCCCGTATACATCTTAACGGTATGACACTTCCCTGTCTACACATGACTGACATTTTCAAGTCTCTGCCAAAACATTCTCAGAAAGCTGGCCCTCCACATACAGAGAGCTCTTACACTCGGAGTGACTTCGCAGTCTGTCTTTTGATGGCTTGATATCGAAGCGTTTCTGGAACTATGCTAAACTACTTCTTACACTGGAAGGGAGTCAAGAGTGAATTTCTCCAGCTGTGAAAAACGATTTGAACACACAAGTGTACTGTCTTTAGAAATCGCTGGGTGACAAAAAGCAAAGCAAACTAGAAGTTTTTATCCTCAGAATTCAGTGCAAGAAAATAACTGCCCTGACCCCTCCAACACACACATACCCTGACCAAATCCTCTATTCCTCTAAGCTGTCTCTTTGCTTTTTAGATCTAGGGGATCACTAGGGCCCCAAGATCCTCTTCCACTGCAGCCCAGGGGTACACCTCAGTTCTAGAGGCTACCTGGGTCCTCAGCTTCCTGATGTTGAGTCATAGGTAAGACTGAACAGGGCAGTGCTGCCTTGGAGGGGTTTAAGTGTGCAGGCCCCTCTCATCACAAGCAGCAATGAGTCACCAAAATGTACAAGCCCACCTGGTGCTCGGTGGAGGCAGCATTCATAGCCCTTGACCACAGTCTAGATAGGGTTCTATCTAAATTTAGCCACATCAACAATGCAACTGCTTATGAAAAACAAGCCCCATTTAAACAGAAGTAGTCTGAGTATCCTTCAGGGTCTGGACAGAAGACATTGAAAATGCCTGGCATATTTCTTGAGCAAGGCCGATGAGGAAGAAGAAAATTGTTTCCATCCTGGAGAAGGTGAATGGGGGTGCTGCACCTTAAGGCCCATGTCCCACAACCAGGCTGGCCACACCAAGGACAACTGTCTCCACAGCTCCTGTGGTCTTCTCAAGAGGTGGGAGCGTGAGTGTGTGTGAGACAGTGTGTGTGTGTGTCTGTGTGTGTGTGTGTGTGTCTGTGTGTGTGTTGAGAAGAGAGTCTATCATTTCCTAAAACTAGAAAACAGCACCTTCCCCAGAGGCAACATTTCAAATCACAGAAAAGACCAGGGTTCTAAAACTCACCTTAACTCCTAATTCAAAGAGTGAGCCAGGCACTTTGGCTGGAATCAAGCCTGTAACCCCAGCACTTAGGGAGGCCGAGGTGCACGGATCACTTGAGCTCAGGAGTTGAGACCAGCCTGGGCAACACGGCAAAACCCTGTCTCTACAGAAAATACAAAAATTAGCCAGGTGTAGTGGCATGCACCTGTAGTCCCAGCTACTTGGGAGGCTGAGGTGGGAGGATGGCTTGAGCCCGGGAGGCAGAGGTTGCAGTGAGCTGAGATCATGCCACTGCACTCCAGCCTGGATACAGCCAGAGCCAGAGCCAGACCCAGACCCTGTCTCAAGAAAAAAAAGAAGAAAAAAAAAAGTGAACCCAACCCTAATGTAGAAAGATTAAAACACCACCAAGGACACCACCAAAAAGCAGCACTTCTGCCTCTGGCATCCTCTGTCAAAATCACGGGAACAGACAGGGACTTCTGCACTGTTCACAGCCCAGGACACACAGCAAGGCCGTAAGGGCTGGTATTGCTGTCCTGAGCATCACCTCGGGTTCCCTAGCCACAAGTAAGGCCACGAGATTAGCATTTCTTCATATATAACTATTCGAGTCCTCTGAGGAGTCAGACTTAATTAGATGTTCTCCTCCCAGGATGGTTTCAATTAGGCCTGTGCCCTAAGAATGGGGGAGTTCCTCCTTATTGCTCATTAGGAAGCCTTCTACTCCGAGGTAATTCTTCTGAATGGCCTCTGGCCTCCAATGCTTGGACTCTCCAGTGTCAGGATCAGCCTGGATCAGCCTGGATCAGCTGTTCCCAGCCAGCCTTGATATGTGAATGCTGGATGCCATTTGGAGTGGGACAGAGCTCAGTTTTCACTCTCATTTGCTTGCAGCCCTCTCTGGGTTTCTCATCTGGAAACACTCCTGGTCAAGTGGAGACTCCATTAAACCACAGGGAGCTCCCGCTGAAGGGAACCAGAGAGACAGTGACACAGGCTTTATTCAGAAGTCCCACCCTAGGGGGGATAGCTCAGGGGTAGAGCATTTGACTGCAGAAGTCCCACCCTGGGTCAATGTCAAGGACATGACATCCAAAGGCGACATCTGGATGACAAATTCGGGGCAGGGACATGTTGCTACAAACTCCATCCAGTACCTACGTGTTTAGCAGAGCAAAGGGCCCGTAAGGTCAGTGAGGGAGTCTGTATGTGTGAGAGTGTGTGTGTGTTGTGTGTTGTGTTCTGATTAGTGGGGAAAGGTGTTAACTCTAGAAACTGAGTGGGATTTTCTAAAATGCTAAGAAAAGAAACAAGCAGGGAAGAAAATTATATTTTGCTCTTAGAAGCTTTATTGTCTCCACCAGGTGCAAACAAGGGCTTCAGAAGTGGGAGTATCTTTTGACAAATAATTCACAATCACAACTGCTAAAATTAACTCTTAACACAGGCAGACAACGAGGGGAAGATTCTCCCCGAAATTCATTGCCAACACACTTCTCCAAATCCACTGAACCTCAGCCTCAAAGATAAGCCTTGTGACACCCCCACCCTAACTCAAGGAAACTGCAAGCCTGATAACATGCAGTATTTTACACTCCAGGAAAAGGGATGTTCCCTGGAAGGTCATAAGAAGGACGGCTCTGAGTCCTGAGCCCTCATATGCCTTAAGCAGCCTAGCTCTGAGAATTGCTCCAAGGAACTATCTGACAATAGGTCTCTGAGAATCCACACCCCTAGCCATCGTAGATGTACCTCCAAGAAATAAAAGGCGGCCCATTAAACTATGACAGGCCATCATGTAAGACACCTCTGGATTCCAGAACGTTGAACTATGGAAGCACACACATCTGGGATTCCATGAGAGTTGGTGGCAAGCCAGTTTCTCTCTATCTGAAGTGCCTTGACTACAGGAACTAGACCCTGTTCAACTCTTTATTCAGAACCTGTAGAGCCAGGTCAGCACCCAGGGAGCCCTCAGCAAATACATTCCTGATAACTTGGATGGTCTGACATCTCACGCCTTTGAATCCATGAGTATTTACTCAGCTTTGTGCTAACACCAGTACTAGGAACTGGCATTTGAGTCACAATTATCTTGTCAGGTTTTATCCTTATCATCCCCCAATTACAGAATGAGAAACTGAGACTCAGAAAAAGACTCAACAGCCTTCTGAGGCTGGTGAGGCGGAGGGCACAGGTCTCAACTCAAGTCTGCCCAGGTCCAAAGCCATCATTAGATTTCCTGACCGCCTGCGTTTCTGGGTTAAGTCTGTGCTCAGATGAAGCGGGTATCCATTCACACACTTTTCCTCCTCCCTTGGTACCTCGCCAGCCTAATTCACTGCCTCTGCAAGCAGAGAACATTCTTTTTCATTAGGTGTGGGTGGTCAGGAATTTAATATTAGCTAAACTTCTCCCCCTGCCCTTTCCTCCATCCTCTGTGGTCTTTACTTCTCTCATTAAATGGGCCACACATGTCATCGTGAGGACTACTTCAGTAGCAAGTCATTTACCAAGGGCCTGTCCCATTTCAGGGCAGGCAGCACAGCAGGCTGTGTGTGGACTCAGTTTCATAGAGCCCAACATGCCACCATGTCACTCACCATAACAGACATTTACCTGCAGCTGAAGAAAAGGGTATCATGCACTGAGTGGGTTATTTATTGAGTCAAGTTCATTCTTCCATAAACTCTCATGGGCACACTCAATAGCCAGAGCAAACGGGCTTCCTGTTTAATACACAATGACATCTAAGAAGCCTCACTTTATTTCTTAGCCTCTAGTTTCCAAGGCTACATTTCTTTCCAAGAGTAACAAATGCCAACAACCTCATCATAGTTTTCCCCTAAGTTACTTCCCATTCATTATTTTCTAGCCTCCAGTCAGAATGCAGCTGGTGAGGGACTGGCCCCCTCATCATTATAACATTGAGCAGACAGGCATAGAAACAATTCAGAAAGAGCAGTCCCAGCATCAAACCAGAACCAGAAGGTCTTGATTCCAGACCCTCATGGACCACTTGCAGCAAATGGGGCAAAAGTTTCTGAACACCTCTGAGCTTCAGCTGTTTGTCTATAAAATATGGTTTCTGCTAACCAACGGGAGTCCAAGAGATCAAATGAGATATGATGTGTGTAGCTGCACAAACGTCAGATGATAACCAAAAAAGGGACGATGGCCAGGGGTCCTGGCAGAGTCACCCCGTGTTCAGGTCAACAATGGCAGTGTTTATGGTTCCCAAAAGGTGAGAACAGTTACTGGCTCTGAGGCAAACAGGGATCCAGGAATTGCTCATAACCACTCAATTCTGGAAGTTATCTCAAAAGAGAGAAAAGTGTGTACATGTATGTAAGAAAAGGCAAAAAATGGATATGAAACACAAACACCTGACAAATGAGTACTTACATGTGCTATGGGTTGAGGTTCAAGGGTAAACAACAAAACAGCCCCTGGCCTCGCTAAGCTTGCAGTCTAATGGGAGAGGTGAATATGAATTAAATAATTATCAAACAAAATTCTGCATTACAGCTGGGATGGAGGCTATGAAGAAAAAGTGTGGGTGATAGGAGCAGGGAGTTGAGGCAAGGTCATGGCACCTGGAGAATAAGGTGGGTGATGAGGAGAGGTGGCTGGAGACGCAGGGCAGCTGATGATACAGGGCCTTGTAGGCCAGTTTAAGGATCCTGGACTTCATCCTAGAAGCAATGGGAAGCCTTTAAATGATTACAGGCAGAAAGCGTGGGGTGGAGCTGGGAATGCTAAAGATCACTCTCTGAAGTGGAAAAGAGATTGAAGGAGGGAGGGGGCCAGGAATGGGTGCAGGGAGGCCAGGTGAGGAGCTGGGGGACTGTAACATCATGATGTTACAGTCAGGTGCAGTGGCTCACGCCTGTAATCCCAGCACTTTGGGAGGCCTGGGTGGGTGGATCACTTGAGGTCAGGAGTTCAAGACCAGCCTGGCCAATATGAAACCCTGTCTCAACTAAAAAAAAAAAAAAAAAAATTAGCCAGGCATGGCAGGCACCTGTAGTCCCAGCTACTTGGGAGCCTGAGGCAGGAGAATCGCTTGAATCCAGGAGGCAGAGGTCACAGTCAGTTAAGATCGTGCCACTGCACTCACACCTGGCAACAGAGCGAGACTCCATCTCAAAAAAAAAAAAAAAGAGAGACTAACATCATGATGAAAAACATGATGCTATATAAAAAATATCCCTTGGCACAGTTGGGGCCCTAAAGCCAAACTGTCTGGAACCTGGGCACAGTCCTGTGTGATATTTCCATCTGTCCGCCCGTCCATCCATCCACCCACATTTATTAGTGGAGTGAAATGCCGTAGTATAAACATCTCTGGGACCATCACCCAGAGAGGACACCATTAGCATCTATTATGGTATAAATACACATACGTCATAGCTTTCAGAAGGTCTAAGAGGAAAAATCATTTCAGTGTAAATTAAATGTTCCTTGTCTTCACCTGAAAAAAATAGTATTATTTTGAGAACAAAAACATGAAAACTGGCTACAGGTTGAAAAAACCGCACAGCAGCTATCCGTGCCTCCTTTAGAAAGGGGATCACAGGCATTGACTTCCACTCAGAGGAGGTGCACAGACGTCCCCAGTGTGCCCGGAAACCACCTGAAGAGGAGAAGCAGCTCTGAGACGAGAGTCGTACGAAGATGTACAAAAATAAACATTTTCAAGGGTTTTCAAATACATGAGCAAACAGATGGGGTTTCAGTTCATTTTTAGAAACAGAAGCAGACTTTGAAGTGAAAGGGGAAGTAGGTTTCCCCCTCAGGGATCCACGATCTCCCTCCACTTAGGAAAGAGGAGATGGCCAGAACTGTGAGCTTAAGAGCACCCCAATCTTTTTTTTTTTTTTTTTTTTTTTTTGAAACAGGGCGTTGTTCTGTCGTCCAAGCTGGAATGCAGAGGTGTGATCACAGCTCACTGCAATCTCGAACTCCTGGCCTCAGGCCATCCTTCTGCCTCAGCCTCCTGAGGAGCTTGGCACCACAGGCACGTACCATCATGCCTAGCTAATTTACTTTTTTTTTTTTTTTTTTTTTGGAGACAGAGTTTCGCTTTGTCTCCCAGGCTGGAGTGCAGTGCCGGGATCTGGGCTCAATGCAACATCCGTCTCCTGGGTCCAAGGAATTCTCATGCCTCAGCCTCTTGAGTAGCTGGGATTACAGGTGCCTGCTACCACGCCCGGCTAATTTTTTGTATCTTTAATAAAGACAGGGTTCACCACGTTGCCAGGCTGATCTCAAACTCCTAAGCTCAGGCAATCTGCCCGCCTCAGCCTCCCAAAATGCTGGGATTACAGGCATGAGCCACCACACCCGGCCCTGACTAATTTACTTTTCATAGAGATGGGGTCTTACGGTGTTGCCAGGGCTGGTCTCAAACTCCTGGGCTCAAGCAATCCTCCCATCTCAGCCTCCCAAAGTGCTGGGGTTCCCGGCCTGAGTCATCATGCCCAACCAATCTTTTAAGTGCTGGGATCTTGAAGAGTGTCCCTCACTGGCTCTCACTAGCCCACCCTCGGTCTGTGGGTTGTCCAGGCCTCAAAAAAGCCCCCTTGACAACCAGTCCCAGACTAGGTAACACCCCGGCTGTATGCACTTCCAGCATCCTATAGTTCTCCTGCCTGTCACTCACTGCCGCTGTGGCTCTGTCACTATTTGAGGATTTCCTGAATACCCATCTCTCTGCTACACTCTAAGCTCTGAAGGGGCAGGGGCCTCTTCTTGTCAGCAAAGTCTATCTTAGGACTCTAGAAATAGAAAGCAGGAGATGGAGACGTGTGCTGACTTCCCGAATAACCCAATTCATTCAAAGTAATTATGTTTATAAAATACAGAGAGAAGAAACCAATGAACATTGGCTATACGTTAGGCACCACACTCTTCAGGTACAAAGGATCAGGAGTCCTTTCCGTCCTGTAGCTTTAGGGAACTGGTGGGGGGCTCTTAAAACCATGGGGTCTGGACTCATTTTGGGCTACTTTTATTTGCCTTGTCAGTCACTTGAGTTTAATCAATTCAATGTGGTCATAATCCCTGAGAAGTCAATGACTTGGATCTAGGATTTTAGGACTTGGTGTTTCTGGCATTTCATAGGAAATAAATAAATCAAAGCCTACAGTAAGCAACCTTCTTAATACATCTTGGAAGGGGGGAAAAACCCCAAGACCCTTATTTAGGATGAATATATTAATACAATACAAAGCACCCAACTTCTTTCTGGGAATGACTTAGGAAATCCATCAGCAGAAGGAGACAGTTGCACTTATTATGGGATTTCTAGGGCATGGGGGCGCAAAGACCAAAAAGAGTCTTGTTTCACTTTTCAAAACATGGAAATGCTGATTCCCTTTCTCTGCTTATGCTATCCAGGTCCTTAAGGTAAAATGCACAAAAGGTTTTCTTGGCAAATGATGAAAAATAGTGCTTCTTGCCAAAACGAACATCAGCAAAAGACCATGCGCCATGACCTATAGTATCCTTTGACAAAATGCAGATAAGCAGAGACCCCAGGCACCCTATTTTGCAACTGTGGTCCTCTATAAACCTCCAACGTGAAGGATCTCAAACTGTAAAGCACAGAGGACAACAAGGAGCCCTGTAAGAGCTGCAGAGCTATTTGAGAGACACGTATTTTGGAAAAGGACAGTAATAGGCCAGCCTATGCCATTTGTGGAAATGGTAGAGCAACATAATTTTTTTCACCTGTAAAATGTGGGTAAAAGGCCGGGCATGATGGCTCATGCCTGTAATCCCAGCACTTCGGGAAGGCAAGGCGGGCAGGTCACAAGGTCAGGAGTTCGAGACCAGCCTGGCCAATATGCTGAAACCCTGTCTCTACTAAAAAATACAAAAATTAGCCAGGTGTGGTGGTGCACACCTGTAGTCCCAGCTACTCGGGAGGCTGAGGCAGAAGAGTCACTTGAACCTGGGAGGCGGAGGTTGCAGTGAGCTGAGATTGTGCCACTGCACTCCAGCCTGGACAACAAAGCAAGACTCTGTCTCAAAAAAAAAAGAAAGAAAAGAAAAGTGGGTAACAGTAGTATTTAATGTAGTACAGGCTGTTGGGAGGGTTGAATGAAATTAAACAAGACACAGAATATAAAGCGCTCAGTACAGTGCCTTATACACTGAGGTCTTCAAGAAATGTCAGTTACTGCTGACAATAATGATGACAGGCCATTATTCCTACCACTGTTGAGAGGGGATGTTTCATTCCCTGTTCTCCCCTCAATCACTGATATGGTTTGGCTGTGTCCCCACCCAAATTTCATCTTGAACTGTAGTTCCCATAATCCCCACATGTCATAGGAGGGACTAGGCGGAGATAATTGAATCATGGGGGGCAGTATCCCCCATCCTGTTCTCGTGAGAGTTAGTTTCTCACAAGATCTGATGGTTTTATAAGGGGCTTCCCCCTCCACTGAGCACTTGTTCATTCTCCTTCCTGCTGCGCTGTAAAGAAGGACATGTTTGCTTCCCCTTCCACCATGATTGTGAGTTTCCTGAGGCCTCCCCAGCCATGCAGAACCATGAATCAATTAAACCTCTTTCCTTTATAAAGTACCTGGTCTCAGGTAGTATCTTTGCAGCAATATGAGAACAGACTAATACAATCATCTTCTCTTCTTACTCTTTTTTAAATGAAATAACCGGTTCTTAAAAATAATGTTCCACGAATGCTCAAAGCCAACTCAACAGAGTTTTCAAACAACTTGTTTCCTAAAGCACTCCATTATTCGAGCTTTTTATGGCCAGGAAAAAGCCCAGTTGGGTGTTCACAGGTTTGGGCTCCCCATCTCACACCACTCAACTCATTTCACAAGGGCACGTGTCCAGACATCATCAACTGGAAATATGAGAGCTACCCATGGCAAGAGACATTGAAATGCCGGAATTCGCCCTTTACCTACTGAGCTGCTTTGCTGATAGAGGAACTGAAAGAATACAATTCCTCAGGACTGTCACTGCCAAGCAAGTGTGGGGTCCCGAGGTCACCAGATCCTTTAATCCTGCAGGTCTTTCTCAACCGCAGTCACACAAGATGAGGGGCAGGGAGAAGGGGGACCCGTTCAGAACAGAGACCCCTCAGCTCTTCTGCTGCCTGAGCCCTGTTCTTTCAGGACATTGTTCCCCATCCTCTTTGAGGGTTTGGGAGTTTCTCTTTTCCACACACACCCCCTCCAAACCCCACCAGACTGTATAAAGGGCACAGCAGCACCTAGTCCAGAATCCTTGAGTATACTTGCAAAATCACTTATTTACTCCTGGTATCCAAATATGAAGAGAACATGTTAAAAGGTATTTATAGACATAAGTGAGTTCTTAGAAAGGATGTGCAGAAAATTAAGCAGAAACAGAGACGGAGATGAGTTCACCTATGAGGGTTTGAACTGCTAAGGAAATATCCAACTCATTTTTGCTAATCTCCAGTTTGAAGCCGCCCCCGCCCCACCCACCCCCCGCTCAAAAAAAAAAAAAAAAAAAAGGAAACTTGAAACAACTACCCAGTTGCTTCTGGGACCCACAGCATCCTGACTCAGGTTTCTCTAGGGTTTCCTGTTCCTAAATTGTGTCTGCTCGGGGGACTGCCAAGCAAGCAGGCAGGTCCTCTGGCTCTGGGGCTCTGCTCCCACCAAAAGACACCCTATCTGTCAGTGAGAAAAAGCAAATTCTTTGTAAACTGTTTCCAAAAGTTACGTTTCCTGGGAGACAAGACCTCTTTAAAATAAAGGCTTTTTAAAACTCCCTGAGTTACTTCTTTCCCAATGCTTAGAAGCAGTATGAATAAGAAACTTATCATTTGAAAAACAAAACAAAATGCTGGAAGTTTCTTAAGGTTTGAGAAGCATCGACAATTATACCAGTCACAGGCAGATATTTATTATGATAGAGAAAACCTGTTCTCAGCCTGTGCCTTCCCCTGGATCCAGATTTCTCCACCACTGCACACATCTGCCCACCATTGTTTGCCAAAAAAGGTCCTCTCCCCCTGCTCAGCAGGGCCTTTCTCCTCTGTGATCCCCACGCTGCCAACTCCCTACCTGGTCTCCCACATGCATTCCTGCCTGCATTTGTATTTCTAATTTCTTGCCCTCTATTAGTTCTCTTTGTATAGCTTTTAAATTCTTAACTCCTGGCTTCGTTTGCTCTGCTGCCTCTTCTAAGCACCACTCCATCTTTTTCCTATAATCTCCCATCACGGTTCCCATATCCCATAAACTCTGGCTTCTCAATCATCCTACAGCTGAACAGCTCTAGCATGTTTAATAATATTCAAGCCTAATCAGTGGTACATTATGTTAGCCTCAATTTTCACTTAATTCTCATTGTATCTGACTTATACGACATCTTTAAAAAAAATTCTCCTTCCTCGGTTCCCATGACAACACAGTCTCTCGATTTGCCTCCTAATTCTCTGGTTATTCCATTGTCTGTGTCTTTCTTGAATTTCTCACTGTGCTCCCACCAATCCACAGAGGTATTTCCCAAGGCACAGCATTGAGCTCCATTTCCACTCATCCTCCCTTTATCAAGCTCTGAGTTCACTCCATTAGCAAGATCCTTTCTTCTCAGACTTTCATCGTCCACCTCTCTGCGACTGCTTCCCAAATCTAGACTTATCCTCACTCCCATAACTGGTTCCACACCTATGTCTGACTTTCAATACAATGAATATTCACCGTAATAAAAGCACTGGCATTCAGTGGGTACTTACCACACGCCAGGCACTGTTCTAACCATTTCACGTGTGTTCTCTCACTTAATCCTCGCCACCACCTTCTGAGGTAGGTGCTATTTTCACCCTCATAAATGGGGAAAACAGACAGAGGTTCATTTGGTCAAGGTTGCAAAAGCTAATGACTGGTAGAACCGGGGTTTGACCCAGATGATTGCAGAGTCCAGAATCCAAACTTCAGGGACATACTGCCTCTCCTCTCTTGAAGAGTGCTAAGACTTCCCCCTGCTAAGTCATTCATCTCCAGCTTTCACAAGATTTTCATTTAACATCAATGCCATCCAACCTCTTGATTCTCAAGCACTGAAGACTTGGAATTATTTTTCTTCACTCTTTTTCTTTACCATCCAATTATTGAACAAATCCTGGTAACTTTTCTCCATAATGCCTGAAAACGGGACCCCCCTTTTCCCCTGCCAGCCATCACCAGTTTCCACCCATTTGCACCATGGATCCACTCAGAAGCTGCAGCGGTTTCCTCTCGCCCATGATGACAAAGCTACTTTCCTTATCCTATAACTCGGCCTCTCCAATCCTAACCTCACTACTAGGTTCAACAGAGCATGGGTCCTTCACGATGGTCATGTCAAACACGCAATCTCCTTTATTCTTAGCGCTATGCCTGCATCCACTTAACTCATGGCATCCTCTCTATCTGAGAACCTCTCTTCACATTTTTTGGCTTTAAGACACAGCTTAAGACCACCCCCCTCCCCCAAAAAGTCCTCCATGCTTGCTCATCAGAACCGCCCCATAGACTTCGCACTTCATGCGCATTGTTTTAAACACATGTTTTCACATTTCTTTTTGTCAGTACTTTATATCTTCCCAATTTTATATAACACTTTTTCTCCCCACCAAATTTGCACACACCCACCTCTCCCTCCTCCCTCCCAGAGGCCTAGTCCAGGGCTAAGTAAACAGGCTACCTGTTTTTATGGAACATAGATACCTTATAGATACCTTTTGTAGGTGGCATCTGTGATCCCGTGAGTGCGTCTCGCGATTGCCAATAAGAACGCAGCACACAAGCACCATCACACCCACATGACAAAACGCCGGCTACACGGGACTGCAGCCTTATTGTCACAACATTTTGAGCTTTCTGACAACATAAGCTGCACTTACAAAGAAGTCAGAGCAAGGAAAGAAAAGTCTCAAACTGTGCTAGTTAGTTGGTCTAGCAAGGTACTGTGATAGCAACTTAAGTGGGGGAGAATCAGGAAGGCACTGGACAGAGAGGGCCAGGACGCAGTCCCCAGGCTGAAACCCCTGGATGCAGCACTAGCCCCTCTTTGCCCTCAAGCTTAGCAAAAGCGTCTATTGCATTCTGATTTCAAGCACATTAGACCCCATGGTAAAAGCCTGGCATTTGAATTTATTTATTTCATTCACACATCAAAGGTTACTCCCAAGAATACAAACAGCAAAGCAGAAATAAAGGTGAAAATCAGCATTAGGGAAAATGTCGATCAAACCAAAGAGTCAAGTTTGAGAAACAAGACTAATGTAAATATTCAAGCTAGGATTTCATGAGTGGTGATAGTTCTGTGAACATTAATGGGATAGTTACTGTGTTCTAGGAAGGCTCTCAGCCCTTGACGTTATGATTGTACTTGTTCCTCATAATAACCCCACAAGGTAGGTAGTAAATACTGTAGCCCAGGAATTGTTATTAGGACTGCTGGGGTGCTATCATTCTAATCCAGGCAAGAGAAGTTAAGCAAGCTGTCTAGGCCACGCAGCTGACAAGCCGAGGAACCAAAGTTTGAACCTGGGCAATCTGACTCCAAGGCCACATTCGGGGTAAAAAGGCGTGCCTAGGAACAAAGAAGCAGCTACACATCTGGCTCTGTGCTTCCAGATCACCATAGCAAAGGGGGAAATCGTCAAAATGCCAGCACCAACTACAGAAATGGGGAGCTTTGCTAAAAAAAACTCCAGCAGCGGTGGCTGGAATGAATTAAGCATCCTCCTGTTTCTGACCTCTCCCTGTTCACCCAAGGACAGGATCTATAAGCTCAGATCAGTGCATCATCCATGTTTCCCAAATCATCATCGAAAGCCATTGTTTTCCTTTCATTCAGGTCCCGCTTAGCACTGTGAGGCTCATGATGTCTTCACAAGGTCTTCAAACACTGCACTTGATAAGCCACATTGTAAAGTCTAGTGAAGACGGGCTGTCTTCCATTCACACTCCCATCCTACCCCTTGATGGCATTAAACTGCCGGCCCCATTAAAGGATGCTGCCTTCTCTCCCAGTTAGGCTGCTCCAAACCTCAAGACTCAAGCAGAAATAGGACCCATTTGCCCAAGAGCTCCTGCTGGCACCTGACAAGCCCAGGGTGACAGCAAGAGGCCCAAGAAGAGAGTGGCAGGAGAGAAAGAGCTCAGGCTGAGGGAAGCTAGAAGTCAGGGTCCATCCTGGCTCTGCTGCTCCTGGCTCAGGAGATTCACCTCCGTGCGCCCTACCTGCTCCATCCACAAACTGAGGAAGCCTGACCAGGGCAAGGCCTACTAATGAGGAAGACTGAGGGTCCTCAGGGAAACTCAGTTAACAACCAGGTGCCCAGGCCTCACTGCTGGAGGTTTGAGTGAGATGTTTCAGAAACTCCTCAGGTGGACTGGGTGCAGTGGCTCACACCTGTAATCCCAACACTTTGGGAGGCCAAGATGGGTGGATCATTTGAGCTCAGGAGTTCGAGACCAGCGTTGGCAACATGGTGAAACCCAGTCTCTACTAAAATATAAAAAATGGGCAGGGCGTGGTGACGGGTGCCTGTAGTCCCAGCTACTCGGGAGGCTGTGGCCTGAGAATTGCTTGAACCCGGGAGGCAGAGGTTGCAGTGAGCTGAGAGAACACCACTGCACTCCAGCCTGGGTGACAGAGCAAGACTCTGTCTCCATAAAAAACAAAAATGAAAAAAGCTCCTCGCATCAACTTCTGAGCTGGAGGAACTCAAGCTCCATCCCTGCTCCTTTAGCTACTCTGTCCTTAAACAAGCAAACATGCATCCTCACTTGGTGTTTCAGAGAAAGGAGAGCAGAAGAGGAAGTGGGAGGGATCCGCAATAGCTCAGCAGGGAGAGAGGCTGCTCTTGACTATGTTTATAGGAAACTTCAGTGGAGGTAATTTCATTAGAAGATGCCTCCAGGGCCAGGGCCGGGGCCAGAGCTGGGGCCGGGGCTGCAGGGAAGCTCTGGGCCCTGCGGTTTCCTCCAGGGCACACACTACTGGGAACACATACACTGAGGTATACACGGCCTTTCAAAAGCATCCCAGCTATTGGAACACTTAATCTCTAGAGTTCTTGCTTTTAAAAAAAGGCAGTGAGGATATATCCAAACTAGGAGGCAGGGATTCTTAATTCTAGCTGCCACCTTCTGGTTTTCTGAACTACCTCCTTCCCCCGGGCTAACTGCACACATCAGAGTCTAGTTTTGGACACTTAACCTTCAGTAGCTCACACCTCACAAAGAGCCTGGCTTCACAAGCTGCCCTCTCACTTACTGAAAGGTCTTAGGTTGGTGCAAAAGTAATTGCAGTTTTTCCCATTAAAAAAATAGCAAAAACCACAATTACTTTTGCTCCAACCAAATACACAATAGGCTGATTGCAAAGGTGGGGGTTTTTGGGCTTTATCAGTACTGATGGGTCCTGTGCTGACTTAGAAACAAAATCTGACCTGCTCAGTGCACTGGTGGTATCACTTACTCAATCAACAAACAGCAACTACAGACGTACTACATGCAAAATACCAAAGAAACTCACAAGAATAAGGCCCAGTCCCTGGCATCAAGACTCTTAAGATCTCAAGAAGTGACAAGGCCTAGGTTCTCCAACTGGCCAAATACAGGAACTTAGAAAAGCCCCATGACCTCCCTAAGCCATAGTTTTCTCACATATTTAATGCAAATGAAAATCAGACCCCCTGAAAATAAAATATTATCAGGAAGGAAAATTAATCACCACAGGGAAGATTCTCCCTGAGGGTCTCTCCTGAAGCTTTGTCTGAGAAAACATCAAAAAGTGTATGTGGAGGAAGAGTGTGCTTGGGGGAAGTAAAGGTGGGGGAATGATCTGTAGTCATGGTAACAAGAAACTACCAGTTTAAGAATCAATGACAGCTCAGAACCAGCACATCCCCATGCTTTTGTCAACAGCTGATCAACAAGGCACTCATCCAAGGACCCTGCTAATGACCTCTCACTCCCACCTCTCAAAGCCTGACCAGCCTCGAACTTCACGCTTCCCAAGATCCTAAACAAGATCGGCTCCCAGCTTTGCTGAGGAAAGCTGCCACTGAAGAGAGCTCTGCTTCTTACTTGCATAAGTAATAAATTTACCTTGTTGTTGCAAATTTTTGGCAACGTTCTCTTTCTTGAATATGAGTCACTAAAACATTCTCCCCTTCCTTTCAGGGCATGTTTCAGCCTAAGGATAAAAAAAGGGAATGGTCTTGAAAGTGCTTTGGAAATGCTGATTTGAAATGAAAAAAGAATTAGGATGCGGGGGGAAATTATTACTGGTTTTCCATGGGACAGGTCCTCAGGTTTACCCAGTGCCAATTTGGCCTTGCTTCAGACATAATTCTGCTATACTTAATTATTGGCTTTCAGTGAAGATTAAAAGCTGCAAATGATGTGCGGAAGAGGGACGGAGCTGGCAACCAGGGCTGAGCTACTAATGTGTCCAACTCAGGAATCAATTCCATTTAGTGCTAAATTCTTAGTTTCAGAAGGAATTTAAGAGTAATACAATGGAGGGGAAGGGCATGTGTGTCACTGATGAGCATGGACTTTGCTGGAGTGCAGAGGGGAAGCGACAGCTACCCAAAGTGAAGCTTTCTCAGCCAACCTCTGGAGAGCAGAGACTAAACTTCTGCAATATTTCTGATGCAATCAACTTTATTCTGACCAATTTGGATCATGAGCCACAGGAAGAAATGAAACTCAAATTATTTGTCCTGCAGACAAATGAAAACATGAGGCCACCTTTCCTGAAGAAACATGCTTGTTCCATTAAGAAAAGTATGAAAAGATCAGAATGACCAAAGAAAAGAAAAAAGCAACAAGATGAATTCATTTCCATAACTATTGTCCGGCACAGCTGCACTGAACTCATTTACATCGCTATTAAATAGCCCTAATAAATATGAATATTGCACAACATAAAGCACGTAAAAGGTCCATGTTTGAAATATCTAAAAGTATCGAAAACAATAAACCCAGTAGCCCAAGGAACTTCAAATACATTGTTATTCTTCCCATCAGAAGGACAGTAAATTAGTGGACAATTATGAGAAGAAAGTAAGCATTCTGAAAGCTAGTCATTAGTGGTACACAAACAAGAATAAATTTTCCAGTGTGAACAATAAGGGCTGGCTGTGATTTTATTACAAACTGGAGGCCCAAACCATGCTTTCAGAAAGCAGTTTCACCCCATGAAGCAAATTAACACTCCACTTTTCCTTGGGGCCTGTGATTTCCTTGGAAAGCCCTCTGCCAGTCAGTAAGTGGGACTTTTCCTCTCTGCATGGAAGGTAAAGGATTGGTTGGAGGAACTGAAGTAATCAGCAGTAATCAAGCTACAGTGCTGGGAGCCCTGGCCTAAAACAGCCGTCTTCAACTCTGCATCCTATCACTTGGCCATTTCCTAGTGCCCCAGAAAGTCTCCTGAAGGCCACCTTGCTCCTCATCTATGTGGACAAAGGCAAAGGAGGAATGGTAGAGAAGGGCAAATGAACCTTGTCCTGCAAGTTCTCTGCACCATGAATGAAAATCAAGCACTAATGGAGGAAGATCTGTAAGGGTTTCAATCTGGAACCTCTTTGTGGCTCAGTGCACCACAGGGCTGGCCCCCTAAGGACCTGCATCAGACCCGTGCCCCAGATTTAGGCTTCAACCCTGAGAGAGAGAGACCACCCCTTAAGAATAGGGGAGGAACACAGCAGATGCCTCAGATGGCTTACCACGAACCCAAGCACAGGTTGTGACTACAGGGAGACCTCTGTCATGCCTCTGGTCCCAGGGCCATGACTCCAGATACTGGCTCTTCCGGAGCCATGGCCCTGGGAAAGGAGGCATGGCAGAGGTGTCCCTGTAGTCAGCTGGGGGCTGAGGCTGCAAAAGCTGATGATGCCGGATGGACACCACACTCTGCCCCCTGTATTCGGTGTTGCCCCCCAGAGCCTAGAGGCTCCAGGGACTTGAAATGGGGAAAGGCGGGAGACTGTTCTCTCTCCGCATGGATCCGCTCAAAGCCTGAAGAGGAACCTTGATGGAAAAGGAGGATGAGGGCCAGTTCCCAGCAGAGCAGGGAAGAGCTCATCAGGGGCTGTGCAGACAAAGAAAACGGAACTTTCATCCAGAACCACCCAACAGATAAGTATATCTATAATTTTCTCTATCAAATAGTGTGTAGCTCAGGAGTCCTTGAAGGGTGCAGAGAAAAGCAGTATTCTATCACACAGACCACAGAGATGCTGGTCACAAGCCTAAGCAGATGCTTATATCCATGAACCCAAATCTGCTAAGAATAGAGGTTTCACTTCAGTAAAAGATCTTAAAGCAATCAGAAAACTACATAAACCACCACTCCCAACATTTCTATAGTAACTTCTTCCTATCCGTCACATTAATTCTCTTACCCAATGTATACTCTCATGAAGATGGACTCTACCTTTGCCTAAATTTTGCAGGGAGGTACAGGCAGGATTGGGGGCAGGGAGGATAGGGCAGTGAGGAGAGAAGGAACCAGATAGGCGGTAGCTTCCCTCTATGAAAAGAATCAGCAGTTGGACCTTAGGTGAGGAAGTTACCTCAGTTTCCTCATTTGGAAAAAAAAATGGACTAGATGCAACTATCACTAAATCTCTTCCCAGCCCTAATATTCCATGCAATGTACATGCAACCCCTCACTACTAACTGGTTGTTAAATGATAATCACAAATCAAACCATAGTGAAGTAGAAAACTCTCACTTCCCAGAGCTGTAATGGTATAGACTGGGGTTCTGTTTCTAACAATCAATTTTAAACGTTAAATATATCAAAACCCATCATGAAAAGAAAGTAAAACCCCATATATGCATTCAGACACATGTATTACATTCATGAAACCCAACAATATTAAAGCTAAGTTGTCAAATCTTCATTTTGGAGGATGTTTCTACTATGCGGAGCTTGACTACTGAAGCAGCTTAAACACAAGTCTTATAAAATTAGGAGTAAAGCACATTTATTTAACACATATTTATGAAGCATCTACTAGATACCAAGCACTATGTCAGATTTTAGCTGAACAAAACCAGACACAGTCCATACTCTCAAGAAGTTTGGATCTGGCGGAAGAGCATGAAAAACTATCACAAAAAGAAATCTCCTGGTGACAAAAAAGGTGTTCTTTATCACCCCCAAAGATCTTCCAACTACATTTAAAAATAAGACAATTTATCTCAAACTTTACCTAATACTTTCATGTACGTTAATGGCTCTTAAAAGTCTTCAGGTAGTATATGCTTAAGTACAAGTTTAAATTTACAGTGACTCCTTCAATGATCCTTTACTCTCTATTTCATCAAAATTAAATATCTGCAGCAGGCAAGGAGTAGCAGCCTTCTCCTTCAAGATTTTCAGGCTGGGCGCGGTGGCTCACACCTGTAATCCCGGCAATTTGGGAGGCCGGGGCGGGCGGATCACTTGAGGTCAGGAGTTCGAGACCAGCCTGAGCAACATGGTGAAAACCCATCTCTACCAAAAATATAAAAATTAGCTGGGCGTGGTGATACATGACTGTAGTCCCAGCTTCTCGGGAGGCTGAAGCAGGAGAATAGCTTAAACCCAGGAGATGAAGGTTGCAGTGAGCCAAGATTGTGCCACTGCACTCTAGCCTGGGTGACAGAGTGAGATTCTATCTCAAAAAAAAAAAAAAAAAAAAAAAAAGAAAAATTTTTCAGCTTAACTTTTCTGGACTATCTTTTTCAACTTTCTTGAAATGTCTTGTGCAGTTTCCCTTGAATTCTAATGTGATTTCAACTGGTTTTATTCCCCCTGAAGTGATCAAATAAATCATCTTTGGTTCATGCTGTCTTCCTTTGACATCTCACCTGTTCATTAGTATTTTGAAGACAGCTCGATATCGGTGCTGGAATCCCTGCTTCCTGCAAAGGCCTATGGATTCGACCTTCTCTAATCACACATCCCTGCCATCAAATCAATCTATCAGGTTTCTTTATCCCTGTTGACTCTGGCACAGCAGTGCCTACAACCTTCATGCAACATCAGCCACAGAGAGTGGAATCGAAGTGAATCACGTGAGTCGGGCAATTACTGTGTAAAAGGACCATTTATGATGAGAAAAAAATCATACAAGTAAGGGGCTATCAGTCAAACCATTATACATGAGGGTCTCATATATACCTTAAGTCTTTGCTCAGTACCAGCGCATCAGAGGTCAGGAGGAGGAATAACAGAGGCCACAAAAACAAGTTACATGGGATGCATTTTTGCCTAACTTTGTCCTCGTTTGGAGCAAGTCAGATTAAACATTAATTTTCATAATCTAGGACCATCAAGATGCATCCTAGGTTCTCAGGTGAAATATCTGAAACATTTCTTTTAATTTATGACAATAAATTGATCTTCCTACTCATTCCCTTTTTAAGCACCTGCCATCTTGGCTTTTCACCACCATATTGAAATTGCAACAAATCTGCACTTGATGTTATCGATCCTCCCATACTTGGAAACTCTTTCTTAACTGCTTTCTGTGATATGAAAGTGAATCCCAAACGCACATCTTCAGTCCTGACAGCACAACAGCTCTAGAAAGCCCTTGCCTACGGGACAATCTCCAGTTAAGAGGTACAAAACAAGGCCAGCATCTTAAACAGGCTTTGGCTACAAATAAACAGAAAACCTAACTCAAAATGGCTTAGACCAGAAGTGAACAAACTTTTTCTCTAAAAGACCAGATAGCAAATATTTAAGCCTTTGTGAACCATACTGTCTCTCTTTCATAACTACTCAATTCCACCACTGCAATGCAAAAGCAGCCACAGACAATATGACATTGCTGCATGCCAGTAAAACTTTATTTACAAAAAACAAGTGAGGCCAGGCATGGTGGCGCATGCCTATGATCCCAGCACTTTGGGAGGCCAAGGCGGGTGGATTGCCTGAGCTTAGGAGTTCAAAACCAGCCTGGGTAACATGGCACAACCTCGTCTCTACGAGAAATACAAAAATTAGCCAGACATGATGGCACACACCTGTAGTCCCAGCTACTTAGGAGGCTGAGGTGGGAGGATCACTTGAGCCCAGGAGGTAGAGGTTGCAGTGAGCCAAGACTGCACCACTACGCTCCTGGAAGACAGAGCAAGACCTCGTCTCTTAAAAATTTTTAAAAAAAAATTTTTTTAAGTGGCTGGTGTCTCATGGACCATAGTTTGCCAACCCCTGCCTTAAACAATAAAGGTTAATAATCTTACAAAAAGGTCTGAGGCAGGAAAACCCCAGGGTTAATTAATTTAGCCACTCAACCACCTACAAAGGTCCTGTTTCCTTCTGCCAGCTTTCCTCATGGTCACAGGATGGCTGCCACTGCTCCAGGAGATACATGCACACATGGCAACATCCAGCAGCAGCTGAAACAACCTCTTCTTTGTGTCCCTTTTTAGGGTAAAGAAACCTTTCTCAGAAGTTACCTGCTCACTAACAGGAATCACATGCCCACCCTTGAAGGGTATTCCCATGACTGTCTCAAAGCAGTCAGGATTTACCCAAGTTACAAGGGCAAGGGTTGGACAGTTGAACAAAACGGGGGTTCTTGCAGCACAGGAAGAGGAATGGCTCTGGTGTAGATAGTACTGGTGCCAGCAGATGGTGCTACAATAATCTTCCTCCTCAAACCACCTCCCCTCTGCAACCACCCAAATCTTTTAACGTTTCACTTACTCCTTCCTGTCTTCCTGTCTGTTTGCTCCGCCTCCCTGGACCATTGACACAACCTGAAATCTTGCTCCTGTATAATCACTTTGCACAACACAGGCTGCCTAACCTTTATGGTCAAACACCACTCCCAAGTTGTCACTCACTAGTGTTTCTCCTCAAAAACTTACAAAAGTTCCTATAGATGACGAAAACCAATTCCTGAGTCGGGCAGAAGGGCATGACTTCTTGCCAACCTTTCCTTCCCCACCCTACACCAGCACTCCCCACTCCAGCTGGACTGTCTGATCATCGTTCCCCGAATATCCTGGTTCATGTTCACCTCTATCCTAGACTTTCACTCTTGCTTCCTTCCTAACCTGAAATGCCCTATGTTCCCACAAATAATGACACTTTTCTCATTTTCTAATGCTGGTAGACACAGAAAAAGTAATCCAACGTAGACAAAGGAGGCCTGGGTGTGACTCCCAGCCAGCTCGGCCATTTGCTGCTACATCATCCCTCGCCCAGACAGGGACTCGCTGTGCTCAACCAGAAAGCCTGATCATGGAGGGTAATTCACAGGATCACTACGAGGACGAAATACGTGTGGTGACACCATACCTGGCATGCAACGGTTTCCTTCCTCCTCCTAACCGGCACCACCTCTAAGAATCCTTTTAACACCATTCCTACTTCCACAATTTAATGCCGTTTGCATTGGGGTTACCATGTCGCACATACCTTAGAGTTCTTGAAAGGGTAAGATACACGCAAACAAATAATATGCTAACTGAATCGCTGGGTTTCCAAAAAAAAGACACAACACCTTCTTTTCTAAGATCGCTAAAATCGCTTTCCATGCAACACTGTTTAGTTTCAGAATCAGGTAAACAGGTCACAGGAACACCATTATTTTTCTCTTCCTACCAGGTATTATGAATATACTTTCAAATGTGATTTTTTTCATGAGACTGCCACCCGACACATTTGACAATGAAAACAAAACGCCTCAAACAACAGTTTGATATGGAATTGAGAGATTTTCTCCAGACAATAAGCAACAAATAACAATACTCTATCACAGCACCATGGGGAAGGCCTGGCCTGCGTGGGCAGGACAGAAAAATACCAAACCACACACAGAACAAAGTGAGGACAGTAAGCCTGAGCAGTGTGATCAAATCTGTCAGAGGGCTCGGTGGTTGTAGCCTTGGAGGGAGAGGTCTGTGGATGCTGGTGGAGGTGGGAGAAGAAGGGTCTCGCAGGGATGTGGCCTGTCTGAATTAATCACGAAAAGAAAAGAACTAGCAGCATTCAGTGATTCTGAAAACTTTGGCTATGTTTACTCAAAAATTGTGCAGCTTCTGGGAGCGACAGGACCAACGACTATTTCTTGAATGTTCAAATATGAGCCAGACTTTACTAGACTCTTCTATATAGCAACAGTATACAGGCTGGGCATGGTGGATCATGCCTGTAATCCCAACACATTGGGAGGCCAAGGAGGGTGGATCGCTGGAGCCCAGGAGTTCGAGACCAGCCTGGGCAACACAGTAAAACCCCATCTCTACTAAAAAAATACAAAAAAAAAAAAAATTAGCCAGGCACGGTGGTGCAGGACTGTAGTCCCAGCTACTCGGGAGGCTGAGGCAGGAGAATCGCTTGAGCCCGGGTGGTTGAGGCTGCAATGAGCCCAGATCATGCCACTGCATTCCAGCCTGGGTGTCACAGCAAGACTCTGTCACCAAAAGAAAAGGGGGTGGGGGTGGGGGGAACAGCATAGAAACCTATCAATGCATTCCTTACATTGTGCATAGACACATTAAGACAAATTCAGAATATTTATGGATCTTTCATACATTGATTTTTCCAGATTTGGAAGATTTCCATCCCTATCAGTAACTTACTTCAAAGATGTGTGTGTGTGTGTGTGTGCGTGTGTGTGTGTGTGTGTGTGTGTGTGTGTGTTTGAGACAGGGTCGTGCTCTGCTGCCTCGGCTATAGTGCAGTGGTGCCATCTCAGCTCAGTGCAATCTCTGCCTCCTGGGTTCAAGCAATTCTCATGCCTCAGCCTCCCAAGTAACTGGGATTACAGATGCCGCCACCATGCCTGGCTGATTTTTTTTAGTAGAGTTTCAACATGTTGCCCAGGCTGGTCTTGAACTCCTGGCCTCAAGTGATCCACCAGCCTCGGCCTCCCAAAGTGCTGGGATTACAGGCGTGAGCCACTGGGCCCAGCCTCAAGTAATATTTTTTAAAATATGTGAGGTTCCAGGAGAATGGGAGTTTATATTAGATAGGCATCAAAGAAAACCATCATCATGCGTAATATCCAGAATACTTGCTGTTGCTTTTCTCCAGAAAGATATTCAAAACGTGAAGTGCAAGCTGAGACAAAGCCCTTGACTAAGGAAAGAAATGATGCTTGTCCCGAAGAAATACAATGGGAAAGAATGGTCCTCCTCCAGAGCCTCCCCCTAGGAGTTCACAGCTCTCTACCCTTCTGCTAAGACAGCATTATCATAATGCTGCAAAGTGCCAAAGAGAATTGTTTTAATAAACAGGGTTTTTATGCTCTTAAAAAACTTGAAGACAAGCACTTGATTCTATTAGCTAAAGTACACTGCAGCTAGCGAAGGATTCACAGTGGAATGGAGCCACATACTGCTGTCTCCAAACTGACATCACCGGCACTTAAAAGATTGAATTCTTAAACACATTCGGCTCCAGGGAAGCGCTCCCAGACTAATTAGAGTTATCCATGCAAAGTTCTAGAACTATAAGTGTGCTTTAAATATTTTTTACTGCATGGTATGATTGTGTTTCTCAACTGGGGGAGGCCACTCAACAAAACCATAATTACTATTGCAGATTACCTGGGAAGAAAAACAGTATGCATTAAAGGCTTCAGTAACAGCCAGCTTTAAAGCACAGACAGTGACCAGGACTGTCAGATGACTTCCCTAGGGGACTTTCTTCTGAGTCAGGTAATTATTGTATGTAAATGATGCTTCTAAAGAGATCTGTAAGTAATGAACATCTTTCTTAGTCATATCATTCCAAACTATTGTTAGTAAATCCCTTGTTTATAGATAAAAATTTGAGTCCAACCTCTCTGAATTATCAAACTATCAAACCTGCAAAATCCAAATAAGCCAAGATTTCCAAATATGGGATCGTAAACATGTTAAGCACAACTTTTCACTATGGTGCATAAAAGGTTGCATCAGACAAGAAACCGGGCATAAAACAAAGTACTACCAGCTTGATGACATGAGGGGCAAAATCCTCACTGCATTCCGGTGAGACTCTCTCAGCATCATGAATAAAATTAAATCGCTATCAATCCCCAACGCTTTTGCTAACAGAGTCCAGAGTTCTAAGAGTACCTCCTTCTCTGCAATAATACTTTTTTTTTTTTGAGACGAGGTCTCGCTTTTATCACCCAGGCTGGAGTGCAATGGCGTGATCTGGGCTCACTGCAACCTCCACCTCCCTGGTTCAAGCGATTCTCCTGCCTCAGCCTCCCGAGTAGCTAGGATTACAGGTGCCTGCCACTATGCTCAGCTAATTTTTCTATTTTTAGTAGAGACGGGGTTTCTCCATGTTGGCCAGGCTGGTCTCGAACTCCTGACCTCAGGCGATCCACCTGCCTCAGCCTCCCAAAGCGCTAGGATTACAGGTGTGAGCCACCATGCCCGGCCTGCAATAATGCTTTAATGAGGTGAGAGCACTATCTACCTGTGGTTATTGAATGAATCCAAGATTGCTTATAAATAATCCAACCACTGTGTTAAAAATAAGAGTGTCACGGTATATAAAAATGGTTTGACACGGGCTCTCTTATGTCCTAGATTGCATGATGCTGCTGGACAGGCAGGACTGGCTAAAAGAAGTTGGTCCTGTTGACTGGCTTCAGTGTGAGATTCTCTATTTCTATATTATTGCACAGAGCCCTGAAGCCAGTGAAAACCCTCACTGCCCTTCTGGGCCTTTAGAACATTTCGAAACTAACATGTCTTCAGGGCATTCCTTTATCCTTCTTCTAGATATGACATGTATTCATCCAATAATATCCAACCTATATTTATTGAGGGCTTACGCTATGCTCTAGGTGCTAGGGATACAGTTTTATGAATAAAACAAAATTCCTGTTTCATGTTCTAATCCATGACACATCAAATAATTATTAACTGAGCTCTTGAAACAGAACGGCCAATGTACTATGAAAAAGTGAAGTGGGTGTTATGAGCTGAACCTCACTCCCCAAAAATTCATGTTAGTCTCCCCTCAAATCACTCATGTTAAAGTCCCAATCCCCAGTATCTCAGAATGTGACCTTATTTGGAAATAGGACCTTTTAGAAAGGCAAGAGGGTTATATGAGGTCATTAAGGTGGGCCCTAATCTGGTAGGACTGGGATCTTTATGAGAAGAGATTATGACAAACAAGGACAGAGAGAAAACCATGTAAAGACACAAGGAGGAGATGGCATCGACGAGTCAAGGAGAGAAGCTCCAGACAAAACCAACCCCCTGCTGACACCTTGATCTTAAACATCTAGCCACCAGAATTGTGAAAAAATAAACTTCTGCTGTTTAAGCTACCCAGTCTATGGTACTCTGTCATAGCAGCCCTAGCAAACTAAACAGTGGGTAAAAAGGAAAAAGTAGAGAAAAAGAAATTTCAAGGCCAGGCATGGTGGTTCACACCTGTAATCCCAACACTTTGGGAGGCCAAGGCGGGTGGATCACTTGAGGCCAGGAGTTGGAGACAAGCCTGGCCAACATGATGAAACCCAGTCTTCACTAAAAAAAAAAAAAAAAAAATTAGCCAGGCCTGGTGGCGGGCGCCTGTAATCCCAGCTACCTGGGAGGCTGAGGCAGGAGAATTGCTTGAACCTGGGAGATGGAGGCTGCAGTGAGCTGAGATGGTGCCACTATACTCCAGCCTGAATAACAGAGTAAGACTCTGTCTCAAAAAAAGAAAGAAAAGAGAAGAGAAGAAAGAAGAAAGAAGAAAGAAAATTTCAGAGCTATCTTTCCCTATAAAGCTGAAAATCACTTGATAGAGCTACAAAAAAAAAAAAAAAAAAGAGGCTGTGGCTGAGTTCTGACATAATTACACAAACTGACAATAGAGGTAAGTGGTCAAAGGGAAAAGGGACTGCCTCTTCCTTCCAGAAAGGCAAAAACCCGAAACTGGCCCCTAAAGCAGTTCTCTGTTCCATTAGAAGAGCCTGTGAACTCCCATGACAAACACCAAAATCTTTTTACTCCCTCTCTAAATTACTCAACCAAAACCTTCAGTTTCACTTCTCTTCCTCCTGAGCAAAAGCAGAAGGCAGTATGCATGTGCCCAACTGGAGTAGCCATCAGGCAAGCATTTTATCAGGCAAGCATTTTTCAACTTCACTGGAGTAGCCATCCAACATGCGTTTTTCATCTTCATTGTGCAATGACGCTTGGACTCCGTCACCAGACAGTCGTCCACCAATTTAGAACCTAGGAAGCCAGGTTTCCCATGACAGCATAACAATAATGCATTATCAACAAGCTAGTAGAAATTCCAGTCCTTTCTTTCTTCAGGGTTAATTTCTCTCATTATGTGAAGGGGGTTTTGAAGTTCCACAAAGGAGGGGAATGCAGGGGACAACGACATCACTGAATTCCAAAACTTCAGGCCAAAAGAGAACATTGATTTGACTGTCTTCTTAGTCCAAAACTGGTCTCAAGATGATAAAAATCGCCAGTCAAAATCCTCCAAATGTCTTTTCTTCCCTCTGACTACAAATGCTCCATGCTCCTCAACCTAGAATGGGCTACATCCCGAAAAACCACCATATATTGAAAGTATTGTCGTGCATTTAATACACCTAACACCATATCGTAGCCGAGCCTACCTTAACCGTCCACAGAACACTTACATGAGCCTACAGTTGGGTAAAATCATCTCATGCAAAGCCTATTTGATAATAAAATGTTAAGTATCTTGTGTATTTACTGAATGCTGTGCTGAAAAATGAAAAACAGAATGGTCGTACAGGTACTTGAAGTACAATTTCTACTGAATTTCTATCACTTTTACACCGTCATGAAGTTGAAAAATCTTAAGCCAAACCATGCTAAGTTGGGACCATCTGTATTAGTTCTGACTCTTGCCTAAAGCTTAGACAAAGCTGATGCTTCATAATCTTTAAGAACATGTCCCCTCGCCAGGTGCGGTGGCTCACGCCTGTCATCCTAGCACTTTGGGAGGCCAAGGCAGGTGGATCACCAGGTCAGGAGATCAAGACCATCCTGGCCAACATGGTGAAACTCCCTCTCTACTAAAAATACAAAATTAGCCGGGCGTGGTGGCATGCTTCTGTAGTCCCAGCTACTTGGGAGGCTGAGGCAGGGGAATCGCTTGAACTCAGGAGGCGGAGGTTGCAGTGAGCCAAGATTGTGCCACTGTATTCCAGCCTGGTGACAGAGCAAGACTCCGTCTCATATTAAAAAAAAAAAAAAAAAGAACACGACCCAGAATGGGGTTTGTTTACCCCTTCAACAAACACTGACTGAGGACGCGTTATGTTTACTACACATTGCTGTGGCTCAGTAAGTGCTGGGCACAAGATGTCAATAAATAAAGAAATAAATGGATGGACCTATGCCTTGGAGACTTTCCCAATCATGCCCCAAGACATCAATCTCCAAGACTCTATTAAACTTGTAAGTTTAATAAAGTAGGCAGGTTTCTTTTTTCTTTAACATATGAAGCATAATATAATCTGATGATTCAGAAGGGACTTCAAGATTGTGTTGTGCCGTTTTTCTCATGCGGAGTGTTTAATTCTGGTTAGTAAAACCTTGAACCAAAAAAAATTCACATATAATTCACATCAAGTGACTAAAGGCAGATACAATATGGGCATTTTGATGTGTACATTTGTACTTGACCAGGGCACAATTTATAATATACTAAGAAAGCTTTAAAAATTAATTATAAAATGAGTATTTTTAGCACCCTTAGTAACAGCTACTTGTTTTAAACTATTATTTCGTTTTTGGTGACCAAATTATATTTGACCATAATTAAAGAACATATAACCTTAAAATAACATTTAAGAAACACAGTTACAACAGACACATGTTATATTAAATGAAGAAAGGAAAGAAATGTACATGTATTAAAGGGTACTGAGGTTTTTCAAACCCATTCTTTTGAAAAGGCCTTTTTATTCACTTTCATTTAAGTCAATTTAAACCTAAAAAATGTCTCTACTCAGTATGCTTACAGAAAGAGGTGACATCAGTGTTGAGCACATGACTGCCTAATAACCACTCAGTGCTAATCATTGAACTAGTATTCTTATTTGATTATCCTAACATAATAATTGAGCCCATGTATATACGCAAGATATGGAGGATCCAACTGATCAACTGCAGAAAGAAAAACACTCAAAAAATGCTGAGGCCAGGTGCAGTGGCTCAAGCCTGTAATCCCAGCACTTTGGGAGGCTGAGGTGGGCGATCACGAGGTCAGGAGATCAAGACCATCCTGGCTAACACGGTGAAACCCCTTCTCTACTAAAAATACAAAAAAAAAAAAAATTAGCCGGGCGTGATGGTGGGCGCCTGTAGTCCCAGCTACACGGGAGGCTGAGGCAGGAGAATGGCGTGAACACAGAAGGCGGAGCTTGCAGTGAGCCGAGATCACGCCACTGCACTCCAGCCTGGGCAACAGAGTGAGACTCCCTCTTAAAAAACAAACAAACAAACAAAAACGCTGAAACCGGCTGGGAGCAGTGGCTCGTGCCTATAATCCCGCACTTTAGGAGGCTGGGGCGGGAAGATCACTTGAGGTCAGGAGATCGAGGCCACCCTGGCCAATATGCTGAAACCCCGTCTCTACTAAAAATACAAAAATTAGCCAGGCGTGGTGACATGCACCTGTAAGTCCCAGCTACTTAGGAGGCTGAGGCAGGAGAATCGCTTGAACCCGGGAGGCAGAGGTTGTGGTGAGCTGAAATCGCGCCACTGCACTCCAGCCTGGTGACAGAGCAAGACTCCATCTCAAAAAAAAAAAAAAAGGCTGAAACAAATGACAAATGGATATGACTGAATCACTGTACCTTTTTGACACAACCTTAAATCTTCGTTTTACTGTTTACTGTATATTATTTGGTACTTCTGGATTCAGTAGTTGGAATAAAAACAAGTTTCTGTATTCAAACATATCTACAGAATGTCAATATAAAATGTATGCATATATACATTTACTATACACATACGCGCACACACACAAGTAGGCAGTTTTCTTATAGCTTTTAGATCTGCTTAATCCACAGACATCTGCAAGCCATTCCCATCTTTTTCAGCAAGAACTGTCCTTCCTTCACACCTGTACGTCCTTCCAAATGGGGGACACAGCTTCAACAGAAGACAGTAAAACCCACGTGCACCAAAAAGTTTACAGAAATGTGTGCTGAGTGATCCGCACTGCCCATGAAGAGGTCCACGCTCAAACATGGCTAATTTGGGGAAAATAAAACAGAGAGTGTGCAACATTGCTGTGCAGATTTGTGTTTTGTATTCCTAGCATGGGAGTTACCATAGAAATAAAAGAGGTAAGTAGTTTAAGAAAAATCCCAGTTGCATGCATCCTGGGGACTGTGAACCAAAGAATGGCCTGAGCAACTCTAGGACTCTTTTTTGCCATGAAGAGAACGATATTTAAATTGGATTTCAACAGAGGAATAACTATCTCTATCAGGAAAAGTCATGTGTTTTACCTTCCACTACCTGAGAGGCAGCCAAACAAAAGACCAAACGTGAGCCTGGGCAATGGGCAACAGGTAGCTGTCGCTTTGCAGTGACACTGGAGGCAGAGGGACCCTCCTTACCTGGGGTGGTGTGCAACTGAGAAAAGAGACAGCAGGAGTTCTCTGCAGGTACATGTGATGAGTGTTTGCTCAACTGAAAATCTAAGCTTAGAGCAATTCCAGAGAGAGAATGCAAGTCTCTACAAGCAGAAATGGCCTGAAGCCATCCTTGCAGCCTAGGAATGGATGGCCACAGAGGCAACACAGGACAGTAACAACCAAAGATGATAATCCAGGCAAAGACAAATTCCTCTGCTGCACCTGGCTCGGGATTTCACCAGATCTTTAGGGACCAAAGTTCACACTAGCCAGACAGTTTTGTGGTATTAGGGCACCTGTATCTGTAATTATACCTAAATTGAACAATACGGTAAACTGCAGTAAACTATGCTATGGATTTAATAATTTTCAATTAATCTTTTTATTGTATTAAAAAAAAAAAAAGGCCAGGCTGGGCACGGTGGCTCACACCTGTAATTCCAGCACTTTGGGAGGCCGAGGCAAATGGATCACTTGAGCTCAGGAGTTTGAGACCAGCCTGGCCAACATGGCAAAACCTCCATCTCTACCAAAAATACAAAAATTAGCTGGGCGTGGTAGGGGGCACCTGTAGTCCCAGCTGCTCAGGAGGCTGAGGCAGGAGAATCACTTGAACCCGGGAGGCAGAGGTTGCAGTGAGCCAAGATCGCGCCATTGCACTCCAGCCTAGGTGACAGAGCGAGACCACCCACCCACCCCCAACTTTTTTTTTGAGACAAAGCCAGAGTTCCAGAACCTTTTCCAATACTGTGACACATGGACAGGGTAGATCTCAGACAGACAATCCACAGTGAGGTTTCTGGCACCCGGGATGTGCAGTCCACACACAGGAACAGGATGTTTCCAGCAGGAGGAGGAAGCACAAGGTTACACAGGCTTCAGAGTCAGGCTGCCAGGGATCAAATCCCAGCACCTCCTTTTTCCTGTGATCGGGCTTGTTCAACTTCTTTGATATCTCTAAACTAGGGATAACAACAGCACCCGCTTGAGACTATTGGGTGGATTGACTGAACTCATCTATGTAAAATGCCCAGCACATAATAAGCTTCATGAGCTGTTATAATTAAGGTCAGTCCTTGAAAAGGCTTAGTGGAGTTTGGGCAGGTGGCTACACGGTGGGAGAGGATCCAGCTGTGCCTGTCAGTCCCCAGCTGCCGGCCACATGGATGCTCCCCACTCCCCTAGCCACCTCTGCCTGTGTACACTTCTGCCACTGCCGCTGCCTCTGCTTCCCTCTCCCTGTTCCAGCCCATCAGGCACACATGTGGAGTTGCACTAATGCCATTCCGCTGCAGCTTTCTGCATGGCCCACACCCATCTTTTCCAGGGTGTCCACTCTCAGCCAGTCAGGATGGTGGTTGCCCATCCTGCAGGGGTCCAGGACCTGTAGCCTGTGTGATAGTCACCAGCAGCAGCTAGTCTATCAGCCACCTCAGTAGAGGCAGGTGACAACAGTGCAGGCTCTTTCATGATGGGAGACTTTGGAATTAGTTACAGATGAGTAAGAGAAACCCATAGTGAGGGAGGGGGTCTTACCTGTTCATTCATCCATTTAACCACCATTTACAGAATGCCCACTGTGTGCCAGTCAGTATCCAGAATTCCCAAAGAGGCACCTAACGAATGGGAATGCATGCAGCCTGACAGTGTGGGTGGCTTGTCACTTACAGCAGCCTCCTGCCCAGGTTTCTTTAAGCCTTTCAAGGACTGACCTTAATTATAACAACAGCTGATGAGTGCTTATGTGCCAGGCATTTTATATGGACGGATTCATTCAGTCCACCCAACAAGTTTGAGCAGGCACTGTTGTTATCCCCATTTCACAGATGAGGAAGCAGACAGCAAAAAAGGCAACCAGGCAAAGTCCCTATCGCCCAACCTACCCAGAAACCAACAGACCCCAGGGCATTTAGAGCTGGAAAGGGCTAGAAAGCTTACCACTTTTTTTTCTTTGAAGTTGAACACTTCTTTGAACGCTTTCTCTAACATCGATTTAAGGATATCTTTGATCTTTGTGGAAACAAAGAAGAATGCTTTAAGACTGCGCTTAGAAATCTGGCCGTTTGGTTTTAAGGTCATTGGCCTCTGCCTACTGTGCTCCTGAATGAATAGCTCAGGACTTCCAGGGCTACCTTTGGGCCAAAAGTTAATAATTTACAGCTGAGCAAGTGTAGGTAAACTGCCACTTTACAGCAAGCTTCTAATCCCTCACTGATCACTTTGAAAATTACAAAGGACATTCACTTCAAGTGTGAGCCAATTCAGAATCAACCTCATGCTAATTTGATATAAGCTGTTCACTGAGGGAAAAAGTCCAAAGGGGGTTCTAACTTATTTTCTAAATGAACATCGTATCAAAATTAAAAATTCAATGACAGCATCTTTTAGCTCAATCATAGTTAAGTATATAATACTGCTGAATTTAAAGTCAGCAGAGATTATCTAGACTTTACTATGAAATATAGATAAGCTGCGCTTTTAAAAGGTGTATTTAAATTACTGATTATAAAAGTAATCCAAGCCCATTTGTGAAAATTTGGAAAATGTGGAAGAGTATAAAGAAAAAAAAAACTACTCATTCTATGAGCACCGAGAGATAAACGTTATCATGTTGGCGCACTTCCTTCTGGCCTTTTTCTCCGGGTACATTTAAGTGTATTTTCATTCTGGTCTATTTATAGGCATTTGTACCTTGCCACTCTTCTTAACATCATGTCACTAAACTAGTCTTTAAAAACAATTTCTAGTGGCTTCATAGTATGTCTTACTATGAAGTAAGTCTCCTGGCATATAGTACATGCAGGAAGACCACAATGTATCAAACCAGCCCCTGACTTTTTCTATTTTCTCCAGTACAGTACACCGGCGTTCACCAGACTATAACATCTGCTTGAATCACATTGTCACACACAAACAGAAACCAAGCAGAGTTAGTAGCAAAAGTCCTAAAAGGTTAGATCCACTGCCAAGCTGGTCATACCATATAAGACAAGCAAAAACATCCTTGGTTATACACATGTGAAGCAAAGTATGATGCTGTGTAATAAGAAATATGTATTTGGCCTCTGGTTGTATTCATCTGTTCTCTCATTGCTATAAGGAAATACCTGAGACTGGGTAATTTATACAGAAAAGAGGTTTAATTGCTTCACAGTTCCACAGGCTGTGCAGGAAGCATGGTGACACATTTCTGGGGAGGCCTCAGGGAACTTACAATCATGGCAGAAGGCAAAGTGGGAGGGAGGCGTTTTCCATGGCAGAAGCAGGAGGAAGAAAGAGGGAGCAGGGAGGTGCTACACACTTTTAAACGACCAGATCTTGTGAGAACTCACTCCAGCACCAAGGGGATGGTGCTAAACCATTCCTGAAGGATCCACCCCCATGATCTAATCACCTCTCACCAAACCCCACCTCCAACACTGGGGATCACAATTCCTATGAGATGTGGGTGAGGATGCAGATCCAAACCATATCACTGGTATACATTTAGTTCCTGATGTAGAGCTCCTGAAACCCTTATAAATAGATAGGGACATTACGTCCCTATCTATTTATATGCATCTTTCGTTCTCATACTTAATCTTTTTTTTTTTTTTTTTTTTTTGAGATGCAGTCTCACTCTGTCACCCAGACTGGAGAGCAGTGGTGCAATTCTGGCTCACTGCAACCTCTGCCTCCTGGTTCAAGCGATTCTCCTGCCTCAGCCTCCCCAGTAGCTGAGATTACAGGTGCCTGCCACCATGCTCAGCTAATTTTTGTATTTTTAGTAGAGACGGGGTATTGCCATGTTGGCAAGGCTGACCTCGAACTCCTGACCTCTAGTGATCTGCCTGCCTTGGCCTCCCAAAATGCTGGGATTACTGACGTGAACCACCACACCCAGCCCTGATACTTAATCTTTGACCCCAGTTCCTAACACAGAGCTCATAAGAGCTCTGTAATTTCCTGAGAGACCGGAGTGTCTGACACAGAGCTGCAAAATCTTTTGGAATCTGTTGGGTAATGGGAGCATCTTTTGTTCTAATGAGGCGACACTTGGTGGGCTCCTCAATAGTCTCCTGATGCGTAGGTGGCTGGTTGCCAGGAAAAGCATCTGATTAGAGGCTGAAACTCTCAACCCCACCCTCTGACCTCTGGGGAGGGGAGAGAGGCTGCGGGTTGAATTGATCACCAATGGTCAATGATGTAATCAATCATGTCTACATAACAGATAAGCTCCTGGTTGCTGAGGTGCCAGGAGGCTGGCACATCTGGAAAGGGCATGGATACTCCACCCCCCTGCCTACATGCCCTACTGTGCATCTCTTCCTTCTGGCTGTTCATCTGTATCCCTTGAAATATCCTTTATAATAAATCAGCAAATATAAGTATTTGCCTAAGTTCTGTGAGCTGCCCTAGTAGATGAACTGAGCCTGAGAAGGGGCGATGGGAAGGCAAAGTTAGAGACAGTCAGTCAGGAGCACAGGTCACAATCTGGCGATTTAGGTTGGCATCTGAGGAGAGAAGCAGTAGTCTCTTGGGACTGAGCCCTTAACTTGTGGGATCTGACACTACTGCCAGGTGGGCAGCGTCAGAACTGAACTGAACTACACAGCTGGTGTCTGCTGGAGAATTGCTTGGTGTGTGTGTTGTGGGGGGTGCGGAATCTCCACATATCTGGTATCTGAAGTGTTGTGTTGAGTGGTGTATCAGAGTAGGAAGAACACCTCGGTTCTTCCCATCTCTAATGGCTGGTATCTGCTGGGGAACGGATTGGCTGCTGGTGTGGAGAAATCCTCACGTTTTAGAGACCACGGAGGAAGTGATCTCGATTAGAATACGAAAAACACTTTGGTTTTTTCCTATCTCTTACAGATCAGAGGAAGAGGAAGGGTGGTGTATCTTCATGAAACTACTAACCCAAACCCAGAACACAGCCATCTCGCTACTAAAGTAAGTCAAAAGCGCTTGGGAAATTCACAAAGGAAGGACACCAGAAAGCAGGTGGCACATAGCTCAGACATAAACCCCTGCAGAAGTTCGTGGGGCAAATGGGTCCCTGCAGCTCCTAGTGTGGACTCTCCCATTTTCCAAGGGCAGATGTTCACAAACTTGGGGCTCAGGACAAATACTCAGGGTTATTTCCCTTGAAGTGACACATTAACTTCATTCATTTTAAAGAAAACGTCTGATAAATGCCCAAGTCTGAAAAACTGATTTGTCAGTCGCTCTTTTAAGTAAAAGTGCAAAAGTAAATAAATAAATAGAAATTTTAAAAATAGGCCAGGTGCAGTGGCTCACGCTTGTAATCCCAGCACTTCAGGAGGCCAAGCCTGGTGGACGACTTGAGCTCAGGAGTTCGAAACCAGCCTGGCCAATATGGAGAAACACCATCTCTCCCAAAAATACAAAAATCAACTGGGTGTGGTGGTGTGTGCCTTGGGAGGCTGAGGGGGGAGGATCACCTGAGCTCAGGAAGTCAAGGCTGCAGTGAGCAGTGATCATGCCACTGCACTCCAGCCTGGGTGATGGAACAAGACCCAGTCTTAAGTAAATTAATTAATTAAACTAAGTAAAAGTGATGTTCCATGAAAATAGTGGCTAGTTCCATTCATTACTCAAAAAAAAAAAAAGATTTTTTTTTCCTGAAAAATAATGATCTCTCAGTGTCCAGAGGCACTTTATCCATACTTCTCATTTTATTACAAAGAATATTTTTAAAAAGTAAGGTTTTTTTAATATTCTCAAAAAATACCAGAAAGTAGGTGGCCCATTGCTCAGACAAGAATCCCTGCAGCACAGTCAGGGTTTAATGACATTAATACTGCTTCATCAAGGCCACTCTCAAGTGAAACTGACTCTTTTCCTTTTTTACTGCACATGGTGGGAGGGGAAGATCAGGACGGCCGCTAGTGGCTGTGCCACTGCCTTGACTCACACCAAGACACAAGCAGTTTCGTCCACCTCTGCTTTTGCACCATTCGGGCAACTGTCAACAGTGAAAACAACAAAAGCATCTAAGTACTACCATGAAAAGTGGTTTGGCCTTAAAGACCCTCTGGTCTTGTAGACTCCCGGCAGTCCACAGACCATGCCTTGAGAATAGCTGTCCCAGACGGCAGGAAAACTAAAACTTCAGGATGGGTTTTCATGGTTTTATTTTTGTTTTTTTTAACAAAACAATAAGTACACAGATAATCTCAAAACATCTAAGCGTGTCTAAACGACCAAAGATTGCTCTGTTTTTAAAGACTTAAGAATTTGCAAGCATGGCTGCGCGCAGTGGCTCATGCCTGTAATCCCAGCATTTTGGCAGGATCCTTGTCCCCAGGAATTCAAGACCAGCCTGGATAACATAGAAAGAATCTATCTTAAAAAAAAAAAAAAAAAAGCCAGATGTTGGTGCTACAGGGGCACAACTATACTCTCAACTACTTAGGAGGCTGAGGTAGGAGGATCGCTTGAGCCCAGGAGGTTGAGGCTGCAGTGAGCCATGACTGCACCACTGCACTTCAGCCTGGGCGACAGGGCAAGACCCTGTCCCCAAAACAAAACAAAAACAGAATTAACAAAGAATATATACAATTATCAAACATGGAAAACACTAAGTCTATGCACAGATCAGTTCACTCAGGCTCTGTGGGTGGGTAAGGGCATCTCTAAGGCAAAGCAAAAGCAAACTCCTTTCCAGAGTAGAGCGCACACATGAAAAAGTAATTTACTGGTTAAATTCAAAAGTTCAGCTACCTGGCTGGGCAAGGTGGCTCACGCCTGTAATCCCAGCACTTTGGGAGGCCAAGGTGGGCGGATCGCCTGAGGTCAGGAGTTTGAGACCAGTTTGGCCAACATGGTAAAACCCTGTCTCTACTAAAAATACAAAAATTAGCCAGGCGTGGTGGTATATGCCTGTAGTCCCAGCTACTCGGGAGGCTGAGGCAGGAGAATCGCTTGAACCTGGGAGGTGGAGGTTGCAGTGAGCCAAGATCGCGCCACCACACTCCAGCCTGAGTAACAGAGTGAGACTCTGTGTCTCAAACAAACAAACAAACAAACAAAAAGTTCAACTACCTAACAATGTCAATGAATTGGAAGGGAATTTACATAACTGCTCTCAGAAACCAAAAATAACAATATTTTTTAAGCTAAGGTGTAATTTTCTTATATTGAAGTGTTTATTTAGCAGTTTCAGCAACTGCAAAAGATCCCTCAAACAAGGAAAAGCTATAATGACTTAGTCCAGTTTTCAGTGACAAGCAACACAGACCAGCCACGTCTGAGTTTCCATTTGTGAGTTCATTCATGGGAAATCTTTTTGCAGTGTTCACAGTATTCATCATGTACAAATATTCCTCATATAAATAGGAAAAAGCACCCCCAAATAATGAAAACACAAACAAAAAAATCATTAATCAAAAAAAAAATCTCTGTTGGTATCACCTATAAAATTAAAGAGAGATTCCCAAGGTAGAAATCCATTAATATATTTGCTATAAAGTTTCGTGAAAGGGACTGGGGAGATACTGAACCAGTCCTCACCTTCACTCCAAGCCTGGCATAGCACCTGGCACTAGGAGGCCAACAGCTGGTACTTGTTTATTGAACAAAGGAATGAACACACAAATGAACGAGTGAACAAAGTAGATGATCACAGACCAGCAGGATCTACTAACTGAGTCTGATTTCTTCTCTTTTATTTATTTATTTATTCTTTGAGACGGAGTCTCACTCTGTCGCCCAGGCTGGAGTGCAATGGCGCGATCTCGGCTCACTGCAAGCTCCACCTCCCAGGTTCATGACATTCTCCTGTCTCAGCTGGGACACAGGCGCCTGCCACCACGTCTGGCTAATTTTTTTGTATTTTTTAGTGGAGACGGGGTTTCACCGTGTTAACCAGGATGGTCTCGATCTCCTGACCTTGTGATCCGCCCACCTCAGCCTCCCAAAGTGCTGGGATTACAGGCGTGAGCCACCGCACCCAGCCCTGAGTCTGATTTCTATGTGGAGCTCTCAGAATATTGAAGACTTCTGATTTTATCTATCTAAAATACAAGCCTATTTTCAAATACAGAATTTTGAGAGGTTGATAGTTTCTAATACTTCCAATTCATCTGAGAGAGTGACAACATATATTGTACAGAGCTATCAGGTATACTAATGCAGGCAACAGGCATTGGCTTTCCTAAGTTTTTCCATCCCTAGAAAAATAATCTATCATAAATGCTAATTCATCAATGGAATAGACATGGTCCACAGGAGTCCAAGACAAGGAGGTGTCACCTGCCTTGTATGCAAAAATAGAGAAGGCACAAGTTACACATGGTACCCCCTAAGGCCTCACAGAAGCATCCACGACTTTCAACAAGTGAACTTGAGGAGAAAGGGAGAACGAACCCCTAAGTCTTATTCACCCCCTGCCTCCATCCCATCCCAGCCCTGGTATGTTCTGTCTTTCATGAGTGGACGTCACAATGCTTCCTAAACTCCCTCAAGCCTTTACTTACAAGAGGTAACTCAAAAACTTACCAAAAAGTTAAGGTTTTCTGATAACTGACAACCACTATTTATTCTTCTTCTTCTTTTTTTTGAGACTGGGGAGGGAGTGCGATGACGCGATCTCAGCTCACTGCAACCTCCGCCTCCCAGTTCAAGCGATTCTCCTGCCTCAGCCTCCTAAGTAGCTGGGATTACAGGCGCACACCATCACGCCCGGCTAATTTTTGTATTTTTAGTAGAGACAGGGTTTCATCGTGTTGGCCAGGCTGGTCTTGAACTCCTAGCCTTGTGATCCACCCACCTCGGCCTCCCAAAGTGTTGGGATTACAGGTGCAAGCCACCGCGCCAGGCCAACAACCACCATTTCAATCAAAAGTGCTATACTTCCCACACATCAAATCAACTAATGAGCAGCAAATTATTTGTTGCTGACCTTCTCTTTTTCTGCTCTTATTACTGCTGAAGGTAAAATGAAATGAAGACTTGTGCTAAAAATGCATGGAGTAAGACTATAACCAATTTTTTAAAAAGCTAGATAAACCAAACAACGCAAAAATAGGTAACAGAAGATTGACATAGACAGTCCCAGTTAGACAAGCACACGCAAACATATACACGGTGCTTTAATGCCTAAGCTGGATTTTATGTCATTGATTCAAATTAGTTGACACGGATTAAATGTATTCCCTCATTTTTACAAACTAGTTTTCAAAGCTCAAGTTACAATATTTGACAACCTTGAGACTAAAGTAATGCCCTAAAATGCAGTTCTCTAAATTATACCATTACAAAGGTACTAATTAATTAACAGTCAATGAAATATAGTCAATTCAATCTCATAGCCAGAAGGTCTAAAAACACTGGATAATTGGATTGAAATTCTTTTCCTTCCAAATATTCTTTTTCTCAAAATTTCAGTTTATCTGCAAATAACATGCCATCAACCTATAGTTGCCTTGGACAACCTATTTTGATTACAGCATCTTTTCCAGTAAATCTTTCTTATGCTGTATATCATCCATCTATCCAAAAGAGATACAGAAAGTGAATTAGTGTCAATGCCAATTTTTATAATACGTAATTGAGCATAACCTCCATGGAGGATGGGTGGTTCCAACAACAAATTACATAAATGCTCAAATCCTTACCCAACCTATTTCAAAAAGACGAATTTCAGCTTTTATGGAAGCAATGATTTTAAATTGCTTATCTGTTATTTCTAAGAAACACACATAAAAATCTATACCTATGTTACATCCAAACTTTCAATGGGGCTTGCAATGTTCAAGAATAAACACCATAATCCTTGGCAAGTTAGAAAATCGTAAAATTCTGTTAATGAACCATAAAATACAACACTTTTTTAAACTAATATGCTAATTTAACTGTAAAGAAAAGGAAATCTACTTTTTTTAAACAAAAAATGCAAAACATTTTTCAGAGTAGCAGAATCACATGAACTTCAAATGTGCATATACAAACTATATTTTCAGTCTAGCACAATTCCTGGGATATATTTAGGTCCAAATAAATAATGCATAGATGGTGCATTAGTCCATTTTCACACTGCTGTAAAGAAATACCTGTGACTAGGTAATTTATAAAGAAAAGAGGTTTAACTGGCTCACGGTACTGCAGGCTGTCCAGGAAGCACAGTGGCTTCCGCTTGGCTTCTGGGGAGGCCTCAGAAAACTTACAATCATGGCAGAAAGCAAAGCCAGAGCAAGCTTTCTTGCAGGCACAAGTGTCAGGGGAAGATTCTACACACTTTTAAACCACCAGATCCCCGAGAACTCACTATCACAGTAACAGCCCAAGGTGATGGTGCTAAACCATCCACAAAGGATCCGCCCCCATGATCTGATCACCTCCCACCAGGCCCCACCTCCAACACTGCGGATCACAGTTCCACATGAGATTTGGGTGGGGCACAGATCCAAACCTTTTTAAGATGGATAAAACCAATGAAAAAAAAAAAAAGGTTGGCTAAACACTACAATTCATAAATTTACTCATACTTCAACAAGGTGTCCACTGAACAAGCAAAATATTAGTTGCTCTGAATCTATGCAATGATGTAAAAATATTAAAACCCAGGCTTTCATTTTAAAGCAACGAAGAGTGTCTAGAGATCACACGGGAAAGACCTCTTTAGAAGTGCAATCGTTTTCTCAAAATTAGATTTCCTGGAAAGGAAGTGTCCTCTACAGATCAAGAAGTTGCCAGCAATTCGCAGTCCCTTAGAAGCAGACAGGAGCTCTTTTCTCCAGGCGTGGTAAAACTCTGCACTAAGCTGACATCCCTCTCTCACCTGGCAGACAGTGCAGGGCATGGCAAACGGGTGGAAAAGAATGAAAGTAGATGGCCGTGTAATTTTACCTACCTGGTATCAGGCTCCAACCACCCAAACGGATTAGCCCAACTGATCGAATGCATTCTTTAAATTTTAAGTTCTCACTGCCATCCAACTTCAGCACAAAGGATTCATATCCACCAGTATCTTTTCTATGACATTAAAAACAAAAAAAAAACCTGGAAAAGCTACAATGCTTCATGAAGCTGCCTGGGCAGCGTTTTCTGCCCTGCCATAGACTCTTGGCAAAGGAGGCTGTGTATTTTCCAGGCATGATACAGAAAGTGATAATTAGCCACCTGGGAACCAGTTTTATTTTGGATTCCAGACAGACCCTTAGGTGATCCAGATAAGCCTTTTGTTCATGGAATGTTGTCAGCATCTGTACAATGGGGATCTTTTTATAAAGAACTTTAAGAGCATCCAATGAAACTTTCTTTTTAGAGCAAGTCTTCATAGTAAAGCAACTAAACCCATAAATAAGTCACATTTTTAATTCAAAGCTGCTTTCCCTCCCCCATCCCATTCTTTAATGGGAGACCTGTAATTAAAATGAGCAGAAATCAATGTACTGAAACCCAGAGGCAAATTTTTGTTATCCCGTCTTCCTAGACATCTGTAGCAAGGGATTCGGGGTGTGTTTGGAAACTGGCAATCATTCTAATGGGCTTCTGCCAGCTCCCATCACTCAACCCACTAACTCGATGATGACAGAGCAAACTGGGGCAGGCATTCAAATCTGACAGCTGGCTGGAGAAAAGGGAAGGAAGCCACATTTTTTAATGAAAAGATGAAAATAATGTATTCCATTTTTCCTCCACACCAACCATAATAATTGTCCACAGGAAGCCCCTGAAGCCCACTAATAGGAACACAGCCACAAGAAACTTGGCAGAGTCCAGCAAAGCATATTCTCCTACCAAAATGCTTGACTTTTTCAAGTTAAAAAAAAAATTGCCAATGAAGAGCACAGATAGCCATCTGCCAAGAACCTTCCATCTTCTCCATTCAGGCATTTGTACCTATTGGGAAGGATTAATTGTACATGTAAAGTAATAGGGATTGAATGATTGGATTATAAACCCTTAGAGAAACATGCTTTGCCTACCAGGAACTTCTAAATTTACATTTTAAAGCCAACTAAATCTTTAAATGTCTACTCTATCTGTGAAATTCAAATAGCAATTACACAAGGGTTGGGTTTTTTTTTCTCCCTATTATTAATGAATATGCAGCAACAGAAAACGGATGCTAGAAGATCTAGTGGTACCACTAAATATAGGTAGTGTTTTCCAAGGAAAGCAAGGGCTGGACCCGATCCAGAGAGCATCACAGGGTTGTGGACAGCCCGTGGATTAGTCTGAGGAAAGCAGAGGGACAATGCTGGTTGTGAGTTCCAGTTCAACATCACTTTGCCAATGCACCATTTTCAATAAAATGAGAAGTGAGCAGAAAACTCTGGGTTTAAGTAATGGCACTTCAGGGACAGCAGGTTCACCAGCTGTGAAATCCCCACGGCCTTCAGGCAGCTTCATTCCCACACCTGCCTCACGTGTGGAGTGCAAGCAGTGTCGGCACCTTGGGGAAGTGAACAGAGACCAGCCCATGGACAATCACTGTGCTCTGCCTTCTCTCCTGATGGGAGAGAGAGGGGCGGGCTGAAATCCCAGGAAGAGCGGTTTCAATCCCATCAAAAAGGCCTACCCCTCTCTTGGCCGGGCACAGTGGCTCACACCTGTAATCCCAGCACTTTGGGAGGCCGAGGCGAGTGGATCACTTGAGATCAGGAGTTTGAGATCAGCCTGGCCAACATGGTGAAACCCCGTCTCTACTAAAAACACAAAAATTAGCCGGGCGTGGTGGCATGCGCATGTAATCTCAGCTACTCAGGAGGCTGAGGCAGGAGAAATGCTTGAACCCAGGAGACAGAGGTTGCAGTGAGCCGAGATCGTGCCACTGCACTCCAGCCTGCACTACAGAGTGAAACACTGTCTCAAAAAAAAAAAAAAAAGGCCTACCATCCTTTCTAGCAGCCAGCATGGGAGTGTGTGGAACAGAGACTGCGGAGCCAAGGCAGAAGATTTGGGGTGAATAACAAGTTTGGTGCTTGCCTTGCAGCCTTGCTTCTTCGTATTTGGGTAGTTGCTAACAAGACAAACAGGTCCCAGCAATTCTCAAACGTTATTGCTAAGGACTAAGGGACAAGCTTGCTGCTAACTTCCTGAGGCTTGTAAACAGTAATCTGCCAAAAATAAGTAAGTAAAAGAACAAGAACTAAAGACATAAACACTAAGAATAGTACCCAACCGCCCTTGGCACTTTGGGCAGCGTAACGCTGCAATGTATTATCATAGGAAGCTTTCCCCTCCGCCGCCCCCATGAAGGAGTCAAGAATAGGAACCAGCTACTTGGCCAGGATTATTTGAAATTTGACGTTCCTAGAAGCAGAGGAGATTTCCTGTAGAGGCTTTTCTAGCGAGACAAAGTGAAAACTACCAACAAACATTTCCTGGGCTTCTCCTAGAACGAGGTCCTGCACAGGATACTGTCATGCAAATTAATATTCGTCCCTCTCTTTCCAGGCACCCAGGAATTGTAGTTTTCTGTGCAACAGAGATTGGGGAGCTAAGGCTGAGGATTCAGGGTGAATAACAAGTCTGGTGCTTCTCTGCAGAACAGCCAGCTGACTTTTGAAGTTGATTCCTCCAACATGATGAAGCGTATGTAGCTCGGGAAAAACGGCAGCTGGCCTTAAATCATATAGCATAAGCAAAGGGCTCTTCCCTGGACTATGTCTCATTTACTATTTGAATAAACAAAATTCAACAACCTGAACAATAAATAATAAGGGAATCTGCTGGATCCACTGAAAAGTAATGCTTACTTATTCAAATTTATTATGCCCCATTTCCCCATGCATTACATTTAAACCTCTGATTTTTTAAAAGAATAACATTATTGAAAACTAATGTTATGCTTCAAAGCTCTATTACTTGAACTGTTCATAAATGGATTTATGGCTACTGCTGAGTTCTGTGAAAGACTGTATTGTATGCCTTCTCCTTCAGTTTCACCAAGACTATTAATAAAGATATCCCTACATCAACATTTGCCCTCCTGCAGGGAGCTAGGTATTCATACCTGAAAAAAACTTTCACTTAAATTGCTTTAATGGGTTTTAAGTAAAACACTACTCCCAGTGATTTATTTTTCCCTTTGATTGGCCAAGGATTTGAATTATAGCTCACAGGGTAAATTCATAAATAATCATGCTAGCACCTTATTTAGGAGCTATAATGCAATAGGAGCTGCAGGTTTCTATCTGCCCATTGTTGAAGCCTCCTAAACATTACAGAGCTGTGTATGTAGGTGTGTATGGAATAATACATCGTCCAATATATAGGCATCTCTGTCTCTCCCACTAAATCAGGGTCAGGAATGATATCTCCTTTGTAGACTAAATTGGAAACCAGGTATATTTCAGAGACTAATAGGAGCTTCTTAGCTTTTAAAATATGTAATATTAAACCACATTGCAACAATTTCAATATGTCCCCAGCATAAGATTTCTCAACACAAGTCACCAAGAATGGAGGGCATGCTATCGTTTAAGTCACTGGACTGAAAATAACCCAAACATAGAGTAGATTCTTAATATAACACTGTTAAAATAACAGAATGTCACATACTCAATGACAGCTCAAACCGTGATAATAAAGAAACCAATCAATCCATAAATGTGACTAAAAGGACCACCTTGTGCAGAAAAGAAACCAAAACCACTGTTCTTGCAGGAGGCAGAGCCAGGACAGGCTCCAATATTTAGGAGCTTTCTCTATCCAACTCTGTTTACTGTCCCTATTTTTCCCTTATGATTAAACTTTTCATCTTCATTTAAAAAAACGAATTTCACAAAGCTTTCAGCCCATCTCTTCCAGTGTCTTCTAGAACTTGGTTCTATTAATTATTCCTTCTTTACCCTAAATCTTCAACTTCTCCCTCAAAACCAGCAAACATCTCAGTGCTCTGGTAAATGGTGACATCTACACAGGTTATGAGAAACTGGGCTCTCTTATTGCTGGTGTCACCCAGAGCCACTTGACATCCTTGTACCTCAGTTTCTCATTCATAACACTGGGAACAGTAATTGTCCCAACACCTCAGACTTGTTGGATGGATTTGATGAGCTCTTTGATATATAGCTGTTGGATGTAGGTGATATGGAGCAAGCCCTCCAAAATGTCAGCTACTTTAATTATCAACAACCTCTTCCCTTGCCCTGTAACATGCTCAAGTCTCTCATATTCTTAAAAAAAAAAAAAAATTTCTTGGCCTCTTTTTCACTTTTCTCTCTTTCCTTCTAAGTTTCCTGAAGGAGTACTCCATAGTCACTCTACTGCCATTACAAACATTTACCTGAAATTAGTTTCCCACAACCACCAAGCTCCTAAAACCGCCTGGGCAAAGGTCCTAAGGATCTTCACACAGCCTGGTATCTCCACACTGCCAAACTTATTCAGTCTTTGTATCTTGACACTGCCAAGTGACTCCATCTTTACATTCTAAGACCTCTTTTGCTACATCTGAAGTTCCTGACCACTCACTCATTCTGGAACCTTTCTACTTTCCCCAGCCCCTGAGACACGACTCCCTCTTGGTCCACCCCGATTCTCATTCTCCAGCTCCTTGGTGGGCTGCTCCTTTTCTTTGTGCCCCTCCAACATAGGGGATGGATCTGCTTTCATAGTTTTAACTACTGCATACATGTAATAAGAACCAAGAGTGTGTCTCTATCTGAATCTGTCAAATTTGACTCACAAACCCAAGGTGAACTGGACATCACCATTTGTGTCTTCTACAGACACATCAAACCCAAAATGTCCAAAAGGGAATTGATCCTGTCCACCCTCAGTGTCTATTCTTATATTCCTAATTTCAGATCATGGAACCATTGCCAGAAATCTGTGGGTTATCTTCAATGTTCCCTCTGTCTCACCACTCATACACTTAACCGGCATATGGCTACTAATTTTTTGAAGTATTTGGCAGGTTTTCTCCCTTCTCCTCATTCTTACTACCACTGCCCTAGTTCATTCCTTATCTCACTTGAACTTTCACAAAAACCTCTTACCTAATCTCTCTGCCTCCACCTCCACATTGCCCTCAGAGTGGTCTGCAGAGAGCACAAAGCCATCCACATCACTGAATGCGTCATGAGCTTTCCATCAATGATTGCATAAAAACCACGTTCTCTGACATACATCCAGCCAACTTCTTTGGCCTCACCTTCTGCCTATCATCTCCCTGAATGTCATGTCCACTTGGCATCATGCCACCTATGGTTTCCTATACAGGCTTTCCAATTGCTCAAAGTGGGTCCAGCCGCAGGCACTCCACTCACACTTCCCAGGTTAGCAGGTGAACTCCTACCATCTTCCAAATTCAGCTCTGGCTTTACCTGCAAGAAGCCTTCTTTATCCCACGTCACAAGCTGACCTGGTTTAGTGCTTCCTTTCCTCATCCCTCACCTGGGCTCCTATGGCAACCTATGGCCACCTTCCTTTGCCACTTCATTTGCCCATTCCTACAAAACGTGGCTACTTCTCATCAGTCCCTTGAGGGCGGGAACTGTGTTCTGGTTATCTTCATGTTCTCAACTGCCACACAGTAGGACTCATTATTAACTGAACTGAGAATATTTGTACTAAATTATAAGCAAAAAGAAACACCCCAAATACTTAAAGAAGAACAATGCCTGGAATAGTTTTGTACAACCAGTATTCTGAGATAGGTATCAATATGGACATATATGGTATACTCATCCTCCCCTGGGGAGTAAAGCAGCAAACATAGATAAATCACTCATCACAATATTCGTTTATAACCATGAAGAAAAGCTTGACATAATAAACTATAGATAGTCTTCATGCCCATTAGGATGGCTACTGTTTCTAAAAGGTGTTGGCAATGATGCAGAGAAATTGGAACCTTTGTGCACTGTTGCTTAGACTGTAAAATGGTTGTAACTACAATGGAAAATTGTACAGAAGCCCCTCAAAAAATTAAATAGAACCATCATGTAATCCAGCAATCTCAATTCTGGCTATCTATCCTAAAGAATTGAAAGCAGGGTCTCAGAAATATTTGTACACCCGTGTTCATAGCCACACTACTCAAGAGTAGCCAAGAGGTGGAAGCAACGAAGAGTTGTTGTTTGATAGGCAGACAGTTTCAGTTTTGCAAGACGAAAAGTTCTGGAGGTCTGTTTCAAAAGGTGACTATAGTTAACCCAGGCATGGTTGCTCATACCTGTAATCCCAGCACTTGGGGAGGCCAAGGCGGGGGGATCACTTGAGGTCAGGAGTTTGAGACCAGCCTGGCCAACATGGCAAAACCGCATCTCTACTAAAAATGCAAAAATTAGCTGAGCGTGATGGCACACACCTGTAGTCCCAGCTACTCAGGTGGCTAAGGCACGAGAATTGCCTGAACCCATGAGGTGGAGGTTGCGGTGAGCCGAGATTGTGCCACTGCACTCCAGCCTGGGCGACAGAGCTAGACTCCATCTCAAACAACAACAAAAAAAGGTGAATATACTTAACACTACTACCAAACCGTATGTGTACAAGTGGTTAAAACTGTAATTTTATTCATTGACAGATTAAAAAAATAGAATGATGTTGAAGATCCCTAACACAAAAATCTGAAATCTGAAATGCTCCAAAATTCGAAACTTTTTAAGTACCAACATGATGCTCAAGGAAATGCTCATTAGAGCATTTCAGATTTCTGGATTAGGGATGCTCAACCTGGAAGAATTATGCAAATATTCCAAAATCTAAAAAAATCCCCAATCTGAACGATTTCTGGTCCCAAGCATTTCAGATAAGGGATATTCAATGTACATATCCATATATATAATGTTATATTATTCAGCCCTAAAAAGGAAAGGAAGCCTGTCACATGCTACAATGTGGGTGAGCCTGGAGGATAGTACGCTAAGTGAAACAAGCGAATCACAAAAAGACAAATACTGTATGAGTCCATTTATGAGTTAGTTAAAGCAGTCAAATTCATAGAAACAAAGTAGAATAGTAACTGCCAAAGCCTAGGAGGAAGAGGAAACCAAGAGCTGTTGTTTGATAGGCAAACAGTTTCAGTTTTGCAAGATGAAAAAGTTCTGGAGGTCTGTTTCAAAAGGTGAATCTACTTAACACTACCAAACTGTAGGCTTGCAAGTGGTTAAGATTGTAATTTTTATGTTAGGCGTCTTTTACCACAGTTTTTTGTATAGATTTAAAACTGTAGATTGAAATTTTGAAAAACTTAAAAGGAATACCCAAATTTTCATTTACTGCTTTAAAACAAATGCTGTCAGCCAGGTAATCCCAGCACTCTGAGAAGCCAATGTGGGCGGATCACTTGAGCTCAGGAGTTCAAGACCAGACAATGGGGCGAAACCCCATCTTCTACAAAAAAATACAAAAATTAGCCGGGCATGGTATCCCACTACTTGGAAGGCTGAGATGGGAGGATCAACTGAGCCCAGGAGGTTGAGGGTACAGCGAGCCGCGATCGCACCACTGTACTCCAGCCCGGAAGACAGAGCAAGGCCCTGTCTCAAAAAAAAAAAAAAAGAAAAGAAAAGAAAAGAAAATGCTGTCTACCACGTGGTGCATCAATATCCACAGCATCATTCCTCTGTGCTTTCTACAGCCAAACTGCCCATATATTTCTTCTCTAAATTGGATCTTAATCTACATGAGAAAATGCAGAACCAGTAAATACAAAAATCGAGCATTAAATAAAATTAAGTCTCTCGAAAGAGAAGTTCGATTTTTAAAGTAAACATCATCACTCTGTCTGCCCAGTGCACTAAAATCTCTGGAAGCTTTTAGCAGCAGCAGGATCCTAATTGCATAACCTTGTTTCCAATGAGTGAGAAATTATGCTATAATTTTACTTATCAAAAGAACATATGAGTAGCGCGACACCACCCACCTCCCCATCATCCATCTGCCTTTCTCGTTCATTAATTACATATGCTTCCGACTCTTCCTTTCTGATTACCCTGAACACTAACACTTACTCTCCAAATGGGGACTGTTCCCTCTCTGTCTTGCTTCCAAATTGTCTGATTAAACCACACTCCTCACAGCTTCTAATCCTACGGTTACCCAGGGAGCTTTCCTTCCCCAATCTTACTCTCTCCACACCAAAATGCCTTCCTCACTCCAACCATCACTTAGTTCTTTGCCACTTAACTTTTTCAGCTAATCTTCCAAATTAGGCCATCACCAACTTTGATTTTTCTCGTAAGATGTTTAAAGCCATCATGAGCCACTATTCACTTCAAAAGTGTGGTTGGGTTTTGAGTCTATTATTGTATGACCACCACCTTGTTTCTTCAGTTTCCCTCTAGGGGTATAAATCGTGTCTGCATGTGGCAGATAGAATCTCTGGGCTGGAATCTTCATGGTTTTAAGCGTTACTCTGATTTTAGTCTGTTTCATTTCCTTCCAGGTCTCAGAGATATTGAGCTTGGACTTCGACCATGGGTTCTGGAGTCCATTCAATTCCCAGCCTTGGCCATTCCTGGCTGTGTAATTTCAAGGAAATTACCTAAACACTCTGAGTTTTGATTCTATCGTCAATAAAATGAAGGAAATGCTAGCATTTGCCATGTACATTGACGTAGGGATTAATCATGGAAATAAAGAGTTGAGGTCCATGTCCTGGTACAGAGACTCAAAAAATCCTCAGTGATGGTAGATGCCAGCTCCCTTGGGGAAGGAAATATGATGGCTCTACTTCTTTGGAGTTTAGACGATGTCACAGAGCCTTATCCTGAGGAGCTCCCTGACTCTGCAGAGGCCATGAACAATGTCACAAACAGAGTTGGACGACAGTGGTGCCATCAGGATGCAGGCATCAGCACTGTATCCTGAATAATGGTACCATTAAGAGTAACTCCCCTTGAATGGCTCACACCCCCCATGACACATTACAGACTACATGTCTTGATGTTACCACAAATCTCTAGAGGCCCTTGATGTATTCAAGTCTTCTATGTAATAAGTCACAAAACTAGTGCTGAACTTAGCTGAGTTGGAAAAAAAAAGAAAAAGGGCAACGACAAACCACCTGTGACCCAGGCACCCAGCATCTCTCAGAAAGACATTTGCCCTTAAGTCAAAGGCAAGAACTCCAAGACAAGCTAAAAAAGAAAAACAGAAAACATTTTTAAAGATATATCTTTTCTTCCTTAAAGTCCTGCATCAAAATGACACATCCACCATCTATCAAATTAATAAATTCCCTTAAAATTATAAATCCAGCATGGTCTAGACTGTGGGGCAAAAGGCACTCACACCCCAGGGGTGAAAATGTAATCTTGCACTAGGTTTTTAGAGGGTAACTTGGCAACAAATATCAAAAGCCCTAAAAAAAAAAAAAAAAAAAAAAAGTCTACATTGGGGCCGGGCATGCTGGCTCATGCCTGTAATCCCAGCACTTTGGGAGGCTGAGGGAGGTGGATCACCTGAGGTCAGGAGTTCGAGACCAGCCTGGCCAACATGGAGAAACCCTGTCTCTACCAAAAATACAAAAATTAGCTGGGCATGGTGGCAGGCACCTGTAGCCCCAGCTACTCGGGAGGCTGAGGCAGGAGAATCGCTTGAACCTGGGAGGCAGAAGTTACAGTGAGCCAAGATTGTGCCACCACACTCCAGCCCGGGTGACAGAGACAGACTCTGTCTCAAAAAAAAAAAAAAAAAGTCTTGATTGTTTGACTGAATGATTGCTTCTACCAGTTTTTACTGCAATAATTAGATATTCATATAAATATGTATGTAGAAAGATATTCATGGCAGCATTACTTATAATAATGAAAAATAAAAAACAACAATAGAGGGTGAATTAAAGATTAAATTAATGACAGGGTGAGGCATGGTGGCGGGTGCCTGTAATCTCAGCTACTTTGGAGGCTGAGGCAGGAGAATCACTTGAACCCAGAAGGCAGAGGTTGCAGTGAGCGGAGATCGCGCCACTGTACTCCAGTCTGGGCAACAGAGCGAGACTCTGTCACGAAAAAAAAAAAAAGAGAGAGAATGAATGACAGAACATTCACAAGGAAAAATATTACACAGCCATTTAAAAGCTAAATTCTTGAAAAAATAAGAAAATGTGAAAATACCCATGACAAGTGTAAAAAGCAGCATAAAACTATGTAAAAACTACATTACCAAATACACATCTAAAGGTACAAGGAAAAAAAAGACTGTAAAGATATGACATTATGGATGATTTATTCTCTTTCAAATTGGCTCCAAAGAACATATATGACTTTTACACGTGAAGGAAAAGGCAAATGATTTTTAGAAAAATTTTGCCTAGTGTTTGCTAGCAGTTTTTACCACACTCCTTCCCACAAGTCTAATTTTCACACACACAAAATACTCTAATGTTTTCCAAAACTTCCTTCATAAACTGACTCTAAACCAACTCCTGCATTTGCAGCTGAACCTGAAAAACTCAGATGGAAATTATTCTAATTTCATTCAACAAGTAGCATTTCACCCACCCAAAGACTGAGTAGGTGAGAGAAGAACCATACTTAGCAACCATATCCTTAGCTTTAAACTTAATAGTTACAATATTCAATTAAAAAAAAACAGTTTAAACCCATATTGAAATAATGCTAAAAATAGACATGCTGCCTGTGCCAATTATTTTCCCTAGTGGGAGACTTTCCAGGTTAAACATCAATGTTGGTGGAATTCCTTCCCATAATTAAGGAAAGAGTGAAAAAGAAGGAACCTGCAACACCTACTTTCCTGTACAGGAAAGAAGATCTCTGACAAAATGTAGGCCCTGGAAACCCCAAAGCCTTCTCTCAAAGACTATAAGGATCTCTCTCCACCGTCTCCTCCTATAATGTTGAAGGATTTCTCATTGCCTGTCCTTGGAGAATCCCATTCAGTGTGCACACAGCAAAACTGCTGTTAAAAAATCAGCTGAAATCTGGATTAAAATAATAATTTACCTTGATGTATGAGCACATTAGCAGCAAACAAAACACAACATAGATCAGTGGTAGGAACTGTTCCTTGTGCTTAGTTAACAGGACTTTTCTTAAAGATAACCATGCAATCTAAAGTGGACCTGTACCACCGCCCCCAAGCACTAAGTCTGTGCTAGCCAAAGCCACTAGCCAAGTTTGCCTACTGAGTATGTGAAATGTGGTTAATGCAAGTTGAGGTGTGCTCTAAGTATAAAATACACACCAGATTTAGAAGACTTAATGCAAAGAAAATGCAAAATATCTCAATTATTTATATATATTATAATGGTAACATTATGAACATACCGGTTATAAGTTACATTAAGTTAGTTTCCCTCACTCTTTACTTTTCAAAATGTGGCTACTAGAATATTTAAAATTGCACATCTTGCATTGGATCTCCATTCCACTCTGCTGTTCTAAGCCATCATCACATTGTTTATCTTCTTTAGAGTTCACATCACCATCTGAAATGGTCCTGTTGGTTTCTGGGGTGTATTAGTCCATTTTCAGACTGCTATAAAGAACTGCCAGTTCTTTATAACATAATTTAAATCATAGTGAGAGAAGAACTATACTTAGCAACTATATCCTTAGGTTTAAACTTAATAGTTACAATATTCAATTTAAAAAAAAGTTTAAACCCATATTGAAATAATGCTAAAAATAGTCATGCTGCCTGTTCCAATTATTTTTCCCAGTGGGAGACTTTCCAGGGTAATTTATAAAGTAAAGCAGTTTAACCGACCCACAGTTCAGCATGGCTGGGGAGGCCTCAGGAAACTTACAATCATGGCAGAAGGCGAAGGGGAGGCAAGGCACCTTCTTCACAAGGCAGCAGGAAGGAGAAGAGCCCAGCAGGGGCAAAGAGCCCCTTATATAGAACCATCAGATCTCGTGAGAACTCACTATCACAAGAACAGCATGGGGGAACCTGCCCCAGTGATTCAACTACCTCCACTATGTCTCTCCCTTGATACATAGGGATTATGGGGATTACAATTCAAGATGTGATTTGGGTGGGGACACAAAGCCTAACCATATCATGGGGTTTACTTATTATGGGTCCCATCCACCCCAATACTACAGAAGAAAAGCCCCTTTACAACAGGATTTCACTGTCCTATCCACTGTCAAATACTCAGCACCTAGAACCCAGCAGGTGTGCCCGATGTCGTGATTAGGGAATAAATGATGAGTGAAGATTATACATAAATAACCACACTGCCATCGGTGAGTCTCATCCCACAGTGAGCCAGCTCCTCTGCTAAGCCAATACTTCAGAAGTGAATCTTCCCTTGCCAATCCATCCTGACTTTCTCCCTAACTGTGCCCAAGCACACCTCATGGGTCCCACCTTGGGCTAGTGCTGGGTGTGGAGGTGTGAGATGAGCACCCAGTTCCGATCCTGGCCTGGGACAGCTAAGCTTAGCCATGTCACAGCTTCTGTGGGCCTCTGCTTTCAAAAAAAATACATTTCTTTGTGGTAAAATGCTAAACTAAGACTCCTCTAGGAAGAACAGAGCTGCCTTTTCTAAGGCTTCTCCCTCAGAACCTCTTGCCCCTTATTTCATGTGTCACTCTTTCTTTTTTTTGAGACAGTCTCAGTCTGTCACCCAGACTGGAATGGGGTGGTGTGATCTCAGTTCACTGCAACCTCCGCCTCCCAGGTTCGAGCGATTCTCGTGCCTCAGTCTCCCGAGTAGGTGGGATTACAGGCGTCTGCCACCATGCCCGGGCCAATTTTTGGATTTTTAGTAGAGATGGGCTTTCACCATGTTGGCCAGGCTGGTCTCAAACTCCTGACCTCAAGTAATCTGCCCACGTTGGCTTCCGAAAGTGCTGGAATTACAGAATTGAGCCACCACGCCCAGCCAAAGGTATCCTCTTTTAAAAGCCAACCCTCACCCTCAGGGAGGGCCCTGCACTCAGGCCTGGGCTAGACACCCCTGTCCAGAGGGTTCCTGGGGTGGTCCCCAGAAGCTCCAACATTTGACGACACACACACACACACGTGCACACACATGGAAGAAGGCTGAGAGGCCTCCTGCAGGGACCCATGTGCTATCCGCCCTCTGCACACACCCAGGCTCTGGGGTCTTGCACTCAAGTCAGTCAACGTCAGGAAACGACGGGCCATCCCATCCCTCCGAGCTGTTCTCCAGCACACATTGGGGGAGTGTTTTGGTTATGTGTATTTCCTCTACTAAACTGAGATGGCTGCAAATGTGAAGTGTGTGTGTGTGTGTCCGGGAGAAGCATGTCAATAAGGTAATGAAGGCCAGTCCCAGTCCCTGGGACACAGATTGGGTCTGCAACCCAGATGAACAAAATCATCAGAAGCTGGGGCTGCTCTAAGATGTGTCTTCCACGCCTTCTGAACATCCTCCTCCAATGTAAAGTCACCTGTTAGAACGCTTAACTAACCAGAGTGGTTAACCTTACTAGACTCAAAAGGGGGGTTAAAAAAAGGCAAAACCAATACCCAGATTTGCTAAGTTTCCCCCTCCCCACCACTTCCCACCATAGCCTGTGCTCTGAAACCCACTGGCTTATGTTTAAAATCACCTCCGTTTCACACAAGCTGTTGTCATTCCCTCCCCAAACCAATATTCAGTATTTGTTTTCCATCATTTCCCCTCTATTTAGCCAACAAAATGCCTAACAGGCCTGCAAGTGCCTTTCTCTCACTGGTCTAGTGTGTGTGCCATTTGCTTGCTTCCCGACTGTTGGAAAGCGAATACTCTCCCCAGAGTGCCTCAGAGGTGGCCTTTCAGCTTCAAGGACACATTTTTAAATTTAGCAAAACCCTCCATTATATGGTAGAAAAAGCTGAAGTTCTGACTGCTTAGAATGGCCTATACTTTCTTTTATTTAGGGATGTATAGAATTGTTAAGCATAATCACAAAATTAAGCTATTATTAAAATGCAAAAATTGGATTTTGGTGTTGCTCCAAGTCACTGAGCTTTCACCAGCATTTCGCACAGCAAGGCGGATGCAGCTGACTAAACACCTCACTGGTCTACGCGGCCCCTCTGCACATGAATAAATCTTACTAGTAAATGCAAGCAAAATTAAAGGCACTTTTTCAATGACAGCCCCTGAGAAGCTAAGGAAATAATAAGTGTGGTTATTACAAAACCACAGAGGAATCATAAAAATCAAACCTCCAAATACTGTAAAGGGGAATGAGTTTTTTGAGGAGATAGTAAGCTTTTTGAAAGACTGTTATCTTTTCCCTTTTGTTAAAGTTTTAGACCCAAACACTGTAAACCGGTATCTATGCAAATGGCTCAGCATACGTGTTACCTTCTCAAAGAAACCATTTCTAATTGTTTCCATTTTTTTTGGAAAGTAACTTTTCCCACTCTGTACTCCCAGAGCACGTGATCCTCTGTAACCACATTTTTTTTTTTTTTTTTTTTTTTTTTTTTGAGACAGAGTCTTGCTCTGTCGCCCAGGCTGGAGTGCAGTGGCATGACCTCGGCTCACTGCAAGCTCGGCCTCCCGGGTTCACGCCATTCTCCTGCCTCAGCCTCCTGCGTAGCTGGGACTACAGGCGCTCGCCACCACACCCAGCTAATTTTTTGTATTTTTAGTAGACACGGGGTTTCACCGTGTCAGCCAGGACGGTCTCGATCTCCTGACCTTGTGATCTGCCCGCCTCAGCCTCCCAAAGTGCTGGGATTACAGGCATGAGCCACTGTGCCCGGCCTGTAACCACAGTTTCTAATGGCGTATCTTATTCCTAAGACTGAAATATTTAGGGGTGGGGTGCCTACTTTCAGATGATCTAGCACAAGAGGAGGCTGTGTCTGTGCACATGTGTGTGTGCACACAGGGGAGGGAGGGAGATGGACAGAGTGGGTGTGCCGAGTTTTTAACAGTTGCTGGATCCAGACAGAGGAATACCCAAGTGTTCACTGCTCTGTACTTTCAACTTTTCTGTTTGAAAGTTTCCGAAAGAAAATAATTTTGAAGTGAAAAAACAAACAGAAGGGGCTCAATCAGTGCTTGGCCAATAAAGTAAAAAACTGTTGTTTTTTGGTTTTGGTTTTGGCTACTAAGTGACCATCTAGTGGCTGAGTAAGAGGACTACGGAAACTTCTCATCCAATAAGTGTTTAAGCTTCCACCTCCAGGCACTGTGGTAGGTGCAGCAGATGAAGTGATGAACAGGCCTCTGTCCTGACCCTACCGACCCTTGGCCAATGTGGAGCAGATGACACCACTGGAGATGCCATAAGGCATTTGGATGGGAGGTGAGGAGGAGCTGTGTAAGGAAGGAGAGGAACATCCATCTTTTCTTAGAGGAGGAGGAAGGGGGAACCAAGGAGCACTCAAAGATCACATCACAACCAGTAAATATTTGTGTAATAAACGAACAAAGTATATGCAAGTTGGATGATGTCTTGAAGCACCCGGCTGAATCTGTCCACGTGTGGGGACAGGGTGAAACAATCCAAGCAAAAACAGCAGGGACGACGACCTTCTCCTCCCACCCGCTGCTCTCCAAGCTCCATTTCAGGACTCGCAGCACGCAGGGGACTGATGTAGAAAAATACCCAGAGGTCTTTATGATGACTTTTGATTCCCTGCCCAATGGTTTGCTGACGATGAGTCCATGGGATCTGTCAAAATGGAAAATCTCTCTTTACACCAGCAGTGGACTGCACCAGAAGTCTTCAGGAGGGTCTGATTTCTTCTCAGCAGTTCTTTGGGGTTGCTGAGTTTCCTCTGCTACAGACTTGGTTCCTTTGCTTCGCATGCTGATGGCCCCAGCGTTGACTCCTGGCTTGGTTGGATGGGTCAGTCTGCACCGCCCTCCCTCTCCAAGGCTGTGGTGGTGGAGCTGTTTGCCAACTGTGGCTGCTCACCCCATAGGGAATTCTCTTCCAATGGCTTTGCAAATCAGGCTTCAAGTTGCAGACAGTGGAGAGGCCCATGAAGTCCCCATGAAGCTCCTTTTGTGCACCCCATGGGGGTCACATAATTAAAAAGTGACTAAGGTATGACCTTTTGGGGACCAATGGTGGGATTCATCACCAAGAGGGTCAATTTGATAATCAGAGGGGAACTCTGAAATCCAAGTTCATGGCATCTCCTCTCCATTTTCCAGAAAATCACCGCAGATGCTACTGACTGCTCAGAGAGAGAAACACATCTGTGGAAATGGCTGGGCCTTTCTCTTTAAAATGGAGTGTTTCTTAAAAAACAAAAAGCTGAGCGAGAGCCCACTGTACACACTTCATTTCTTTCCTATATGGCTTTTTGTTAGCTCAGGAATATATTTTTCTTCTCAATATTATTTCCTATAACTATATTTTGACTATTGCAGCCAAAGAAAGATTAGTTTACATCATGATTATAAGCATCGCAGAATATAGGAAAACATATATATAAATTGCAAAAAGGTCCACTCTTCATGATTTTTTTTTTTCTTTTTTGAGACTGAGTTTCACTCTTGTTGCTCAGGCTAGAGTACAAGGATGTAATCTCAGGTCACTGCAACCTCCACCTACTGGGTTCAAGCGATTCTCCTGCCTCGGCCTCCGAGTAGCTGGGATTACAGGCATGCGCCATCGCACCTGGCTAATTTTGTATTTTTAGTAGAGACGGGGTTTCACCATGTTGGCCAGGCTGGTCTGGAACTCCCAACCTCAGGTGATCCACCCGCCTTGGCCTCCCAAAGTGCTGGGATTACAGGCGTGAGCCACTGTGCCCGGCCTCTTCATGATTTCATGTTATTCCAAGCAACTTATTTTCACATGGATTATTTGCAAGTGGGTAAGCCATTATTCGTGTGCATTTTACATGGGCAAAGCCCTTCTATCTCTTTCTTAAAAAGAACATTAAGGCTATGTGTAAGAATGAAATGTTAGGATCAATGATTTTCTCAACCAACATCAAACAATAGATGAACTTGATCAGCATGGTTCACAAAAGGTGATGCTCCTCAGCCAATCTCTAAAAGAACCAGTCGCGTGTTTCAAACAGCACCAGAGCACCACAGAGCATGATGGGCATGCCAGACCCCCTCACTGCCAACCATCCTGGCCCAGGACAACGATGGCAGCAATGATGATGACAATGAAAGATGTTGTTGAAGATGATGCTGGCCATCATCTGAGGGCCCCATAGGAATCAGATACTACCGGCATATTTTTCAATACAGTCTCTCCATTCCTTACGATATCCCTGCAAAGGTGTCCTTCTGCAGGGGAGGCTACTGAGGCAGAGCCACTCCGGTCACAGAGCTAGAGACCCCCCAAGAGTCTAGCTGTGGTCAGCCTGAACCCCGAGTGCCGTTCCTCCCCATCCACTACGCTGCAGGAGAGGTCCTCAAGCCTGCCTCTGGGAGGCCCAAGTGAGTCGTACTCCTCTCTTCCCTCCCCGAAGGCCAGCCTTTCTGTATTAAAGTGAAATTTAACACCACAGATATTTACCCTAAGAACTCTCTTGGTGTGGGCTATTGTGAAGGGTGTTGCAGGAAGATGTAAGGAAAAGGAAAGCCACGTTTATCTCTGGTTAACCTCGTGGCTGCAAGTTGCGTGGGAAGGTGCCGCGCCATTTTATTAGAAAGGCATATACATGATGCTGTTTCTTAAATAGAATCATGATGTTCCCATCAAGGGTTGAAATGAACCTTTCACCATCAATGTCCACGAATTCACGATTTCCCACAGCTTTTTCTTTTTCCTTCCACATCTCTATGTGTTTATTTCCCAGTGAGGTCTTCAAATTAAACAAAAAATGAGGTCACCCTTCCCACCGAAGCAACGTACTGGAGTATAAAATGCAAGACACGGCTCTGCGGACCAATGACTTCTGGTACACTGTCTCCAACTCTGTGACCCACACAAGTGCCCTCTCTCCACGACCCTGGGTCTTTGTGTATAGGAAGGTGCAGCTGCCCCACAGTGCAGATGTGCAGACAAACCTCCAGGGCCTGTGAACCCCTAAACTTGCATGCACGTGTTTGGTAAGTACATCATGTATACTTATGGTATGGAGAGGCCCATACTTTTCCCCAAATTCTCCAAGAGAACTATGGCCAATAAGAGCTAAGTATCAGCTGGGTGCAGTGGCTCATGCCTGTAATCCTAAGCACTTTGGGAGGCTAAGGCGGGTGGATCACTTGAGGTCAAGAGTTCGAGACCAGCCTAATCAACATGGTGAAATCCCGTCTCTACTAAAAATACAAAATCAGCCAGATGTGGTGGTGCACACCTGTAATCCCAGCTACTTGGGAGGCTGAAGCAAGAGAATTGCTTGAACCTGGGAGGCGGAGGTTGCAGTGAGCTGAGATGGCGCCATTACACTCCAGTCTGGGCAAGAAGAGCAAAACTCCGTCCCAAAGAAAAAAAAAAAGAGGTAAGTATCGATGGACTCAGACATCTCTATCTTCAAAATTATTTGATTCTACAAAATAATGAAAGCATGTCTATGATTTCATAGAAAGCTAAAGATGTCATCCCTGCCCCTCCCACCCACATATCCTTGTTATGTCATGACACGTCCAGGCTCACGGATCTCTGCTTACTTTGGCCATTCCCGGATCTATCTATGGTTTCCTCCCCCTGCCTCAAGCCCAGACATAGGTTTTCTGCTCTGCTATGTTGAAGCTGAGATAGCTATTTCAAAAAGAGATACTCCACACCAGGAAAGGAAAATGCCAAGGCAGGGAACAAAGGTCTAGACATCTTGAATAGGAACAGTTGGGAACGGACCCGGGGACAGCATAGTTAAGCCTGGGCATTGTGAAAAGAAATGTCCCACTCCAAGGTGAGGTGGGTAGGAATCTGGAAAGTCTAAAGCACAGGCTGGGAGGGCTCCAATCGCTGTGTCAAGTGGCCTTCTCCGGCTTCCGGTCCACCTCTGCCCTACCCCTGGGGCTCCTTCTCAACAAGCTGCTCTAACTGCTGCGGGGCACCCCTGGGGAGCAGACAGGAATTCAGTTGGAGCCCCACAGTTTAGAGAGAACCAGGGGACTTTCAGGGACACACAGAGGATGATTACAAACTAAGAAGTAGCAAAGCAAGTGACAGCCCAGCCTACGGCTTCTATTGTTCTCTGCTAAAAGCCACTTTCCCAAGAACCCCTCCCCTCTCAGCCCTGTAGGACGGGCAAGATGAAAGGCCCCTTTTACTGAGCCATCAGGAGCCTCCACAAAAGATGCATCACTAATTCCAGAAGACAGGAGCTCTCCCAGGACACCAGATCCTTCTCAACTTTGTCAAGAGTCCCTCAGCTGCCTCTTATACTCACTTCTCTCTCTCCTAGTTTTCCTTTGCACTGGGGATGGCCAGGTGTTAGAGGTGATCCGACCCTGTGACAGAACCTGCTTCACCAGGTCCTGTATCCAGAAATCTCAACTTTTCTGCCCATGCTGCTGCCAAACATATTATTCATAGCTCAAGACAAGCCATCTACCTGCAGCCTAGCATTTCACTTGCAGTTGCCCTCTAGCCCTACCCAGTGAAAAGGAAAATTAATCTAGGAATGTTTTCCTGTTGTACTACAAGTTGATGTCAATCATCCACATGGCTCCCAACACTGTTCATTAAGCAGGATGTACCTGCCCATATGCAAATATCAAGCCCCATTAAACATGCAGGAAGTAATCTTTACTCTCTTAGGCACCTTGTTGCAAGGGAGAAACTCAAACACAAGTCTGAAGACCACTGAGAACCTTTACATTTGCACTAATTCTTCCATGGAAGGGCTGCACAAAGTGCTTATTATCACACCAGAATTTCATAAGATGTGTCATGACGTAGTAAGGCCAACAGTAAAGATAAGTAGGAGGAAGTAATGAAGGAATGTTCTTGCTTTCAAGCCTTACATTAAAAGAAAAAAAAAAAGGCTTTTAGAGGTTAAAAGTTTAATTACTAGTGGAAGAATAACTTGGTATAATGTGTGTAGGGCAACAGGGAGTATCCACCAAAATTTGAATTGTACATTTTTTGAACCAGCAGCCCAGCAATTCAGCATTTAGGAATTTATTTGACTGACTTACTCTCAAGTGTGCAAAGGCACAGGCAGCCATACAGAGCTAATGATCACTGATCACTCACTGTGTCCCAGGCATTATTCTGGGTATCATATGCACTGGCTATTTTATTCCACATACCCATCATATATTATTAATATTCCCATTTTACAGAGGGGAAACCTGCAGACATGAGAGGTAAAGCAACTTGCTCAGAGTCAACGAACTGGCAACTGCTGGAGCCAAGATTCAAATCCAGGCAGTCAAAGGATATTCACTGCAGCTTTGTTTTAAAAAGGCAAAAACACAGCATGTTTTTTACTTAAATGCCCATCGACTGGGCTCTGCTTAAATAAATTTTGACACATCCACGCAACGAAGCACTACTGAACAATTGCAAAATAAGTTATGTCTCTGTGCTGATGGTGAAAGAGGTCCAAGATCTATACTGCTAATGAAAAAAGCAAGTCTCAGAACTGTAGGATGATACAATGTAGGGCAGAGATACCTCAAAAGCAGTTCTTAAACGACACAATGAGACTTCAAAAGCGGTTACATCTGCAAAATGAACCTATAGCATGGGAAAAGAAACTTAAAAATAACTGTGCCTGGCTGGGCGCGGTGGCTCTCACCTGTAATCCCAGCACTTTGGGAGGCCGAGGTGGGCGGATCGCCTGAGGTCAGGAGTTCAAGACCAGCCTGGCCAACATGGCAAAACCCCATCTCTACTAAAAAACACAAAAAATTAGCCGGGTGTGGTGGTGAGTGCCTGTAATCCCAGCTACTTGGGAGGCTGAGGCAGGAGAATTGCTTGACCCCGGAAGGCAGAAGTTGCAGTGAGCCGAGATCACGCCACGCAGCCTAGGCAACACAGCAAGATGCCGTCTCGGAAAAAAAAAAATAATTGTGCCCTTCCATCTGTTTGAATTTTCTATCAAGTATTATTTTTATTTTGTAGAGGCAGCATCTATGTTGCCCAGGAAGAGTCTCCCTGTGTTGGCCAGGCTGGCCTGAAACTCCTGGACTCAAGCAATCCTCTGGCCGCGGCCTCTCAAAGTGCTGGGATTCCATGTGTGAGCCACCATACCAGGATCTATTTTTAATTTTTAAAAGAGTTTTTATAAAAAATATTACAAGTTTATCAATGAAACCAGAGAGAGAGAGAGAGGACAGAATCATGGGCTTTATATTACAAATATTTTGGCTGGAGGAGAAGGGCAATGCCCTATAAAATAACATGACCAAAATCACCCCACATCTATGTGTGGATGATTTAGAACTAATACCAGGCTACTGATTAAATGAGGTTCTTGATTCCCATGAAAATGACAAAAAGTAAACTGTCTTCGAATTCCTTCTATAGCACATACAAAACCATCAGAGCAATTTAAATACTTGATTCAATGCACTCTTTCCTACTCAACTCTAGGTTGATGGGCTGAGAGGAGAGAAAGCAACAAATGCTCCAGTGAGTAAGGTAAGACAAGGGAAGGAAGGAGTTGAGCCCCACACAGTGCCTGCCAGGGACCGTCCTGGTCCATGCCTGCTGTCTGATCACATGATGTACTACACAACCACCCAACCCAGAGGAGCACACCTAATCCTGGGTAAAGCAAAATTGCTACATAATTCAGAAAGATAATACTGCACAAGAAATCAGTTTTAAAAGTCAAAGAAGAGGAAGGCACAGTTCTCAAAACCCCTGCTCAGGCATTTACGGACACATACTAGTAATTAAAACAGTCGGCCAGGTGCAGTGGCTCACACCTGTAATCCCAGCACTTTGGGAGGCCGAGGGGGGCGGATCACGAGGTCAGGAGATTGAGACCATCTTGGCTAACATGGTGAAACCCCGTCTCTACTAAAAATACAAAAAAAATTAGCCAGGTGTGGTGACGGGCACCTGTAGTCCCAGCTACTTGGGAGGCTGAGGCAGGAGAATGGCAAAAACCCGGGAGGTGGAGCTTGCAGTGAGCCAAGATGGCACCACTACACTCCAGCCTGGGCGACAGAGCAAGACTCCGTCTCAAAAAAAAAAAAAAAAAAAAAGTCATTTAAGATGTTAGAAGAACCAGAGAAGGGAGTCATTGTCAAATGCAAACATTTAAAGAAACGTACTTGTACAACTTGGAATGGTTCCCTCAAGAAAGAATAAAAATTTAGAAAACATGATATGAAAATATAAGAAAACGTTTTATTCTAAAAATGAGCAAATCTTCAAAAATCAGATAATTTTTATACACAGCTTTTCACATTTGTAATTCTCTTAGGAAATGTGTGAGAAAATCCCTGGTTTTAATGAGTTTCCAAAGCCCTGTTGCAAGACAAATCACTACTCCATAAAACAGGTTTGCCACTGAAAAAGTGATATAATTGGAGGTTTTATTCCTGATCAAGCCTTCAAAGTCAAGTAAACTATAATCAGGACCAGCAGTACATCAAAAGGTCACACTCCACTATAGCTCTCTGTCATCATCACAGCAAAAAATTATACTCTTGGCCCTAAAGTGCGGGCAGAAGTTTGTTCGTTCATATTTAATACATTTTCACTGAGCATTCCGTGTGTCAAGCATATATATATATATTCTACATATATGAAATGTCATAGTGCTAGGTGCCCCATTAAATACACAAATAACTCATAAAAAATAGGAAAGTGCAATGGAGTCCTAGCATACCTAAATATATTTTAACTATAACATTAATAGCTTCATCAAAAACAATTTTTTTTTTTTTTTTGAGACAGAGTCTTGTTCTTTCACCCAGGCTGGAATGAAGTGGCACCATCTCGGCTCACTACAACCTCTGCCTCCCAGGTTCAAGCTATTCTGCCTCAGCCTCCCAAGTGGCTGGGATTACAGGCGTGCACCACCACACCCGGCTAATTTTTGTATTTTTAGTAGAGATGGGGTTTCGCCATGTTGTCCTAGCTGGTTTTGAACTCCTGACCTCAAGTGATCCACCCACTTCGGCCTCCTGGACAATTTTCTTAGAGTTTGACAGGATTTTCCATGATAATTTGAGTGGATCTTGCTCTTTTAAAAGTACTCCAAGAAAGTTGAAACTATCGCAATTTATCTTAATAAACTTCTTCGCGGTAAGTACAGAAAGGCATCATTCCACTGACCTAGAATAACTCTCAGAGCCTTTGTTAAACAGAAACAGATGGTTTTATCATGACTTCTGAGGGTTGTGACGACAATGATCAGAACAATGTTTCTCCCACACAAAAGCACTACTAATCAAACACATACTACTTTTTGCCCATTGACTTAGCCAAAAAAAAAATAGGTTTTTCCCCAGTAACTTTATGCTTTATGCAGGCAAAAACACAAGCAAACAGAAAGTCTATACATTGTTGACGACACTGAAATTAGTACTATGCCTTTGGAAAGCAACTTGGAAACATCTGTCGAGAATCATAAAAAATTCACCACTTAGAAAAATAATATGAACAACTTACAAATACTACCCTTAAGAAATAACTAGAAATTAAAAGAAAAAGAAAAGCCAAATACACAAAGTTATTCATTACAGGTTATTCACAACAGCAGTAAATTAGAATATATGTAGTATAGGAGAGAAATGTGTCAATTTTAAAAATTTTGAAAATTACAAAATTACTCTGTTAGGATATAATGCTCAATGAAGAGAACCAGATACAAAAAAACTAAGTAAACAGTTACGTATAATGTGGAAATAAAATAATGAAAGAAAATACACCATCATAATGCAATTAGGGGTGGGATTATTATGTGTTAGGGGTGGATTCTTGCAGAATTTCTCAGCCTTGGCACTACTGGCATTTTGGGCTGGATCACTCTTTCTTGTTGGTGGTAATGGGGGGGTGTCTGTCCAGTACATACAGGATGTTGAGCAGCATCCCTAACCTCTACCCACTAGACGCCAGTAGCAGCCCTCCAGCCCCAGTATAACAATAAAAAATGTCTCCAGACACTGTCAGGTGTCTCCTGGGAAGCAAAATCATCCCTGATTGAGAACCACTATGTTTAAGTTACTTCTTTTGTCTACTCCCTATTTTTTCTGTCTTATTATTACACATATTTTTATAAAAATAAAAATAAATGGCAGCTGGGCGCAGTGGCCTGCTGTAATCCCAGCACTTTGGGAGGCTGAGGCAGGCAAATCACTTGAGGTCAGGAGTTCGAGACCAGCCTGGCTGACATGGTGAAACCCCATCTCTACTAAAAATACAAATATCAGCCGGGCATGGTGGCACATGCCTGTAGTCCCGGCTACTCGGGAGACTGAGGCAGGAGAATCGCTTAAGCCTGGGAGGCGAAGGTTGCAGTGAGCTGAGATTGTGCCACTGCACTCCGGCCTGGGCAACAGAGTGAGACTCTGTCTAAATAAATAAATAATAGCTGAAGCCAATATTTAATGACTATCTCTTTACTCAAAACTAAAAGCATTTCTCTTCAGTGCATTGCCCCCGAGTAGAGATCACAAGACTAGCAGGTCTCTCTCTTCCACAATGTGGAAGACCAGCCCTAGGGTCACTCTGAAGGCCAAGGCTTGGCAGGACACCAGGTTTTCTCCACCAAAGCAGCTCCCCCAGGATAACCTTCCTTGCCTTGCACCGCTCCACCTGTGCAAAGTTAATCCACATCTAAAAGTTTCTCATAATGGTGACAAACAGAGGAAGACGTCACCATCTCTCTCACAACATTGAGTATTTTGCTGCCATGGTTTTGGAGCACCTTATTCTCCACTGAGAAACATCCAACACATCATCGTATTACCAGCCTCCGTTTCAAATGGAGTTTCGAATCCTTTCCTAATTACTACAGAGCTCCACAAACAAGAGTGAAATCGTATTTTGACTGGCCACATGCTGTTGCTTTGGAAACAACAGGTCAGAGAGAAATCACAGAATCTCTAAAAAGTGACGGTAAAAGAAGCTAAACTATTTCTTAGAAGCCAGCAAGCAGGGCAGTAAAATTGAAAACCTGGAAGACAGTGGGGATGGTCTATTAAATTTCAGCTTTATGTGTTAGCAAATCCACATCTATTCTGCTGCTCCATGCTACATAAGTACATTCATAGGCAAATCTGACTCCTTGTAGAATAGAGCAAGATGTGGAATGAAGTCCAAACTGGCCTCAAGCTACCTTTACAACCTTGATTGTCCAATCCTTCTCCTCCTCTCAAATTTAAACTTCATGGCCCTCCCTCTCATGCTGATGCCCAGTGGTCATTTCATTTCTACCTGGATGTCCATGGGGTTGTCATCCTGAACCTTCCACCAGGTGGATTTAGTCCTTCCACAGGTCATCCATCCAAACAAACCGTCTTTGCTCCTTGAACTCCAAGCTAGAAAAACTGACTCATAATTGGCCTAAAGCTATCTTCAAAATGCTCCATGAGTTTCCCTTTCAAATTCAGAACTTTTCTCCTGTTTGGTCTGGGAGAGAAAGTAGACACCTGGCCAGGCATGGTGGCTCACACTTGTAATCCCAGCACTTTGGGAGGTCGAGGCAGGGGGACTGCTTGAGGCCAAGAGTTTGAGACCAGCCCAGCCAACATAGCGAGACCCCAGCTCTACAAAAAAAATACAAAACTTAGCTGGGCGTGGTGGCTTGCGCCTGTAGTCCCTGCTATTCTGGAGGCTGAAGCAAGAGGATCGCTTGAGCCCAGGAGTTCAAGGCTACAGTGAGCTATGATGGTGCCACTGTACTCTAGCGTGAGTGACAGAAAGAGACCCTGTCTCCAAAAATAAAAATAAAAAATAAAAATACCTTAGATTCTTTATAAGGAACAAATGTAAATCTTATATGAGACTGTATTTTTGCCCATTTGGTTTTGCTTTTTATTTTGGGTGCATTCACAGAAGATCGAGCATCATTTCATTGGTTAAACTATTGTGATTAAGGACACGTAACTCGACACACCAGAACACTCTGCTACCCAGTTCTACAATTGCTTTTCTGAATTTAAGTAATTACAACTAAATGAAAAATATGTTATAAAACAATAAAAACATTATTAGACTTAAGTTATTCATGAAAACTGTTTATTATTCCTTTACTGCAGGCAAAAATCATAATTAGCATATATTTATATAATAATTCAAAAATATAGCAGTATTTAACATTAAGTGAGAAGTACTGATTATGCTGGTGGCTAAAATGTACTGGAAATAGCAGGATAAATAAATTGAATACTTAATAACAGTAAGCAGTTTATAAGCATTTACTAAGTGCCAGGTTTATTCCAACCCTTTTAATAAACTTTTCTAATCCTCACAAGAACCCCATGAGGTATCTAATATTATTTTATTCATTTTTGAAAAGGGAATTATTAGGAACCTGAGGAGATACATCACTTACTCCCTGAGTAAAACTACAGAAATTGTACCTACACGTCCGAATATATATATGTATGGGCAGACAATCAAGTTGCATACTTTCAAGTGTTTCTCATAAGGTTGAATACAACACTTAAAAAAAAAAACCCCTATGAAGCAGCCCACATGAATGCTTTCTTATTTTTGCTTATGTGCTTCTCAAATTGCTCACTGGGGGTAATGTCAAAACACTTCCTAAATTGGATCTCGTCTTAGTAGTCAGCTCAATTTCAGAGCAAAATTAATTTGAGATTGAGGCATTTATTTATTCCCTTAAAAAACTAAACCTATAATTTTAGCATCCTGTGACTAGTAATTGACAGGACAGAGCTGAGTATCACAGTTCATTTTAGAAAAATCAAGGCTATTTTTTTTTTTTGCTTTATACTTCAATATCGTTGACTAAAGATTACTTTTAATAGAAATTAGACCTCAAAGATTAACTCGAAAAGATCACAGACCTAAGTGTAGTTGCTAACACTTTAAAATTCTTGGAACAAAGGAATATCCATGACCTTAGATTTGGCAATGGTTTCTTGGCTATGACGCCAAAAGCATAAGTGACCGACCTCCCAAAAAAAAGACAAACTGGACTTCCTCAAAATTGAAGTTAGCTTTAACCAACGAAATGCTGCTAAGTCTTTCATGAATGATACCAACAATAAGAAAATCCAAAACCGAACAGGCAAAAAGTGCAGCCTGGTATAAAATTTACATTTGTTCCTTACAAAATTACAATTAGTGAAGCTTCAAAGGGCATCACTAAAAGACAACTCACAGAATAGGAGAAAATTATCTGCAAATCCTGTACCTGATAAAGGGATTCATGTTTAGAATATATAAATAACTCTTCCAACTCAACAATAAAAAGACAACCCAATTAAACAATGGGCAAAGAATATGAAGAAACATTTCTCCAAAACACATATGGCCGATAAGCATATGAAAAGATGTTCAGCATCATTGGTCTTACCAGGCTGACTAAATAAAAAGGATGAACAATAAATGTTGGTGAAGATGTGGAGAAACATGAACTCTACCATACTGCTGGTAGGATTGTAAAATGGGGCTGCTTCTTTGAAAAATAGCTTGGCAATTCCTCAAAATGTTAACCGCAGAATTAACATATGATCCAGCAATTTCAGTCCTAGGTATATACCCGAGAGGAATGAACACACACGTCCACAAAAAAAACTCATGCACAACTGAATGTTCACAGCAGCACTGTTCATAATAGTCAAAGTATAAACAACTCAACTGTCTACCAACTGATAAATAAAATCAATTACTATTAAGCCATAAAAAGGGAAGAAGTACTGATTCATTCTGCAATATAAATGAACCTTAAAAATGTAATGCTAAGTGAAAGAAGCCAGACAGTAAAAGCCACATATTATATAATTACTTTTTTTTTTTTTTTTGAGATGGAGTCTCGCTCTGTCGCTCAGGTTGGAGTGTAGTGGTGTGATCTTGGTTCACTGCAACCTCTGTCTCCTGAGTTCAAGCAGTTCTCCTGCCTCACCCTCCCAAGTAGCTGGGATTACAGACATGTGCCACCACGCCCGGCTAATTTTTGTATTTTTAGTAGAGACGGGGTTTCACACCATGTTGGCCAGGACAGTCTTGAACTCCTGGCCTCAATGATTTGCCCGCCTTGGTCTCCCAAAGTGCTAGGATTACAGGCGTGAGACATTACGCCCAGCCTGCTAAATTACATTTATATGAAGTGTACAAACTAGGCAAATTCAAAGAGACAGAAAGTAGATTCATGGTTGCCAGGGGCTACAGAGAGGGAGAATAGACAGTGATTGCTAAGGGGTCTGGGGTTTCTTTCTGGAGTGACAAAAATGTTCCAAAGTAGATGGTATTAATAGTCATTCAATTCCGTGAATATACTAAAAAACCACCAAAATGGTGAATTTTATGATACATGAATCATACCTCCATATATCCCTTATATTTTAAATGGCATATGTGATAGAGGGAAAAAAATCAGAACATTTTTTTGATACAGAGTCTCGCTCTGTCGCCCAGGCTGGAGTGTAGTGGCACGATCTCAGCTCACTGCCTTCCAGGTTCAAGCGATTCTTCTGCCTCAGCCTCCCGAGTAGCTGAGACTACAGGCACACGCCACCACAGCCAGCTAATTTTTGTATTTTTAGTAGAGACAGGGTTTTGCCATGTTGCCCAGGGTGGTCTCGAACTCCTCACCTCAGGTGATCCACCCACCTGGGCCTCCCAAAGTGCTGGGATTACAGGCATAAGCCACCACGCCCAGCCTAGAAGAACCTTTATATTAACATGTTGGGTACAATATAATGTGCCTATCAATGGTTCTTAACTTTCCCTTTTATCCATTCACAGTAAACCATGATGAACAGTAATGACAATAATAAGCAGCAGGCCAGGGACAGGGGCTCATGCCTAATCCCAGTACTTTGGGAGGTTGAAGGGGGAGGATCACATGAGGCCAGGAGTTCAAGACCAGCCTGGGCAATGTAGTGAGAATCTGTCTCTATTAAAAAAAAAAAATTAATTAGCAACCTGCAGCCTGGGAGACAGAGTGAGGTCCTGTCTCAAAAAAAAAAAAAAAAAAAATATATATATATATATAATATAGACATTATATATATAAAATATAAACATATATGTAATATAGACATTATATCTGTAATATAGGCATTATATATACATAATATAGGCATTATATATATACATATATATGTATACGTGTATATATATACACGTATATATATATATATAAAAGCAGCTGTGTACCTAGGCTCTGCATTAGCTCAGCCCCAGATAGACCTGGGACAAGTAAATTCCTGTTTCTTGGTTTTCTGAGGTGGCCAAGAGAGTAAGGGGATTGACAACGCTCTAAAATCCTGAGGCTTTGGGGCCTGACACAGCGACTCATGCCTGTAATCCCAGCACTTTGGAAGGCTGAGGCAGGAGGATCACCTGAGGTCAAGAGTTCCAGCCCAGCCTGGCCAACATGGCAAAACCCCATCTCTACTAAAAATACAAAATTAGCTGGGCGTGGTGGCACACACCTGTAATTCCAGCTACTTGGGAGGCTGAGGCAGGAAAATCGCTTG